>NC_143129.1:161828004-162453004 GCF_059928025.1 Delphinapterus leucas | reverse complement strand
CTCCAGATAGATCTTGGAGCAGAATTGGCAACATAGGGAGTGGTTGCAAGAGATAACTAAATTCTATACCCAGGATAACTAAATTCTATACCCAGCCAGACCCAGTCCCTTTCGTGGTGTTTCTCAAGAAGTGGCCCAGGGACTTCCCTGGTGGTCCAGTGGTTAAGAATCTACCTTCCAATGCAGGGGACACAGGTTCTTTCCCTGGTGGGGGAACTAAGATCCCACATGCCAGCGGGGCAACTAAGCCCCCGTGCTGCAAACTATGGAGCCCATGCACACGCCACAGCTAAGACCCGACGCAGCCAAATAAATAAATAAATGAATAAATAAAACTGCAGGCACTGTCTTAAACATTAAAAAAGAAAGAGAAGTGGCCTACATCAGAATCACCAGGGGCCATTAATCAAAATGTGGCCTCCTGAATCCCTTCCCAAACTACTGATTCCAACCTCCAGGGACACAGCCCTGGAATCTGCATTTCAAATAAGACTCTCAAAAGCAAACTCAGTTTGCAAATCACTGGTTCAGTGAATAAACACTCCTCTTTCCTACGCCTGCTCATATTTTTGTAATTTTATAGTTTGTTTGCACTCTTGTCAGAGACTGAGAACCAGAAAGGCTAGGATTTGTTCTTCTAAATTATTCATTTAACAATTATTTATTGCATGCCTTCAAATGTGCCACGCATAGGAAAGCCAACACATTGCTTTTGAAATGTATTAGAAGGGAAGGAAAAACAACAGGGGGGAGGGAGATTTGAAAGCAAAGGTCAAGAATAAATTGAGAAGTTATTTGAATGGTCAGTCACTCACACAGACTCTCAGTGTCCCCAGTGAGGTAGCTGGAATAATCTGGGACTATATAGGAGTCTCTGTTTACCCGTGTGCTCCATGTTATGGTATTGGACCTTACCTGCCTGGATTTGCTGGTCAAAGATAAGGAAACAAGAGAACCATTTCTCTTCTGCTTCCTGTGAAGAAGCCAGATCACTAGCTAATATCTAGCTTGGGAGGGATGTGTTTTTATATATGCAGTGGATCCAGGTTTTGTAGGACCTGAGCTTCTACAGTTCTGAAGGCCCTCTCCAAGAAAAAGAATACAAAATTATGAGTACAATATTAAGTATGAACGTGAATATTTCTTTAGAATAAGAAAAGAGATCAAATTACTGAAGACTAAGTTTCAGATACTCTTTTCTGAGATCTTTAGGCAATTTTCCAGAAATGCTTCTTGATTGCAAACTAATTCCTCTCCTCAACTCCCAGACTACCACTCCCAGCGACTCCCACCTCTCATGGGGTCCCCTGCAAGTGAGGGGTCCTGAAACTTAAGCTTCATTAACTTTACAATAAATCTTATTTCCTTCCTTCTTTCCTTATAGGGCAAAGTGCTAATTTTTGCTCCAGTGGCCATTGCTTGTGGGCTAGCTCCAGCAAATATGCGCAAGGCCAGTTGTTAAACTGATTTAGCTGGGGGAGCAATCTTCACAGAGTAGCGTCCGATGACGGTGGGGGTATAGGGGGGGAAAAATGAATTATTGGATGTTGGAGAGTTAGCCCACCCTGAGGAATCTGAAAATGGCAAAGGGGGTCTATGAGGATTCCAACACAGTTTATATATTTGCTTCAGCTAGGCTGTGCAAGCTGGGTAATAAAATTCTTTTGGCTTGAATTTACTAATTAACTTAGGCTGCAAGAGGTATCTCTACCCTGCTATGCAGAAATTCTCATTGACTGTCACCCCTTCTCTGAGTAATACACACCAGGAATGAGAATAAATAATTTCTTAGTAAATGCAATTTGTTCTGTAGATAAAAACATGATATTCAAAGTAAGGGCCTTAGTGGAAAAATTTTGAGGAGTACTGGTCCAAGCACCTCATTTTACAGATGCTAAAACTGAGGTCAGAGAAAGGAAGAAATGTGTTCAAAACCATGTAGTCAGGCAGTAGCAGAGCCAGAACAGAATTGCTGGTCCAGGCTTCTCTTTCACCAAATAAACTTCCCAGCTCAAAATCTTGGCTTCTAATAGAAGGCACAGGAATGACCCCGGAGGCAAATAGGAATAACCTGTTAAATTGGATTTGGAGCTGCTGACAACCTGGTGTGGAGGTGATGGGCCAGGCTAGCCCTCTGTTTATGGGAAGGCAAATCAGCCTAGCCCTGCTAGAGAGTTATTTGGCAGCTAGCATCAAAAACCTTGAACAGGAACTTCCTGGGTGGCGCAGTGGTTAAGAATCTGCCTGACAGTAGTTAAGAATCCACCTGTCAATGCAGAGGACACGGGTTCTATCCCTGGTCTGGGAAGATCCCACATGCCGCAGAGCAACAAACCCTCGTGCGCCACTTCTGAAGCCCGCACGCCTAGAGCCCCCGCTCTGCAACAAGAGAAGCCAACGCAATGAGAAGTCCACACGCTGCAAGGAAGACTAACCCTTGCTCACCGCAACTAGAGAAAGCCTGCGTGCAGCAATGAAGACCCAACACAGCCAAAAATAAATACATTAATTAACAATTTTTTTTTTTTGCGGTATGCGGGCCTCTCACTGTTGTGGCCTCTCCCGTTGTGGAGCACAGGCTCCGGACGCGCAGGCTCCGGACGCGCAGGCTCCGGACGCGCAGGCTCAGCGGCCATGGCTCACGAGCCCAGCCACTCCCGGCATGTGGGATCTTCCCGGACCAGGGCACGAACCCGTGTCCCCTGCATCGGCAGGCGGACTCTCAACCACTGCGCCACCAGGGAAGCCCCAATTAACTAATTTTTAAAAATTGATTACAAAGAAAAAGAATCTGCCTGCTAATGCAGGGGACGTGGGTTTGATCCCTGGTCCAGGGAGATCCCACATGCCGTGGAGCAACTAAGTCCAAGCGCCACAACTACTGAAGCCCGAGTGGCTAGAGCCCGTGCTCCGCAACAAAAGAAGCCACCACAGTGAGAAGCCCGCACACTGCAACGAAGAATAGCCCCTGCTCGCCGCAACTAGAGAAAGGCCACGCACAGCAAGGAAGACCCAATGCAGCCAAAAAATAAAAAAAAACCAAAACCCAGAAAACAAAAAACCTTGAACATATGCATGCCCCCAACTTTGAAATTTTATTTCTTAGAATTGATGGTAAGGGCATAATCAGAAGTGAGTATAAAGATATATATATATATATATTGCAGCATCATTTATAATTTAAAAAAATTAATATAAAGGTTTTACTGTACATGTAATTAAAATATCAGTATAAGCTGGCTTATGAAACCTAGTCATCTTTTGCATACCAGTCCCCGCCCACTAATTCCACTTCCCATACTTTCAACCGTGTTACCTATATTTTTTTCTGGTATCTACTTTCATGTCTCTTAATCATATGCTCATACAACTATTTTTTTTTTTCTTTTTTTTAAGGCTGCTCCATGCGTCATGTGGGATCTTAGTTCCCCAACCAGGGATCGAACCCATGCCCCCTGCATTGGGAGCATGGAGTCTTAACCACTGGATCGTCAGGGAAGTCCCTGTAACCTGAGATTTCAAGAATGTGTGCCTTAAATTGAGCCTCTTTTCGTTCATTTGGTAGGCTCTTTCAATCTAGAGGCAATTTCTCTTAACATAAAGGTATATAAAATATCAATTGTGCATATATTCTTTCTTAACACACACATAGTTTGATTCTCTTACACTTTTCTGTATTAAATTCTAACACTTCCCAGTCTTAGAAGATGCAGGGGACTTCCCTGGTGATCCAATGGTTAAGACTCCGTGCTTCTACTTCAGGGGACGCGGTTTCAGTCCCTGGTCAGGGTAATAGGATCCCTCATGCTGCACGGCCAAAAAAAAAAAAAAATGGAAACAATGCAGACCAGAAAGGGAGACATTTACTGAAGTTATGAATGACCACAGAAATACTGAACCCTCCTTAAAATTGTTAAATCAATACTCATTAACTTCAAGTGGAGTATGATAACAAGCCCATGTTAAATATACACATTTCCTAATTTTTCCTTCTTCTCACCTTCTACTCATATTAATTAATTGATTGAATTTTGCATTTCTTTGGTTCTTGAATATGTATACGTCATTTCTTCCTAATTCTTAAAACTACTGAATTTGAGGGGATCCAAGGATATGTTGTCTTCCACTTAAATTTTTGAGTTTTAAATACTTTGGAACTTGAAGGAATCTTAGAATCTTGCATTCTCACATATTCCTAGAATGAGACAATATTCATTTTGAATATTTAAAATATCTCATTTAATTTTGAATATCTCATAGATTTTGTGAGACTTGCAGCAACAGCTGAAAACATCATTCTACCAAATTTTGAGTGCCCAGGGTTCTCCAGGGAAGCCTAAAAAGAATCATGAGACCAAATCTGCATGAGGAAAGTCAGAGGACCATGGAGAGAAGACTAGATTTCCCTTGAAACAAAGAATTTTCTCCAAGTGTTCTAACAGCAGATGTTAGGCCTTCATAATCCTAGTATTATTTATTAATAACCAATACCAAGATCACAAACATTTCTCTAAATCCCCTTGTTGTGAATTTTACAATGCTTCCTATCAAATCTGTTGATTCATCTGTTCATGCAACACATACTGAGGGAAGCAAAGGCCTTCTCATTTATTGAGGGCCTACAATGTACCTGGCACTAGGCTAGGTATCCATAGACATGACCTTATTGAATTTTCCCAGGAACTTGCAAGATGGGTGTCATTATTCCCTCTTTACAAATGAGGAAACCGAAGTTAGGATGGCAGCTAATTTGCCCAAGTTCACCCAAGAAGGCGCTTTGCTGAATATGCTGTGAGGGAAACAGGCTCTTACTCTGGAAGTTCTACAATCTACAGGCAAGACAGATATACAAAAGACTATAATATAAAACAAAGGAAATAAATGAGAAGGTAAAGATACAAGAAAAATATCCAGAGAGCACACAGGAAGGGCAATTTTTCCTGACTTGGTGGGGACAGGTATTCGGGCTGGACTCTAAAGCATGAGTAGGATTTTAAATAAAATAACAAGGTAGGGGGCTTCCCTGGTGGCTCAGTGGTTAAGAATCCGCCTGCCAATGCAGGGGACACGGGTTCAAGCCCTGGTCCGGGAAGACCCCACATGCCGTGGAGCAACTAAGCCTGTGCACCACAACTACTGAGCCCGCGTGCCACAACTACTGAAGCTAGAGCCCGCACTCCGAAACAAGAGAAGCCACCGCAATGAGAAGCCCACGCACCGCAGCAAAGAGTAGCCCCCACTCGTTGTGACTAGAGAAAGCCCGCACACAGCAATGAAGATCCAACGCAGCCTCCCCACAAAATTAATTAATTAATTAAATAAAATAAAAAAAAAAAGAAGGTAGTCCCTAGAACGTTGCTTGCGCAAAGCCAGAGAAGTGTGAAAGTGCATTTTGTGTTTGGGGAATAGCAACTGTCTGTGTGGTTGAAGCACAGAGAAGTAGATGCAGAGAAAGGAAATGAGGCCAGATCACGAATTGTCCTGAAGGCCATGTTGTGGAGTGTGGACTTCATTCTGAAGGTAATCGGGAGCCCACAGATGATTTATAGCAACAGTTCTCAAGATGTGGTCCATGAGAGTCCCTGAGACCTTTTCAGAGTATCCATGAGGTTAAAACTATTTTAATAATAATAAATATTTTGCCTTTAAAAATGGTGGTAGTGGTTAAGACCCTGTGCTTCCACTGCAGGGGACACAGGTTCGATCCCTAGTTGGGAAGTAAGATCCTGCATGCCACATGGCGCAGCCAAAAAAAAAAAAAAAAATGGTGGTAAAAAGCACACTAGGGCTTCCCTGGTGGCGCAGTGGTGGAGAGTCCGCCTGCCCATGCGGGGGACGCGGGTTCGTGCCCTGGTCCGGGAGGATCCCATGTGCCGCGGGGCGGCTGGGCCCATGAGCCACGGCCGCTGAGCCTGCGTGTCCAGAGCCCGTGCTCCACAACCGGAGAGGCCACAACAGTGAGAGGCCCGCATACCGCCAAAAAAAAAAAAAAAAAAAGACAACTCTCAGAATGGGAGAAAATATTTGCAAATGAAGCAACTGACAAAGGATTAATCTCCAAAATTTACAAGCAGCTCATGCAGCTCAATAACAAAACAAACAAACAACCCAATCCAAAAATGGGCAGAAGACCTAAATAGACATTTCTCCAAAGAAGATATACAGCGTGCCAACAAACACATGAAAGAATGCTCAACATAATTAATCATTAGAGAAATGCAAATCAAAACTACAATGAGATATCATCTCACACCAGTCAGAATGGCCATCATCAAAAAATCTAGAAACAATAAATGCTGGAGAGGGTGTGGAGAAAAGGGAACACTCTTGCACTCCTGGTGGGAATGTGAATTGGTACAGCCACTATGGAGAACAGTATGGAGGTTCCTTAAAAAACTACAAATAGAACTACCATACGACCCAGCGATCCCACTACTGGGCATATACCCTGAGAAAACCATAATTCAAAAAGAGTCATGTACCAAAATGTTCATTGCAGCTCTATTTACAATAGCCAGGAGGTGGAAACAACCTAAGTGCCCATCATTGGATGAATGGATAAAGAAGATGTGACACATATATACAATGGAATGTTACTCAGCCATAAAAAGAAATGAAATTGAGCTATTTGTAATGAGGTGGATTGTCCTAGAGTCTGTCATACAGAGTGAAGTAAGTCAGAAAGAGAAAGACAAATACCGTATGCTAACACATATATATGGAATTTAAGAAAAAAAAAATGTCATGAAGAACCTAGGGGTAAGACAGGAATAAAGACACAGACCTACTAGAGAATGGACTTGAGGATATGGGGAGGGGGAAGGGTAAGCTGGGACAAAGTGAGAGAGTGGCATGGACATATACACACTACCAAACGTAAAATAGATAGCTAGTGGGAAGCAGCCGCATAGCACAGGGAGAACAGCTCGGTGCTTTGTGACCGCCTGGAGGGGTGGGATAGGGAGGGTGGGAGGGAGGGAGACGCAAGAGGGAAGAGATATGGGAACATATGTATATGTATAACTGATTCACTTTGTTATAAAGCAGAAACTAACACACCATTGTAAAGCAATTATACTCCAATAAAGATGCAAAACAAACAAACGAAAACCACTTATCTCACACACACACAAAAAAGAACCAACTCTTTTATGTATTCATCAAAACAACAACAACAACAAAAAAAGTGGGTCAGTATAACACAGTGGCCCCAAACTGAATCTGTATTATTTATTTATTTATTTTTTGAATCTGTATTATTTTTTTAATTGTTTATTTATTTGGCTGGCCAGGTCTTAGTTGCTGCGTGCGGGATCTTCATTGCAGCATGTGGGATCTTTTAGTTGCGACGTGCGGGATCTTTTAGTTGCGGCATGTGGGATCTAGTTCCCTCACCAGGGATCCAACCTGGGCCCCTTGCATTGGGAGCACGAAGTCTTAGCCACTGGACCACCAGGGAAGTCCCTGAATCTATATTCTTTACTGTCACATAATCCCAGTAAAAGAAGTGTTCTTGATGAAGCAGTAAAAATGATTAATTTTAATTTTATTAAATTTCGACTCTCGAGGACATATCTTTCTAATATTCTTTGTGGCAAAATGTGATGAAGGCATAAAGCTATTGAGCTGCGTATCAAAGTATGAGGTTTATTTCAAGGAAAAGCTCTTGTGAGATTGTTTGAGTTGGGAGCAGATCTGGCTTTTTTCACGTAACACCATTTTTACTTGAAAGAGTGATTGACAAATGATGGTTATACAGACTTGCATAATTGGCAGACATGTCCTCAAAATGGAACGAAATGAGACTATTACCTCAAGGAAAACAACTGACAGTATTTGTTTCAAGTTTTCATGTGAAATTATAATTTTGGAAAACTTGTATCTACTATCATGACCTTGACAGGTTTGCAATACTTGAAGACTTTTATGATAAGATTTATGGTGACATTAATGAATGAGATTTTTGATATTTCATAATGAAATGTGTCAGCATTTGGAAATTAGCATAACATAATGAATCAATATTTTCCATATGACCAATGCATGGTGTTATAAAATTATTCTTGGGTGGAGCATCTATTCAAGGTATAAGATAGACCAATAAATTTTAATGTAACAGAATACAGAATTCATTGATATGGCTTCAGATTCCACACTGAAACTAACCTTTCATAAACTACTATGTGTATGTAATACCAAAGAAGAATACCCACATCCCCAAAGGCTTTTAAAATACTTTCCCTTTTCCAATAATATATCTGTGTGAGGCCAGACTTTCTTCATAGACTTCAACCAAAATAGCATATTGCAATAGATTGAATGCAGAAGATATGAATATCCAACTGTTTCTATTAAGCCAGACATGAACGAGGTTTGCAAAAATGTAAAGCATTTCACTTATCTCTCTAGTTTTTTTATTTTGGAAAATATAGTTATTTTTCATAAAAGATGTCATTTATATTAACACACAGTTGGTTTATTGCTATCATTTTAAGGAAACTAAAATATATTTTAAAACGTTCTCAGTTTTAATTTCAAATATGGTAAATATACATAAACAAAAGCTCAGTAATTTTTAAGAGTGTAAAGGGGTCCTGAAACAAAGAACTTCAGAACTGGTGATTTAGGGGCTGAGTGCAACATGATTAGGACTGTTTTTAAGAGTGTAATTCTCAAGATATTATCTGGAAAGTCTGAAAAGGTTAAAAATTGAAGATAGGGAGGTCAGTGAGGAAGCTATTAAAATAGTTGTGATGAACATCCTACAATCCGAATGCAAAGTAACAAAAAGTACAGGGAAAAGGTTTCAACCCAGTAGAAACTTTAAGAATAGTCAAAACTACAGGAAGATGCCATTTTTTCATCTAACTGATTGGCAGTGCTCAAGAAGTCTGGTGATAGACTGAGTAGGTGAAGGTACAGAGAAACAGTCACTTTTATACACAGCCGGTGGATGGACAGATCTTCACAAAACATTAATATCTATCAATATTTAAAATATCCCTGTATGTTGACCCAGAAATTGATAAGAATTTATGGGGCTTCCCTGGTGGCACAGTGGTTAAGAATCCGCCTGCCAGGACCTCCCTGGTGGCGTAGTGGTTGAGAGTCCTCCTGCCGATACAGGGGACACGGGTTCCTGCCCCGGTCCGGGAAGATCCCAAATGCCGTGGAGCGGCTGGGCCCGTGAGCCATGGCCGCTGAGCCTGCGCGTCCGGAGCCTGTGCTCCACAACGGGAGAGGCCACAACAGTGAGAAGCCCGCGTACCGCAAAAAAAAAAAAAAAAAAAAAAAAAAAGAATCCGCCTGCCAATGCAGGGGACACGGGTTTGAGCCCTGGTCCGGGAAGATCCCACATGCCGCAGAGCAAATAAGCCTGTGAGCCACAACTACTGAGCCCTCGTGCCACAACTACTGAAGCCCTAGCACCTAGAGCCCACGCTCTGCAACAAGAGAAGCCACCGCAATGAGAAGCCCGCGCACCACAACTAAGAGTAGCCCCTGCTTGCAGCAACTCTTTTCTTTAAAAAAAGAATTTATACTACAAATATATGCACACTTATTCAAAATTACACACACACACATTGCATACTTATGTATGGAAAGACTCTAAACGTCTGTAGAGAATGGTTAAATAAGTTAAGCTATCCATACAATGGCAAAGTATGAAGCCATTGAAAAGAATGAATCAGTTTTATGGGTACAAATATAGAACTATCTCCAAAATATATTGTTAGTAAAAAAAAAAAAAGGTTGAGAGCAATGGGCATAGTGTGCTATCACGTGTGAAAAATATGTGTGTGTGTGGCAGATTTGTAGCTTCTGGAAAGATATACAAGAAACTTGTAAGAGTGGCTGCCTCTGACGTGGAGATAGATGGCTGGGAGACAATAGTGGAAGGGAGATTTACTTTTCACTATATCACCTTTTATATCTTAAAACATTTCCCATCAGATATATCTGTGTTATTATTCAAAATTTTACTTAAATAATTAAGAAAGAGAAGATAGTTTCAGTGACAGTTGGCGAGGGTCTTATCTATGATTGATGCAATGAAATGGAGAGGTGGAGACAGGACAGACATTGTAAAAGTGGAATTGATTGGTTCTGATAACTGGTTTGATTTTGAAGGTATGGGTGGTGATGGGGCTGAAAGCAAAGACAAAGAGGCATTAAAGATGATTTAGTTTTCCAGACAGAGTGACTGATGGTTGCCATAACCTTGAAAGAAACAAAAAGTAAGGAGCAGGTTTATGGGGGTGGTAGAGAGGGGATGAGAAATCATGAGTTTCAGGCTCAGATGCTTCTATCATTTATGGAGGATGCACCTATAATTTACTAAATATGTTTTTCACAAACATCGTCTCTTGAATTCAAACCAACAAATAAAATAACTGTACAAGGTAGGAATTACTCTCCCTGTTTGATAGGGACAAAATAGCCTCTTCAATGTTAAGAAACTTGTCTAAGGCTGAACATCTATTAACTGGGAGAGGTGGCCTTGAATGTAAGCTGTTCTTATATTCCAGAAATGTTTTTCTTCCCATATACCAAATGCCAAGCTTTAGACTGGCAGAAGAGGCTAAGAGAAAAGGCTGTGGACTTGAACAGACTTGGATTCAAAACCCAACTCTGCTAATTCCAACCTGTATGACCTTGAACAAGTTACTTCAACTTTCTAAACCTCACTTTCATCCTCAGTATCTAGTAATGAGATTTAAATTAGTATATGGCAGCTCAACTGTCGTATTGATTAGATATGGGAGCTATCAGTTCAGTAAATTGACAGTAAGAACTTTACATCTGGAGTTAAGGAGGGAGGAATATAGATTTACTTCACATAAAGATCGTTCAGATAACGAGTTTTTGCCACAATGGCTCTTAAAAAATTATTCCATTTTTCAGTCAATGACTCATTTTCCCCGGTGCTACAATTTTTTTCACTTAAAAAGCAGTATCCTCTCTTTTTATCATATAATATTTCAATGCTTTTGTTTTAGGTAAAGATATACTCACCACTTTATTTGGCACAACAGATTTAGAGAATATCATATGAACAAATTTGAATTGTGCTCTAGATTTAGATGAACACAAATGTTTTGTTTTGTTTTGCATATGTACGCCAAGTGAGAAAAATGAAGCATCTCCTGTGATCAGTCAGATGTGTTTATGTCATTTCCATTTTTCAAAGCGCTTTTGGATTTAGCCTTTATTTTGTTCTAGAGGTAGTTTTTCTTTTTATAAATTTATTTTTAAATGCAGTTTAAGTGCAAGAAAACCATGAGCTCCTAGGGACTTCCCTGGTGGCACAGTGGTTAAGAATCTGCCTGCCAGTGCAGGGGACACGGGTTTGAGCCCTGGTGTGGGAAGATCCCACATGCCATGCACCACAACTACTGAGTCTGTGCTCTAGAGCCCACAAGCCACAACTACTGAGCCCATGTGCTGCAACTACTGAAGCCCACGCGCCTAGAGCCCATACTGCACAACAAGAAAAGCCGCCGCAATGAGAAGCCCACGCACGGCAACGAAGAGTAGCCCCCGCTGGCTGCAACTAGAGAAAGCCCGCGTGCAGCAAGAAAGACCCAACACAGCCAAATAAAACAAAAAACAAAAAAACCATGAGCTCCTAAAAGATTGAAAAATTGGTGAAAATGGGCAACAAAAGAGTACATCTTCTAAAGAATAACTTCCTTGTACCACTCCTCCACCAACCACCTCTCACAGTCAAGTCTTCTCTTCTTCCTTTGATAAGTTTAAAAATTAATTGAATTATATTTTATGTACAAAAGATACTAACTTGCAAATAGCTGTTTATTTGAAGATTAATATGGTATATTACACGGTACACTTCATATTATATTAGGCAATGGTATATATTATATTGTAATTATATGTTATATATTATAGTATGTAATGTATATCATGTAATATACCATATAATGGTATATATTTACAATTATATAATATATTACAATTGTGTACCATTATATATATAATATGGTATAACATATAACTATGATTTTTAAGTGAAAATAATTATATATGCTATAAATCATATTATAATTATAATATATATACCATTATATAATTGTATGTATATTGTATAATCTATTGCATAATAGATTATACAATATAATATATATAATTTATATGTGATATAATTAATATACGTTATTATATATTATAATATACACCATTATAGCATATATTTATTTATTTATTTATTTATTGGCTGAGTTGGGTCCTCGTTGCTGCACGTGGGCTTTCTCTCTAGTTGCGGTGAGCAGGAGCTACTCTTCATTGCAGTGCACGGGCTTCTCATTGCAGTGACTTCTCTTGTGGAGCACTGGCTCTAGGCAAGGGGGCTTCAGTAGTTGTGGCGCTCAGGCTTAGTGGTTGTGGCCCACAGGCTTAGTTGCTTTGCGGCATGTGGGATCTTCCCAGACCAGGGCTTGAACATGTATCCCCTGCATTGGCAGGTGGATTCTTAACCACTGTGCCACCAGGGAAGTCCTACAGTATATAATATTATATAAACCTATTTTCATTGCTTAACTGATATATTTCTTTATCTTTAAAAATTGTTTGCATATCTTGGGTTCCAAATTGGCTCCCCAAATTTCCATCCCTTTGTGTACACATTCTATAAAATCCCTACCCTTAAGGATGGGTGGGACCTATAAATATGATGGGATATAATTTTGTCATTAGGTTATTTTATATAGCAAAAGTGAAGGGATTTTGGAGATGTAATAAGGTTTCTAATCAGTTGACTTTAAGGTAATCAAAAGGGAGATTATCCTGGGTGGGCCTGACCTAATCAGCTGGGCTCTTTGAAAAGGGGCCTAGAGCTCAGAAAGAGAAGTCAGAAAGATTTGAAGCACCAGAGATGCTCATCTGTTGGCTTTAAAGAGGCAAGTTGCTATGTTATAGAGAGGTCTGTGTAGCAGGACATGGTGGTTGGCCTCTAAGAGCTGAGGGCCTCAATCCTATGACTAGAAGAAATTGAATTCAGCCAACAAGCAGCAAGCTTGGAAGAGGACCCTTAGCCTCAGATGACATCAAAGTCCTGGCTGACATATTGATTTCAGCTTGATAAGAACAGAGCAGAGGACCTAGCTTACCCATGCCCAGATTTCTGACCCATAGAAACTGAGATAATGAATGTATTATTTTAATCCACTAAGTTTCTGATAATTTGTTATGCAGTGGTAGAAAACTGGTACAGATGTGTATAAATTATCTATCGCCACAATAATTCTGTATAACAAACCATCCCCAAACTCAGCAGCTTAAAGGAACTACCATCTATTATTTGTCATGACTCTAGGGGTCACCCGGGCAGCTCTTCTGACCAGGGCTGGGCTAGGCCAATCTCAGTTGGAGTTGTTCATGAATCCATAACACCTGTCAAATTGCCTGGGGGTTGGCTAGTCTAGAGAGGCCTCAGGTGGGATGACTTGGCTTCACTCCACATGGTCTCTCATCTTTCAGCAGGCTAGCCTGTGTTTGTTCCCATGGTAGTAACAAGGTTAGAGAAGAATTAAAATTACAAAAGCAAATTTTCAGTTGTTTGTATCAAGTTTGCTATTGCCCCTGTAATGAAAGCAAGTCACATGAGAAAAGAAATGAAAATATATCCATACAAAGAGTTGTGAAAAAATGTTTAGAGTAGATTTATTCATAAGAGCCAACAACAGGAAACAATCCAAATGTCCATCAGTAAGAGATAGAATAACAAACAACCCAATTAAAAAATGGGTGGAAGACCTAAATAGAAATTTCACCAAAGAAGACATACAGATGGCCAAGAGGCACATGAAAAGATGCTCAACATCACTAATTATTAGAGAAATGCAAATCAAAACTGCAATGAGGGGCTTCCCTGGTGGCGTAGTGGTTGGGAGGCCGCCTGCTGATGCAGGGGACACGGGTTTGTGCCCCGATCCGGGAAGATCCCACATGCCGTGGAGCGGCTGGGCCCATGGGCCATGGCCGCTGAGCCTGCGCTTCCGGAGCCTGTGCTCCGCAACGGAAGAGGCCACAACAGTGAGAGGCCCGCGTAACGCAAAAACAAAACAAAACAAAAAAAACTGCAATGAGTTATCACCAAACACCAGTCAGAATGGCCATCATCAAAAAAATCTAGAAACAATAAATGCTGGAGAAATAAAAGGATTGTCTCGCTTTAAGATTAAAAAAAAATACTGGAGAGGGGGTAGTGAAAAGGGAACCCTCCTGCTCTGTTGGTGGGAAAGTAAATCGATACAGCTGCTATGGAGAATAGCATGGAGGTTCCTTATAAAACTAAATATAGACCTACCATATGACCCAGCAATCCCACTACTGGGCATATACCCTGAGAAAACCATAATTCAAAACGAGACATGTACCACAATGTTCATTGCAGCTCTATTTCCAATAGCCAGGACATGGAAGCAACCTAAGTGTCCATCAGCAGATGAATGGATAAAGAAGATGTGGCACATATATACAATGGAATATTACTCAGCCATAAAAAGAAACAAAATTGAGTTATTTGTACTGAGGTGGATAGACCTATGGACCTAGAGTCTGTCATACAGAGTGAAGTAAGTCAGAAAGAGAAACACAAATACCATATGCTAACACATATATATGGAATCTAAAAAAAAATGGTACTGATGAACCTAGCTGCAGGACAGGAATGACGATGCAGACATAGGGAATGGAGGTTGAGTGGAAGGGGGCATAAGGGCATTCTCTGGGTTCATGGAAATGTGCTTTATCTTGATTGGGGCGCTGGTTAGGAGGGTATATTAATTTATCAAAATTCATTAAATTGTACACTTTAGATCTATGCATTTCACTGTGTCAAAATTTTACCTTAAACAAACACTGATGTAGTAATAGTAAGAACATAAGCTTTGGTGTTAAAAAGCCTTGTATTTGAATACCATTTCCAATTCTTAGCTGTGTAAAGTCACTTAATCTTGATAGACTTTATTTTTTTAATCTATAAAATAGGAAATTTGTTTACTTCGTTTTTTTTATTGTGGTCAAGTGTATATAATATAAATTTACCATTTTAACCACTTTTTTAATAACCATATCCCAGTCCCAATTTCTTCTTCTTTGTTTTTAAAATATTTATTTATTTATTTTGGCTGCTCTGGGTCTTAGTCGTGGCACACAGGATCTTTGTTGTGGCATGCATGTGGGATCTGGTTCCCTGACCAGGGATCCAACCCAGGCCCCCTGCATTGGGAGCGTGGAGTCTTACCCACTGGACCACCAGGGAAATCCCCATTTTAACCATTTTAAAGTGTACAGTTTTATAGCATTTAGTACACTTATATCACTGTGCAACCATTACCATCATCCATCTCCAGAACATTCTCATCTTCCCCAGCTGAAACTTTGTACCCATTAAACACTAAATCTGCATTCTCCTCTTCCCCCAACCCCTGTCAATCCCCTTTCTACTTTCTGTTTCTATGATTTGGGCTACGCTAGATACTTCATACAAGTGGAATTGTACAATATTTGTCCTTTTGTGAATGGCTTTTTTCATATATCATAATTCTTCAAGGTTCATCCATGTACTGTATGTCAAAATTTCTGTCCATTTTTTAAAAAATAATTCATTTATTTTATTTATTTATTTTTGGCTGTGTTGGGTCTTCGTTGCTACATGTGGGCTTTCTCTAGTTGTGGTGAGCAGGGGCTTCTCTTGTTGCAGAACATGGGCTCTAGGCACGCAGGCTTCAGAAGTTGTGGTGTGCAGGCTCAGTAATTGTGGCTTGCGGGCTCTAGAGCACCGGCTCAGTAGTTGTGGTGCACAGGCTTAGTTGCTCCATGGCAAGTGGGATCTTCCCGGACCAGGGCTCAAACCCATGTCCCCTGCATTGGCAGGCAGATTCTTAACCACTGTGCCACCAGGGAAGCCCTTCTGTCCTTTTAAAGGCTGAATAATATTCTATTATATGGATATACCACATTTTGTTTACCCATTCATCTGTTGATAGACACTTGGGTTGCTTCTACCTTTTGGTTACTATGAATAATGCAGCAATGGACATGGGTATACAAATATCTGTTCAAATCCCTGCTTTCATTTCTTTGGGGTATTTATCCAGAAGTAGATATGTTGGATCATTTAATAATTCTATGTTTAATTTTTTGAGGAACTGCAATACCCTTTTCCACAGTGGCTGCACCATTTACATTCCTACCAGCAATGTACATGGGTTCCGATTTCTCTACATCCTCATCAGCACATGTTATTTTCTGTTTTATTTTTTTACAATAGTCATCCTAATGTGTATGCAGCAGTATCTTATTGTGGTTTTGATTTGCATTTTCCAATCCTTTTCTTTTTTTTAAATTAATTTTTATTGGAGTATAGTTGCTTTACAAGGTTGTGTTAGTTTCTGCAGTACAGCAAAGTGAATCAGTTATACATATACATATATTCCCTCGTTTTCAGATTTCCTTCCCGTTTAGGTCACCACAGAGCACTGAGTAGAGTTCCCTGTGCTATACAGTAGGTTCTCATTAGTTATCTATTTTATACATAGTAGTGTATATATGGTTGAGCACCTTTCCTTATGCTTATTGGCCATTTGTATATCTTCTCTGGAGAAATTCAAATCCTTTACCTTTTTTTTTTTTTTTTTTTTTTTTGCCACACCACACGGCTTGCTGGATCTCAGTTCCCTGACCAGGGATTGAACCTGGGCCTCAGCAGTGAAAGCCTGGAATCCTAATCACTAGGCCACCAGGGAACTCCCACCTTTACTAATTATTTAAAATTGTTTTGTGTTGTTGTTGTTGACCTGTAGGAGTTTTTTTTTTTAATTTTTATTTATTTATTTTTGGCTGCGTTGGGTCTTTGTTTTTGCGCACAGGCTTTCTCTAGTTGCGGCGAGTGGGGGATACTCTTCGTTGCGGTGCGAGGGCTTCTCACTGCGGTGACTTCTCTTGCTGCATGAGCAAGAGAGCATGGGCTCTAGGCACGTGGGCTTCAATAGTTGTGGCTCCCGGGCTCTAGAGTGCAGGCTCAGTAGTTGTGGCCCTCGGGCTTAGTTGCTCCACGGCATATGGGATCTTCCCGGGCCAGGGCTCAAACCCGTGTCCCCTGCATTGGCAGGCGGATTCTTAACCACTGTACCATCAGGGAAGCCCAGGAGTTCTTTATGTATTCTGGATATCAAATGATATGCAAATATTTTATCTCATTGTGTGGGTTGCCTTTTCACTCTGTTGATAGTATCCTTTGATGCATAAAAGTTTTGAACTTTGGGGGCTTCCCTGGTGGCGCGGTGGTTGAGAGTCCGCCTGCCGATGCAGGGGACACGGGTTCGTGCCCCGGTCCGGGAAGATCCCACATGCTGCAGAGCAGCTGGGCCCGTGGGCCGTGGCCACTGAGCCTGCGCGTCCGAAGCCTGTGCTCCGCAACGGGAGAGGCCACAACAGTGAGAGGCCTGCGTACCGCAAAAAAGAAAAAATGTTTTGAACTTTGATGAAGCCCAACTTATCTAATATTTTTTCTTTTGTTGCCTGTGCTTTTGGTGTCATGTCCAAAAAATGGTTGCCAAGTGCAATGTCATGAAGTTTTTCCCTTATGTTTTCTTCTAAGGGTTTTATAGTTTTAGCTCTTATGTTTAGGTCTGTGATCCACTTTGAGTTAATTTTTAATACAGTGTAAGGTAGGGGTTTAAACTTCTTTCTTTTGCATGTGGATATCAAGTTTTCCCAATACCATGTCTTGAAAAGACTATCCTTTTCCTGTTGAATGGTCTTGGCCCACTCTTGTCAAAATCATTTGACCATTTATAGGAGAGTTTTTTTCTGAGCTCCCTGTTCTACTGCAATGGTCTATATGTCTGTCTTTATGTCAGTACCACAGTATTTTAATTACTGTAGCTTTGTAATTTTATTTATTTATTTTTAATTAATTTTTATTGGAGTATAGTTGCTCTACAACGTTGTGTTTGTTTCTACTGTTCAGCAAAATGAATCAGCTATACATATACATATATCCCCTCTTTTTTGGATTTCCTTCCCATTTAGGTCACCACTGTAGCTTTGTAATTTTAAAATCAGGAAGTATGGGACTTCCCTGGTGGCGCAGTGGTTAAGAATCCACCTGCCAATGCAGGGGACACGGGTTTGAGCCTGGTCCAGGAAGATCCCATGTGCCGCGGAGCAACTAAGCCCATGTGCCACAACTACTGAAGCCTGCGCACCTAGAGCCCATGCTCCACAACAACCAGAAGCCACTGCAATAAGAAGGCCACGCACTGCAATGAAGATTAGCCCCGTCACCCCAACTAGAGAAAGCCCGCGTGCAGCAATGAAGCCAAAAATAAATAAATAAATTAATAAATTAAAAACATGAAATTTATAAAAAAATAATAAAATCAGGAAGTCTGAGTCCTTCAGCTTTGTTCTTCTCTTTCAGGACTGTTTTTGCTATTCCAGTTCCCCTGAGATTTGAGACGAATTTTAGGGTGAGTTATTTTAGTTCTGCATAAAGGTCATTGGGATTTTGATAGGGATCGCATTGAATCTGTAGACCTCTTTGGATAGTAGTGACATTTTGACATTAATAAGTCTTGTAATCCGTGAACGTGGGATATGATTTCATTTATTCATGTTTTCTTTAATTTCTTTTGGAAATGTTTTGTAGTTTTCATTGTACGAGTCTTTTACCTCTTTGGTTAAATTAATTTCTAGGTGTTGTATTCTTTTTAATGCTATTGTGAATGGAATTGTTTTTGTAATTTCCTTTTCAGATTATTCATTGTTAGTGTACAGAAATGTAACTGATTTTTGTGTTAACTTTGTATCCTGTTACTTTGCTGAATTAATTTATTAGGTCTAACAGTTTGTGTGTATGTATGTGTGTTTGTAATCTATAGAGTTTTCCACATTTAAGATTAAGTGTCTGTAAAATCATCTATGAAAATTTTACTTACTCCTTTCCAATTTGGATGCCTTTCATTTCTTTTTCTTATCTAATTGCTCCAACTAGGATTTCCACTACTCTATTGTATATAAGTGGTAAAGGGGCATCCTTGTCTTGTTTCTGATCTTAGAGAAAAAGCTTTTAGTATTTCACCATTGAGTATGCTGTTTGTTGTGGGTTTTCATATGTGGTCTTTATTATATTGAGATACTGTCCTTCTATTCCTTGTTTGTTGAATGTTTTTTATCATAAAAGTTTGTTATATTTAGTCAAATGCTTTTTCTGCATCGCTTGAGATGATCATGTGGTTTATTTTCTTTATTCTGTTAATGTGGTGCTGATTGATTGATGTTCATTGATTGATGTTCATACATTGAACCATCCTTGCATTCTAGGACTAAATCCTATATGGTCATGTGTATAATCCTTTTAGTATGCCGTTGAATTTAGTTTGCTAGTATTTTGTTGAAGATTTTTGCTTTAGTTTTCATAAGGGATATTGGTCTATAGTTTTGTTTTCTCGTAGTCTCTTTGTCTGGCTTAGTCATTAGGGTAATGCTGACCTAATAGAATGTATTAGGAAGTATTCTCTCCTCTTCAACTTTTTGGAAGAGATTGAGCAGGATTGTTGTTAATTCTGTAAATGTTTGGTGGAATTCACCAGTGGTGACATATGGTCCTGGGCTTTTCTTTGTTGCGGGTTTTCTTATTATTACTGATTCAATCTCCTAACTGGTTCAGATTTTTTTCTTCATTATTTTGTCCTGGTAGGTTATGTGTGTTTGGGAATTTATCTGTTTCATCTGGTTATCCAATTTGTTGGCATATAATTGTTCATAGTACTCCATTATGATACTTTTTATTTCTGTGGTGTCAGTAGTAATGTCCCCACTATCATTTCTCATTTTAGTTATTTGAATCGTCTCTCTTTTTTCTTAGTCAATCTAGCTAACGTTTTGTCACTTTTGTTGATCTTTTCAAAGAAACAAGTCTTGGCTTCATTTATTTTTCTCTCACTATGTTTTGTGAGGATTAAATAAGATAATGTAATACCAATTTCTAAAGAAGAAATGCAAATGGTCAAAGTCATATTTTAAAGAGTTCAGCCTCCTTAACTAATTCAAAGGAATTAAGTTAACAGTAAGATACCATTATTTTATCTAATTGTCATAGTTAGAAGCAACCCAGCTAAAAATCACCCCCTTGTTTGTGAGTTTAGTTACTAAAAGGAGAGAGTTAGAAGGGCTTTAAGGAGGCTGGTAGTATTTTATTTATTGACCTGAGAGCTGGTTTGATGTTTTAAAAATTCATCAAGCAATTGGGCATTATTATTTACTAGGTACAGAATTTCAGTTTTGCAAGATGAAAAGAATTCCTGAATTGGACAGTTGTGATGGTTGCAGAACAATGCGAATGTACTTAATACCATTTGTACACTTAAAATGGTAAATTTTATATTATGTGTGTTTTATCACAATTTGTAAAACCCATTGAGTGCTCGCTTCGGCGGCACATATACTAAAATTGGAACGATACAGAGAAGATTAGCATGGCCCCTGTGCAAGGATGACATGCAAATTTGTGAAGCGTTCCATATTTTAAAAAAACAAAACAAAACAAAACAAAATCCCATTGAGTTGGACTTCCCTAGTGGTCCAATGGGTAAAACTCCACACTCCTAATGCAGGGGGCCAGGGTCTGATCCCTGGTTGGGGAACCAGATCCTGCATGCAAGCCACAGATAAGAGTCTGCATGCTGCAATTAAGAGTCTGCATAGGGGCTTTCCTGGTGGCGCAGTGGTTGAGAGTCCGCCTGCCGATGCAGGGGATGTGGGTTCGTGCCCCGGTCCGGGAGGATCCCACGTGCCGCGCAGCGGCTGGGCCCGTGAGCCATGGCCGCTGAGCCTGCGCGTCCGGAGCCTGTGCTGCGCAACGGGAGAGGCCACAGCAGTGAGAGGCCCGTGTACTGCAAAAAAAAAAAAAAAAAAAAAAAAAAAAAGAGTCTGCATGCCGCAACTAAGAAGTCTGCGTGCCGCAACAAAGAGTCCACATGCCACGACTATAAGGCCACATGCCTCAACTAAAAGATCCCACGTGCTGCAATTCAAGATCCTGCATGCCGCAATGAAGATTCCACGTGCCACAACTAAGACCCGGTGCAGCCAAATAAATAAAAAAAAAATTTTTTAAAATATAAGCCTTTGGGCTTCCCTGGTGGCGCAGTGGTTGAGAGTTCTCCTGCCAATGCAGGGGACACGGGTTCGTGCCCCGGTCCGGGAGAATCCCACATGCCTCGGAGCGGCTGGGCCCGTGAGCCATGCCTGCTGGGCCTGTGCATCCGGAGCCTGTGCTCCACGACGGTAGAGGCCACAGCAGTGAGAAGCCCACGTACCGCAAATAAATAAATAAAATAAAATATAAGCCTTTGGAACTTTCCTTTTGAAAAATAATTTTCATATTATTGAAAGCAATGTTATTATCGTTATTGTTATGGTAGAAAATAAAAATATCTCATAATTATTCAGCTAGCCTATGACAATTATTGCCACTTGCCAGGCTATGCCATTGATCTTTTCTTTCTGAAACTTCAAAATACCTAACTCATCAGCGTTAAATATGCTCACCTTTAATATATCCTTGTTAGTCTTGAATTTTACCCCCTCTGCTATGACCTGAAGAACAAGGTTTATACCAGCAGCAGTACAGCGATATTTACCTTCTTTCACTGAAAGAAGCCAGTAACTATGACAACTCTACAGAATGCATTTCCCAAAGATTAAATGTTGGATGGAGCATTGGCTTCTAAAGATGGCTTGACCCCATGATGCATGATTTCCTCTTTTTGACCCACCTCATTATCCACTTCCTGGCCTTTATTCGCTCTTTCAGCCTTGTCTCCATAGCTTGTGCCATCTTGGAGGCAGAGGTCTTTGATGTTGTGTGGTCCATTTGATCTTTCTAATATGTTTGGTGATGCTTTACTATTTTTAATATGCTTTAATGAATCCCATCTTAAAAAGAACTCTCTTGACCCACAATTCCCCATATAGTATAGTGTTGCCTTGAAGGGATTTTTTGGTTCTCACAAGTCATGTCAGGTCCCCATAGTTTGCATTTCATCAGCTTTTAGTTTCTTGAAGTATAAGTTTGGGTGGGAACAAAGTTAATGAGCTCAAGTTGAAACATACTTGTAATAACTGGAGCCTACAAAGCTTGGGTACCATTCCTCTGTGCTCCCTACCATACTGGACTCACTTCTCTCTTTCCACCCAGTTTAATTGTCTAATTATATGTCTGTATCAGTCATTATCTTATTTATAAGATAATGTGCCTAATAACGTGCCTAATTTCTGGCATGTGCCAGGCTTACAAATAAGTAAATTATGTTAAATCATCATGCAGTGGATATGAGGTTCTAGAGCTCAGAGAAAGGTCTGGACTGAAGATATCAATAGAGGCAGCCAATGAATTATGTGGTGGATGAAATTCCACCAGGGAAATTTCCCATCTTCCAGGCCCTGTAAAGCTGACTCTCCTCTGAGCCTCTCTCACACACCTGGAGTACATTCATGCCTTACTGGGTCACTTTTTGTGAAGGGAAATGGGGAAAATATCTTGTTCACATGAAGACAATACAATGTGCTCTCATTGTTTAGGCGTTATACCCTTCTAAATATCTGTGATAGGAGATTCGTATAAAGGACACTTCTGAAAAAATTGAATTGAAAATGGGGACATTCTGTTAATAAAAGGTACAGTAAACTTGTCATAAGGAATCCAAATAACTTCAAATCAGTAACAATTTTTCCTCTATTTCCTGAATACTACTTTTTTGAAAAATGACAAACAAAATGTCCCTTATTTCTCCAATGTATGTCAAGATGTAAGTCAGGAATGAGTCAGCCCAGCCCCCCATACCTTCTGTTAGAGAGCTAGTATGTTTGACTTGATGACCCAGCAGCACTGCAAAATCTTGGAATGTCTTCAAACCACCAAAGCAAGATTAAATTGTAGTCTGAATAGTTTTTTATGTGAATTATACTCTCATATTCTAAATTTTTGAAAATTAATTCATGCACAACATACATATTAACTACCAGTTAAACTGAATAGTCACCCCTTTTCCTAATATTTTTGGTAGATAGATGTTAATTATATTTATATTTATGTATTCTGAAGCACACTCCTCAGGCACATAAGTCCTTGAAGCTGAAAAGTTTCCATGGTCCTTTTTACTATTATTTTTTATTCTTTCAAAAAGGAACAGAAATATATTTTATTACTTGCTTAATTTTAGTTTTTCCATTGTCCTCATTTCAGAATGAGAATCTTTAAATTGTTTTTTAATTTAATTTTTTAAAAAATAATATTTGAAGGTCATTCTTTAAGTCAGAATTTTCTGCACAATGGCCTGGTATGTGAAAAGGAGATAAGCAGTATTTTCTCCATTTTAGGACAAGAAAAACAGGGGTTATCCTTTAACAAAAGAATCCTTCTCCAGGTTTTGTTTTTCTTCTTCAGCTAATTAAAAGGCTTTGTTTCAAAGAAAAGCTATAGACCAGATTTCTAAGTCTTCGTTACGCAAAGGGCAGTGTCAAATTGGAGGATCAACTTTTTTTCCATTCCTTCTCTCCATTCCCACTGACACAACCGCAAATACTTAAAACAGTGAGATTTAATTGCTTTATCTCAACAGCAGTCACATGAGTTTATAGAATCAAAGAAATCTAGAATTAGGAATAATTAGTACAGCATTTAACTTAGGGATGGGATATGTGATGGGCAATGTAGCTCCCCTCCACCCCGTCTCATCTGTGGCAGACATCACTAATCAATTACTGAACCTAAATGTGACCCAACAGATGTTTTCTGCATAATGCCCCCAGCTGTCATTACCAAGTAATTGGAGCTGCCAGTGAGACCCTACCTGAACTAATCTAATCACCTTACATTATAACATTGAGGCCTATAAAGGTAAAGTGACTGGCCCAAGGTCACTCAGTGGCTGACAGAGAACCCCTATTTTGTATAATGTAAGAATCTGTTCTCTTATGAGCCTTGAATCAATTGACTATGTCCCAGTTCCCAGCAAGGGCACATAAGAGTCTATACAGGGTAGATCATTTCTATCTGGGAAGACAGGTTCCTATGGCATCAAGAAACCCAAGGGAGCAGCCAGAGACAGACAGCAAGACATTACTGTTCCTCCTTATATTCCAGTGAGGGCAGGGGATAGAGGGGAGGAAAATTAAGATCTTCTACAAGCCTTATGACTATGGAATTCTTGAAACTGTCCCACCAGGTAGTAGGGAAAGAAGGAAGGTGTCCCTCTACAAGTGGCAGTCCACAAGAAGGGTGCCCAACTCCCCTCCTGTTGTACTTGTTCATGTTCCCACAACCAAGGTTTAGAAGTTGTTCAGAAACTAAATAACTAAAGTAGTCCTACTCTAGTCACTTTTTATCCCAGCATCCTGTTTTACTTTCTTCTTAACATTCTCAGAATTTATCTAATATATCTAAGCGTGTAATTTTGTTTAAGACATATTTGAATCTGACGGATGAAATTCCTTTAGGTAATAACCTCTTTGGGGAAGAAACACCAAGTATTTCCTACAACTTCTCTCTGCTTCTGCACATGTCCCTAAAATAGCGTTGTTGGTGTGTAGGAAGCGTTATATTGCTGAGGAAGCCTGAGACCTTGGAATCATTTTGTGTCCTTGTACTATTCTCTGACTTCTCTGGATGCTCAACAACCTGTTCATCGCGAGCAGTATATCTTGTAGCTTGGCCTCACTAAGCTTGCTGAGAACATGGGGGCAAACCAGTTCTTCCTGAGATCTGGCTATTACTACTTTTTGTTCCCAGCCCGATCTTCAAAGCTGCCTCCCCCTATTCTTGCCAGCCAGTTCTCTTGGCTACCTTCCCTATTCCTCCACAGGGTGTTTGGGAACTTCTGGATACATTCCATATCACACTGGAGCTAAGGGCCCCTCACTTGCAGAGCTCCTTCCAAAACCCTGTATCTAATTTTGTATATGGAATTCTGTGGGAAGACAGAGGCATGTGTCTCTCAATCGTTGCCTCTCTTATCGCTCTCTTCCTTCTTCCCTCTACCTTTTAATTAAGAGTCAGGCTTTTCTTTTACTTCCCTATGTCACAGGTTCATGGCAGAGCTGTCCTAGACGGAAGGAGTATCTCCTCTGGAATGTGGGAGAATATGAGATTCTTATGATGTGAACTTCATAGGTTAAACAGAATTAAGGAAATTTAGCAAATTCTTTTTCTCTCCACTAAGCCTATTCTAGTCTCTCCTGATTAGGGAAATAAGTCTCAGAGCTACACTTCAGACAATAGTCTATAATGGAACATAATTTAAAGAAGAAAATTAAAATCAATCAGTTTGATATTCACAAAATATTACACCATTATATTCTACATTTTTTAAAGAGAAGTCAGAAAATTGGATTAGTATGTGAAATATCCCTTTTTAAATGTTGGCATATAATCAATATCTTAATTTAAAAATTATAAAAATATATAAAATAATATGCTCTTTTGCTGTTAGGAACCAAAAGTGTTCTAAGAGACTTAGAGGTATTAACTAATTATCCCAAAAACCTATTTTACAGATGAGGAAACTGAGACACAGAGCAAGTAACCTGACTAAACTGTACATGGTGCAAACCAAATACATGACTGTGAGAAAAATTTGTCTGCAAAACCACCAATCTGCAACCTCCTGTTTATGATATATTTGCATAAGCTAGAAAGAAAAAGGCTTTGAATTCTGACTTGGCTTCTCTGCTGAATGATATTGGACTGTCACTTAAAAAAACCATTTAACCTTGCAGTGCTCACTAAGTGGTGGTTTTCTATTCTCTCCTTCCCCCCACATGGATGATTGCTCTGAACGTTCATGGTATGCTTGTATATTATCTGGAATGCATAAATCCTGCCTACTGTTCAAGACCCAACACACTCCCAATACCTCTAGAAACAGTCTGATATAGGAGACAGCCCTAGGCTCTGTTCCAGTCCTGATATTGTTCCTAATCCTTTGTGTGATCTCAAGCAAGTCACATCTTATCTCTGCGCCTCAGTGGCTCCGTCTTTAAAATGTGGAGGAAATCAATGGCTTTAAACTGTATTCTGAGAAACAGAACATTTCTCTAACAGTGGGGACATCAAAGAAGGAGAACAATGAGTGCAAGGGGGAAGCTGGGTGAACAGGCGTATGGCTTCTCCATTTCCACTTCAAATTTAGCAACTCCATTTTAAGCCGCCAGATTTTATTAGAAGGAAATGACTAGACCTTTTATGTACCCAGATTCCCTGGAACTATCTTTTCTTGGCTTCTCTTTTTTTTTTTTTTTTTTTTGCGGTACGCGGGCCTCTCACTGTTGTGGCCTCTCCCGTTGTGGAGCACAGGCTCCGGACGCGCAGGCTCAGCGGCCATGGCTCACGAGCCCATCCACTCCCG
This sequence comes from Delphinapterus leucas, assembly GCF_059928025.1. NCBI lineage: Eukaryota > Metazoa > Chordata > Mammalia > Artiodactyla > Monodontidae > Delphinapterus > Delphinapterus leucas. Next base: position 162,426,569 of record NC_143129.1, on the reverse strand, counting down.
GCATGTGGGATCTTCCCGGACCGGGGCACGAACCCGTGTCCCCTGCATCGGCAGGCGGACTTTAAACCACTGCGCCACCAGGGAGGCCCTCTTGGCTTCTCTTTTGAATTCCTTCTTGTTCTTAACATGGAACTGAAGGGTCTGACGCGTCTTTTAAATTCTGGCTAAGATAACACTTATTTATTTATTTATTTATGGCTTTCTCTCCTCTTTCCTACCCAAAAGTGAAATTAAAGGTGAACAAGAGTAAGCAAAGACCAGCATGGAAACTTCTAGCAATCTCACAGAGAGTTTTCAGCAAAATGTGATGGATTAGGAAACTTCTTAGTTTCAAAACAGCTACCAAGTAACATATAAAAGTTAAAGTGACACACATAAGTTATTATCTCATTATCCTCATATATCTCATTATAATTTTATGAGTTGCTCCTTTGCATTTGAATATTTCTCATCATGGGGAATGCCTTTCAGGAAGCAAATTCTTTGTATTTCTTTCTTATATGATTGCCCCGAAGCTATCATTATAACTCCATTAGGGCAATTTTTCTCCATCTGAGGGTGGGGCACCGGAATAGATGAAGAGGAATGGATCAAGCCCTCATTTTCTTCAGCCATCTTCAGCTCTGGTTTCAGGGCAAGATAGACCCAAATCTCCTTCCCAATTTTCTGCTTAGAGAATAAGATGCTCATGCTTTGAGTCAGATTCTCAAAGTTCCTTCGGTGGAGGTGAATGAGGACACACAATATTTGCAAACCATCACACAACTTCAGAGGATAATTACAGTATTCTTGAAATATCATGAACTTTCATTTTTAATCTTCTAGATTAAAATGAATTTATTTCTTGTTTCGAAGACAGCTTGGTGCATTAAAAACCCTGGAGGGTTGTTACTCAAGTCTTGATTCTAATTTCACACCAACCTCTACATGCTTTGGGGCAAATTACTTCCCCTGACCAGGCTGCAATTTTACCACTGGGAACTTCACAGTAGATGGTTCCTGAGATCCTTCTCGATTTAGATATTCAAAGGACAAATTACTACCGGGGAAATTATCTCCAGTTGTTTGTTCAGTCTTCAAAATCACCAAAGGATTTGGCTTTGACATTAGGCTATCAAAGTTGTCCCTTAATATTCTATGTCCTGTGCTTCAGATTGGGCTGTCTAAAGGCAGGCAAGCTGGATCTTCTTGAGATGACTGGCTTGTTCCCTCATTGCTTGGGATTCTTCACATTCAGAGGTCCACTGTGAACTTCAGCTCACCACCATCTTCCCCTTACAATGGTATCTCTGCAGTCAGGTGTAAGATGGTGATCTGGACCCCTCACTGACATTTCACCCAATACTCCAGACAGCCCTTTTACTAATTTCTTTCATTCCTCCTTCATCACTGCGTCATGGTCCCTTTAAGGGAGCGGCCATAGTTGAGTAGTGGGAGCAGCTGCTGGCTGCAAAAAGACTTGCAGGATTTGGCCTACCCTGGGCCACTCAACGCGCACGCTCGGGACCGGGGGCTTGGTGGGAAAGGAAGGAGGGGCTTAGGGTGCGCCTGCGCATCAAGGGCGCGCGCAAGGGGCTGGTTTGGTGATCCCTTTAAGAAACCGCAGGCGGAGGAATTTCTCTGAGAGAAAATAATCCTACTCACGGGGCCCCTTGGAGGCCATTAACCCCCCGAGTCCCGGCCCCCCCCCCTTTCCCGGGCAGGCCCTACCGCCTACGCGCGCACCCGTGGGATCTCAAGATCTCCGACCCGGCGCGCGGCATCCGCCCCCTCCCCACTGTAATCGCCAGGCTCGGCCAGGTCCGGGGAAGCTGCCGCGAGGCGGCCGTGCCTGCAGTGTGGGCGGGGGCCGGGGGCCCGAGAGGTTCCGCCGCCACAGCGCTGGGAGCCGCAGTGGTTCCGAGCGGGGCTCAACATGGCGGAGAGAGAGGTGGAGTCCAGCCCCCGAAAGAGGGTAGGTGAGGTGAGGCAGAACTCGGGCGGCGGGCGGCGGGGGGCGGGGCGGGGGCCGCGTCCCGGGGCCGGGGCCGGGAATGGGCCATGCGTAGGCTCGTGGAGGGGTCGCCGAGGCCCGGTTGGGGAAAGGTTGCGGGCAGGACTGAGGCAACCTTGGGTCTGGAGCGCGCTTAGAGTGGTCCTTCGGCAGGTGGGACAAAGATTTGCTGCTGGTTGGGAGGGGGAGGGGCGGGGGCTGTTGTTTGGGTTTTTTTATTTTTCCAACACTGAGGGTGGGTTATTTGGGTCAGGGGAGGGAAGGTGTCAGATACTTAAGTGCATCTTTGGTGAACCAGAGTCTGGAAGTTTAACAGGAGAGAGGTCAGGTGGGGGTGGTGGTGGCGGGAATGAGTGGTGGAGGGGTCTTCGGTGATACCATCGCGAATTCATTTTCCTGCCTCCTTTCCACTCCCTCCCCCCCCAACCGTTATCAAGACCAAGGTGGAGGTGGTGCTCTTACCTGAGAAGAAGTGGGGTCGTTGGCATGCCTTGATGTATGAGAAAGATTTTGGCAACTATGAATGTCATTTTCTAGTCTAGCCCCTTTACCAACATTTGAGAAGGTGGAAGAGTGTGACAAGTTTTGTCATATCAAGGATGTACCCAAACAACCTGCAGAGGCGAAGCCAATTCCACATAGTTGTTGAGTGCCTTTTAAAGTTTGTCTTGAAACTTTTCTTATTTAATTATGAGTGATTTTTTTTTCAGATGGAGAATAATACAGTACTGTCGATTGAGCAGTATTTTTAGATTTTTTCTTTTACCCCCCGCCGCCCTCCCGCTTAGCGTGTTAAGCAGTAAGTTTACTACCAGGAATCTTCCTTTTTGTGAATGGTATCAAAATGAAGTTAGTGTTAAGCTAACTGCCTAAAAAATTACTGCGTAATCTTTATTGAGAATGCCCTTTCGATTTATCATAAAGTTAGCAATCTCATATAGATAATACAACTAACATTTTGAGTGCTTACCATGTGCCTGGCACTGTGCTTTATAGGAAGAATTAAACCTCACATTTACTATGTAAAACACATTTTGCAGATGAGGAAATGTAGGCGTAGAGGGGTTGAATAGTTAAGATCAGATAGTTAAGAGGTTGAGCTGGGATTTGAATCCATGTTTGTCCCAACTACGGTGCTTGTTTTGCATGCCACATAGTTTTTAAAATCTGTGTTTCTCTCCTTAAAAGCTTAAATGGTAAATAACGAGGGAAGTGTCAAGCAGTATTTTTTCTACAATTGATTAGGAAAATATTTTCAACTACATAGCTGAAAAAATTTACAGGGAGTGTCCATAGTATCCACCATCTAGATTCTACCATTAACATTTTACTATACTTGTTCTATCACATATTTATCCACATTTATCTCTTTATTCATCAGTTCTTATTTTAATGCATTTCACTGTAGTATTGAGCAATTAAAATTTATTGTTGATAGTCTTAGGTCTATAAAATTTTACATCTCCCTCATGCAATAATTAGATCTTCCTCATACATAGGACAAATTAAGCTGTGTGATAGTATGTCCAAATAGTTCACTTAGTATAAATATTGGTTATGGAATGCACGTGTTTTGAAATTTTAAATTGTTCTTCATGCTGTGAGCCAGTTTTAAACTGGATCCTCATTATGCTTGAGTGAAGGCGTATGGCATGTGGTCCACCAATTAAAATATAAAGAATAAATTATTTTAGATGTGTAATTTTATTCAAGGAGGTCTCTGAATCCAGTTAATACTAGTGCTGTTGTCATTCACAGTATAAAATAGAATGTTTTAGAAAACATCTGTGTGCTTTGGTAACAAATTCAACTAGATATTAAATACTTCTTTCTCTTCTAATATACTTAAAAGGTGCCACACAGCTAGCAGTCTAAACTTTTATTATTATTATTATTTTATTTTATTTTTGCGGTACGCGGGCCTTTCACTGCCGTGGCCTCTCCCGTTGCAGAGCACAGGCTCCGGACGCGCAGGCTCAGCGGCCATGGCTCACGGGCCCAGTCGCTCCACAGCATGTGGGATCTTCCCGGACCGGGGCACGAACCCGTGTCCCCTGCATCGGCAGGCGGACTCCCAACCACTGCGCCATCAGGGAAGCCCTAAACTTTTATTATTTTTTAACAGTATGTAATATACAGAGCACTCGTACAGGTTTTCCCCATTATTTTACCAGTTTCATTGTGGAGGAAGGTTACAGTCAGTGTCTTTTAGGCTCCATAATCCATTTTGGTTTTGATAGTTTGGTTAGAATGTTCAGTAGAGTTGTCTTAAATGGTACACATGGTGCATGTGCTTTTTTTCCTTCATTTTTCGTCGGTGCCTGTGCTTAAACTCCACGTGGATTCCATATGTGTACTCCAAGCAGATTAGTGGGGACTGTGTACAAAAGTACAGTATCTTATAAAATAGTTTGCCTTGAGGTAGTTAGGCCTAGATAATAAGTTTAGATTATTTAATCTGAAATTTCATTGATGACATGGTATTGTATTTTTTTTTTTTTTAAACATCTTTATTGGGGTATAATTGCTTTACAATGGCGTGTTAGTTTCTGCTTTATAACAAAGTGAATCAGTTATACATATACATATGTTCCCATATGTCTTCCCTCTTGCGTCTCCCTCCCTCCCACTCTCCCTATCCCACTCCATGGTATTGTATTTATGATGCTTACTGCCTTTGACTTTTATAATCATAAGTCACAAAAAATTGTTGAGTACCTGTGCTAGTTCATGAACTATTTGCTAGGCATTGTGCTGTGGTATATGGTATTTATGATAATTTAGAATTATATATTCTGACTCTTCTGCTATATTGTGAACTCCATAAGGGTAGGGCCATTATATGCTTTTTGCATCTCCAACACCTATGACCTTCACATAATAGGAACTCAAAAATGGATTTTTGGTAAGAAAAGTTTACCTGTTGCATTAGAGGCTCTATGGCTTGGGTACCAAGTTATCTGGTTTGTAATTCTGGGACCTTCAGTTATCTTTCATATCACCTTTTACACCCTAAATTCTCTTCTGTGAATCCAGATTTAAGGATCTTGTGATCGTTCTGGATGACGGTTAGATGGGAGAGTGTGTTTTAAAACCATTGAGTTAACAACCTTAAACTCTTTGTAGGTCTGCCTGGTGTCTTATGTTTGTGGGCACTTAGGACAATAGGTATTAATTAGGTAAGATTGATTTGATTGTATTCAGACTATATCTGAATGCCAGTCTCTCGGTTTGTGAACACGGGGAAGCTGAATATGTGGGTGGGTGAGCACTACATCCATCTATCATCTCTGCCTTAGAAAGAACCAAGTTCAAATGAAGGCCAGTATTTTCTTTTTTTTTTAAGACACTGAGGTTTTTTTTTTGTTGTTGTGGACCATTTTTAAAGTCTTTATTGAATTTTGTTACAATATTGTTTCTGTTTTATGTTGTTTTGGTTTTTTGGCTATGAGGTATGTGGGATCTTAGCTCCCTGACCAGGGATCAAACCCGCACCCCCTGCATTGGAAGGCGAAGTCTTAACCACTGGACTGCCAGGGAAGTCCCTGAAAGCCAGTATTATACACACACACTCACACTCTCTTACTTTAAAGTCAGGATACTTTTGAGATATTATTTATGAGTTTTTTAAAGACTGTAAAATTTTTATTTTCTGAAATAAGTTTTAAAATTCATTGCGTAGGCTTGTAAGTAGAGGGGTTATTTTATGCATGGTTATTATAATAAACTATTAGAAGCATGAGATCTAACTAAATCTGGTGGCCATATTTTTTTGTGAAATCCCTTTATCTTTTCAAAGGTTACATACAAAATAATAATAACTTTTGTAAATGTATGTGTTATTACCTGGTCTAGTAAGTTGTGTCCATTTTCATACTTAAACTTTTCTGTATGTTAAATTTGAGGTATATGTGTTTGGCATGCTTAATAGAAAGAAAGCATATGTATAAGCAGTATGCTTCCATTTTTGTAAAAACAAAGTGTTCTTTCTTCCTCACATATGTGTCTATACTTGTATATGTATGAGCTTGGAGAAACTTGTGGAGGACACATGTCAGGCTGTTACCATTGATTACCTTCAGCACGTGGGGATGAGAAAGGAAAGTGAGACTAAGGGGGAGAATTTTGCAAAACGGAAAAATACTCGGGGTATAATATTAAGTGAAAATGTAATCTACTTTGTTATTGTAAGTATGTAAAAATTGAACGTGCATGTAGACAGGGATAGAAAATAACATGAACAAATGAAAACATTGACTTTACTACTGATGGAATTATGGAGAAGTTTTGTTTTGGATTTCTGTTATTTTAATATTTTATAATAAAATAATTGCAAAAGGTTTATCCCTCTTAATTCCTTAATGAACTTTTTATCTTTTGGCTAAATGTGTTGCTTAAAAACATGGTGGTACATATCATTAAAAATATTTGCAGATCATGTGTACATAGTGTAAGTTATCTACTTTAAGAATGCATTGGCTCTTCGTATAGAGAGCATTTCGAAGAGACCATTCTAGTGTTGACAGTGATCCTGTATTGTTTTCACAGTGCCCCTCTTGTAACTAGCAGAGGCTTCTGTAAATAATGATAATACCTGGTATTTATAAACATTTTAATTTCCAGTCATTCTAAATATTTTATATGTAGTATGTTTTTTAATCCTCATTAATTCCATGAATAGTAGTTACTATTATTGTCCCATTTTATAAATTAGGAAACCGCAGCACAGAGAGAGCTCAAGGTCATGATATAATAGGCTAAACCAGGATCAAGTACCGTTTGAAAAACTGCACTGTTTGATAAACAGTATAGGTTAGAATTCATTATAATAACATGCAGTAATTAAAAAACATACATTAGTTATTAATATATATGATATATAGTAATATGTGTAAATAATAGTATAGGTTCAGAATTCATTATTTGGAATTTTTGGTTGTTAAAATAATACTGAATTAGGGACTTCCCTGGTGGTCCAGTGGTTAAGACGCCGCACTTCCTCTGCAGAGGGCGCAGGCTTCGATCCCTGGTTGGGGAACTAAGATCCCGCGTGCTGTGTGGTGCGGCCTCCCCCGAAAAAAACCAGGAAGAAACAAAACAAAAAACATTGAATTATATTTAAATCCAGTCGATGTAAATTACTTCTCAGGAAGCATCAAATTAACTTTCTGCCTATGAAATATATGAGATAACCTTAAAACATATGCAGCTCACATGTTTATTTTTAAGAAATATATACCAAATATTTTAAAACTATGATTCATTTTAAAGATAAAGCTTATGCTTCCTTTGAAAATGGAATGATTTTATTATATACTAAAGAGAATATAAATAGATAAATGTACAATTGCAATTTCTCTGGATATTTAGAAGATATTTTTGAGTTCTGTATCAGGAGACCAACTTTTAAAGGAGACTAACTACTACTACTTTTTAAAAAAGACTGACATTTCCCTTAAATATTCTGATTATTTTACTATGAGTTAACAGTATGTAGTTATTTTAGCAAAAGAAAGAAAAAGAAAGTATTTTAACATAGTATTGGGCTCTACCATACAAAATTGCTAATATTTGACGTACAGAAATGCCTTTTCATATGGCTCAACCCAATAGTAAGAGCATGGGCTTTTCAAAGTCCGGTTATGTTCATCCTCTGGTATTTAGCAATAATATACCCACACTCACTTTCTTATGCTTAGGGAATACTTATAATGTTATTTAAATTTCATTCTTATCGTTCTGGCCTCCCAGAATCTTGAGTTAGCTGCCTTCCTGCCTTTGACCAAAGACAGTACCTGAACAAACCTTTTTTGTCCAACATATAGGCTACCCACTAATCTTTGAGGTCAAAGATCACATGTGTTCATCTTTCTTTACATTTCCCAAAATGTCTTACAAATTTATATATATACACTCACATGCATACTACACATTTATAGGCAAAATTAAAAAACTTTGTTTCATAATTCCATATCAATATAGAATATAAAATATAGATTGGTACGATAAATCCCATGTTCTTAATACCCAGTTTTGACAACTAAACAGTTATCAACATTTTGCCATTCCTGTCTCATCCAACTTCTTCCTTCATTTCTCTTTTCCTTTCTTTCTTTGATGAAATAGTTTCAAAGAAATCTCAGGTATCACATCATTTAATCTGTAAATACTTCTGTATGTATTTCTAACAGATAATTAAAAAATACAACCACAATACTATCATACCTAACAAAATTAAGAGTTTCTTAATCCAGTTCAGATTTCTCTGATTCTTTAAATGTCTTTGTACAATCGGTTTGTTTAAGTCGCTATCCAAATGAGATTTACCATTTCATTTGGTTTATATGTCTCTTAAGTTTCTGTTAACTTTAACCATCCCCCCATCCCCTGTCCCCTATAGCCCCTGCACTTTTTCTCATGCTATTTATTTGTTTAAAAAACTAGCTTATTTGTCCAGGAGAATTTACCACATTCTGGTTTTGGCTGATCGAATTCTCGTGGTGTTTAACGTGTTCAATTACCCTTCATATTTTCCACAAAATAGTTAGATATAGAGCAGTGGTTCTCTGTTTTGGCTGAAACATTAGAATTACGTGGCGAGCTCTTAAATATCCTGATTCCTAGGTCAATTAAATCAGAATTCATAGGGTGGATTCTAGGCATCAGTATTTTAAAAATTTTCCCAAGTGATTTCAGTCTGCAGCTAAGGTTGAGAACTTGAATTGGTAGAGCTTTATGAGATTTAGGTTCAGTTTCTTTGGAAAGAAAAATTCATAAATAGAGTGATTGTATAATTTATTTCCCATCAGACAATTTTAAGAATGAAAGGGTGTGCTATTTAATAATTACAGTGGGACAATAGCCATGAACTGGGACTGTCCTGTACTAATTAGGACGTATAGTCACTCTATTAGGTGATGCTGCAAATTCTTAATTGCATCATTCTAGGAGGCAACTAAACAGTTATCGATATTTTGCCATTCCTGTCTCATCTAACTTCTTCCTTCCTTTCTTTTTCTTTCTTTCTTTCCTTGCTCCCTCCCTCCCTTCTTTCCTTCCTTTCTATGAAATAACTTCAAAGAAGTCTCAGGTATCACATCATGTAATCTATAAGTACTTCTGTATGTATTTCTAACATAAGAATTAAAGAAAAATACAACCACAATACTGTTATACCTAACAAAATTAAGAGTTCCTTAATCCAGTTCAGATTTCTCTGATTCTTTAAATGTCTTTTTACAATTGGTTTGTTTAAATCACTATCCAAATGAGATTTACCATTTCATTTGTTTTATATGTGTCACACTTAGTGATACTAAAATTGATCAGTTTAGGTTCTGTCAGCAGAATCCAACATAGTTCTTAACTTTTCACCTAATGGATTTATCAGCCATTGATGATTGTTGCCTAGATCCACTATTTCATTAGAAGAGTGATTTTCTATCATTTCTCCTATATTTATTCACTGGAATTCTTTCATAAAGAGTTCCTTTATCAATTATTTGGTTACCCTGTAAAATCATTTATACAGGAGAAGCAGAATAAATCCTTATTTTTTCCCCTTTATATACCAGTTTTCAGAAGAATGAATTGATACCTTAGCAAATCCCAAAGTTGAGGTTTGGGAGGGGATACCACTGTGAACTCATGAATTTTAATATAGTTTATATATTTAAATTTATTGTGGTTAGTATTCTTTTTTTTTTTTTTTTTGCGGTATGCGGGCCTCTCACTGTTGTGGTCTCTCCCGTTGCGGAGCACAGGCTCCGGATGCTCAGGCTCAGCGGCCATGGCTCATGGGCCCAGCCGCTCCGCGGCATGTGGGATCTTCCCAGACCAGGGCACGAACCCGTGTCCCCTGCATCGGCAGGTGGACTCTCAACCACTGCGCCACCAGGGAAGCCCTAGTATTCTTTTTGATGTTTAAATTTGTCATATTTTTGATCAGTGGGTGTCTGTATTAGTTTCCGAAGGCTGCCATAACAAATTACTACCAACTTGGCTTAAAATAACAGAAATTTGTTATCTCACAGTTCTGGAGGCTGACTGTCTGAAAATAAGGTGTTGGCAAGGCAGTGTTCTCTCTGAAGGCTCTAGGAAAGAATCCTTCCTTGCCTCTTCCAGCTTCTTGTGGATTGATTTGTGTTCCTTGATTTGTGGCAGTATAACTCCAGTTTCTGCCTCCATCTTCACACTGCCGCCTTCTCTCTATATCTTTCAGTGTCTTCTAAGGATACTCTTCATTGGATTTAGGGTCCATCCTAATTCAGGATGCTCTCATCTCAAGATCCTTACCTTAATTACATCTGCAAAACCCATTCTGCACACATTCTGAGGTTCTGTGTGGACATGTCTTTTAGGGGCCACAATTCAACCTACTACAGTCCTCCCTTTTGTCCCCAAACTCCATGTCCATTCTGTATGCAAAGTACATTCACCTCATCTCAACACCCCGAAAGTCTCAACTCATTACAACATGAATTTTTAAGCCCAACTCATCTAATATCATCAGCTCAAAAAGTCCAAAATCTCAGTATCTCAACCATCTAAATTAGGTATAGGTGTGACTCTGGGTATGATCCATCTGGAATAAAATTTCTCTTCATTTGTGGACCTGTGAAACCAGAAAACAAATTTTCTACTTCCAAAATACAATTGTGGGACAAGCATAACATGGACATTGCTTTTCTAAAAGGAAGGAAATGGAAGGAATAAAGGGATCACTAGTCCTAATCAAGTTCAGAACCCACAAGGTCAAGAGAATAATTCTCAAGACCTGAGAATAATTCTCTGTGACTTGATCTTCTGCCCTCTGGGTCCATGAAGGCACTGTAGACCCCTGTTTTGGGCCTGCTTCTCTAGCCTCTGCCTTTGTGTCTGTGGCTCTGTCTTTGGAGTCATTTTTCTTTTTCTTGAAGAGTAGCACTTGTTTGCAGCTGAGTAATTTTATTAGCTCTTTCCTGCCCATAGAATTCCAGAAGTCAGTTTTTTTTTTTCCCACTTTGTCTAGTCTCTGTTCCTTTAAGAACAGTCTGGCCGTGTTTTTTCTGGTTTAATAATGCTCAAAAACCTGTGAGTCTCCTCTATATATTAAGGGTATCCACACAGTTAGAAAAGATAGTTCTTCACAGATCTTTCCTGGATAACCCCATCTCTATTCCTTACTTAAGTTGAGATGATTAATTGGATCCATGAGTCACACACAATATCTTCAGTAAGTGGTTGCCCAGCTACACCCTTCACCTCTCCCTAGAGCACACTTTTCTTATAATGGATTTCCTAATTTTAGCATCCTTTGCAATCTGGATAGGCTCAAATCATTAAGAGTTGTTTCCTTTTTGCTTAATGGTTCCTTCTTCAGTTTACCTCTTTCCTTTCCCTTTTTCCTATAAGCAGCAAGGAGTATCCAGGCTCACCTCAACACTTTGCTTAGAAATCTCCAAGTTCATTGCATCCAAGTTCTGCCTTCTACCTAACAGTAGAACACAATTCAGCTGAGTTTTCTGCTCCTTTCTAACAAGGATCACCATCTAGTTCTCAGTAACATATTCTTCATTTCCCTCTGAGATCTCACCAGAAGCACCCTTAACATTTTTTTCCAACATCCTGTTCATAGTATATGTATTCTCTAAAGTAATAGTAGCTTTCTCTTTTTTGCTCCTCACTTCTTTCTGAACCTTCATTAGAATTGGTGAATACAGATATATCTATATTTGTACCAACCATCTCTTCAAGGCAATCTAGACTTTTTCTATCATGCTTCTCAAAATTCATCCACCTTCTACCCATTTCCCAATTCTAAAGTTACTTCCACATTTTTAGGTATTTATTACAGCAGCACGCCACCTCTATATACCAAAATCTGTATTATTTTTCTAGATTTGGCATACCAAATCACCAGAAACTTGGTGGCTTAAAACAGCAGAAATTTATTTTGCACGGTTCTGGAGGCCAGAAGTCCAAAATCAAGGTGTCAGCAGGACCATGCTGTCTCTGAAGACTCGGGAAGAATCCTTTGTCTCTTCCAACCTCTGGTGGACCCAGGTGTTCTTTGATTTTTGTGGCAGCATTACTCCAGTTTCTGCCTCCGCCTTCACATGGCCTCCTCTCTCTGTTTCTTCTTTTCTGTCTAAGGATGATCTTCATTGGATTTAGGGCCCACCCTAATCCAGGGTGATTTCATCTCAAGATCTTTATATTAATTACATCTGCAAAGAAGTTTATTTCAAAAAGATCACATTCTTAGATTCTGGGTGGACATATCTTTTAGGTGCCACAATTCAGCCTACAACAGGGTCTTTAAGGTTAGTGCCTGCATCCTTTTTAAAAATTGTTATTATTTTATATTTAAACAATTACCTTAAAATTTTCTTACGTCTTAAAATATACATAACATAAAATTTATCATTTTAATCATTTAAAGTTTATAATTCAGTGGCATTAAGTACATTAACAGTGTTGTGCAACTATCACCACTATTTCATCCCAAACAGAAACTTTCTATGTACATTAAGGCATAACTCTCCATTGCCTTTCCCTCCAGACCTTGGTGTGTTTTCTGCCTATTCTAATCAAATTTGCCTATACTAGGTATTTCATATAAGTGAAATCATAAATATTTGACCTTTGGTGTCTTAGTTCACTTAGCATAATGTTTTCAAGATTTATCCATGTTGAAGCATGTATCAGAACTTCATTTTTTTAATGGTCTAATAATAGTCCATTGTATGTATGTAACACGTTTTGTTTATCTGTTCCTCTGTTGATTGACGCTTGGGTTGTTTCTACCTTTACGTTGCTGTAACCATTGCCATACAAGTATCTGAGTTCCTGCTTTCATTTGTTTTGAGTATGTACCAAGAAATGGATTTGCTGGGTCATATAGAAATTCTATGTCTATCTTTTTGAGGAATCACCAGACTGCTTTCCGCAGAGGCTGCACCGATTTCCATTCTTACTAGCAATGCATGGGGGTTCTGATTTCTCTGCATCCTCTCCAAAGCTTGTTCTTTTCTTTTGGTAATAGCTATCCTAGTGGGTGTGAAGTGGCATCTCATTGCGGGTTTTTTCCCCCTGTTTTATTGAGATGTAATTGACGTACAGGATTGTATAAGTTTAAGGTGTACAGCATAATGATCTGACTTACATACATCATGAAATGATCATTACAATAAATTTAGTGAGCATCCATTATCTCGTATAGATACAAACTTAAAGAAATAGAAAACAATTTTTTTCTTGTGATGAGAACTCTTAGGACTTACTCTGTTAACAACTTTCATGTGTAACATACAGCAGTATTATATTTATCATGTTGTATGTTACATTCATTGTGGTTTTGATTTTTTTTCAAGTATAGTTGATTTACAATATTCAGGTGTACAGTAGAGTGATTCAGTTATACATGTATATAATCTTTTTCAGATTCTTTTCCATTATAGGTTATTACAAGATATTGAATATAGTTCCCTGTGCTCTACAGCAGGCCCTTGTTGTTTATCTATTTTATATATGGTAGTATGTATCTGTTAATCCCAAATTCCTAATTTATCCCTCATTGTGGTTTGTTTGTTTGTTTTGCCCTAGCGGCTTGGAGGTTTTAGTTTTCCGACCAGGGATTGAAGCTGGGCCCTTGGCAGTGAGAGCAGAATCTTTTTTTAAAAATAAATTTTATTTATTTATTTATTTTTGGCTGTGTTGAGTCTTGGTTGCTGCGCGCGGGTTTTCTCTAGTTGCGACGAGCGGGGGCTGTTTTTTGTTGCGGTCCACGTGCTACTCATTGTGGTGGCTTCTCTTGTTGCAGAGCATGGACTCTAGGTACGTGGGGTTTAGTAGCTGTGGCTTGTGGGCTCTAGAGTTCAGGCTCAGTAGTTGTGGCGCACGGGCTTAGTTGCTCCACAGCATGTGGGATCCTCCCAGACCAGGGATTGACCCCATATCCCCTGCATTGGCAGGTGGATTCTTAACCACTGCGCCACGAGGGAAGTCTCGAGAGCACAGAGTCTTAACCACTGGACTGCCAGGGAAGTCCCTTGTTTACACTCTTTTGATTACTGTAGCGTTGTAGGAAGTTTGAAATTGGAAAGTGTAAGTCCTCCAGCTTTGTTTTTTTTTCAAGATTGTTTTGGCTACTTGGGGTCTTTTAAAATTCCGTATGAAATTTAGGATTTTTTTCTGTTTCTGTGAAAAGTGCCATTTGGATTTTGATAGCGATTGCATTGAATCTGTCAGTCTCTTGGGAAGTATTTTTCATCCCAACACTATTAAATGTCCCAATAAATGGGATGTCTTCCAATTTATTTAGGTCTTCTTTAATTTCTTTCAGCAATGTTTTCTACAAGTCTCGCAGTGTGTAAGTCTTGGTTAAATTTTTTGAAGTATCAGTGAGTGTAATACACCACATTGATAGAATGAAGGAAAGAAACACATGATCATATTTGTTGATATAGGAAAAAAAAACATTTGAAAAAAAAACCAACACCTTTTATAAAAGCGCTGAAGAAACTAGGAATAGAAGGGAACTTTCTCAACATGATAAAGGCCATATATGAAAAATCGTAGCTAACATCATATTTGATGATGAAAGGCTGAAAATTTTTCCCTTCAGAATAGGAATAAGACAAGGATACCCTATTTTGGCATTTCTACTCAATGTATATGAAGTTTTAGCCTGAGCAGTTAGGCAAGAAAGAAATGAAAGACATCCAAATTGGAAAGAAAGAAGTAAAACTGTATTTACAGAGGACATGATCATGTATGTAGAAACCTCTAAAAATCTACCCCCCACCAAAATCAAACCCTGTGGGAAATTCAAAAAAGTTCAGGGTAAAAAAATCAACACAAAAAAATCAGTTGTATTTCTATACACTAGTAATGAACAATCCTGAAAGGAAATCAAGAAAATGATTTCATTTATATTAGCATCAAGAAGAATAAAATACTTAGGCGCCTGTATCCTTTTGACTTAACTCCAGTAGTCCTTGAAAGAGCCTTCCCTTTTTGGCCAAAAAGATGTTTCTAGGCTCATCCTATACATTACCATTTCAGATTTGGAATTAACTCCAAGAACTTCCTTTCAGTGGGAAATGGTAGTTATAGACTACAGTTTGAACTCAGGCAAGTCCTTTGACTTTGGAGTTTTTTTGAGATGGTATCAGCTGTATATTTCCCATTCACTGCTCAACCACATCTGCTTTTCCTTCTGTTTCACCACTGAAATTCTCTTATTTTAAAAAAAATTTTTATTGGAGTATACAGTTGCTTTACAATGTTGTGTTAGTTTCTGCTGTACAGCAGAGTGAATCAGCTATATGTATACATATATCCCCTCTTTTTTGGATTTCCTTCCCATTTAGGTCACCGCAGAGAATTTAGTAGAGTTCCCTGTGCTATACAGTAGATTCTCATTAGTTATCCATTTTCTACATAGTATCAGTAGTATATATATGCCAATCCCAATCTCCCAATTCATCCCACCCCCTGGAAATTCTCTTTAAGATCACTGAAATGATCTAATAATCACCAAATCTAATTGATGCTTTTTCAGAACTTTCCTTTTTTTAAAAAAAATTTATTTATTTTTTTATCTTATTTTTGGTTGCGCTGGGTCTTCGTTGCTGCGCGTGGGCTTTCTCTAGTTGTGAGCGGGGGCTGCTCTTCCTTGTGGTGTGTGGGATTCTTATCTCAGTGGCTTCTCTCCTTCTGGAGCATGGGCTCTAGGCAGGCAAGCTTCAGTAGTTGTGGTGGGTGGGCTCAGTAGTTGTGGTGCATGGGCTTAGTTGCTCCGCGGCATGTGGGATCTTCCCGGACTAGGGCTTGAACCCTTGTCTCCTGCATTGGCAGGCGGATTCTTAACCACTGCGCCACCAGGCAAGCCCCTCCTTTTTTTGATCTTTGTTAGACATCTGACCCTATTGCCCACTCGTTCCTTGAAACTTCTCCCTTATTTATAAGAAGGCATTCGCATGGTTCTTCTCTTGAATTACTTCTTTTCAGTCATTTTGACTCTTTGTTTGCCCAGTAGGACTTGTTCCCTCAGCCTGCATTTTTCTTGGGTAATCCCTTCTACAGTGATTTTAACCACTACCCATTAAATACATTATGTGATTTCTTTTCTTCTTTGCTTCCCTGTTGTCTCTAAAACTCAAAATCATTGTTTCCAAATGTGAGCTTTGACTTGTATTTTGATGTCTAACAAATATTGCTAAGTCATTATGCCTAAAATGGAAGAACTCTCTATATCCTTGACAAGTACTTACTCTCCCAAATAGTGCTTTGTTCCTTCTTAACTTGTTTTTCTTCCTGTGTTATCTCACCCAAGTTAGAAACTCTGAGTTATCTTGCTTCTTCCCTTTGTCTTATTAATCCAGTTTTTGTTTTTGATTTTGTTTATTTATTTATGGCTGTGTCGCATCTTCATTGCTGCGCTTGAGCTTTCTCTAGTTGCAGTGAGCGGGGCTACTCTTGGTTGTGGTGCGCGGGCATCTCATTGTGGTGGCTCCTCTAGCTGCGGAGCACGGGCTCTAGGCGTGTGGGCTTCAGTAGTTGTGGCTTGCGGGTTTTAGAGCGCAGGCTCAGTAGCTGTGGCACTCAGGCTTAGTTGCTCCACGGCATGTGGGATCTTCCTGGACCAGGGCTCAAACCCGTCTCCCTTGCATGGGCAGGCGGATTCTTAATCACTGCACCACCGGGGAAATCCATTAATCCAGTTTTAATTGGTAAGTCTTGTTGAGATTATCTGATATGATTTTAATTAAATTAATTAAATAATAAAAATTAAATTTATTTTTTAAAATTTATTTTGGTTGCTTCGGGTCTTAGTTGCGGCACGTGGGATCTTTTGTTGTGGTGTGCGGGCTTAGTTGCCCTGCGGCATGTGGGATCTTAGTTCCCCGAGCAGGGGTCAAACCCGCGTTCCCTGCATTGGAAGGCGAATTCTTAACCACTGGACCACCAGAGAAGTCCCATGATTTTTTTTTTTTTTTAATAAATTTATTTATTTTTTGGCTGTGTTGGGTCTTTGTTGCTGCGCGGGGGCTTTCTCTAGTTGCGGCGAGCGGGGTCTACTCTTTGTTGTGGTGCGCAGGCTTCTCACTGTGGTGGCTTCTCTTGTTGCAGAGCACGGGCTCTAGGCACACAGGCTTCAGTAGTTGTGGCACACAGCTTCAGTAGTTGTGGCGCACGGGCTTAGTTGCTCCGTGGCATGTGGGATCTTCCTGGACCAGGCATCGAACCCATGTCCCCTGCACTGGCAGGTGGATTCTAAACCACTGTGCCACCAAGGAAGTCCCAAGTCTCATTTTTTTATAAGGTGAATGATCCAGAAATACTAAGTTTTCAATCTTGGTTGAAAGTCTTGGAAGTCCCAAGTCCCATGGTTTTTAAAACTTTATTTCTCCTGCCACCACCCTAGTTCTGGTACTTGTTTTACGTGCTTTGTCTTTTTACTTTCCTTGCCTTCACGACTCGTTTTCCCTTTCTGTTCTCTACTGTTCCCTCTACCCCATTCATTTTATACGTTGGAGACTGATTTATCTTCAGAAATGAAAATCTGTTCATCTGTAAGGTAACACAGTGGCTCCCTCACTACTATTCTAATCCTCCAAGGTAGGTACTCTTTGGATTCTCTCCCTGTGGCAAGCGGCAGGTTGCCTCACAGCTCTTACTCTCATCCTAGTTTACTTTTCCTTCATGGGAGAGTTTCTTTTTGGTTATCTCTGCTACTGTCATGTTAGCTTTGGTAGGGGTTCTGCTTGGGCTCTGCAGCCCAAATGTGGAGACAGAATCTTTGCTTAATTCCACCCAACACAGCTGAGATCAGGCTATGACTTTTACACAAGGCTATTAAAAGTTTAGCATAGTAGGAGGGAATTAGAAAACAAATACAACTGGCTCTTATATGGCTGATCTAGGAGAAATGGGCAACATTTATCTACTAAGCCTTCAGCTTGTCTAGTGAGCAGAGGATATCTTTTCTTTGGAACTTGGAAGCAGTTTGACATCCGGGGGAAAGAACTCATTTCCCCCTCCTTCTAAGGAGCTAACATTCTGAACTATAATTTCTTGTTTTTTGGCTGTCTAACATTAAGAATAGCAGTGCACTTCAGGAGATTCAGTCTCCTTTCTTCGGAGATGTAGTGTCATATTAGACTTTGGCTCCAGTGGAGCAAATAGATCAACATTAGTGTAAGAGAGATTGGTTCATTCAACAAATATTTAAGACACATTTCACACATGGTTTTAGGTGCTAGAGAAATAATAATGAACAAAAGAAAAAGAAGGTCAAGGTTTGTGCTACTGGGGGGGCAAGATAGAAAATAAACAAGAAATTGATAAAGTAATTTCAGGTAGTGAAGAACATAAGAGAGCACAGGATACTATGATAGTTAGTGATTGGGGTGGGAAGAAACAATGTTAGATATTTCTCTGAGAAGCAGTTTGTGGTATTCAAATATGAGCTCTTAAAGAGATTCCTTTAACTCCTGTGTGCTGGATGAACTTCAGGGAGCAAGGTGGGCAACAGGGTCAGTTAGGAGGCTCTTTGGGTGTAATGCTTGTGTGAAGGTAACCATTGTTTGGGGTAGGTGGAGATGGTAAGAATTGGTTGTGATACGTTTTGGAGATGGAGTCAATAGGACTTGTTGATGGATGAATGTAGAAAAATAAAGAAGACTGCTGACCCCTAGGTTTTCACCTTGTTAAACTAGATAGTTGGTGGCACCATAAACTGAGGTGGGAAAACTGGAAAAGAATATACATAGTAATGGGGATGAAGGAGGAAACTATTATTTCTTTATATAACAACTTCATTATAAAGTGTAGGTTAGAGTTTCTCAGTCTCAATACCATTGATGTTTTGGACCACGTAATTGTTTGTTTGGAGCAGGGCGAATTGTTCTGTGCATTGTGGATGTTTAGCAGCATACCTGCTCTCTATCAACTACATGCCAGTAGCCCTCATTCCCCATTTGTGAGAACTAAAAATATCTCCAGGCACGGCGAGCTGTCTCCTGAGGGGCAAAATTGCCCCTGGTTGAGTACCAGTTCTCTAGATATTTTTACCATATATCCTAAAGACCTGTCCAAATTGTTCCAACTACTTCTCATTCCATTCTCTAACAGAAATTCTGATAATACAGCCACACTGATTGACAGGCCATTTTTCTTAACCTTCGTGCCTTTTTAAAAATCATTAATATTTCATTCAGGCATAACTACTACTTATATAATTTTGTTTCCTGAATTTTTTTAACCTAAATTTTTGTCCTAAGCACTGCTTCTGTTATTAAAAATATACTTAACATAATTTTAATGACATTGTAATATTCTTTCCTACAGATAAACCATAATATAGGAATATTCTCCAGTTCTTAGGTTGTTTAAAATTATTTCCTATTAAAAATGAGGCTAAACTAGGGAAAAATGCTGGGACAAGGGAGTGATAGACAAAGGGTTTGAGATTTCTTTCTGGGGTAATGAAAATATTCTAAAATTGATTGTGGTCGTGGTTGTATAACTCTGAAGATACTAACACTGATTGAATTGTGCACTTTAGTGTTTTTTTTTTTTTTTTGCGGTACGCGGGCCTCTCACTGCTGTGGCCTCTCCCATTGCGGAGCACAGGCTCCGGACGCGCAGGCTCAGCGGCCATGGCTCACGGGCCCAGCCGCTCTGCGGCATGTGGGATCTTCCCGGACCAGGGCACGAACCCGTGCCCCCTTCATCAGCAGGCGGACTCTCAAGCACTGCGCCACCAGGGAAGCTCTGAATTGTGCACTTTAAATGGGTGAATTATATGGCATGTGAATTATATCTCATTGAAGTTGTTACTGAAAAAGGCTAAAGCAAACAGTATTATGTGTAATTTTTGTCTGTAACTGTAGAAGTGAAACTACTGATTCAAGGCATGTGAAAAATATATTTAAGGTTTATTGAGGTAAAATTTATATAGAGTAAAATTTACCCTTCTTATTGTACAATCCAGTAAGTTTTCACAAATACATATATTTCAGTAACTACCAACATAGTCAAGATGTAGAACAGTTCCATCAACCCCCAAATTCCTTCATGTCCCTTTACAGCCAGCCTGTCCCCTACCTCTAGCCCCGATCTGTTTTCTTTTCTGTAATTTTGTGTTTTCAGAAAGTTGTATAAATGACATAATACAGTATGCAGCCGTATGAGTTTTTTTTTTTTTTTTTTTCCCGTATGAGTTTTGCTTCTTTCACTTAGCATAATGTATTTGAGATTCATCCATATTGTTGCATGCATCAGCAGTTGCTTTTTATTGGTGACTAACATTCTGTTTTATGGATGTAGCACAATTTGTTTATCCACTTGCCAGTTAAAAGACAATTGTATTATTTATAGTTTTTGGTATTTATGAATAAAGTCATAATATTTGCCTATAGGTTTTAAAAAAAATACTATATTAAGAATGTACTTAATACAGTAAGAACATACCTTTAACAGTTTGCTGTTTCAAAATTTTTAAAGCAAAGTATACAAACGGGAAAAAAAAAACCTCTTCATAAGTTTATTATGTTGGGTATAATTTGTTTTTTTTTTTTTGGCCGCTCTGCGCGCAGCATGTGGAATCTTAGTTCCCCAACCAGACATTGAACCTGTGCCCTCTACAGTGGAAGCCCGGATTCTTAACCACTGGACCGCCAGGGAAGTCCCTGGGTATAATTTCTTTATATTTGTTCAAACTTAACCCTTTCCACAGTGAATTTGGGGCAGTTCATAAAAATATATATAAAAAAAATTAAAAGAAATAAGGACGGGGAGGTGGGAGGAATTGGGAGGTTAGGATTGACACATATACACTAATGATACTATGTATAAAATAGACAACTAATGAGAACATACTGTATAGCACAGGAAACTCTGTGTAATACACTGTGGTGACCTACATGAGGAGGAAATCCAAAAACGAGGGGATCTGTGTATATGTATAGCTGATTTATTTTTCTGTACAGTAGAAACTAACACAACATTGTAAAGCAACTATACTCCAATAAGAATTAATTAAAAAAAAGTAGAAACAAACTTAAAAAAGGACTGCAGTAGGAAAATACAGATAATTCTAATGTTGTGACTGATCAGAGAATATGATTATGTAAGTGTGTGCCATTATTAAACGGAGCAAACATTACTGGATCCACTTAAAAAAAAACAGTATTTTCTAGCAGTGATTCTAAAAGTAATTTCAGATGTGAATCTTCAGTAGGAGACACTGAGATATAAGGAACAATAACATTTTCTTTTTAACAGAAAACAACTGAATTTCTTGCTTATAGGTTTTTGTATACACATACGTTTTCATTTTAGGTAAATAATTAGGTGTGGGACTGCTAGGTCATATAATGTTTCCTTACATTGCATTTTGAGAGTTATTTATGTATTTTGGATACAAATCTTTTATTAGATATGTGTTTTGCAAATATTTTTTCCTAGTCTATGGCTCAATTTCATTTTTTTTAAAGTGTTTTTCAAAGAGCAGAAATTGAGATTGATAAATATACTCACAGACACAAATTTAATTTTGTGGGAATCAGCACATAGATCACATCAAAGGACCCAGGAGAAAACATATCATGGTGTGTTTGTTTTTCCTATTTTTTTCAAAACAAGTAAATTTTTATTGAAGTATAGTTGCTTTACAGTGTTGTGTTAGTTTCAGGTGTACAGCAAAGGGATTCAGTTATACATATATTTACCTATTTTTTTCAGATTCTTTTCCATTGTAGGTTATTACAAGATATTGAATGTAGTTCCCCTGTGCCATAAAGTAAGTCCTTGTTGTTTATTTTATACAGAGCAGTGTGTATCTATTATTCCCAAATTCCTAATTTATCCCTCCTCCCTCTTGCCTTTTGGTAACTGTAAGCTTGTTTTCTATGTCTGTGAGTCTATTTCTGTTTTGTAAATAAGTTCATTTGTATCATTTTTTTAGATTCCACCTATAAGTGATATATTTGTTTTCTTTTCCAATTTGCTTCACTTAGTATGATAAATTCCATCCCTGTTGCTGCAAATGGCATTATTTCATTCTTTTTTATGGCTGAGTAATATTCCTTTGTGTGTGTATGTGTGTATATATATATATATATAAATATATATATATAAAATCTTCTTATGCATTCATCTGTTGATGGACATTTAGGTTGTTTCCATGTCTTCGCTATTGTATATAGTGCCACTGTGAACATTGCGGTGCATGAATCTTTTTGAGTTAGAGTTCATCTTTTCCGGATATATGCCCAGGAGTGGGATTGCTGGATCATATGGTGACACTATTTTTAGTTTTTTAAGGAATCTCCAGACTGTTCTCTATAGTGGCTACACCAGTTTATATTCCCACGAGCAGTGTAGCAGGGTTCCCTTTTCTTCACACCGTCTCTAGCAATTATCATTTGTATGCTTATTGATGATGGCTGTTCTGACTGGTGTGAGGTGATATCTTATTGTAGTTTAGATTTGCATTTTTCTTAGCGATGTGGAGCATCTTTTCATGTGCCTGTTGGCCATCTGTATGTCTTCTTTGAAGAAAAGTCTATTTAGGTTTTTTGCCCATTATTTTTTTGTTGTTGTTTTTTATTTATTTGGCTGCATTGGATCTTAGTTGCAGCATGAAGGATCTTAGTTGCAGCATGCGGGATCTTTCGTTGTGGCGCGCGGGCTTCTCTCTAGTTGTAGGGCATGGGCTTCAGAGTGTGCAGGCTCGGTAGTTGTGGCATGTAGGCTTAGTTACCCCATGGTATGTGGGATCTTAATTCCCTGAGCAGGGATTCATTCCATGTCCCCTGCATTGGAAGGTGGGTTCTTAACCACTGGACCACCTGGGAAGTCCCTGCCCATTTTTCAATTTTGTTTTTTGTTTTTTGTTTTTTTGGTATTGAGCAGTCTGAGCTGTTTGTAAATTTTGGAAATTAATCCCTTGTCAGTTGCACCATTTGCAAATATTTTCTCCCATTCCATAGGTTTTCTTTTCATTTTGTTTATGGTTTCCTTTGCTCTGCAAAAGCTTTTAAGTTTAATTAGGTTCCATTTATTTATTTTTGTTTTTGTTTCCATTACTCTAGGAGATGGTTCCAAAAAAATTATTGCTGCAATTTATGTCAGAAGAGTGTTCTGCCTATGCTTTTCTCTAGGAGTTTAGTATCTGGTCTTCAATCCATTTTGAGTTTATTTTTGTGTATGGTGCCAGAGAATGTTCTAATTTCATTGTTTTACGTGTAGCTGTCCAGTTTTCCCAGTGCCACTTACTGAAGAGACAGTCTTTTTCCACTGTACTTTCTTATTTCCTTTGTCTTAGATTAATTGACCATAAGTACATAGGTATATTTCTGGGCTCTTTATCCTGTTCCATTAATCTGTGTGTCTTTTTTTAAAATCTGTTTGATTGCTATAGCTTTGTAGTATAGTCTAAAGTCAGGGAGCATGACTCTTTCAGCTCCCTTTATCCTTCTCAAGGTTGTTTTGGCTATTTGGGGTCTTTTGTGTTTCCATACGAATTTTAAAATTATTTGTTGTAGTTCTGTGAAAAATACCATTGGTAGTTTGATAGGGATTGCACTGAATCTGTAGATTGCCTTGGGTAGTATGGTCATTTTAACAATATTGATTATTTCTAATGAAGAACACAATATATCTTTTTTCTTTTTTAAAATAACAACTATTTATTTATTTATCTATGTTGACTGCACTGGGTCTTTGTTGCCGCGTGCGGGCTTTCTGTAGTTGTGGCGAATGGGGGGCTCTTCTTCGTTGTCGTGTGCGCCCTTCTCATTGCGGTGGCTTTTCTTGTTGCGGAGCATGGGCTCTAGGCGCTTGGGCTTCAGTAGTTGTGGCATGCGGGCTCAGTAGTTGTGGCTCATGGGCTCTAGAGCACAGGCTCAGTAGTTGTGGCGCATGGGCTTAGTTCCTCCGAGGCATGTGGGATCTTTCCAGACCAGGGATCAAACCCATGTGCCCTGCATTGGCAGGCGGATTCTTAACCACTGTGCCACCAGGGAAGTCCCCATTCAGTTTCTATCTATCCTAGACCTTTTGAAATAGAATTGAGGGAGAAAGTGGAAGATTGCAGAGTAGGAACCACTGGCAGTAGAATTTGGCTCTGGTCCTTACCAGTAACATGGTTTGTGTTTCCTTATGGGTAAAATGGAAATAAAGACACTCTAAGTCTTAGTAGTTTTCAGTAGGTTAGTGCACATGAAATACACTAGGTGGTGATTTCTAAAAGCGAAGGGGAAAGAGTAAGAACCAAGGGTAATGTCATGGAAGCCTTAAAAGTCATCATTGCCAGGAAGTGGGAGTGAACATTACTCTTTTCTTTTCTTACATTCCATTCTATGTGACACTTGAATTATTTTAGAAGGAAATGTTTGCTCCAATTATTCTTTTTATTCAACCCCTTTTTTCTCCTAAAATTGAATGATGTTTTTGGAAGTTCTCAAATTCCAATATATCATAGTAACTTCTTTGCTTTTTTTATATGATCTTCATATGAGTTTTCATGAATTTATGTCAAAGTTGAAATGCTTCTCTAAAGATAGTTATAGAAAATACGCGTGTTTACTGACCTTCAGGTTTCCTTCATGTTTGATGCCTTAATATATGTATTAGAGAAGTAAGTACTTTTTTTACTGTAATTTTTATATATGGAAAATAATTTCATTTTAATTGGAAGAGTATTTGACCATAATGAAAAGGAAAAAAGGGTCCTGTGTCTATTAACAAAAGAAGATTTGCTGTATTCATTTCGTTGCCATTTGTTGGAAGGAAAGAATACAGAAAGACCCCCAAATAATTATTTTTAGGGTTGTTGTAAGAAGTTTTATTTGGAAAAAAGCTGCTTTGTTTAGTGTGAGGAATACAACTGTGTTTAAGAGGTTTCTACTTGATTACTACTTTTTTTTCACCTTTGTTATGAAAATTTTCAAATATAAACGGATCGTTCAGCTAATGCTCATGTATTCATTATTCATCTTTTTTAAGAGTCATCAATTTTCTGCCTCGTTTCATCGATTCCTCCCACATTTCTTTGCCTATAAAATTTTAAAGCAAATCCTGGATATATTTCTTTTCACCTATGAATACGTAATGTATGTATCTCTAAGAGATGAATCTTTTTTTTTTTACAAATCATAATTCTAAATAACATTATCACACTTAATAAAATCAGCAGTAATTCCTTAATATCACCTAATACTCTGTTCAGTTGTTGAAACTGTTTATTTCAAAAAGTTAGGAGCTTAAATGAGATTCGTGTGTTTCTAAAACAAGGTCTTTGGGTTGCTGTGTCTCTTCAGCCTCTTTTCATCAATAAATCTCCCCCATTTAAGAAAAAGTGCCATTTATTTTTAGAAGACACTTTGATTCGTTTTGTAGCGTTTCCTACATTCTGGGTTTTGCTGGTTATATCCTGGTGTCACTGAACATGTTCCTCCATCCTTTATGTTCCCTGTAAGCTGTTAGAAGCATGATTAGATTCAGGTTCAAAATTTTTTTTTTTTTCCCATAGAGTTCTTCTTAGGTGGTGCTGTATTCTTCCTACGACACACCTACTGGAAACACGTCACTTTTAGTGATGTTTATCCTAGTTCAGGTGATGTCAGCCTAATCCATATATTAAGAAATTCCCCTTCAGTTTTGACCTAATGAATGGTTTTTAATTTTAAAATTTTATTTTTGGCTGCCTTGGGTCTTAGTTGCGGTACGCAGGGTCTTCATTGCAGAATGGGGGATCTTTTGCGGCACGCAGGCTCTTGTTGCGGTGTGCAGGCTTCTCTCTAGTTGTGGTGCACGGCTCCAGAGTGCGTGGGCTCAGTAGTTGTGGCATGAGGGCTTAGTTGCCTCACGGCATGTAGGTTCTTAGTTCCCCGAGCAGGGATCAAACCCCCGTCTCCTGCATTGGAAGGTGGATTGTTTTTGGGTCTTCGTTGCTGCGCGCGGGCTTTCTCTAGGTGAGGCAAGCAGGAGCTACTCTTTGTTGTGGTGTGCGGGTTTCTCATTACAGTGGCTTCTCTTGTTGCGGAGCATAGGCTCTAGGCATGCAGGTTTCAGTAGTTGTGGTACATGGGCTCAGTAGTTGTGGCTCACGAGCTCTAGAGCGCAGGCTCAGTAGTTACGGTGCACGGGCTTAGTTGTTCTGCAGCATGTGGGATGTTCCTGGACCAGGGATTGAACCCGTGTCCCCTGCATTGGCAGGTGGATTCTTAACCACTGCTGCACCAGGGAAGTCCCTGGAAGGCGATTCTTTATCATTGGCCCACCAGGGAAGTCCTTGACCTAATAGTTTTATTGTTCATTGATTAGTTCTTGATTCACTATTTCATTAGGGGTTATAAAATGATGGTTTCCTAATTCTTTTATTTTTCCGGTATCTGTTAGCTGTGATTATTTTATAGAGAAAAACTTGTCAATTAGCTCCCTGGTTTCCTTATTACCTTGAAATATTGTTAATACAGAAAAGACAAGATAAATACTTTATTCTTGTATTTATCATTTTTAAGAATGAATTGATGCCTCCACAGCCTCCACAAATGACTGCTGAAGGTTGTTTTTTCAGGGTGGGGGGATGAGGGAGCTATCCTGTTCAGTCATTAAAAATGGATTTTTGTATTATTTATTGCATTGTATGTCAGTCTGTTGAACGTCTTTGGTCAGTAAAAGCCTACTCAGTTAGCTCTTTAGTCGTTTAGTCATGACTTCAGTAGTCTTTGGTATTATACTTGCTTTCTGGTGCAAGATGAAGCAGCGTCATCTGTATATTCTCTGCTGTAGATCTGAAATCAACCATTACTCCCAGGAGTCCTGGTTCCTTTTGTTCAGAAATGGTATTTAGAGACTGTAACACTTGATAACACTTTTTTTTTTTTTTTTTTGGCTGCGCCACACAGCTTGTGAATTCTTAGTTCCCTGACCAGGGATTCTAGAGCCTGGGCTCTAGAGCATAGGCTCAGTAGTTGTGGTGCATGGGCTTAGTTGCTCCACGGCATCTGGGATCTTCCCGGACCAGGGCTCAAACCCGTGTTCCCTGCATTGGCAGGCGGATTCCTAACCACTGCACCACCGGGGAAGTCCCCTCATTGTAGTTTTCATTTGCGTTTCCCAAATAATAGAGACATTGATCATCTTTTTTATGCTTATTGGCCATTTATATATCTTCTTGGGAGAAATGTGTGTTCAAGTCCCTTGCCCCCCCCCCCTTTTTAATCAAATTTTATTTTTTGGCGGTGCCACACATTATGCGGGATCTTAGTTCCCCAATCAGGGATTGAACCCATGGCTCCTGCAGTGGAAGCGCGGAGTCTTAACCACTCGACTTCCAGGGAAGTCCCCTTTGCCCCTTATTGAATTGGGGTGGTTGTTTTTCTGTTGGGTTTTAGGAGTTTTCTATATATTCTCGATGTTAATCCCTTACCAGAAGATTTGTAAATACAGTTGACCCTTGAACAACATGGGGATTGGGCATCAATCCTCCATGCAGTTGAACATCCATATGTAATTCATAGTTGTTTCTCTGTATCTGTGGTTTCTCCATATACATGTAGTACTATAGTATGTACTGTTGAAAAAATTCATGTGTAAGTGGACCCATACAGATCAAATCTGTGTTGTTCAAGGGTCAGCTGTATTTTAACCCATTCTGTGAGTTGTCTTTTTTTTTTTTTTTTAAGATGTTGGGAGTAGGAGTTCATTGATTTATTTTATTTATTTTTGCTGTGTTGGGTCTTTGTTTCTGTGTGAGGGCTTTCTCTAGTTGTGGCAAGCGGGGGCCAGTCTTCATTGCAGTGCGCGGGCCTCTCACCATCGCGGTCTCTCTTGTTGCAGAGCACAGGCTCCAGACGCGCAGGCTCAGTAGTTGTGGCTCACGGGCCTAGTTGCTCCGTGGCATGTGGGACCCTCCCAGACCAGGGCTCGAACCCATGTCCCCTGCATTAGCAGGCAGATTCTCAACCACTGCACCACCAGGGAAGCCCTGTGAGTTGTCTTTTTACTCTGTAGATACTGTCTTTTGATGCACAAAATTTTAAAACTCTCATGAAGTCTAATTTGTTTATTCTTCTGTTGCCCATGCATTTGGTGTCATATCCAAGAAGTCATTGTCAAACGCAGTGTCATGAAGCTTTTGCCATATGTTTTCTTCTAATAATTTTATGTTTTAGGTCTTACTTTTAGGTTTTGATCTCTTTGAGGTAACTTCTACATGTGGTGTGAGATAAGGGTCCAACTTAAGGGCCCAACTTCATTCCTTTGCATGTGGAGATCCAATTTTCCAATCATTTGTTGAAAAGATTGTCCTTTCCCCATTGAATGATATTGGCACAACCTTGTCGAAATTATTTGACCACATACGTGAGGGTTTTTTCTGAGCTCCCTGTTTGATCGGTCTGTATGTCTTTCTTTATGCCAGTACCACACTGTTTTGATTACTGTAGCTTTGTAGTACGTTTTAAAATCAGGAAGTGTGAGTCCTCCAGCCTTGTCCTTTCTTTCAGGACTGTTCTGGTTATTTGGGGTCCCTTGAGATTCCATATGAATTTTGGGATGGCTTATTCTAGTTCTGCAAAAAAAAGTCACTGGGATTTTGATAGGGATTGCATTGAATCTGATTGCTTTGCGTAGTATTGATATTTTAACAATTTTAAGTTTTCTAGCCCATGAACACACCGTGTATTTCCATTTATTTGTCTTATTTACTTTCTTTCAGAAATGTCTTATTGTTTTCATTGTATAATTTTTTCACTTCCTTGGTTAAATGAATTTCTGGGTATGGTTTTCTTTCTGATGCTATTGTTAATAGAATCATTTTTGTAATTTCCTTTTCAAGTTATTCATTATTAGTGTATAGAAATGCAACTGAGTACTGATATTTGTGTATTGGCTTTGTATCTCGTGCTACTTTGCTGAATTCATTTATTAGTTCTAAAAATAATTTGTGTGTGTATAATCTGTAAGATTTCCCACATTTAACATAGCATCTGAATAATCATCTGAAAAATTTTTATTTCTTCCTTTCCAATTTGGATGCCTTTGATTTCTTTTTCTTGCTGTCTAGGACTTCCATTCCTATGTTGTAAGTAAGTGGTAAGTGTGGGTATCCTTGCCTTATTCCTGTTAGTAGAGGAAAAGCTTTCAATATTTCACCATTTGGTGTGATGTTTGCTGTGGGTTTTTATGTGTGGCTTTTATTATGTTGAGATAGTGTACTTTTTAAAAAAAAATTTTTAGAAATATTTATTTGGCTGTGCCGGCTCTTAGTTGCGGCACGTGGGATCTTCGTTGCTGTGTACGGGACCTTCGTCGTGGCCTGAGGGATCTTTTAGTTGCAGCATGCGAACTCTTAGTTGTAGCATGTGGGATCTAGATCCTTGACCAGGGATTGAACCCGGGTCCCCTGCATTGGGAGCGTGGAGTCTTAGCCACTGGACCACCAGGGAAGTCCCAAGATAGTGTCCTTTTATTCTTAGTTTATTGAGTGTTTTTATCATGAAATGGTATTACATTTTTTC
Source organism: Delphinapterus leucas (assembly GCF_059928025.1). NCBI lineage: Eukaryota > Metazoa > Chordata > Mammalia > Artiodactyla > Monodontidae > Delphinapterus > Delphinapterus leucas. Next base: position 162,397,055 of record NC_143129.1, on the reverse strand, counting down.
AAAAAAAATTTTTTTCTGCATCAATTGAGATGATTAGGTAATTTTTTTTTTCATTCTGTTGTTGTGTTATGTTGGTCCATTTTCATATATTGAACCATCCTTGTAATCTAGGAATAAATTCTACTTGGTCATGGTATATAATTCTTTTAATATGCTGCTGAATTTGTTTGCTAGTATTTTGTTAAGGGTTTTTTCTTCAGTGTTCTAAGGGATGTTGGTCTTTAGTTTTCTTATAGTATTTTTGGCTTTGGTATTAGGGTAATCTCAGCCTCACAGAAGTGTTCCTTCCGCTTCATTTGTTTGGGAAAAACTTTGAGAAGGATTGATATTAGTTTTTCTTTAATTATTTGGTGCAATTTAACAGTGAATCCATCAGGTCCAAGAGTTTTCTTTTTCAGGAGATATTTTATTACTGATTCAATCTCCTTACTAGTTATAGGTTCATTCAGATTTTCTATTTCTTCATAATTTAGTCTTGGTAGGTTGTTTTAGGAAATTATCCATTTAATCTAAGTTACCCAGTTTGTTCGCTTAAAATTGTTCATAGTACTGTGTAAGAGTCCTTTTTATTTCTGTAGAATCTACAGTAGTTATATCTCCACTTTCATGTTTGATTTTAATAATTCACATCTTCTCTCTTTTCCTCCTACTCCATGTAGCTAAAGGTTTTCAATTTTGTTGATCTTTTCATACTATCAGCTTTTGGTTTCATTTTTTTCTCTGGTGCTTTTCCAGTCTCTGTTTTAAAAATTTCTCCTCTAATCTTTATTATTTCCATCTTCCTGCTTGCTTGTTTAGTTAGTTCTTCGATTTTAGTTCCTTAAGCTGGAAAGTTATGTTGTTGATATATCTTACTTATTTTATAAGGTAAGCGTTTATCACTATGTTTACCCCTTAGCACTGCTTTTGTTACGTCCCATAAGTTTTGATATGTTGTGTTTTGTTTTAATTTGTCTCTTAAGTATTTTCTAATTTTTCTTGATTTCTTCTTGGTCCTTTGGTTGCTTAAGAGTGTGTTGATTTTCACAAATTTGTGAATTTTCTAATTCTACTTTTGATACTGATTTTTGACTTCATCCTGTTGTGGTTGGAGAAGATAGTTTGTATGATATCTATATTTTTAAATATTTTGAGACTTAACTGTAGCCTAACATATGGTCTATTGTAGAAAATATCCCACATGCACTTGAAAAGAATGTATGTGCTGTTGTTGTTGGGTAGAGGGTGTTGTATATGTCTGTTGAGTCTATTTCGTTTATTGTTTAAATTCTCTATTCCCTTATTTATCTCTTGTCTGGTTGTTATATCCATTATTGACAGTGAGATATTGAAGTCTCTGTTATTGTAGAATTGTCTGTTTCTCCCTTCAGTTCTGTCAGTTTTTGCTTCATGTATTTTAGTGGTCTATCATTAGGTGTATAAATGTTCATAATTGTTATATCTTCTTGCTGTATTAGACCTTTTTATTAATATTTAATAGTTTTCTTTGTCTCTTTTGCACTTTTCTGATTTAAAGTATATTTTGTCCAATGTTAGTATAGCCACCCTTTGTTCTGTTTTAATTACTGTTTTCATAGAATATCTGTTGCCATTTATCTACTTTCAACCTATTTGTTTCTTTGGATCTAAAATGAGTCTCTTGGGAGGGGGAAGGGTAAGCTGGGACAAAGTGAGAAAGTAGCGCTGACATATATACACTACCAAATGTAAAATAGCTAGTGGGAAGCAGCTGCATAGCACAGGGAGATCAGCTCGGTGCTTTGTGACCACCTGGAAGGGTGGGATAGGGAGGGTGGGAGGGAGACACAGGAGGGAGGGGATATAGGGATACATGTATACATACAGCTGATTCACTTTGGTATACAGCAGAAAGTAACACAACATTGTAAAGCAATTATACTCCAATAAAGATGTTAAAAAAATAAAAGAAGGTATTCAAAAAAGAAAAAAAATAGTCTCTTGAGGACAACATATAGTTAGGTCATGTGTTTTTACCAATTCTGCCAATCTCTGTTTTTATTGGAGAATTTAATATGTTACATTGAGTAATTGACGATAAGGAGGGACTTCTGTTGTTTTGCTAATTTTTTTCTACATGCCTTGTAGCTTTTTTATTTCTTATTCTCTGAATTAGTTTTCTTTTGTGTTTAGTTGATTTTATTTTGTAGTGACACGTTTAAATTTCTTTCTCAGTGCAGTTTGTTTATATTTTAGAGCTATTTTCTTTGTGGTTACCATGGGGATTACATTTAACATGCTAAAGTTATAACACACTAATTTGAATTTATACCAGCTTAACTTCAATAATATAGAAAGACTATGTTTCTTTATAGCTTCAGCTTCACTCTTTTTGGTTACTGATGTCACAGAATAACATCTTTATACATCATGTGCCTAAAAACATAAAGTAAGAATTTTAAAAATTGCATCAGTCTCTTAAATTATGTAGAAAATTAACTTTGGAGTTATAAACCAAAATTATAATAATACTAGCTTTTATAATTGCCCATGTGTTTACCTTTATGAAGATTGTTTTTTTTCATATGGCTCTGAATTACTTTCCGTTGTCTTTTCATTTCATTCTGCCTGACTTCCTTCAGCAGTATAAACTTCCTCAGGTTTTATGTATCTGGTAATGTCTTAATTTCTCCTTGAAGGAGAGTTTTACCAAACATAATATTCTTGGTTGTCTGCTTTTTCTTTTCTTTTTTTCTTTAAAAACATTTATTTATTTGGCTGCTCCGGGTCTTAGTTGCAGCATGCGGGCTCTTTGTTGTGGCGTGTGGGATCTTTTAGTTGCAGTATGTGAACTCTTAGTTGTGACATGTGTGATCTAGTTCCCTGACCAGGGATTGAACCTGGGCCCCCTGCATTGGGAGTGTGGAGTCTTGGCCACTGGACCACGAGGGAAGTCCCTGCTTTTTCTTTTAACATTTTGAATATATTACCTTGCTGGCTTCTGGCTTCCAGTGTTTCTGATGAGAAATCTGCTTATATACTTATTGAGGATACTTCATATGTGGTGAGTCACTTGTGTCTTGCTGCTTTCAAGATTTTCTCTTTGTCTTTGACTGTCCAAAGTGTCTTTATGTGGATCTCTTTGAGTTTATCTTTATGGTGTTTGTAGAGCTTCTTGGAAGTTTATGTTCATGTCTTTCATCACATTTGGAGAAGTTTTCAATTATTAATTTTTCAAATACTCTGTCTGCCCCTTTTCTCTCTCTTCTCCTTCTGGGACTCCCACAAGGTATATGTTGGTCCACTGGTTTATGTCCCACAGATACCTTGCTCTCTGTTCATTTTTTTTCTGTCATTTTTCTTTCTCTTCCTCAGACTTGATAATTTCCATCGTTTTGTCTTCAAGCTTGATTAATCTTTCTTCTGCCTGCTTAAAGCTGTATTTGAATGCCTCTAGTGAATTTTTCATTTTAGATATTGAACTTTTTGTCTCCATAATTTATTTTCAGTTTCTTTATGGGTTTTGCATCTCTTTATTGATGTTATTTTGTTTATATATCGTTTTGTTGACTTTTTCCATATCGTCCTTTAGTTTTTTGAGCATCTTTTTTGTTTTTTTGGCTGTGCTGTGCTACATATGGGATGTTAGCTCCCCGACCAGGGATCAAACCCATGCCCCTGGCATTGGGAGTGTGGAGTCTTAACCACTGGACCTCCAGAGAAGTCCCTTGAGCATCTTTAAGACAGTTGTTTTACTGTCTTTCCTTAGTAGATCCACCATCAGGTCTTTTCCAGGCACAGGTGCTGTTAGTTTACAGTTTTCCTTTGTATGGGTCATACTTTCCTGTTAATTTGTTTTTGTTTTGTTTTGTTTTAGTGGAAAACTGGACTTGTGAATCTAATAGTATAGTAACTCTGGAAATCGCATTCTCCTCTTTCCCCAGAATTATCTGATTTTTGTTTTTGGTGTTGGTTTTGTTTTCGGTGTTGGTTTTGTTTTCTGATGTTGTAGTCTGCCTTTGGGCTTAGGATCAGCCTGAGGTGTAAACTTAAGTTTTTCTCAGGTCTTTTCTCAGTCCGTGCCTTACCCTGGACATGCATCGTGGCTTTCTTTTTTTTTTTTTAATGTTAATTTAATTTATTTATTTGTGTTGGGTCTTTGTTGCTGTGCGTGGGTTTCTCTAGTTGCAGTGAGTGGGGGCTACTCTTCGTTGTGGTGCGTGGGCTTCTCACTGTGGTGGCTTCTCTTGTTGCGGAGCACGGGCTCTGGAGCACAGGCTTCAGTAGTTGTGGCCCGCGGCCTCTAGAGCGCAGGCTAAGTAGTTGTGGTGCACGGGCTTAGTTGCTCTGCGGCATGTGGGATCTTCCTGGACCAGGGTTCAAATCCATGTCCCCTGTATTGGCAGGCGGATTCTTAACCACTGTGCCACCAGGGAAGCCCATGCATTGTACCTTTTTAATTTCTTTTGTATATGCAGTTGGTTTTGAACGTCATAGTCTTTTTTAAAATCAATTAACTAATTATTTATTTTTGGCTGCGTTGGGTCTTCGTTGCTGTGCGCAGGCTTTCTCTAGTTGCAGCGAGTGGGGGCCACTCTTCATTGTGGTGCATGGGCTTCTCGTTGCAGAGCATGGGCTCTAGGCTCGTGGGCTTCAGTAGCTGTGGCTCAAAGGCTCTATAGTGCAGGCTCAGTAGTTGTGGCGCATGGGCCTAGCTGCTCCGCAGCTTGTGGGATCTTCCCGGACCAGGGCTCGAACCTGTGTCTCCTGCATTGGCAGGCAGATTTTTAACCACTTTGCCACCAGGGAAGCCCCAATGTCATAGTTTTTAATGTCATAGGCTTTCAAAGGGGAAAAAGAAAAAAGAAGAGGAGGGGAAGGGCACTGGCTGTTAAGTGGAGAGAGTTGTGGCAGTGGGGTAGGTGCAACAAAAATGGCCACCTGCCTCTTTGTCTTTATATCTGTGACGAGAAGCTGCAATGTGGAATCAGACCACAGATTCTTAATATTTTAGTATACAGTCATTTTTGCCCACCTTGGCTCTCACAAGCTGCTCCCACAAGAAGGTGTGTACAGCTGCCTGTCATGTAGTTGGAGGTGGAGGATGGGTAGCTGTTAATCTGCTAAGAAAAGAAATTGATGAAAAATTTCCTTCCAAGTCCTCCCCCTGGAAGTTGCAAGCTTTCTGTAGCCTCTAGAGTTCCAAAATAATTTATCAGACAGACTCTACCTGTGTAGTTTTTGTCTAGCTGGGGAGATAGAATCTTGGTGCTTTCTTAGTCTTCCATCTTCTCAATGTTTACATTAAAAAAATTGAGATATAAATGACACATTAAATTGTTTTCAGATGTACAACACAATAATTTGGTATTTATATATATTGAAAAATGACACCACAATAAGTCTAGTTAACATCAATTCATACAAGTTTTTAACATTTCATTTTTCAGGCATTTGTTGCTGGTATACAAAAATAAGATTAGATCTTTGTATTTTTATCTTTTTAACTTGGGATCTTGCTAAATTCATTAATTGTAGAAGGATTTTGGTGGTTTCTTAGGATTGACCATGGACATGATTATAATGTCTGAATAAAGATGGTTTTGGGGAATGCTGTGGAGGTCCACTGGTTAGGACTTGGTGCTTTTGCTGCCAGCCCCCACCCCCTACCAAAAAAGATGGCTTTAATTTTTCTGTACTGTTTACTTTGCCTTTTCTTTGTTTTCCTTGCAATATCATGCTGGCTAGATCTTTCAGTACAATCTGAATGGAGGTGGTGAGAATAGACATTTAGATATTCCCACACATATTATGTTAGTTGTAGGATTTTCATAGATTTCATCTCTCAGGTTTACAAGTCCCTTTTCTTTTTTTTAACATCTTTATAGGAGTATAATTGCTTTACAATGGTGTGTTAGTTTCTCCTGTATAACAAAGTGAATCAGCTATACATATACATATATGCCCATATTTCCTCCCTTTTGCATCTCCTTCCCACCCTCCCTATCCCGCCCCTCCAGGTGGACACAAAGCACCGAGATGATCTCCCTGTGCTGCTTCCCACTATCTGTTTTACATTTGGTAGTGTATATATGTATGCCACTCTCTCACTTTGTCCCAGCTTACCCTTCCCCCTCCCCATGTCCTCAAGCCCATTCTCTATGTCTGCGTCTTTATTCCTGTCCTGCCCCTAGGTTCTTCAGAACCTTTTTTTTTTCTTTTTGTAGATTCCATATATATGTGATCGTATACAGTATTTGCTTTTCTCTTTCTGACTTACTTCACTCTGTGGGACAGTCTCTAGGTCCATGCACCTCACTACAAATAACTCAATTTCGTTTCTTTTTACGGCTGAGTAATATTCCATTGTATATATGTGCCACATCTTCTTTACCCATTCGTCTGTCGATGGACATTTAGGTTGCTTCCATCCTGGCTATTGTAAATAGAGCTGCAGTGAACATTGTGGTACATGACTCTTTTTGAATTATGGTTTTCTCAGGATATATGCCCAGTAGTGGGGTTGCTGGGTCTTATGGTAGTTCTATGTTTAGTTTTATAAGGAACCTCCATACCGTTCTCCATAGTGGCTGTATCAATTTACACTCCCACCAACAGTGCAAGAGGGTTCTCTTTTCTCCACACCCTCTGCAGCATTTATTGTTTGTAGATTTTTTGATGATGGCCATTCTGACTGGTGTGAGGTGATACCTCATTATAGTTTTGATTTGCATTTCGTTAACGATTAGTTATGTTGAGCATCCTTTCATGTATTTGTTGACAATCTATATCTTCTTTGGAGAAATGTCTGTTTAGCTCTTCTGCCCATTTTTGGATTGGGTTGTTTGTTTTTCTGATATTGAGCTGCTGTGAGCTGCTTCTAAATTTTGGAGATTAATCCTTTGTCAGTTGCTTCATTTGCAAATATTTTCTCCCATTCTGAGGGTTTTATTTTCGTCTTGTTTATGGTTTCCTTTGTTGTGCAAAAGCTTTTCAGTTTCATTAGGTCCCATTTGTTTGTTTTTGTTTTTATTTCCATTTCTCTAGGAGGTGGGTCAAAAAGGATCTTGCTGTGATTTATGTCATAGAGTGTTCTGCCTATGTTTTCCTCTAAGAGTTTGATAGTGTCTGGCCTTACATTTAGGTCTTTAATCCATGTTGAGTTTATTTTTGTGTATGGTGTTAGGGAGTGTTCTAATTTCATTCTTTTACATGTTAACTGTCCAGTTTTCCCAGCACCACTTATTGAAGAGGCTATCTTTTCTTCATTGTATATTCTTGTCTTCTTTGTCAAAGATAAGGTGACCATATATGCGTGGGTTTATCTCTGGGCTTTTTATCCTGTTCCATTGATCTGTGTATCTGTTTTTGTGCCAGTACCACACTGTCTTGTAGTATAGTTTGAAGTCAGGGAGCCTGAATCCTCCAGCTCCATTTTTCTTTCTCAAGATTGCTTTGGCTGTTTGGGGTCTTTTATGTTTCTGTACAAATTGTGAAATTTTTTGTTCTAGTTCTGTGAAAAATGCCATTGGTAGTTTGACAGGGATTGTATTGAATCTGTAAATTGCTATGGGTAGTATAGTCATTTTCACATTGTTGATTCTTCCAGTCCAAGAACATGGTATGTCTCTCCATCTGTTTGTTATCATCTTTAATTTGTTTCATCAGTGTCTTATAGTTTTCTGCATACAGGTCTTCCGTCTCCTTAGGCAGGTTTATTCCTAGATATTTTATTCTTTTTGTTGCAGTAGTAAATGGGACTGTTTCCTTAATATGTCTTTCAGATTTTTCATCATTAGTGTATAGGAGTACAAGAGATTTCTGTGCATTAATTTTGTATCCTGTTACTTTACCAAAATCATTGATTAGTTCTAGTAGTTTTCTTGTAGCATCTTTAGGATTCTCTATGTATAGTATCATGTCATCTGCAAACACTGACAGTTTTACTTCTTCTTTTCCCATTTGGATTCCTTTTATTTCTTTTTTTCTCTGATTGCTGTGGCCAAAACTTGCAAAATTATGTTGAATAATAGTGGTGAGAGTGGGCAACCTTGTCTTGTTCCTGATCTTAGAGGAAATGGTTTCAGTTTTTCACCACTGAGAACGATGTTGGCTGTGGGTTTATCATATATGTGCTTTATTATGTTGAGGTAAGTTCCCTCTATGCCTACTTTCTGGAGGGTTCTTATCATTAATGGGTATTGAATTTTGTCAACATCTTTTGCTGCATTTATTAAAATGATCATATGGTTTTTCTTCTTCAGTTTGTTAATATGGTATATCACATTGATTGATTTGCATATATTGAAGAATCCTTGCATTCCTGGGATAAACCCCACTTGATCGTGGTGTATGATCCTTTTAATGTGCTGTTGGATTCTGTTTGCTAGTATTTTGTTGAGGATTTTTGCATCTATGTTCATCAGTGATATTGGTCTGTAGTTTTCTTTTTTTGTGACATCTTTGTCTTGTTTTGGTATTAGGGTGATGCTGGCCTCGCAGAATGAGTTTGGGAGTTTTTCTCCCTCTGCAATATTTTGGAAGAATTTGAGAAGGATAGGTGGTAGCTTTTCTCTAAATGTTTTATAGAACTCGCCTGTGAAGCCATCTGGTCCTGGGCTTTTGTTTGTTGGAAGATTTTTGATCACAGTTTAAATTTCAGTGCTTGTGATTGTTCAGTTTATATTTTCTATTTCTTCCTGGTTCAGTCTTGGAAGGTTGTGCTTTTCTAAGAATTTGTCCATTTCTTCCAGGTTGTCCATTTTATTGGCATATAGTTGCTTGTAGCAATCTCTCATGATGCTTTATATTTCTGCAGTGTCAGTTGTTACTTATCCTTTTTCATTTCTAATTCTATTGATTTGAGTCTTCTCCCTTTTTTTTTCTTGATGAGTCTGGCTAATGGTTTATCAATTTTTTTTAACTTCTCATAAAACCATCTTTTAGTTTTACTGATCTTTGCTATTATTTCCTACATTTCTTTTTCATTTATTTCTGATCTGATCTTTATGATTTATTTCCTTCTGCTAACTTCGGCGTTTTTTTGTTCTTCTTTCTCTAATTGCTTTAGGTGTAAGGTTAGGTTTATTTGAGATGTTTCTTGTTTCTTGAGGTAGGATTGTATTGCTGTAAACTTCCCTCTTAAAACTGCTTTTGCTGCATCCCATAGGTTTTGGGTCATCATGTTTTAATTGTCATTTGTTTCTAGGTTTTTTTTGATTTCCTCTTTGATTTCTTCAGTGATCTCTTGGTTATTTAGTAGTGTATTGTTTAGCCTCCACGTGTTTTTCTTTTTTCGGTACGCTGGCCTCCCGCTGCCATGGCCTCTCCCGTTGGGGAGCACAGACTCCGGACATGCAAGCTCAGCGGCCACGGCTCACGGGCCCAGCCGCTCCACGGCATGTGGGATCTTCCCGGACCGGGGCACAAACCCGTGTCCCCTGCATTAGCAGGCAGACTCTCAACCACTGCGCCACCAGGGAAGCCCATGTGTTTGTATTTTTTACAGATTTTTTCCTGTAATTGATATCTAGTCTTATTGCGTTGTATTTGGAAAAGATATTTGATATGATTTCAGTTTTCTTAAATTTACCAAGGCTTGATTTGTGGCCCAAGATATGATCTGTCTTGGAGAATGTTCCATGAGCACTTGAGAAGAAAGTGTATTCTGTTGTATTTGGGTGGAGTGTCCTGTAAATATCAGTTAAGTCCATTTTGTTTAGTGTATCATTTAAAGCTTCTGTTTCCTTATTTATTTTCAGTTTGGATGATTTATCCATTGGTGAAAGTGGGGTGTTAAAGTCCCCTACTATGATTGTGTTACTGTCTACTGCCCCTTTTATGGCTGTTAGCATTTGCCTTATGTATTGAGGTGCTCCTGTGTTGGGTGTATAAGTATTTACAATTGTTATATCTTTTTCTTCTTGGATTGATCCCTTTATCATTATTTAGTGTCCTTCTTTGTCTCTTGTAATAGTCTTTATTTTAAAGTCTGTTTTGTCTGATAAGAGAATTGCTACTCCAGCTTTCTTTTGATTTCCATTTGCATGGAATATCCTTCCCCATCCCCTCACTTTCAGTCTGTATGTGTCCCTAGGTCAGAAGTGGGTTTCTTGTAGGCAGCATACATACAGGTCTTGTTTTTGTATCCATTCAGCCAATCTGTGTCTTTTGGTTGGAGCGTTTAATCCATTTACATTTAAGGTAATTATCGATATGTATGTTCCTATTAACATTTTCTTAGTTGTTCTGGGTTTTTTGTTACAAGTCTTTCATTTCTCTTGTGTTTACTGCATAGAGAAGTTCCTTAACGTTTGTTGTAAAGCTGGTTTGGTGGTGTTGAATTCTCTTAGCTTTTGCTTGTCTGTAAAGGTTTTAATTTCTCCGTCCAATCTGAATGACATCCTTGCTGGGTAGAGTAATCTTGGTTGTAGGTTTTTCCCTTTCATCACTTTAAATACGTCCTGACACTCTTGGCTTGCAGAGTTTCTGCTAAAGATCAGCTGTTAACCATATGGGGATTCCCTTGTATGTTAATTCTTGCTTTTCCTTTGCTGCTTTTAATATTTTTTCTTTGTATTTAATTTTTGATAGTTTGATTAATATGTGTCTTGGTGTGTTTCTCCTTGGATTTATCTTGTATGGAACTCTGTATGCTTCCTGGACTTGACTGTTTTCTTTCACATATTAGGGAAGTTTTCAACTATAATCTCTTCATATATTTTCTCAGTCCCTTTTTCTTCTTGGACCCCTATAATTGGAATGTTGGTGCATGTAATGTTTTCACAGAAGTCTCTGAGATTGTCCTCAATTCTTTTCATTCGTTTTTCTTAATTCTGATCTGCGGTAGTTATTTCCACTGTTTTATTTTCCAAGTCATTTATCTGTTTTTCTACCTCAGTTATTCTGCTATTGATTCCTTCTGTAGGATTTTTAATTTCATGTATTGTGTTGTTCATCATTGTTTGTTTGCTCCTTAGTACTTGTAAGTCCTTGTTAAACATTTCTTGCATTTTTTCCATTCTACTTGGAAGATTTTGGATGCTCTTTACTATCATTACTCTGAATTCTCTTTCAGGTAAACTGATTATTTCCTCATTTGTTTGGTCAGGTGGGTTTTTATCTTGCTCCTTCATCTGCTGCGTGTTTCTCTGTCTTCTCATTTTGCTTAACTTAGTGTGTTTGGGGTCTCTTTTTCGTAGGCTGCAGGTTCGTCATTCTCATTGTTTTTGGAGTCTGCTCCCCGTGGGTAAGGTTGGTTCAGTGGCATGTGTAGGCTTCCTGGTGGAGGGAACTGGTGCTTGTGTTCTGGTGGATGAGCCTGAACCTTGTCTTTCTGGTGGGCAGGACCATGTACGGTGATGTGTTTTGGGTGTCTGTGAACTTATTATTATTTTAGGCAGCCTCTTTGCTAATGGGTGGGGTTGTGTTCCTGTCTTGCTAGTTGTTTGGCATAGGGTATCCAACACTGTAGCTTGCTGGTCGTTGAGTAGAGCTGGGTTTTAGTGTTGAGATGGAGATCTCTGGGAGAGCTTTTGCCGTTTGGTATTACATGGGGCTGGAGGTCTCTGGTGGACCAATGTCCTGAACTCGGCCCTTCCATCTCAGAGGGTCAGGCCTGACACCCGGCCAGAGCACAGAGAGCCTGTTAGCTACATGGCTCAGAAGAAAAGAGAGAAAAAAAGGAAAGAAAAAAGATATAAAGTTAAAAAATAAAGTTATTAAAATAAAAAAATTATTAAAAGTAAAAAAAAAAGTAATAAAAAAGAAAGGAAGAAGAGAACAGCAAAGCCAGAAAACAAATCCATCAATGATAGCAAGCGCTAAAAACTATGCCAAAAAAAAAAAGAAAATAGAACTCTAGGGCAGATGGTAATAGTAAAGCTATACAGACAAAATCACACAAGCATACACGTACATACAAAAAGAGAAAAAGGAAAAGATACATTAAAAAAAAACAAGAGAGCAAGCAAATAAATAAACTACCAATGATAATAAGCTCTAAATATTAAACTAAACTAAACATAAAACCAGAAACAAATTAGATGTAGAAAGCAGACCCCAAGTATACAGTTGCTCCCAAAGTCCAGCACCTCAATTTTGGGATGATTTGTTGTCTGTTCAGGTATTCCACAGATGCAGGGTACATCAAGTTGATTGTGGAGATTTAATCCGCTGCTCCTGAGGCTGCTGGGAGAAATTCCCCTTTCTTCTTTGTTCGCACAGCTCCTGGGGTTCAGGTTTGTATTTCACCCTGCCTCTGCACGTAGGTTGCTCTCTGGTGTCTGTTCTTCACCCAGACAGGAGGGGGTTAGAGGAGAGGCTGATTAGGGGGCTCTGGCTCACTCAGGCCGGGGCGAGGGAGGGGTACGGAATGCAGGGCGAACCTGAGGTGGCAAGATGCCAGCGTGACGTTGCAGCCTGCGTCGTGCCGTGTGTTCTCCCGGGGAAGTTGTCCCTGGTTCACGGGACCCTGGCAGTGGCGGGCTGCACAGGCTCCCGGGAGGGGAGGTGTGGATAGTGACCTGTGCTTGCACACAGGCTTCTTGGTGGCTGCAGGAGCAGATTTAGCGTTTCATGCCCGTCTCTGGGGTCCGCGCTGATAGCCGCGGCTCGCACCTGTCTCTGGAGCTCGTTTAAGCAGTGCTCTGAATCCCTTCTCCTCGTGCACCCCAAAACAATGGTCTTATGCCTCTTAGGCAGGTCCAGACTGTTTCCTGGACTCCCTCCTGGCTAGCTTTGGCACACTAGCCCCCTTCAGGCTGTGTTCACGCAGCCATCCCCAGTCCTCTCCCTGGAATCTGACCTCCGAAGCCTGAGCCTCAGCTCCCAGCTCCTACCTGTCTTGGCGGGTGAGCAGAGAAGCCTCTCCAGCTGGTGAGTGCTGGTTGGTACCGATCCTCTGTGTGGGAATCTCTCCTCTTTGTCCACTGCACCCGTGTTGTTGCGCTCTCCTCCGTGGCTCCGAAGCTTCCCCTCCATCTCTGCCCGGGAAGGGGCTTCCTAGTCTGTGGAAACTTTTCCTCCCTCACAGCTCCCTCCCAGAGGGGCAGGTCCCATCCCTATACTTTGTCTCTGTTTTTCCTTTTTTCTTTTGCCTTACCCAGCTACTTGGGAGTTTCTTGCCTTTTGGGAAGTCTGAAGTCTTCTGCCAGTGTTCAGTAGGTGTTCCGTAGGAGTTGTTCCACATGTAGATGTAGTTTTCATGTATTTGTGGGGAGGAAGGTGATCTCCACTTCTTATTCCTCCGCCATTTTTTTTTTTTTTTTTTTTTTGCTTGGTACGAGAGCCTCTCACTGTTGTGGCCTCTCCCGTTGCAGAGCACAGGCTCTGGATGCGCAGACTCAGTGGCCACGGCTTATGGGCCTAGCCACTCCGCGGCATGTGGGATCTTCCCGGACTGGCACGAACCTGTGTCTCCTGCATCGGCAGGCGGACTCTCAACCACTGCGCCACCAGGGAAGCCCTTCTTCCGCCATTTTGAAGGCGACTCCTAGGAAGTCCCTTCTATTATTTGTTTGCTGAGGGTGGTTTCTTTTTTACATAATGGAGTTAAACTTTGTGCAATGCTTTTTCTGAACGTGTTGCAGAGATTATATAGTTTCTTCTATTTAAGTCTGTTCATTTGGTTTTTAAATGTTAAACTAACCTTGCACTCCTGTTGTAATCTCTGTATGATAATGAGGGATAATACTTTTTATATGTTGTTGATTAGGTTTGTATTATTTTGATGAGAATTTTGGTATATATGTTCATGTGGAATATTGATTAGCAGTTTTATTTTCTTGTACTGTCTTTGTCTGGTTTGAGTATCAGAGTAATGTAGGCCTTATAAATTGCGTTTGGGACTATGCCTTCCTCCTAATTTTTGAATGAGCTTGGGTGAGATTACTGTTATATCTTTCTGAAATCTTTGATTAAAAAAAAAATTATTTAGGCTGCTCTGGGTCTTAGTTGCACCATGCAGGAGCTTTAGTTGTGGCATGTGAACTCATAGCTGCGGCATGTGGGACCTAGTTCCCTGACCAGGGATTGAACCTGCATTGGGAGTGCAGAGTCTTAACCACTGGACCACCAGGGAAGTCCCCAAATGTTTGATATTTTTGTCAGTAAATTCATTTGGGCTTGGAATTTTCTTTATGAGAAGTTCACTTATTCATTTGAGTTTTAAAGCAGGTACAGGAATTTCTACTTTTTCTTGTTTTATTTTTGGTGACTTGCGTGTCTTGAGAAGTTTTTCCATTTCATCTTAAGTAATTCAGTTTATTGGCATAAAATTATTCATAAAATTCCCTTATTCTTTTAATGACTGTTTTACAGACTATGTGTAGTTGTGTCTCTTCTTTGATATTTATTGTCAATTTGTGTCTTTATTTTTTCTTTGATCAGCCTAGCTAGGTGTTTTTCAATTATATTAATATTTTGAAAGAAAGAACTTTTGATTTCACTGATTTTTTTTTTTTTAGTTTTTCATTTTCTGTTTAATTGATTTTTGTTCATATCTTTATTATTTCCTTTTCACTGCCTTTGGGTTTATTTTGCTTTCTATTCCTAGCTGCTTGATTTGACACCCTTTTGAAAAATACAAAGGAATTTAAAACTAAACATCTCTAAATACTGCTTTAAATATGTTCCAAGACTTAGTTTTGTTTTCATTATCATTTAGCTCTAAATATTATATTACTTCCTCTGTGATTTTAAAACATCTGATACGTGCATTATTATAAACATATTTAGTGTATAAATGTTGGTGTTATTATTTGTTAGCTATATCTAATATGCTGGAAGTCAGTAAATGTACTGTCTTATTTTTATTGATGCTTTTTTTAATGGTACAGCATGTATATCTTGGTGCTTGTTCTAGGTACACTTAAAAAAGGAGTATATAGTACAGTTGCTTAGTGTTTCATAAATATCAATTAGGTCTAGTTTTTTGATGGAGTCATTAACACTTTTTGTGTCTTTTTTTTTTTTTTTTGTCTCCTTGTTCTAAAACTACTGATACCTAAAATCTACAATCACAGTTGGAGATTTTGTTTATCACTTAAGTTCTAGTTTTTGTTTCATGTATTTTTAAAAAATTATTTTTGGCTGTGTTGGGTCTTCATTACTGTGCATGGGCTTTCTTGTGGTGAGCAGGTGCTACCCTTTGTTGTTGTGCAGTGGCTTCTCTTGTTGCAGAACACGGGCTCTAGGCATGTGGGCTTCAGTAGTTGTGGCCCACAGGCACTAGAGCGCAGGCTCAGTAGTTGCGGCTCGTGGACTCTAGGGCGCAGGCTCAGTAGTTGTGGTGCACGGGCTTAGTTGCTCCACGGTGTGTGGGATCTTCTCTGACCACGGTTTGAACCCATATCCCCTGCACTGGCAAGCGGATTCTTAACCACTGCACCCCCAGGGAAGTCCCTGCTTCATGTATTTTTAAGTTGTGTTAATTAGTTGCCAACACTTTTAGAATTATACCTTGTTGATTATCTTATATTAAATGACTGTTTTTGTAATACTCTTTCTATTCAAGTCTACTTTATCTGACATTAATATAGTTAAATCAGGTTTTTTGTGCTTACTATCTGAATGGCATGTGTTTCCCTCTCTCCTTTTACTTTCAGCGTATCTGTGTCTTCATGTTTAAAATGTGTTTTTTGTAATACCATATAGTTGCGTCTTACCCATCTCTTGTGTGACACTTAATTGTTGCATTTATTCCTTTTACAGGTAGTGTAATTACTTTTATAGTTAGGTTTAAGTTTTCTATCTTGAAATCTATTTTTTATTTATTCATTTATTCTTCATTCCTCCCTTGTAGTTGTGTTGCGTCTCTTTCATTGTTCCACTTTGAGTGTTTAGGTGTTCGTCTTTGTGTCATTTTTCCTTTTAGAGGTTGCCCTTGCAACATATATCTTTTCATTTAACATCTTTAAAAATTATTTTATTTGGTAATTCCCTGGCCGTCCAATGGTTAGGACTCAGTGCTTTCACTGCTGTGCCTGGGTTCAATCCCTGGTTGGGGAACTAAGATCACACAAGCTGTGGGGCACAGCCAAAAAAAAAAAATATATATATATATATATTTTTTTTTCTTTTTTTATTGGTTATTTCAGTAAGCTTTATTCTTTGGGTGTACTTTTGGAAATTTAGCTTATTTCTTTGATGCAGATTGAAAGTGTATATTTTCCATAGGTTATAAGAGTAGCTTTATCTTTTCATTATTCAGTCAATAAACATATTCATTATCTAAATTGTACCAGGTACTGTGTTAGGCTTATCTTATACAGAAAGGGTAAGTTTGTTTTGTTTTGTTTGTTTGAATTTTATTTTATTTTTATATATAGCAGATCCTTGTTAGTTACCTATTTTATAGAGATTAGTGTATATATGTCAATCCCAATCTCCCATTTCACCCTCCCCAACCCCCCCACCCCCGCTTTCCCCCCTTGGTGTCCATATGTTTGCTCTCTACATCTGTGTCTCTATTTATGCCTTGCAGACTGGTTCATCTGTACCATTTTTTTTTTTTTTTGCGCTATGCGGGCCTCTTACTGTTGTGGCCTCTCCTGTTGTGGAGCACAGGCTCCGGACGTGCAGGCTTAGTGGCCATGGCTCACGGGCCCAGCCACTCCGTGGCATGTGGGATCTTCCCAGACTGGGACACGAACCCATGTCCCCTGCATCGGCAGGTGGACTCTCAACCACTGCGCCACCAGGGAAGCCCCATCTGTACCATTTTTGTAGATTCCACATATATGCGTTAATGTACGATATTTATTTTTCTTTTTCTGACTTACTTCACTCTGTATGACAGTCTCTAGGTCCATCCATGGCTCTACAAAAACCCAATTTCGTTCCTTTTAATGGCTGAGTAATATTCCATCGTATTATATGTACCACTGCTTCTTTATCCATTTGTCTGTCGATGGGCATTTAGGTTGCTTCCATTACTTGGCTATTGTAAATAGTGCTGCAGTAAACATTGGGGTGCATGTCTCATTTGAATTATGGTTTTCTCTGGGTATATGCCCAGTAGTGGGATTGTTGGGTATAGGGTAATTCTGTTTTTAGTTTTTTAAGGAACCTCCATACTGTTCTTCATAGTGGCTGTATCAATTTACATTCCCACCAGCTGTGCAAGAGGGTTCCCTTTTCTCCACACACTCTCCAGCATTTGTTGTTTGTAGATTTTCTGATGATGCCCATTCTAACTGGTGTGTGATGATACCTCACTGTAGTTTTGATTTGCATAATTAGTGATGTTTAGCAGCTTTTCATGTGCCTCTAGGCCATCTGTATGTCTTCTTTGGAGAAATGTCTATTTAGGTCTTCTGCCCATTTTTTAATTGGGTTTTTTTTTAATATTGAGCTGCATGAGCTGTTTATATATTTTGGAGATTAATCCTTTGCCTGTTGATGCATTTGCAAATATTTTCTCCCATTCTGAGGGTTGTTTTTTCATCTTGTTTATGGTTTCCTTTGCTGTGCAAAATCTTTTAAGTTTCATTAGGTCCCATTTGTTTATTTTTGTTTTTATTTCCATTACTCTAGGAGGTGGCTCAAAAAACATCTTATGTGATTCATGTCAAAGCGTTTTCTTTCTCTGTTTTCCTCTAAGAGCTTTATGATGTCTGGCCTTACATTTAGGTCCTTAATCCATATTGAGTTTATTTTTGTGTATGGTGTTAGGGAGTGGTCTAATTTCATTCTTTTACATGTAGCTGTCCAGTTTTCCCAGCACCATTTATTGAAGAGGCTGTCTTTTCTCCATTGTATATTCTTGCTTCTTTTATCAAAAATAAGGTGACCGTGTGTGTGGGTTTATCTCTGGGCTTTCTATCCTGTTCCATTGATCTATATTTCTGTTTTTTTGCCAGTACCATACTGTCTTGATTACTGTAGCTTTCTAGTATAGTCTGAAGTCCGGGAGCCTGATTCCTCTAGCTCCGTTTTTCTTTCTCAAGATTGCTTTGGCTATTCAGGGTCCTTTGTGTTTCCATACAAATTGGGAAATATTTTGTTCTAGTTCTGTGAAAAATACCATTGGTAGTTTGATAGGGATTGCATTGAATCTGTAGATTGCTTTGAGTAGTATAGTCATTTTCACAATATTGATTCTTTCAAGAGCACGATTTATCTCACTCTCTGTGTCATCTTGATTTCTTTCATCAGTGTCTTATAGTTTTCTGAGTACAGGTCTTTCACCTCCTTAGGTAGGTTTATTTGTAGGTATTTTATTCTTTTTGTTGCAGTGGTGAATGGGATTGTTCCCTTAATTTCTCTTTCTGTTCTTTCGTTGTTAGTGTATATGAATGCAAGAGATTTCTGTGCATTAATTTTGTATCCTGCTACTTTACCACATTCATTGATTAGCTGTAGTAGTTTTCTGGTGGCATCTTTAGGATTCTCTATGTATAGTATTATGTCATCAGCAAACAGTTAGTTTTATTTCTTCTTTTCCAATTTGGATTCCTTTCATTTCTTTTTCTTTTCTGATTGTAGTGGCTAGGACTTGCAAAAATGAATAATAGTGGCAAGAGTAGACATCCTTGTCTTGTTCCTGATCTTAGAGGAGTTGCTTTCAGTTTTTCACCATTGATAATGATGTTTGCTGTGGGTTTGTCATATATGGCCTTTATTATGTTGAGGTAGGTTCTTTGGCCACTTTCTGGATAGAGTTTATCATAAATTTGTGTTGAATTTGGTCAAAAGCTTTTTCTGCATCTGTTGAGATGATCATATGGTTTTTATTCTTCAATTTGTTAATATGGTGTCTCACATTGATTGATTTGCGTATATTGAAGAATCTTCGCATCCCTGGGATAAATCCCACTTGAACATGGTGTATGATCCTTTTAATGTGTTGTTGGATTATGTTTGCTAGTATTTTGTTGAGGATTTTTGCATCTATATTCATCAGTGTTGTTGTCTGTAATTTTCTGTTTTTGTACTATGTCTGATTTTGGTATCAGGGTGATGGAAGCCTTGTAGAGTGAGTTTGGGATGTTCCTTCATCTGCAATTTTTTGGAAGAGTTTGAGAAGGATGGGTGTTAGCTCTTCTCTAAATGTTTGATAGAATTCACCTGTGAAGCCATCTGGTCCTGGACTGTTGTTTGTTGGAAGATTTTTACTCACAGTTTAAACTTCGTACTTGTGATCGGTCTGTTCATATTTTCTATTTCTTCCTGGTTCAGTCTTGGAAGGTTATACCTTTCTAAGAATTTGTCCATTTCTTCCAGGTTGTCCACTTGATTGGCATAGAGTTGCTTGTAGTAGTCTCTTATGATGGTTTTTATTTCTGCGGTGTCTGTTGTAACTTCTCCTTTTTCATTTCTAATTTTATTGATTTGAGTTCTCTCTCTCTTTCTCTTGGTGAGTCTGGCTAAAGGTTTATCAATTTTGTTTTTCTTCTCAAAGAACCAGGTTTTAGTTTTATTGGTCTTTGCTATTTTCTTTGTTTCTATTTCATTTACGTGTGCTCTGATCTTAATGATTTCTTTCCTTCTCCTAACTTCGGGTTTTCTATGTTTTTCTTTACCTCCTTTAGGTGTAAGGTTAGAATGTTTGAGATTTTTCTTGTTTCTTGAGCTAGGATTGTGTTGCTATAAACTTGCCTCTTAGAACTGCTTTTGCTGCATCCCATAGGTTTTGGATCATCATATTTTCGTTTTCACTTGTCTCTAGGTATTGTATGATTTTCTCCTTGATTTCTTCAGTGATCTCTTGGTTATTTAGTAACATATTGTTTAGCCTCCACGTGTTTGTGTTTCTTATGTTATTTTTCCTCTAGTTTATTTCTAATGTCATAGCATTGTGCTCGCAAAAGATGCTTGATATGATTTCAGTTTTCTAAAATTTACCAAGGCTTGATTTGTGACCCAAGATGTGATATATCGTGGAGATTGTTGTATGTGCATTTGAGAAGAAAGTGTAATCTGCTGTTATCGGTTGAAAAGTTCTATGAATATCAATTAAATCTATCTGGTATTGTGTCATTTAAGGCTTGTGTTTTGGGCTTCCCTGGTGGCGCCGTGGTTAAGAATCCACCTGCCAATGCAGGGGACATGTGTTTGAGCCCTCGCCTGGGAAGATCCCACCTGCTGTGGAGCAACTAAGCCCGTGAGCCACAACTACTGAGCCTGCGCTCTAGAGCCCATGCCACAACTACTGAGCCCTCGTGCCTAGAGCTCGTGCTGCACAACAAGAGGAGCCACCGTAATGAGAAGCCTGCACACCACAACGAAGTGTAGCCCCCACTCACCACGAATAAAGCCCACGTGCAGCAACGAACACCCAATGCAGTCAAAAATAAATAATTTTTTTAAAAAAAGCTTGTTTTTCTTTCTTAATTTTCTACTTGGATGAAATGTCCATTGGTGTGATTGAGGTGTTAAAGTCTCCCAGTATTGTTGTGTTGCTATCGATTTCCTGTTTTATAGTTGTTTGGTTTTGCCTTATGTATTGAAGTGCTTCTATGTTGGGTGCATATATATTTATAATAGTTATGTCTTGTTCTTGGATTGATCCCTTGATCATTATGTAGTGTCCTTCCTTGTCTCTTGTAACATTCTTTATTTTAAAGTCTATTTTATTGGGTATGAGTTTTGTTACTCCAGCTTTCTTTCTATTTACATTTGCATGGGTTATCTTTTTCCATTCCCTCATTTTCAGTCTGTATGTGTCCCTAGGTCTAAAGTGGGTCTCTTGCAGACAGCATATATATGGGTCTTGTATTTGTATCCATTCAGTGAGCCTGTGTCTTTTGGTTGTAGCACTTAATCTATTCACATTTAAGGTAATATTGATATGTATGTTTCTATTACTGTTTTCTTAATTGCTTTGGGTTTGTTTTTGTAGGTCCTTTTGTTCTGTTGTGTTTCCCACTTAGGGAAGTTCCTTTAGCATTTGTTGTAGAGCTAGTTGGTGGTGCCTAATTCTCTTAGCTTTTACTTCTCTGTAAAGCTTTTGATTTCTCCATAGAATCTGAATGAGAACCTTGTCGGGTAGAATAATCTTGGTTGTAGGTTTTTCCCTTTCATCACTTTAAATATATCATGCCACTCCCTTCTGGCCTGTAGAGTTTCTGCTGAGAAATCAACTGTTAACCTTATGGGAGTTCACTTGTATGTTATTTGTCATTTTTCCTTTGAATAATTTGTCTTTAATTTTTAAAAATTTATTTATTTATGGCTGCATTGGGTCTGCATTGCTGCACGTGGGCTTTTTCTAGTTGTGGTGAGCAGGGGCTACTCTTTGTTGTGGTATGTGGGCTTCTCATTGTGGTGGTTTCTCTCACTGCGGAGCTTGAGCTTCAGGTGTGCAGGCTTCAGTAGTTGTCGCACGTGGGCTCAGTGGTTGTAGCTTGCAGACTCTAGAGTGCAGGCTGAGTAGTTGTGGTGCACGGTCTTAGTCGCTCTGTGGCATGTGGGATATTCCTGGACCACGGCTCGAACCTGTGTCCCCTGCATTGGCGGCTGGATTCTTAACCACTGCGCCACCAGGGAAGCCCTGTCGTTAATTTTGTCAGTTTGATTGCTGTGTGTCTCGGCATGTTTCTCCTTGGGTTTATCCTGCTTGGGACTCTCTGTGCTTCCTGGAATTGGGTGGCTATTTCCTTTCCCGTGTTCGGGAAGTTTTCGATTATAATCTCTTCACAATTTTTCTTGGAATTTTCGCTGTCTCTTCTTCTGGGGCTCTTACAGTGTGAACGTTGGTGTGCTTAATATTGTTCCAGAAGTTTCTTAGATTGTCTTTCATTTGTTTTGATTCTTTTTTCTTTATTCTGTTCCATGGCAGTGAATTCCATTATTCTGTCTTCTAGGTCACTTATCCGTTCTTCTGAGTCAGTTATTCTGCTATTGATTCCTTTTAGTGTATTTTTCATTTCAGTTGTTGTATTGTGCATCTCTTTTTCTCCTTTAATTTTTCTACATCTTTGTTAAACATTTCTTGCATCTTCTTGATCTTTGCCTCCATTCTTTTTCCAAGGTCCTGGATTGTCTACACTATCATTATTCTGAGTTCTCTCTCAGGAAGGTTGTGTATTTCCACTTCATTTAGCTTTTTTTCTGGGGTTTTATCTTGTTCCTTCATCTGGTACGTAGTCCTCTGCCTTTTCAATTTGTCTATCTTTCTGTGAATGTGGTTTTTGTTCCACAGTCTGCAGGATTGTAGTTCTTCTTGCTTATGCTGTCTGCCCTCTGGTGGATGACGCTATCTAAGAGGCTTGTGCAAGCTTCCTGATGGGAGGGACTGGTGGTGTGTAGAGCTGGGTATTGCTCTGTTGGGCAGAGCTCAGTAAAAGTTTAATCCGCTTGTCTGCTGATGGGTGATTATCATTTATGTAGGTTATTCCAGCTCCTCGTCTGAAATGATTCTTATATTTGTATATATTATGAAATGATCACCACAGCAGGTCTAGTTAACACACATCACCATAGTGTTAGAAGTTTTTTTCTTTGATGAGAACTTTGAAGATCTGCTCGTTAGTAACTTTTAAATATGTAGTACAGCATTATTAACTGTAGTCATCATGCTGTACGTTATATCCTTACGACTTATTTGTTTTATTAGTGGAGGTTTGTACCTTTTGACCCCTTTCCCCGATTTTGCCTACCCCTTTCCCCCACAACCTCTGGCAACCATCAATGTGTTCTCTGTATCTATAAGCTTGTTTTTTTTTTTTTTTATTCTACGTGTAAGTGAGATCATGCAATAGTTGTCTGTCTGTCTTATTTTACTTAGTATAATGCCCTCAGGGTGTATTCATGTTGCTGCCGATGGCAAAACTTCCCCCTTTTCTATGGCTGAATAATATCCATTGTGTATCTATGCCACATTTTTTTAATCTGTTCATGTATTGATGTACACTTAGGTTGCTTCCATGTGTTGGCTATTGTAAATAATGCTGCAGTGAACATGGGGGTGCATATATCTTTTCCAGTTAGAGTTTTCATTTTCTTTGGTAAATTCTCAGAAGTGGAATTGCTCAATCATATGGTAATTCTGTTTTTAATTTCTTTGTTTTAATAAATTTATTTATTTTATGTATTTATTTTTGGCTTCATTGGGTCTTCATCGCTGCGCATGGGCTTTCTCTAGTTGCAGTGAGTGGGGACTACTCTTCGTTGCGGTGCGCGGGCTTCTCATTGCGGTGGCTTCTTGTTGAGGAGCATGGGCTCTAGGCTTGCAGGCTTCTGTAGTTTTGGCGTGCAGGCTCTAGAGTGCAGCCTCGGTAGTTGTGGCGCACAGGCTTGGTTGCTCCGTGGCATGTGGGGTCTTCCTGGACCAGGGCTCAAACCTATGTCCCCTGCGTTGGCAGGCGGATTCTTAATCACTGTGCCATGAGGGAAGACCTTTTTTTAATTTCTTGAGCAATCTGCATCCTGTTTTACATAGTACCAGCACCAGTTTACGTTGTCACCAACAGTACATAAGGGTTCCCTTTTCTCAACATCCTCACAAGAAGTTGTTATTTCTTGTCTTTTTTTAATAGCCATCTTAACAGGTTTGTGGTTTTGATTTCCCTGATGATTAATGATATTTAGCCCATTTTTCTGTACCTGTTCATCATCTGTATGTCTTAGGAAAAATATTTGTTTAGATCCTCTGCCCATTTTTTAATTGGAGTGTTTTCTTTTTTCCTATTGGGTTGTAATGAGTTTTTGGTATACTTTGGATATTAATCTCATCAGATATATGATCTGCAAGTATTTTCTCCTGTATGTTGTCCTTTCATTTGGTCGATGGTTTCCTTTGGTGTGCAGAAGGTTTTTAGTTTGATGTAAACCCACCTTTTTTTTTCTTTCTTTGCCTTTTATTTTTGCTGTTAAATCCAAAAAATCATGTGCAAATTTGATGTCAATGAGCTTACTGTCTATGTTTTTCTCGGAACTTTATGGTTTCAATTCTTACGTTCATGTCTTTAACGATTTTGAGTTACTTTTTGTGTATGGTGTAAGATAGTGATCCAGTTTCATTCTTTTGCATGTGGCTGTACAGTTTAATGTGACTCTTTAGAGTCCTTGGGATTATTTGTTGTAAATTTTGAGAGAGGGCAATTCGTTGTGAGAGAATGGGGTGGGGGCTTTGAGATCTCAGAATACGTTGTTTTTTTTTGTGTGTGTGCGATAGGTATTTATTTATTTGGCTGCATTGGGTCTTCGTTGTTTCACGCAGGCTTTCTCTAGTTGTGGCAAGCGGGGGCTACTCTTCATCACGGTGTGCGGGCTTCTCATTGCAGTGGCTTCTCTTATTGCAGAGCACAGGCTCTAGGCTTGCAGGCTTCAGTTGTTGCAGCACATGGGCTCAGTAGTTGTGGCATGTGGTCCCTAGACTGCGCTGGCTTCAGTAGTTGCGGCACATGGGCTTAGTTGCTCCGCAGCATGTGGGATCTTCCTGGACCAGGGATTGAACCTGTGTCCCCTGCATTGGCAGGCAGATTTTTAACCACTGTGCCACCAGTGAAGTCCCACGTTACGTTCTAATTTATTCATTTTTCAAGTAATGCTATTTGTGAACTGTACTTAAGTGGCATATTCATAGTTTAAGTATATTTTGGTTATTTTTGAATCATTTTATTTTATTACAAAAGCATTTAGTCATTTTTGACAGTTTGAAAGATTTTTAAAAGATATAAAAATAAAAATCTTTTGTAATTTCACTACTCAGTATATTTATTTATGATTATGTATAAGCTTATCTTGCATGTGTATGTGTATTTTATTTTAGAAATGAACAAATGCTAAAATTTCTTTTTTTGGATTTGGTGTATAGTTGTATGAATTTTGAACACAGACATAGATTCCTGTAACCAGCACTACAAACAAGATTCCTAACAATCCTGTCACTCCAAGAAACTGTAGTGTGATATTTTTTTTATAGTCCTATTATCTGTTCCTGCTTAACCACTGGCAACCACTGTTTTGTTTTCTGTCAGTATAATTTTGTGTTTTGGAGACTTGTGAAAGGTGAACTGAAACAGAATGTTAACATTTTGAGACTGGCTTCTCAGAATCAATGTTTCATCACTTTAAGTGAAATTTAGATACCACCATGTAGGTTGTTTTATCCTTCCCTTTTATATTGTTGTTGTCATATTTCCATATACATACCAAATTTCTATTGTATAATGTTATAATTTTTATATTCAGGTGTCAAATATATGTTAAAAGAACTCAAGGGTAGAAGATTGGTCTGTGTTTATAGTTATTCAGGTAGTTACTAGTTTCTGTTGCTCTTTCTTCATTCCTGATATTCTGAATTTTTTGATATCATTTCACTTGGGTCAAGAAACTTTCTTAACAATTATTTTAGAGCAGGTCCACTGATAGTCAATGCTTTTAGTTTTCCTCATCAAAGAATATCCTTATGTCACCTTTATTCCAAAAGGTATATTCATTGTATATAGATTTATGAGTTTAACAGTTCTTTTTTCCCAGCACTTTAAAAAGTTTCCTTTTTTTTTTTAGCATCCAAGATTTCTGATGAGAAATATGCAGTGATAAGTAAAATGTTGTTTTTCTCTGCCTGTGTTCGAGATGTTTTTCTTTGTTTTTAGTTTTCAGCAGTTTAATTATGAATGTCTTAATGTGACTATCTTTAAATTTATCCTGTTTGGGGTTTGCGTATCTTAAATCTGCAGATATATATGTGTTTTTCAAACTTGTGAAGTTTTCAGCCATTATTTCTTCAAGTAGTTTTTCTGCACTCTAGGTTTTCTTTCCTTCTGGGATTCTGATTACATGAATGTTTGTTTTTTTTTTTTTTTTTTTTTGAATGTTTGTTTTGATATGGCTCACAGATTTCTGAGGCACCATTCTTTTTTATCCCCTCAATCTTTTTTTCTCTTTTTTTTAAGATAAGGTGATTCTTTTGATCTATTTTCATGACTCTTTCCTCTCCATCTCTGTTTTGCTAATGAGCCCATGAATGATAGTTTGTTTTAGTTTTATTCATTATGCATTTTTTATTGTGGTAAAGTATACATAACAAAATTTACTATTTCACCCATTTTTAAGTGTTGAATTAATTGGCGTTAATAACTTTCACATTGATGTGTAAACCCTATCCATCTTCAGAACTATTCCATTATCCCAAACTGAAACTCTTTACCCATTAAATAATGACTATCCCGTTACCCCCGAGCCCCTCCCCCCAGCCCCTGGTAACCACTCAGTGAGTTCTTACTTTGGTTTTTGATTTTTCAGTTTTAAAACTTTAATTTGTTTTTTCATTATATCTTCTGTTTCCTTGTTGAGACATTGGTCTTTCTGTTAGTTTTTCTGTCCTTAAGTTGTTTCAGAGTTTTAAATCTTTCTGTTTTCACTCAGTGTATGTGTCGCATCATAGTAGTATATTCAGATCTACCTTATTTGTGTGTGTGTGTCTATGGTGTTAAAATATACATAACATTTGCCATTTTAATCATTTTTAAGTTCAGTGGCAATAAGTATATTCAGAATATTAGGCAAATATCACCTCCATCCATCTCCAGAACTTTCTACCGCATTCTTTGTAAAGTCTGCATAGAATTCCATAGTGTAATGTGTATTAATAAATAACTTAATTGTTTCCCTGCATAGGGACTTTTTAATAAATTTTCGTAGTTGGAAATTATGTGGCAAAAATGTCTATCCTGCATGTTGTTAAAAATAAGCTTTTATCTGTTATTTTGTTCCCAGGGACAGTTCTGGAAGTTAGGGTATTTGTAAAGGGTGTGTGTGTGTGTGTGTGTGTGTGTGTGTGTGTGTGTGTGTTGGCTAAGATAAAGACCTTTATTGTATTATCAGTTGTTGCCATTTTGTTTTTAAAAAATTATATTAGGCCACTTCAGTGGGGTCTGTGCTGTGGCTGCAGACACACTGGCCTGCATAGATCTGGTCCCTCGTGTCTGCACTCCCTGGCTCTAAGCGGTCGATGGGATGGAGCATTGCAGAGCAGGAGGTGGTGCCTGTCATGGGGCTGGGGCAGCACGAGAGCCTGCCGAGAGGCTTGGGTATGGCGGGCGCCAGACCTGAGGCCTACCCTGCAGGGAACAACCTGGTGTGGGCTATGGGGACGGAGTGGGGCAGCTGCCACGCTGAGCTGTGAGACCCACGCTTCCACTGCTGCTGCCTCAGCCCCTCGTGAAGCGCCGGGCAGCTCGGGAACATGGCCCTGGAGCAGCTCTGCTTGGTCCTCAAAGTGTTGTTAATGACAGTACTTGTAGTGGAAGGGACTGCTGTGGCCAAAAGACCCAAGATGGACAAAATATTGGAATCAAGCACATTCCTGCAACCCAGTGTGGGATTTGGGTTTGAACCAGCAATGGAGGTCATTTTGCTTCACCAAATTATCCTGACTCATATCCACCAAACAAAGAATGTATCTACATTTTGGAAGCTGCTCCATGTCAAAAAACAGAGTTGACCTTTGATGAACATTATTATATAGAACCATCATTTGAAAGTCGGTTTGATCACTTGGAAGTTCAAGATGGGCCGTTTGGTTTCTCTCCACTTGTAGATCGTTACTGTGGTGTGAAAAGCCCTCCATTAATTAGATCACCAGGGACATTCATGTGGATTAAGTTAAGTTCTGATGAAGAACTTGAAGGACTGGGATTTCCAGCAAAATATTTGTCTATTCCAGATCCAGGCTTTACCTACCTAGGGAATTGCCAGTTTGAGCTGTCAGAAGCTGACGGAATAGTACGTTCTAGTGAGGTAGAACAAGAGGAAAACAACAAAACCTGGCCAAGCAGTTGATTGCATATGGACGATTAAAGCTACTCCAAAAGCTAAGTTGACATGGAAAGTGGATCAAGGGACTTACTTCTATGGTGGCGCACTGGTTAAGAATCCGCCTACCAATGCAGGGGACATGTGTTGGAGCCCTGGTCTGGGGAGATCCCACATGCCGCAGAGCAACTAAGCCCGTGCACCACAACTACCGAGCCTGCGTTCTAGAGCCCGCAAGCCACAGCTACTGAGCCCGTGCACTCTATGGCCCATGAGCCACAACTGCTGAGCCCGTGCGCCACAACTACTGAAGCCCGCATACCTAGAGTCCTTGCTCCACAAGAGAGGCCAGAGAAGCCACTGCAGTGAGAAGCCCGCGCACTGCAACAAAGAATAGCCCCCACTTGCTGCAACTAGAGAAAGTCCACGCACAGCAACGAAGACCCAACACAGCCAAAAATAAATAAATAAATAAGTTTATTTAAAAAAAGTTATATTCAAAGTGTATATATATTTTTTATTTTTATTTTTTTGCGATACGCGGGCCTCTCACCGTTGTGGCCTCTCCCGTTGCAGAGCACAGGCTCTGGACGCGCAGGCTCAGCGGCCATGTGGGATCCTCCCAGACCGGGGCACGAACCCGTGTCCCCTGCATCGGCAGGTGGACTTTCAACCACTGTGCCACCAGGGAAGCCCGAAAGTGTATATAGTTTAATTGTGTACATAGTATAACTTATCTGGGCTTACAATTTTATTTTTTGTTTATCAGAGTGATATATGATTATTTAAAATTTTGAATATTACATAAGTGCTTATAATTGAGATTATATATATATCAACTCTTACGTAATTTATGCATACATATAGTTATTATATATTCCTGGTTTAAAGAGGTACGTTTCAGGTGTATGTATGTCCTTTCAAAAAGGGAGCAGCTAATCTTTAAATAATTCTAAAACAGCATTTATAGAATTTCATTAGCTAAGAGTTTTACAGACAAATGATTGAGTTCATCCAGTTTCTCTAGCTAGGAAATTTTATATAGATTATCTTTTCCTCACTTTTGGAAAGAGAGAGCACATATGGACATATTTCAGAGATATTGTGTGTTCAGTTCCAGATCACTGTAATAAATCGAATATATCAATAAAGCAACTCACATAAATTTTCGGTTTCCTAGTGCATATTAAAGTTATATTTATACTGTATTATAATCTGCTGTGTGCTATAGCATTGTATCTGAAAAAACGATATGCATACCTTAATTTTAAAATACTTTGTTGCTTAAAAATGCTAACCATTATCTGAGCATTCAGCAAATCATATTCTTTCTGGTGGAAGGGGCTCCTGCCTTGATGTTGATGGCTGCTGACTGAACAGGGTGGTGATTGCTAAAGATTGTGGCAACTGTGGCCATTTCTTTAAAATAAAACAACAATTAAGTTTGCTGCATGAATTGACCCTTCCTTTCACAAACGATTTCTCTCTAGCATGTAATGCTGTTTGATAGCATTTTACCCACAGTAAAATTTCAATATTGGAGTCATTCCTCTCAAACCCCATCACTACTTTATCAACTAAGTTTATATGATGTTCTAAGTCCTTTGTTGTTATTTCAAGTCTTCACAGCATCTTCACCAGGAGTAGATTTCTTCTCAAGAAACCACTTTTTTGCTAATCCCTAAGGAGTTATAACCAACTCCTTGTTGATTATAATTTCATCATGAGATTGCAGAAATTCAATCACATTGTCAGGGTCCAATTCTAATTCTGTTTCTGTTTCTACCACATCTGCAATTACTTCTTCCACCAAAGTCTTAAACCCTTCAAAGTCATCCATGAAGGTTGAAATCAACTTCCTCCAAACTCCTGTTAATGTTGATATTTTGACCTCTTTCCATGAATCATGAATGTTCTTAATGGCATCTGGAATGGTGAATCCTTTCCAGAAGGCTTCCAGTTGGCTTTGCCCAGATCCAGCAGAGAAAATCACTGTCTATTGCAGCTATAGCCTTATGAAATGTATTTCTTAAGTAATAAGACTTGAAAGCCACAGTGACCTCTTGATCCATGGGCTGCAGAATGAATGTTGTGTTAGCAGACACGAAACAACATTAATCTCCATTGGAGATCTTGAGTGACCAGGTGCATTGTCAGTGAGCAGTAATATTTTGAAAGGAATTTTTTTTTCTGACCAGTGGGTCTCGACAGTGTGCTTAAAATACTCAGTAAACCATCTTTTCAACAGATGTGCTGTCATCTAGGCTTTGTTGTTGTATTTGTAGAGCACAAGCAGAGTAGATTTAGCATAACTCTTAAGGGCCCTTGGATTTTCAGAATGGTAAGTGAGCTTTGGCTTCAACTTCAAGTCACCAGCTACATTAGCCCCTATACGAGAGTCAGCCTGTCCTTTGAAACTTTGAAGCCAGGCATTGACTTCTCTAATTATGAAAGTCCTAGATAGCATCTTATTCCAGTAGAAGGCTGTTTCATCTACCTTGAAAATCTGCTGTTTAATGTAACCACCTTCATTAATTATCTTAGATCTTCTGGATAACTTTCTGCAGCTTCTACATCAATACTTGCTGCTTCACCTTGTTATGGAGATGGCTTCTTTCCTTAAAGCCCATGAACCAACCTCTGCCAGCTTCAGTCTTTTTTCTGTGGCTTTCTCACCTCTCTCAGCCTTCATAGAACTGAAGATAGAGTTAGAGCCTTGCTCTGGATTAGGCTTTGGCTTAAGGGAGTGTTGTGGCTGCTTTGATCTTCTCTCCAGACCACTAAAACTTTCTCGGTATCAATAATAAGGCTCTTCTGCATTCCTATCATTCGTGTGTTCACTGGAGTAGCACTTTTTATTTCCTACAATTATTTCTCCTTTGCATTCACATCTTGGCCAACTGTTTGGTGCAAGAAGCCTAGCTTTTGCCCTGTCGGTGTTTGACATGTCTTCCTCACTAAGCTGAATCATTTCTAGTTTTTTATTTAAAACGAGAGGTGTGCAGCTCTTCCTTTTACTTGAACACTTAGAAGCGATTGTTGGGTTATTAACTGGTCTAATTTCAATATTGTTGTGTCTCGGAACAGGGAGGCCTGAGGAGAGGGAGAAAGAGGGGGAGATGGCTGGTTAGTGGAGCAGTCAGAACACACACACTTTATCAGTTAAATTCACTGTCTTATATAGCTGTAGTTCATGACACCCTGAAAAGATTACAGTGTTAATATCAAAGGTCACTGATCACAGATCACCGTAAAAATACAATAATAATGAAAAAATTGAAATATTATGAGAATTACCAAAATGTGACACAGAGACAGAAGGTGAGAAGCTTTTGGAAGAAGGGTGCTGATAGGCTTACTTGATGCAGGATTGCCACAAATCTTCAATTTGTAAAAAACTCAATGTGTAAAGTGCAATAAAATGAAGTGTAATAAAACAAGGTATGCCTGTATGCATTTAACAAAAAGTTCATTTAAAATGACAAATAACTCTCGTGTTTTTCTTTTTTTAAGAAATATTTATTTATTTATTTATTTTTGGCTGTGTTGGTTCTTCGTTGCTGCGCGTGGGCTTTCTCTAGTTGCAGCGAGCGGGGACTACTCTTCGTTGCAGTGCACGGGCTTCTCATTGCGGTGGCTTCTTTTGTTGTGGAGCACGGGTTCTAGGCGCGGGCTTCAGTAGTTGTGGCGCACGGCCTCAGTAGTTGTGGCTCATGAGCTCTAGAGTTCAGGCTGATTATTTGTGGCGCACGGGCTTAGTTGCTCTGTGGCATGTGGGATCTTCCCGGACCAGGGATTGAACCCGTGTCCCCTGCATTGGCAGGTGGATTCTAAACCACTGCGCCACCAGGGAAGTCCCAACTCTCGTTTTTTTATAAGGTGAATGATCCAGAAATACTAAGTTTTCAATCTTGTTAGACATATTTTTATTGGTTTCTGTTTTACTGGTCTGTCAGATTATCTGGAATTTACATAACATGACACAGTAAATTAGGTGTGAGAACTAAAAACTAGGAAAATTTAGTTAAAAATTATTTTTCAACTAAAAATAATTTTTTTTAGTGACAACTTAAGTTTGATCCTTCTGGCCTCTACCTATATTATCTTGTTTAATATATTAAATGTTACACTAAAGTATAATTACATACAATCTTATTACCATACATTAATTGTGGCTTTGGAAAAAACACAGAAAACTTAGATTTTGTAAATGTCTTTCGTGATAGAAAAAGTTAGTGGGTTATCACTAAAGGAATTAATATTTTAATTTCAATTAAACTTGAACTGACTGGGCTTGCTTTTAAGTTATTCTTTAAATAGAAGTGCTTGATCATGTCTGGTTAGTTCTACGAGATACTCTGTCTTAAGAAATTTTAAATATTTAAATCATATTTTCTTTCTAATATACATGCATGACAGCCGTTATTGGGCAGTGATGAATACACTCAGTGATCCATACAGTTTGGTGCTACTGCCTAAGGGGCCAGTAGTTGTACCCAGAATTGATTTTGTACCATTAGTGCTAATGTCAACACAGTAAAAATGCATGGAATGTCTTAGTATTACTGTGAAAATAGTTTTGACTTTGGGGGACTCCTGAAAGGATTCTGGGACCCTTATGGTCTAAGAACCACATGTAGAGAACCACTGCTTCTGGGGTTTTATTTTTCAAAGGTTTCTTAGATGGCGGCAGATATTTGTAGGCTGAGTAATCTTTCTTTGCCTTTGTTTTTTCATTCCACAGATACTTTGAAGCTAGACATCAGTTAACTTTTCAATGTTTTGTCAATATATGAGTTAGGAGATTTCTTCGGATTGATTTTTACTTTTTTGGGCTGTGGCAGTTTGCACCCTGATTGATGTCAGGGATCCGAGGTTTTTATTTTTACCTTAAATAATTGAAGATAACTTTTATTTGTTGTAAGTTTTATAATTTACAAGTTTGTATTTGTTGTAGATATTAGGAAGCAGTGAAGGTATTTCCCTTGAGGGATATCACGAATTTTATTATTATTTTTTTGTTTTTTGCTTTCTTTTTTTTCTGGCCACACTGTGTGGCCTGTGGGATCTTAATAACAGTGAATATTATTTGTTTTGTTTTGTTTTGTTTTGTTTTGTTTTGGCCATCTGACATGTGGGATCTTAGTTCCCCAACCAGGGATTGGACCCTCGCCCCCTGCATTGGAAACTTGGAGTCTTAACCACTGGACTGCCAGGGAAGTCTCATGAATTTTATAATAAATGTTCCTGAGCTTCCAAATGAGGAACCAAATTTATACATCATTTTGGAGTAGAAAATTTGATGACAAAAGTATAGCTAAATAGCTTCAAACATATTATAAAGAATCATGGGAGCACATATTTTCCTTCTTCCTTAGTTTATGTTTCAGGGTAAATGTAGGATTCTATCAACACATATTCAGATTGAAATGGAGACACTGTCCACCTATTCAAAAATGACTTTTCTTTTTCCTTTTTAAATCTGGATAGCTTAATTTTCTCCGTAGCTGTTGTGAAAAAAGTCATAAAAGAAGTTATTTTAGGACGATAGCTTTTCACAGTTGAGTCTGATTTTTATTTGAAATTTTTTTCTCAGCGATGACTGAGAATCTATACTCTGTCTATATTTGGTGATAAATATTGTCCATTTTGTTTATTAGGTTTTTGTAGCTATTTGAACAAATATCTTTTCCATTAAAATATGCATGTTAATTAAGCAGTGAAATGATACATTCTGTGAATCTTTAGTAATATATTTCTATTGTCTGAGTTCAGTATAATTCTGAATTTGGAATTAATTCAGTTGCTTCATTTCATAGAATTATGAATTTGTAAAATCCAGCTTACTTCAGTTGTTTCTTTTGTTTTTAAAATTAATTAATTTTTGGCTGTGTTGGGTCTTCGTTGCTGCGTGTGGACTTTCTCTAGTTGCGGCGATTTGAGGCTACTCTTCGTTGCGGTGCGCGGGCTTCTCATTGCAGTGGCTTCTCTTGTTGCGGAACACAGGCTCTAGGCACACAGGCTTCAGTAGTTGTGGCATGCGGGCTTCGTAGTTGTGGGTCGTGGGCTCTAGAGCACAGGCTCAGTAGTTGTGGTGCATGGGCTTAGTTGCTCCATGGCATGTGGGTTCTTCCCGGACCAGGGCTCGAACCTGTGTCCCCTGCATTGGCAGGTGGGTTCTTAACCACTGCGCCCCAGGAAAGTCCACTTAAGTTGCTTCTAATTGTAACTTTGATGACAGCACGTGAGATACTAATTACAAACACTAAGTATACTTATAGTAAGTTGATAGTCAGTTTTGTTTTGTTGGAGAAATCGAGCCTATTTAAGTTTTAGTTCATGTCAAAGTAATTTTAGTGGAAATAATTATTATATTTTACTTTACATAAATTTTAGAATGAATAAAAATGTGAAAGGAGTGCGGATTTGATTCCATTTTAAGGGAAGACTTGTCAATATCTTAAGTCATTTAATTGGGAAAAAAGCACCTAAGGAGAGAGAGTGAGGTCTACTTTTTTAGTGTCTTCATCAAGTTTTCAGTCTCCGTTACACCAATTTGAGTTTTTAGTTTATGCCTAGCTTGAAGGGAATTGTGAGCATCAAGTTTGAGAGTCTGGAGAGAACTTTTAGGATATTGTAGACCAACTTCATTCATTTATATGGATTGAAGAATTTGAGCCACGGAAGAGTTAAGTTTCTAGCTTAAGGTCTGTTAGTGAATTAGAAGCAGAGTAGCATCTAGAAAGAAACTCTACTGATGCTAACAGTATTTCTTTAGACCTATTACATATTTGACAGCAAATATTTTCCACATCTAACTACATACTTACATTTTGTTTACTCTGTACAGTCAGTCTTCACTTTGCAGGCTTCTGATATGCTCGAATTTCTGTTGGTATAGTTTAGTTAAAAAACACCGGTCACCTAACGACACAATTCAGCTGTCATTTACTGTGGGTATGTTAACTGTGAATAATTATGTAGTGTATAAACTTTGATGCTCGCTCTTCAGTTCACAAATCACTACATATATCAATAGATAGATGCCCATCATAATTGGTGACCAATCACATTACTTCTCTCAAAGTCTGTTGGAGGTTGGCCACTGTGCGTCTGTTATTCATTTTTTGTACAGATAGCAAAGTTTACAGATGTGTTACCTCTTTGTTTTCCAATGATAAATTCATGTGACATTTTACAAAACTGGACAATCAAAGGAGAGAGTTGACCAGCAAAGATGGAAGTTCATCAAAGAAATGAAAGGTGATAATACTAGATCTGAAAAATTGGATGTTATAGAATATTTGAAAATAGTGGCAGGTAGTGAAGATAGGACAAGTACTTTTCCTGTATGAAGGTTTGGTATGAACGGTATTGAAAACATGAGATGAATATAAAAAATAAGGTAAAATTGCTTCAACATCATATAGTTTAAATTGTAATAGAAACAGATGACAGTCAGTTTGGCTAGCATTCATGCCAAGCTGCATTGAAAGAAAACTAATTACAAAGAGACTGAAGAAATTTTCATTACCAGTAAAGGCTGGTTTCATTTCAGAATCAGCATGGATTAAAGCTGCTAGAGCAGATAGGGATACTGCTGTGAATTTTACTCCCAGATTCCAAAGATTAGTTGAGCAAATAATTGATCATCAACTATTTAATGTGGGATAGGTCTGTTTTGGAAGGCAGTCTCATCAGTAATTTATGTGATGGAAGACATAGGATCATGAAGTGGTCATAAGGTGGAGAATATAGATATAAAGTCTGAGGAACTTAGTAAAGGCAAATTTATGAACATAAATGAAGAAAAGTGATTGTGACAGAAAGGATGAAAATGTCTCAAAGGAAGTGACTGGCAAAAATATCACGTTAAAGGAACTCTTGGAAGTATATGACAAGATTGGAAGGGCAAAGGATAAAATGTTGCATGTCCAACCAAACTTGGAAAGATTTATGACATTTTGCCAAGGCTTGGAAGAGATACTTATTCTGTATCATAAGTTATATGAGGAAAAGAAGGAGGTAAGCACTGTCTTACTTTCTTGGTAAGGTTTTTACAAAGAAACAAAATACTGATTCTCAATGTTTCTTATGTTTTGAATTATAAAATAGTAAATATTACACAGTATTCTTCATTTCTCTATACATTTTAACTGACAGTAAAAGAGTCTTAAACAGAACAATGTAATTTTTTCCCTTTAATTATTCAGATTGCTTTGCTTGGTTTCAGATTGCAAAGTCATTTTTGTGGTTCTGTACTACAGTGCAAAGTGAGCACTTCCTGTATAAAAAGTATGTTTTTCCCATAAGAAATTTGTTATATTTTCCAAGTTGATAAAATGATTATAAAGATTATCAACATGAATAAATTTGAAGCTTTAAGTAAAGGATGTTTGAATTGGAGTAGCAGTAGGGAAAAAAGACTAGCATTACAGTTGTGGGGTTGAGGGAAGAGGATTGGACATTTAATTTGGAGTGGTCTGTTATAAAAACTATTTGATGCTCCTGCTTAATTTTTGTGATTCTTGCAAATTTTAAAGTAAACTGAGGATGTTTAAGTTTTTAATATAAAATGAGTTTTAAATACTTATTAACTAGTAAAAGTAACTCTTTTGTTCAGCAAACATTTATTGATCTTCTGTATGTTAGGCATTGTTGTTGTAGGTGCTAGGCTTACAGCAGTATGGAACAGACACAAATCTCTCTAGACTAGAATATACTTTAACTTTCTTCCTGCTTTGAACTGGTAAGAACAGATACTACAACGCTTGGTCTTAGCCGAAAGGCCGAGAAGTGATTCCCTGCTTTGAAAAATGTGGAATCTCTAATTCTTTATGAGTCTTGATTTCATTTAGGTTCTGTTGAAAGAAACTAACTCGATTATTTTTACTTTTTGTATAACTTTAAAGGCTTTTGTGTAGACAGTGTTTATTGTTCCTTTTTTAGATAGTCTCCAAAATGGGGTTACAACTCCAGGTTTACATAACCCCTGTCGATGGGATATTTCATGATACAGCTTCAGAGATGTGGATGGGTACTTGATTTCTTATAGAATCCCCAACTTGGGAGTAAAGTTTTTATAGTTGCTGTCGTAGACGCATCTGTAGGTGTAGAGCTGGGAAAGAGTTGTGAATTCTACCTTGTTCAGGAGGTTGGATGTTTGTGGATTATGTGAGATTATGGCATCGTTAAAGAGTTGTAACTTTAGGCATTAGCTATTGATTTTAAGACTGGAGAAGCTTAAACACTGCACAGTGGTCTAGAGAGATGAAACTACGTGATGCATTGGGTGAGCTGTAGGTCATTAGCTAGAGCATTCGCTTTGGGGATGGGGATGTAATCGGTATATGAAGGCAGGAAAAGATGAAGCAGTAGAGGAAGTAGGGCCAGACTGTGGAGGGTCAGAAGTTTGGGCTTTTTTCTGGGGAGCCTTTTTCACAGCTCTATGTGTGTGTACTTTTAAACTCTCAGTACCTCCATTTCTTCACCTACAAAATAGAGGTGTTAACTGTACTTACTTGATGAGATTTTTGAGGAGGTTAAATTGAATTATGTAAAGTGCTTGGAAAAGACCAGGCACAGGGTAAGGTTCTTGCTAAGTATTGACCACTAATCATTATGGTTTGTGAACCATTGCATCAGGTAATCTAAAAAATTCTGTAATCAGGCAGTTGATAGAAATGATAATCACAAATGGTTAATAACTATATGGAAAGATGCTTCAAAATTTCAAAAATGAAAATGAAAGCAATTAAATGTAAATAAAACAGCAAAATGCAAATTTAAATGAGATAACATCTTTTTCCTGCCAAATTGAGGACGGTGAATAAAACTTCATGCCAAATGGTGGAAAAGTTCTATAATATTATATTTGGAAAAAATATCTGATCACAGAACTCTTTTTTCTTAGGGCCCCTTGAAGGTTTTGCATAACAAATACTGAGAAATGCAAAGTTATGATATTCACTTTATATAAAAGATACTGAGAGATTATACAACACAATGTGCTATGGCCTATAGGTATCCCACGATAAAAAAGATTTATCTAGAAAGTGATACTGACACATACATAAGTTAACTGTGCCATAAGTGACTGTAAATGAAATATGAATCAAGTGCTACAGAGAAGGAGTCAAGAATTCTAAATGGGTTATCAGAAAAGGCCTTATTGAAGAGCTGTATTTTAAAGAAGCATTGGAGAGAATTCCCTGGTGGTCCAGTGGTTAGAACTCCACACTTCCACTGCTAGTGGCTCCGATTAAATCCCTGGTTGGGTAACTAAGGTCCTGCAAGCTGCGTGGCGCGGCAGAAAAAACAACAACAACAAAAAAACCCAGCAGTAGCATTGGAATTTTATGAGATAGAAGTCATTCCCAGTAGAAAGAAAACAATATGAGAGTGGTATGATGAGAACTTCGGGTAGGAGTAAGAAATAACCTTACTCCACAGAGTAATTTTCAGAGCACGAATCTTCCTTCTTGCCATCTCCTTCATTTTTTTTTTCTTGGGGTACAGTCCAGTGTCTAAACATGACTAATACTTAGGGTGACCAAACTGAGACTTTTTTTCTTTCCTTTTTTTTTTTGGGCTGCTCCCTGTGGCATGCCGGATCCTTGTTTCCCGACCAGGCATCAAAACCTGTGCCCCCTGCATTGGAAGTGGGGAGTCTTAACCACTGGACTGCCAAGGAAGTCCCAAAATGAGACACTTTTGAGAGTGAAAGGGAGCACATTAACAATTACATGGGGATGATAGGCCTAAGCTGAGATGCTTTTGGCTAACTGGAATATGTGGTCACCCTGTCTGTGAAGAATGTCCAGTGTTTGGCCCATGATTTGTCATCAGCTTTATTTTACAGTGCTGACCTGCTTTACTCCCAGAATTCTTATCCACCGAGTCTTTCTGAATTTTGAATTCTCTATTTTATCTCCTGCTAAGAACCTTTACATTTGCTGTTCTTTCCTTGAACCTTTTCTCCCATCTTTTCTCCTGTTTTAATTCTTAGTCATCCTTCAGATCTTAAATTACAGAACAGTGTCTCTTTGTCTCTCCTGACCTCCTGTATAGGTTAGCTCATCATGGAGAGTAGTGGTTTATCTAAAACCCGAAGATGTGTTGGAAATATAAATGATAGTCTTACTACTGATCAGTTGAAGAGAATGGAGGAAAAGTTTTGAGAGTTCTTGTTTGACTTCCAGGGTGTTGGGGCTACTACTAAAATGAAAAAAGGTGAAAAGAGTAGGTTTTAGAGAAGAAGATGCTGAAGCACATTTGATAGTTTTCAGTATCTGCTTAATCATTGAAAAATCCACCTTCAACTCCCTCAACTATTTTATAGCTATTGGTCTATTGTTTAGTTTTCATTGAATAAATTTATCATATAAACTCTCAAATTGTTACAGATATTAAAACCAGTTTGAGAAAAGTGTTTATGGTATTAGGCATTCTAGCAATTATGTCCAGGGAATTTGTGAAGTTGTATGGAGGATCAAAGAGAAAAGTAACTTTTTTTTTTTTTTTTGCGTTACGCGGGCCTCTCACTGTTGTGGCCTCTCCCGTTGCGGAGCACAGGCTCCAGACGCTCAGGCTCAGTGGCCATGGCTCACGGGCCTAGCCGCTCCGCAGCATGTGGGATCTTCCCGGACCGGGGCACGAACCCATGTCCCCTGCATCGGCAGGCGGACTCTCAACCACTGCGCCACCAGGGAAGCCCAAATTAACTTTTTTAAAATAAAAATTATTGGTTTAGGATCCAATAAGTTTCTTTTTTAAAAAAAATTATTTTATTCTTGGCTGCATTGGGTCTTAGTTGTGGCATGTGGGATCTTCATTGCGGTGCGTGGGCTTCTGTCTAGGTGTGGTGTGTGAGTTTTCTCTGTCTAGTTGTGGCACGTGGGCTCCGTAGTTTGCAGCATGCAGGCTCTCTAGTTGAGGCATGTGGGCTTAGTTGCCCCATGGCATATGGGATCTTAGTTCCCCAACCAGGGATTGAACCTCCGTCCCCTGCATTGGAAAGTGAACTCTTTACCACTGGACCACCATGGAAGTCCCAATAAATTTCTAACTGTGATTTTTAAAATTTTTTTGGCCACACCACGTGGCACGTGGGATTAGTTCCCTGACCAGAGATCGAACCCGGGCCCCCTGCAGTGGAAGCGCAGAGTCCTAACCACTGGACAGCCAGGGGATTCCCTCTAACTGTGATTTTTTAAATGTTTAATTTTTTTTCTGCAGGTGGCTGTGGGGGGTGTTTATCAATTCACAGTATATTGGGATTTTTAATTCCTCCAGGGTTAGGGAACTTCAGTGTTCTGTTTTTTAAGTAAAAATATAGTTTATCCCCAATGCTTAATTTTTGAAATACAGAGGGCTGGAACATTTGCCCAGTGCTTTCCTTTTATTTTAAGCAGTGGACACATTTTTACAAGTGAAATGTTGTAATGAACCCTAATTTTTAAAACAAGGGAAGATATCTTTTATTAGTGCAATCATATTGCTCACATCTACTGTATATTTACAGTTTGCTAAGTACCATGCTAAATGCTTTTCATTTGATCATCCTAACAATCCTGGGCAGTGTGAGTATCACTATATATATATTTTGTGGATAAGGAAATTTGAAAGTAAAAACCTTAAAGTTATTTATTTTATAAGTTTAAATATGAACAGTTATATGTTTTGAATGGGTAGAACCTATGAGACTATTTTGATAACTAAAAATGAACCAGTAATTTTTTGT
This sequence comes from Delphinapterus leucas, assembly GCF_059928025.1. NCBI lineage: Eukaryota > Metazoa > Chordata > Mammalia > Artiodactyla > Monodontidae > Delphinapterus > Delphinapterus leucas. Next base: position 162,356,650 of record NC_143129.1, on the reverse strand, counting down.
CCTAAATTAATATCTGTATTCATTTATGTTTTTAATTTTAATTTTAGGTTTTGTAGTACTGAGAAAATCCTTGTCCATACAAAATATTTATTATGGGTTTTTAAAAAAATATTTGGTTGCACCAAGTCTTAATTGTGGCAAACGGGCTCCTCAGTTGTGGCTCCAGGGCTACTTAGTTGTGGCATGTGGGGTCCTCAGTTGTGGCATGTGAACTCAGTTGCGGCATGCATGTGGGATTCAGTTCCCTGCGTTGGGAGCTCGGAGTCTCATCCACTGCGCCACCAGGGAAGTCCCGAAGTCAGCTTTGCTTTTAAGTCCAATTAAATCTTTCATGAAACTTGAGTGATGAGTAGTACATTAGTTTCAAAGCTAAATTACTATTTGTATCTAATTTCTTATTTATAAATATACAGGCTGGACAAGAAGCACCCAAACATATTTAGCGAAATCATTATATTGTAACAAAGCTAAGTCTTATTACTTGTACATTTGTTGACACCCCATTGGTTAGATTATAGGCCAAGCAGGTGTTCTGGAGTCCTGATGGAGTCCATAATTGAGAGTGATGTTAGTGTGACCTGCTTGGGCAATGTTAAGTGAGTACTCACCAGCAGGTTTGAATTAAAACAAATAAAAACTCAAAAAAACACACAACCCAATCAAAAAATGGGCAGAAGATCTCAATAGACATTTCTCCAAAGAAGACATATACATGGCCAACAGGCACATGAAAAGATGCTCAACGACACTAATTATTAGAGAAATGTGAATCAAAGCTACAATGAGGTATCACCTAACACCAGTCAGAATGGCCGTCCTCAAAAATTCTACAAATAATAAATTCTGGAGAGGGTGTGGAGAAAAGGGAACCCTGCTACACTGTTGGTGGGAATGTAAATTGGTACAGCCACTATGGAGAACAGTATGGAGGTTCCTTAAAAACCTAAAAATAGAGCTATCATATGATCCAGCAGTCCCACTCCTGGGCATGTATCTGGAAAAAACCCATAATTTGAAAAGATACATGCACCCCAATGTTCACTGCAGTACTATCTACAATAGCCAAGACATGGAAGCAACCTAAATGACCATCAACAGATGAATGGATAAAGAAGATGTACATATATACAGTGGAATATAACTCAGCCGTTTTAAAAAAGAATGAAATAATGCCATTTGCAGCAACATGGATGGACCTAGAGATTATCTTACTAAGTGAAGTAAGTCAAAGATAAATATCATATGATATCACTTATATGTGGAAACAAAAAGAATGAAACAAATGAACTTATTTGCAAAACAGAAAGAGACTCACAGACTTCAAAAACAAATTTAAGGTTACCAAAGGGGAAAGGTGGGTGGGAGGCATAAATTAGGAGGTTGGGATTAACATACATACTACTATATATAAAATAATCAACAAGGACCTATTATATAGCACAGGGAACTCTACTCAATACTCTGTAGTAACCTGTATGGGAAAAGAATTTGAAAAAGAATAGATATGTGTATATGTATAACTGAGTCACTTTGCTGTACATCTGAAACTAACACAACACTGTAAATCAACTATACTCCAATATAAAATAAAAAGGATTTTTAAAGAAGAAAAAAAAACAACAACAAAATCAAAATGAGTCAAAGACAGACTCTCCCCTAATTGATGCTCTGCCTTATCAAGAAGTTCAAATACATAAAGAGGTTAGCACTAAAATGAGGTAACCTCATCACACAGGAAATTGTACTTGAGGGACTTCACTGTATTAAACATTATTTATTTAACACATTTGAATGTATATTTTAAAAATTATTCTTTAAAAAATACTGGTATATGCCCACATAACATCTCTCTGTTAATCTTGTTTCAGTAGTGCCTTTTGGTTTTTAATACCTAAACGTCATAGAAGTATTTTTCTCAATGTGTTTTTAAAACAGCTTAATAGAGATGTAATTCATATGTCATGCAGTTCACCCATTTAAAGTGCATAATTCAGTAGCTGTATTTTCACAGTTGTGCAGCCACATCAACGTTAGAACATTTTCATCACCAGAAAAAAGAAAGGCAGTATTGTACAAAAAGTGCATTATCTTCAAACACTTGGATCCCCTTTTTTCTTTTTTTTCTTACATATTTTTAAAAATTTTATTGGAGTATAATTGCTTTACAATGTTGTGTTTCTACTGTACAGCAAAATGAATCAGCTGTACATATACATATATCCCCTCTTTTTTGGATTTCCTTCCCATTTAGGTCACCACAGAGGACTGAGTAGAATTCCCTGAGCTGTACAGTAGGTTCTTATTAGTTATCTATTTTATATGTAGTATCAGTAGTGTATATATGTCAATCCCAATCTTCCAATTCATCCTACCACCCTCAGATCCCTTTCAGTGCAGACAAGTGCTTTCATTCTTTGGCTTGCAGTCACATCTCCCATTTCCCTTTTATTCTAGAACATAGCTCATTGAGTGGAATGGTAGGTAGAATAACCTTTACAATTTCTTTTCTTTGCTTTCCTTTTCAGTGTTCATATCATTGAATTCAGTTATGTTAACTGTGTTTAATGAATCACCTGCACTATAATTTTTTTTCTCTTTTTGTTTGCTTTTGGAAACTCTGAAATATCACCAGGATGTATCTTTTTTTTCGCTTTCTCTTTGTTATTTGGTGGACCCAGTCAACCTCAAATATTCATTTATTTAGTTCAGGGAAATTTTCTTCTATTATTTCACCTGTCTATTGTTCTCTTCTTTGGATTTGCCTTTGAGATTTCTGTTACACCTAATCGTTTAATCTTCCATGTTTTCATATAAAGTATCTTCCAACTCTTTGACTTTTTGTTTTTTGGAAACTGAGAACTCTGTCGTTAGCTTGGCCAATAAGATTTTTATTTTTGCTGCCATTCTCTTGTTTCCAAATATTTTCTCATGTCTCCTTTTCATGGCCTATCTAAATATTTTCTGATGTTTAGTTTTTTGTATCAGTAGCCTCTCACATATCTCAGATACCACTTAAAATATTTTTTAGAAGTTTGTTTTCTGTAAATTGTTTCCTTCTGGAGTGGTTATTCTGTTAATTCACCTTGAGCCTTCTCTTTCCCATAGTTAATTTCTTTCAGAAACCTGGGATCCTCGGTTGTCTGTTCACATTTATGAGTGTTAGCTAGCTGTCGTTTTGTGTTTCATCTGTAGTTACATAGGTAGTTCTTTTTCCCTGAAGTTTTTCCCTTGAATGGGGAGATTTCACTCTAGCTTAGTAGGCAAGGTTTATCACAAAGCTGACTTGTTTCTGTTTTTGCCTCATTGATGAGTAGTAGGTAGAGAAGCAGGAGATTGGAATGCTCAAACTTGCCAAAGTGAGGAGACCTTTGAAGACTAGGAGTGAAACATACTAGTAGTGTCTTTATTAACTTCTGGGTGGAGTTGCCGCTGCTTTACTATTTTCCCCCCTATGTCTGTTTTAAAGGCCTGAAATTACGTCAGACTTGGCTCTGCTTCTGTCTTGGGCCCTAACATACTCAAAAAGGAACCATTCCTGTAATATGGCTTACTTTCATTTAAAGAGAAGCAGAGGGACTTCCCTGGTGGTCCAGTGGTTAAGAATCTATCTTGCAATGCAGGGGACGCTGGTTTGATCCCTGGTCAGGAAACTAAGATCCCACATTCCACAGGGCAACTAAGCCCGTGCACCGCAATGAAGAGCCCGAGTGCCACAACGAAAGATCCCGCGTGCTGCAACTAAGACCCGACGCAGCCAATAAATAAATAAATATTAAAGAGCAGCAGACTTCTGGCTTTAGCCTAAGAGCAAAACCTATTGATGCTGGTTGTTCTGTTTAGTTATTATTTTTTTAATTAATTACTTTTGGTTGCGTTGGGTCTTCATTGCTGCACACGGGCTTTCTTTAGTTGCCTCAAGCAGGGGCTACTCTTCGTTGGGTGCGTGGGCTTCTCATTGCAGTGGCTTCTCTTGTTGCAGAGCACGGGCTCTAGAGTGTAGGCTCAGTAGTTGTGGCGCATGGGCTCAGTAGTTGTGGCTTGCAGGCTCTAGTGCCCAGGCTCAGTAGTTGTGGCACACGGGCTTAGTTGCTCCGCAGCATGTGGCATCTTCATGGACCAGGGCTTGAACCCGTGTCCCCTGCATTGGCAGGCAGATTCTTAACCAATGCACCACCAGGGAAGCCCCGTTCTGTTCAGTTTTGATTAGAAGTTTTACATAGTTCTTAATAATAAGTGTTGTTAGTAAGTTCTCAGTAAGTGTTGGCTGTGTTTTTTATTATTATTATTACAAAAGTATATGATCTTCTGTATTTTGTGATAGGAAAGTGATTTTTGAAAAATAAGTAGCCTTTTTGAATCACTTTTTTGTACACCTGAAACCTTGTAAACCAACTATACTTCAGTTTTTTTTTTTTTGTTTGTTTGTTTTTTTGCGGTACGCGGGCCTCTCACTGTTGTGGTCTCTCCCGTTGCGGAGCACAGGCTCTGAACACGCAGGCTCAGCGGCCATGGCTCACGGGCCCAGCCGCTCTGCGGCATGTGGGATCTTCCCGGACCAGGGCACGAACCCGTGTCCCCTGCATCGGCAGGTGGACTCTCAACCACTGCGCCACCAGGGAAGCCCTATACTTCAGTTTTTAAAAAAAACCTTAAAAAAATAAAATAAGTAGCTTTTTTATAGTGAGGGCATGTATTTATGTCTTCATTTTTGGGTTGCGGGCTTTGGCCTGAGAACCTGTTTTATTCATTCTGAATTTTACTTTACTCTGTTTGGTGGTGTTTTTGTTTATGTTGTTGTGAATTCATATACTTTGGGTTGAAGATTACAGTACAGCTCTAAGGAGAGCAAGGAGGGACACTAAAGGGTATGAATGAAGGATATGATAATAACGTTACTTTTTCTTTTTTTGCTTTTTCAGTTTGAGCAGAAAACTGGTGCAGTTTTTGATGAAATTGTAGAGAACTGTAAGTACCGTTCTAGAAAGAAACCAATCATGTCTTTAGATAGATAATAAATGTGTCTAGAGAAAACATTAATCTATAACAGTGATTAGTTAGGGCTAATTAATGTGATGGTCCAATTTGATTTAAGTTTAGATCTTATCACACTGTTAGTATTTTAATAAAGTTAATCTGAATTGTAAGAATCTTACTCTTTTCTTTAAATATTTTATTCTCATAGTTATTAATGTTGAAATATAGCCATGCTTTGTGTGTGTGTGTATCATATTGAACTTATCACTCAGTAAAGGTTTCTACTTTGTTTACAGGGTCTCTTAATTTTCTCTTCATATTTTTTCCATTGTTATATGGTTTTCTTAAAAGAAACTTTGTTTCTTAGATTATAAAAGTAATACATTCTATTTTATAATACAAAAATGAATAAAGCAGAAAATAAAAGCCGTTACCATTCTCCAAGGAGAATCAGTTTTAAACATGTAATATATATCTTTCCAGACTTTTTTCTATGAATGTAAATGTATATCTCTATGTGATGGGTGGGGATTTATGTATCCTATGAATGTTGTTCTTGCTTTTTTCATACAACTGCCTAGATATATTCTGTGTCAGTGGATATGGACCTATTGCATCCTTTCTAGTGGGTACTCAGTATTTTATTGTATGGCTGTACTATAAGTTAATCAGATTCCTCTTTTACATGTGTGTATATTATTTTCAACTTTTTACTATTATAAACAATATTAAGTATGCATTTCTATACGCATCTTTGTCTACTTGCTGAAGTGTTTTTGTAGGATAAATTCTAAGGATAGACTTTTTCTTCCAGTTTTATTGACATATAATTGACATACTGTTTTGACTTACATACATCGTGAAATGATTACCTCAATAAGTTTAGTGAATCTAACAATAGAATTGATGAATCATCAAAGGATGTTCATGCAGTTGTTTATGAAGGATAAATTTTATCATCTAGAATTCCTGAGTCAAGGAGAATGTTCATTTCTTTTGTTTTTTGTTTACTTTCACCAGAAGGATCTGTGAGTACCTTCTTTCTCTTTGGAATTAGTTTGTTTATATTTTTTGAGTGATAACAGTTTTCAGACTACATGTTGAGAAGTAACTAGCTCTCCTGATCCTCATTGGGTTTAGTTATTGAATATCCTTTCTGTTGCATGTAAGCAAGAAAAATAGACTCTTGCTCACTTATCCAGAAAAACACTTTAGAAGTATATTGGGGGATTTCACAGAATTTAGGGAGGAGGTTAAGAACAAATTTCCCCCAGGGAACTCAGTAAAATGTGATTGTGGGCCTGCTCTCTCTAGTACTGCCAGAAAACAGTTATGCCCCAATGACTTTTAGTCTTTATTTTTATCCATTTTAGATTTTAAGTTCCTAGGAAGAAGACTATGATTGGGCCAGCTTGCATCTGATGTTTATCTTTGAACCAGTCATCTGTGGTCAGGGGTAACAGGATCAAAAAGTAAAACATGGGGCTGTTAGAAGGTATCCCTCAGCCATTATGCCTCACTTTTAGCAAATAATTTTTGATTTCCTGCTTCTGGATATGCCTTTGCTCAAGCCTGTATACTAGTAATAGAAATTAATCAAATAGCTTTCTAATGATGGTTTTAATCTGATGCTTTATTTGTTAAAGATGTTGCAGTAACAACAATCTTAAAGTGGTAGCAGAAATCTTAAGGCAGTAACCAAGCTGCTATACAATGGGTCTGTACACACAACATTTGGGGTTTATGTTTCTGGTGCCTGGTGCTTTTTTTGCTTCATCCCTGCAAACATTTTTAGGCTGGAGGTTTACAAGCAGGGGATTTTATACCAAATGTTAAGTGCAAATGGTGTGGTAAAGATTACCTTTATCTCCCCCTTTCTGGTAGTTTATAATTAAGGGGCTGTTGAAGGCAGGGAAGTGACTAGCTTGGAAGAGGAGACTGGCCTCCCTCTGTGAAGAGAACTCAGGAACACAGACACCTATTCAGGAGAGATAAGGGCAGACTGCTACATAGATGGTATTCAGGAAGTGCTTGATTCCAAAGATGGTCATTTGAGGCCTACCATTTTGTCTTGATGTTGATGTCCAGAAAAAAGGAAATTCACTGTTTCTCAGGCAAGTGCATCAAAATGTTTTGTGTAATACCAGACTTACCATATGTTCATTGCCCAAGACCACCAGGATGTGTGGCTTCACATATTTGGTTTTATAGATCAAGTTCAGCCCTTCTAGGGCACAATCCTTCTGAAACTTTCAGCAGACTATAGTGTCTGCTAATTGTTGGGACGCATAAACTGATAGAATGTAACTCCATCAGTGAGGACTTTGGGAAATTTGGTTTAAACATGAAAAAGCTGAATTGATTTTCCAAATATGTAGTGTTTTCAGTGAAAGGGATTTAAAAGAAAAAAGCCTTCAATATTTTATGCAAATCAAAAGAGAGAGTAGGGCTGTCCAACTTCTAGTTCATCATTTGGAGGATTTGTGCTGTGGATTATTCAAGATAACATGGTGATAGTGGAAGTGACTGATATACGGTGCATTACCCTAATTCATGTTCCCTTAACCGTTGCCAGTTTATGTGAAGTTTGAAAGAAGTTCAGATAGAATAGAGAGGGACTTCCCTGGTGGTCCAGTGATTAAGACTTTGTGCTCCCAATGCAGGGGTCCGGGTTCCATCCCTGGTCAGGGAACTAGATCCCGCATGCCGAAACTAAGAGTTCACATGCACAGCTCAAGATCCCACATGCCGCAACTAAAAAAGATCCTGCACGTGGCCACGAAGATTTCGCATGCTGCAACTAAGACCTGGTGCAGCCAAATAAATAAATAAATATATAAAAAAATAGAATAGAGAGATTAAAAAAATTTTTTATTGAAGTATAGTTTATTTACAATGTTGTGTTAATTTCTGAATTGCCCCCTAGTTCACTGGAATCACAGGTTTTGAATTGTAATTGTTATTTGGTAGAAATAAAGGAATAATCGGTAAAAGAGATTTCTGTGCATTAATTTTGTATCCTGCTACTTTATGAAATTCTTCGATTAGCTCTAGTAGTCTTTTGGTAGCATTTTTAAGATTCTCTATAGTATCATGTCACCTGATGTGATTTTAAATGGGATTTTTTTTTTTAAACTTTCTTTTTGAGATTTCATTGTTAGCGTAAAGAAATGCAACAGATATCTTTACATTAAGCTTGTATCCTTTTACCTTGCTGAATGCATTCATTAGTTCTAATAGTTTTTGTGTGGAGTCTTTAGGGTTTTCTATATAGAGTATTGTGTCATCTGTGTACAATGACAATTTTACCTCTTGCCTTCCAATTTCGATACATTTTCTTTTTCTTGTCTGATTTCTGTGGCTAGGACTTCCAATATTATGTTTGAACAGAAGCGGTGAGATTGGGCATCCTTGTGTTGTTCCAGAATTTAGCAGGAAGGCTTTCAGGTTTTCACCACTGAGTGCTGTATTGACTGTGGGTTTGTCATAAATGGCTTTTATTATGTTGAGATATGTTCCCTCTATACCCATTTTGGTGAGAGTTTTTATCATGAATGGATGTTGAATTTTATCAAATGCTTTTTCTGCACCTGTTGGTTTTTGTCTTTTGTTGATGTGATGTATCACATTGATTGCTTTGCATATGTTGAACTATCCCTGTGACCTTGGAATAAATCCAAGTGGATCATGTTGTATAATCCTTCTTATGTGTTGTTGGATTCTGTTTGCTAATATTTTGTTGAGGATTTTTGCACCTGTTTTCATGAAAGATATTGGCCTGTAATTTTCTCTTGTATTTTCTTTGTCTGGTTTTGGTATTAGGGTGTAGGTGGCTTCATAGAATGAATGCAGGAGTCATTGACCCTCCTATTCAATCATGACCCTCCTCTTCAATCCTTTGGAAGAGTTGTAGAAGTATAGGTATGAGTTCTTCTATGTATGTTTGGTAGAATTACCCAGTGAAGCCTTATGGTCCTGGATTTTGTTTGCAGGGAGGGTTTTGTTTGTTTGTTTTTTATTACAAATTCTGTTTTACTTCTAGTGATTGGTCTGTTCAAATTATCTGTTTCTTCTTGATTCAGTTTTGGCAGGCTGTATGTTTCTAGGAACTTGTCTATTTCTTCTAGGTTGTATATTTTATTGGCATATAACTGTTCATAGTAATTCCTTAGGATTTTTTGAGTTTCTGCTGTATTGGTTGTTATGTCTCCTCTTTCATTTCTTATTTTGTTTATTTGGCTTTTCTCTCTTTTCTTCCTAGTGATCCTGGCCAGTGATTTGTCAATTTTGTTTATCCTTTCAGAAAATCAGCTCTTGGTTTTATTGATTTTTAAAAAAATCTCTATCTCCTCTCTGATTTTTATTATTTCCTTCCTTCTTCTGACATTAAGTTTTGTTTGTTCTTCTTTTTCTAATTATTGTAGGTGGTAGGTTAGGTTGCTTATTTGAGATTTTTCTTCTTTTTTGAGGAAGGCCTGTATCTCTGTGAACTTCCCTCTTAGATCTGCTTTTGTTGCATCCCATACATTTTATATGGTTTTGTTTTCATTGTCATTTATCTCAAGGTATTTTTTAATTTCCTCTTTGATTTCATTGTTGACCCATTAGTGTTATAGTAGCATGTTGTTTAGTCTCCATGTAATCGTTTTTTTTTGTTTGTTTTTTTTTGCGGTACGCGGGACTCTCACCGTTGTGGCCTCTCCTGTTGTGGAGCGCAGGCTCAGCAGCCGTGGCACACGGGCCCAGCTGCTCCGCGGCATGTGGGATCTTCCCGGACTGGGGCACGAACCCATGTCCCCTGCATCGGCAGGTGGACTCTTAACCACTGTGCCACCAGGGAAGCCCTGTAATCGTTTTTTTTTCTTGTTTTTCTCTCTGTGGTTGATTTCTAGTTTCATGCCTTTGTGGTCAGAGAAGATGCTTGAAATAATTTCTGTCCTTTAAATTTGTTGAGGCTTGTTTTGGGCCACAGACTGTGGTCTATCCTTGAGAGTGTTTCACGTGCTCTCGAAAAGAACGTGTGTTCTGGTTGTTTTGGCTATAGTGTCCTATAGATATCAATTCAGTCTGACTGTTCTATTGTGTCATTTAGAGTCTGTGTTGCCTTATTAGTTTTCTGTCTGGAAAGTCTGTCCGTTGATGTGAGTGGGGTTGTAAAATCTATTATTGTGTTCCCGTCAGTTTCTCCTCTTATGTCTGTTAGTATTTTATGTGTTTGGGTGCTCCTATATTAGGTGCATTTATCTCGATGAGTGTAATATCCTCTTTTTGTATTGATCCTTTTATCATTATATAGTGTCCTTCTTTGCCTTTTTTTATACCCTTTGTTTTAAAGCCTGTTTTATCTGATACGAGTGTTGCTGTCCCCACTTTCTTGTCATTTCCATTTGTGTGAAATATCTTTTTCCATCCCCTCACTTTCAATCCATTCATGTCTTTTGCCCTAAAGTGGCTATCTTGTAAGCAGCATATTTTACGTTCTTGTTTTATTATCCAATCAGTCACTCTATGCTTTTGATCAGAGCTTTTAGTCCAGTGACATTTATAGTAATTATTGATAAGTATGTATTTATTGCCATTTTTCCTTGCTTTTCTTATACTTTTTAACCACATTTTCATTTTTGATCAATATATTGTTTAGTTTTGTTTATTTATGAACTCTGTATTTTTTAATCATACTGTATATGTTACCACTTTGTTTTATCATTGTATATTCTTTTTCTTAAAATTAAATAATTTTGTTTTTGGCTGCATTGGGTCTTCATTGCTGTGCGTGGTTTTTCTCTAGTTGTGGCGAGTGGGGGCTGCTCTTCGTTATGGTGCATGGGCTTCTCATTACAGTGGCTTGTCTTGTTGCAGAGCATGGGCTCTAGGCATCTAGGCTTCAGTAGTTGTGGCACACGGGCTCAGTAGTTGTGGCGCACGGGCTTAGCTGCTCTGAGCCATGTGGGATCTTCCCGGACCAGGGCTCGAACCCATGTCCCCTGCATTGGCAGGCGGATTCTTAACCACTGCGCCACCAGGGAAGTCCCTATTGTATATTCTTGAGATTTGTCTGTACTGATCATTTAGCTCTCATCCATTCATCACTGATGTATAGTAATTCATTATATAAACATTATAATTTTTTTTTTTTAAAGAAGATGTTGGGGGTAGGAGTTTATTAATTATTTATTTTTGCTGTGTTGGGTCTTCGTTTCTGTATGAGGGCTTTCTCTAGTTGTGGCAAGTGGGGGCCACTGTTCATTGCGGTGCGCGGGCCTCTCATTATCGCAGCCTCTCTTGTTGCGGAGCACAGGCTCCAGACGCACAGGCTCAGTAGTTGTGGCTCACGGGCCTAGTTGCTCCGCGGCATGTGGGATCCTCCCAGACCAGGGCTCGAACCCATGTCCCCTGCATTAGCAGGCAGATTCTCAACCACTGCACCACCAGGGAAGCCCATAATTTTCATTTATTCATTTTAAATTGTGGTAAAAAAACCCACATAATGTAAAAATTTACCATCTTAATCATTTTTAAGTGTATAGTTCCATAATATTAAGTACATTCACGTTTTTATGCAACAAATCTGTAGAACTATTTTATCTTGCAAAACTGAAATTTCTATATCCATTGAACAAAATTTCCCTCCCCTCTTAAGGTTTATACATGTTGTAACATGTATTGGGGTGTCCTTCCCTTTTTTTTTTTTTTTTTTTTTTGCGGTACGCGGGCCTCTCACTGTTGTAGCCTCTCCTGCTGCAGAGCACAGGCTCTGGACATGCAGGCTCAGCGGCTATGGCTTACGGGCCCAGCCGCTCTGCGGCATGTGGGATCTTCCCGGACCAGGGCACGAACCCGTGTCCCCTGCATCGGCAGGCGGACTCTCAACCACTGCGCCACCAGGGAAGCCCTCCTTCCTTTTTAAGGCTGAATAATATTCCGCTGTATGGGTAGTACCACATTTTGTTTATCCATTCACCTGCTGATGGGCATTTGGATTGCTTCTGCCTCTTGGTTTTTGTGAATGATGCTGCACTGAACATGGCGAGCAAATATCTCTTCATGATTCTGTTTTCATTTGTCTTGGATATATACCCAGAAATGGGATTGCTTGTTCATATGGTAATTCTGTTTTCATTTTTTTTGAGGACTTGCCATACTGTTTTCAGGAGCGGTGGCACCGTTTTACATTCGCACTAACACAGGGATTCCAGTTTCTCCACATCTTTGTCAACACTTGTCACTTTCTGTGTTTTTGAGTGTAACCATCCTAATGGGTGTGAGGTGATATCTCATTGTAGTTTTGATTAGCATTTCTCTAATGATTAGTAATGTTGAGCATCTTTTGATATGCTTGTTGGCCATTTGTCTTCTTGGAGAAATGTCTTTTTCCAAGTCCTTTCGCCAGTTTTGAGCTGGGTTATTTGTTTTTTTTCTTATTGTTGATTTGTAAGAGTTCTTTATATATTCTGGATATTACCCCCGTCAGATGTATGATTTGCAAATACTTGCTTCCATTCCATGTGTTACCTTTCCACTCTGTTGGTGGTTTCTTTTGACATCCAGAAGTTTTAAAAATTTGATGTATGTAGTCCCATTTGTTTATTTTTGCTTTTGTTGCCTGTGTTTTTGGTGTCATATCCAAGAAATCATTGCCTAATCCAGTGTCATGAAGGTTTTCCCCTATGTTTTCTTTTAGGAGTTTTATACTTTTAGGCCTTATGTTTAAAATATATCAAAATTTCAAAATCTATTTTAGTGTATATATATTGGGTTGGCCAAAATTTCCTTGGTTTTTTTTTTTTCCCGGTATGCAGGCCTCTCACTGTTGTGGCCTCTCCCGTTGCAGAGCACAGGCTCCAGATGCGCAGGCTCAATGGCCATGGCTCACGGGCCCAGCCACTCTGCAGCATGTGGGATCTTCCCGGACTGGGGCACGAACCTGTGTCCCCTGCATTAGCAGGTGGACTCTCAACCACTGCGCCACCAGGGAAGCCCGTTCCTTTGGTTTTTAAGTAAAAATAAAAGGCACATTTTTCATTTTCACCAAGAACTTTATTGAGCAACGTATTCACCCTTTTGTTCCACTTCTACCATTTTTCAGGCAACTGCATAATTCCATCTTCCCAAGACTTTTTATCTTTTTGAGCAAAGAACTGTTTCAGGTGCCTTTTAACAGTCTTCCAGGGGATTGAAAATTTTTCCATTAAGAGAATTTTGAAAAGACTGAAATAAATGGAAATTTGAAGGTGCAGTGTCTGCTGAATACGGCAGATGAATCAGAACTTCCCGGCGAAGCTTTAACAGTTTTTGCCTGGTCATCAAAGAAAAATGCAGTCTTGTAGTATCCTGATGGAAGATTATGCATTTTCTTTTGACTAATTCTGGATGCTTTTAGTCGAATGCTGCTTTCAGTTGGTCTAATTGGGAACAGTACTTGTTGGAATTAATGGTTTGGTTTTCCAGAAGGAGCTCATAATAGAGGACTCCCTTCCAGTCCCACCATATAAACAGCATCACCTTCTTTGGATGAAGACCGGCATTTGGTGTGGTTGGTGGCGGTTCATTTCGTTTGCCCCACAGTCTTTTCCATTCCACATTATTGTACAGTATCCATTTTTCATCACCTGTCACAATTTGTTTTAAAAACGAATGTTTTCCTTACGTTTAAGTAGAGAATCGCATGCGGAAATACAGTCAAGAAGGTTTTTTTTGCTTAATATACTTGGAACCCAAACATCAAAGCGATTGACATAACCAAGCTGGTGTAAATGATTTTCAACACTTGATTTGTATATTTTGAGTATGTTGGCTATCTCCCATGTGGTACAGCGTTGACTATTCTCACTTAATGTCTCGATTTGATCACTGTCAACTTCAACTGGTCTACTTGACTGTGGAGCATTGCCCAGCAACAAATCTTTAGCACGAAACTTTGCAAACCACTTTTGACATGTTCAGTCAGTCACAGCATCTTCTCCATATACTGCACAAACCTTTTTTGTGTGTTTCAGTTGTATTTTTACCTTTCTTGAAATAATAAAGCATAATATGCCGAAAATGTTGCTTTCTTGCTTCCATCTTCAATATTAAAATGGCTACACAAAAGTTTACCAATTTTGATGTGTTTTTTTTTAAGTACTCGCTGATAAGACAGCTGTCACAATACAACCTAACAAAATTGTTTTGAATGAAGTTTAAAGACAGTTAAATCCTACTAGAGCCATCCTACAGAAAATGACGAACCTTTTGGCCAATCCAATACTTCTTGATGTTTCTAGTTTTTCCATTACAAATCTTTCCTCTGTGAACATCCTTGCATGTTTTCTGATTCATACAAGAAAGTACCATGTATGGAGTTCAATGTGAAATCTGTTTCTTGTGGTGAGTCTGTCAAAAACAAGTTTAGAATATATTTCTTTAGGACAGGAATTGTCAAACTTTTTCTCTAAAAGACCAGATAGTAAATAGTTTAGGCTTTATAGGTATGCTTTCTCTGTTGCAGCATTCAGCTCTGACTTTTTAGCATGAAAGCAGTCATAGACAGTATAAGAAGGGATTAGTGTGTTTGTTTCCAATTGAACTTTATTGGCACTGAATATTGAATTTAGTGTAATTTTCAGGTGTCAAGAAATATCTTTTAATTTTTTTTTTTAACCACTTAAAAAGGTGAAAACCATTCTTAGCTCATGGGTTATACAAATACAACCCAGGTGGCTTCTGGATTTAGCATGCAGACACAATTTACCTACCCTTGCTCTAGGGTGTATATGGAAAGTGATTGCTCAGGCATTGGATGTGTATATTCTCAGCTTACTAGAAATGCAAAACTCATTTTTTTCAGTAGTTTCATCCATTTATAATTATACCATTGTTTAGAGTTTTGATCACTATGCATTTGGCCAACACTTGATATTATCAGACTTTTAAACTTTGTAATTATAGCAGGTATAACATGGAATTCATTTTTTAAAATTTACATTTTCCTGATTAGTAATTTAGTTGAACATTTTTTCATGTGTTTTGGCCATTTCTGATTCCTCTTTTGCAAAATCTGTTGCCCACTTGCAAAATCTGTTGACCACTTGCTATTGGGTTGTTGGTCTTTTTTTTTACATCTTTATTGGAGTATAATTGCTTTACAATGGTGTGTTAGTTTCTGCTTTATAACAAAGTGAATCAGTTATACATATGTTCCCATATCTTCCCTCTTGCATCTCCCTCCCTCCCACCCTCCCTATCCCACCCCTTCAGGCGGTCACAAAGCACCGAGCTGATCTCCCTGTGCTCTGCGGCTGCTTCGCACTAGCTATCTACCTTATGTTTGGTAGTGTATATATGTCCATGCCTCTCTCGCTTTGTCACAGCTTACCCTTCCCCCTCCCCATATCCTCAGGTCCATTCTCTAGTAGATCTGTGTCTTTATTCCTGTCTTACCCCTAGCTTCTTCATGACATTTTTTTTTCTTAAATTGCATATATATGTGTTAGCATACGGTATTTGTCTTTCTCTTTCTGACTTACTTTACTCTGTATGACAGACTCTAGGTCTATCCACCTCGTTACAAATAGCTCAATTTCGTTTCTTTTTATGGCTGAGTAATATTCCATTGTATATATGTGCCACATCTTCTTTATCCATTCATCTGATGATGGACACTTAGGTTGTTTCCATGTCCTGGCTATTGTAAATAGAGCTGCAATGAACATTTTGGTACATGACTCTTTTTGAATTTTGGTTTTCTCAGGGTATATGCCCAGTAGTGGGATTGCTGGGTCATATGTAATTCTATTTGTAGTTTTTTAAGGAACCTCCATACTATTCTCCTTAGTGGCTGTACCAATTGACATTCCCACCAGCAGTGCAAGAGGGTTCCCTTTTCTCCACACCCTCTCCAGCATTTATTGTTTCTAGATTTTTTGATGATGGCCACTCTGACTGGTGTGAGATATCTCATTGTAGTTTTTTTGTTTTGTTTTGTTTTTGTATTTTTTGCGGTACGCGGGCTTCTCACTGTTGCGGCCTCTCCCGTTGTGGAGTACAGGCTCCGGACGCGCAGGCTCAGCGGCCATGGCTCACGGGCCCAGCAGCTCCGCGGCATGTGGGATCTTCCCGGACCGGGGCACGAACCCGTGTCCCCTGCATCGGCAGGCGGACTCTCAACCACTGCGCCACCAGGGAAGCCCCTCATTGTAGCTTTGATTTGCATTAATCATTAGAGAAATGCAAATAAAAACTACAATGAGGTCTTTTCTTAACTGCATTATTGTTCTTTAAATATCCTGAAGAATAAACTTGTCAGTTATAGATATTGAAAATAAATTTTCCTAACTCATGATTTATCTTTATAATACTTTGCATAAGCAGAAATTAATTTTAATTTATTTGAATGATAATAAATGTATCAGTCTTTTCCTTTATGGTTTGATTTTCTTTTTTTTTTTTTTTAATTTTATTTAGGTAAACCTTTTCTAGGTTGAGGTCAGAAAGACCTTACATATTATTTCCTAAAATGTTCATTGGTTTTACTTTATCATAGAATCAACTGTTTTATGGTTTGGCTTAGGGAACTAATTTTATTTCTTTCCATAATACTAACAAATTGTCTCACCACCATTTATGAAATACTATTTCCTTTACATAGTTACCTGAAAAACTACTCTGTAGTGTATACCTATGGGCTTTTTCTCCACATTCTCCAATGGATGTTTTGTTTATTTCTGTGCCATGTTCTTTTAATTAATTTACTTTATAATAAGTCTTGATAACCTGATGGTTGACATTCTTGAAAATTTTTCTTCAGGAATGTTTCACCTGTTCTTCCTACTGTTCATTTTAGAAATATCTTGCCAAGTCACTAACAAAACAAAATCAAATAAGCGCAATATGTTGATGGGATTGTCTTTGAGTCTGTAGATCAACTGAGAGAGAATTGGCATGTTTATGATAGTGAGTCGTTCTATCTGTGAACTTCGTGTGTCTTTTCATTTATTTAAATCTTTAATGCTTTTCAATAAAATTTTATAATCTATAATGGATTATCTTGGAAGATTTTATATTATATTTTAGCATTTAAGTCTTAGTTTGATACTTATTTTTGGATTTAGGGTAAGATTGGGGTCTACTTTCTTCAGATGAGTAGCTGATTGTGCTGACATGTTAAAAATTTATCTTTTCCTCTTAATAGTTAATATTTTTATCAGTGAACTGAATGGCACTATGAGGTATATTTAGGTTCTATATATAAGGGAATCTTTTTCTATATTTCTGTTAAAGTCTATATATATTTACATGTTAATGTTTACAGTAAATATTAATATTTAATTCTATACTATGGTCATTGATTTTATTATTAGTATATATTATTATAAGAAATATTTTTTGGCTTTGAGGTATAGACATTTATCTGCTATGTGAAGCCAATGTCTTAGTTTTAATTTCTGTTATTTTAAAGCTTTTCTTTAGACTGTTCATCCACTGAATTTTAATGTGATTGTATTGAAGATCCAAAAATAGTCTGTTGGAATTCTAATTGAAAATGCATACCTTTATATGTTACTTTTTAGGGAGAATCAGTAGTTTACTATATTTTTCTATTCAGGAGCAGACTATATCATACAGATTTTGGTTTATGCCATTTACTTAAATTTTATAGTTACTTACAAGTAATATGTATTGTGCTTTTCTCGTATCATTTGAACTCTGCAAATGGAGTTTTTTTTTCATTTCTACGTTCTTATTACAAGAACAGTCTATTATTTTACTTAATTTCCTTACTAAATCTAATAGTCTTTTAAAATTTGAGTCTAGTTTTCCAGTCATAAAACTGTATCAACTAAAAATATTTTATTTCTTTATCCCAGTGACTACTCAAATTATGTATTTAATGTTTTTGCCAAACCTCATAGGATTTTATTGTAAGTGATAGTCAAGGTAGTTGTCACTTTTGACTAATTTTTGAGTCCAGTTAAGTAGTTCTCATATTTTATCATTTAGGTATAATTATTGTAGGTTACTGTCACATTTGCTAAGGCTTTATTACATTTAAAAAAATTATTATTCCCATTTTACATTGAGGAATGGGTGAAGAATATTAGTATTTAAAAATTACTGGGATCAATTTGCTAATATTTCATTAAGGATTTTTCTAACAGACTTTGTGTACGATTGGAGTTACAGCTTTATGAAATGTTTTATAGGATTCACCAATAAAACCATCTTGGCTTGGAGATTTCTTGGTGTGAGTTTGTAAATTATGAATTCAAATTTTCAAACAGATACAGGATTATTTATATTTTATATTTAATCTTGTGTCAGATTTGGTAAATTGTGTTCTTCAAGTAATTTGTTCATTTCATTTAAGTGGTCTTTGTCTTTTGAATTATAGTTTTTTTTTAAAATGGGAACGATAGTGGCAACTCATTGTGGTTTTAATTTGCATTTCCCTGCTGACTAATGATTTTGAATATCTTTTCAGTGTGTGTATTGGCCATTCTTTTTTTTTTATATAAATTTATTTATTTTGGGCTGTGTCGGGTCTTCGTTGCTGTGTGCAGGCTTTCTCTAGTTGCGGTGAGCAGGGACTACTCTTTGTTGCGGTGCGCGGTCTTCTCATTGTCGTGACTTCTCTTGTTGCAGAACATGGGCTCTAGGCAGGCAGGCTTCAGTAGTTGTGGCTTGTGGGCTCTAGAGCTCAGGCTCAGTAGTTGTGGTACACGGGCTTAGTTGCTACGCGGCAGGGGGGATCTTCCCGGGCTGGGGCTTGAACCTGTGTCCCCTCCATTAGCAGGCAGATTCTTAACGACTGCGCCACCAGGGAAGCCCATATTGGCCATTCTTAAAATGTTCTTTTGTAAAGTGTCTGTTCAGATCTTTGCCCCTTTTAAAAATTTGTAGGTTTTTCTTTTCTATTATTAAGTTGTAAGGGTTTTTTACATATTCTGGATACAAATCTTCTGTTTTATAGATCATTAGAAATAGATGTAGATATCTCTATCTCCATCCATCTGTATCTGTGTAACTCTTTCCATATCTATCCATCCACCCACCCATTCATTCATCCATCCATCCTTGTATTCTGTGGCTGACCTTTTCATTATCTCAGTGGTGTCCTTTGAAAAGCACAAGTTTTAATTTTGATGAAGTTCCATTTTTTAATTATTATATTTTTGTGGGCTGTATTCATTGTATTCTGACTAGAAGACCTATTGCAAGATCAAGAATATGTTCATGTGTTTATTCCTAGAAACTTTAATAGTTTTAACCTTACCTTTTAGTTTTTATTTTATTTCTTTTTTGTTATTTTTAAGTTTATTTTCTTTCTTTCTTTCTTTCTTTTTTGGCTGTGTCAGGTCTTAGTTGCAGCACGCGGGGTCTTCATTGAGGCGTGCGAGATCTTTTGTTGCAGCGGGGGCTCTTTGTTTTGGTGCGCAGGTTTTCTCTCTCTAGTTGTGGTGCTCAGGCTCCAGGGCGCATGGGCTCTGTAGTTTGCAGTACGTGGACTCTCTCATTGAGGTGCAGGAGCTAAGTAGTTGCGGCACATGGGCTTAGTTGCCCTGTGGCGTGTGGGATCTTGGTTCCCTCACCAAGGATCAAATCCGCATCCCCTGCATTGGAAAGCGGATTCTTTACCACTGGACCACCAGGGAAGTCCCTAGCCTTAGCTTTTATGACTAGGTTTATTATCCATTTCAAGTTAGTTTTTGTGTATAGTGTTATTTAAGAGTCAAAATAAATAATTTTTGCATATGAATATCTAGTTGTATCAGCAACATTTATTGAAAAGATTGTTCTTTCTGATTGATTTAGCTTGGTATTTTTGTTGAAAATCAGTTGATCTGTATATTTGAATTTATTTCGAGACTCAGTGTGTTCCAAGGATCTGTATGCCTTTCCTTAAGTCAGTACCTCACTGTCTTAATTACTTTAGTTTTATATTAAATGAGATATTCTAAGTAATTTTTTTTCAAAGTTGTTTTTGCTATTCCAGATCTTTTGCATTTTCATGGAATTTCTTAGAAGCACCTTGTCATTTTCTATAAAAAATCTTCCTGGGTTTGTGATTGGTATTGTGTTGGATCTATAAATGAGTTTGGGGAGAATGCCTATCTAAATACTAGTGTTTTCCAATTCATATATATGATGTGTCTTTCAATTTATTTAGCTCTTCTTTCCTTTAAGCAATGTTTTGTAGTTTTCAAGTACAGGTCTTATACATATTTTGTTATGCCTGTATATTTAAAACTTCTTGTGCTATTGTAAATGAAATTTTAAAAAACTAAATTTGCTGAAGTATAATTTACAGATAAAAATATACTGTATCTTGAAATCATTTTTATTTATTTATTTTTAAATTTAAAAAAATTGGGGTATATTTGTTTTACAATGTTGTATTAGTTTCTGCTGTACAGTGAAGTGGAGTTCCCTATGCTATACAGCAGGTTCTCATTATTTATCTATTTTATACATATTAGTATATGTATGTCAATCCCAGTCTTGCAATTCATTCCACCCTCCTTTCCCCGCTTCGTGTCCATACGTTTGTTCTCTCCATCTGTGTCTCTATTTCTGCCTTGCAAACAGGTTCATCTGTACCATTGCTCTAGATTCCACATATATGCGTTAATATACAATACCGTTATCTTTCTGACTTACTTCACTCTGTATGACAGTCTCCAGGTTCATCCATGTGTCTACAAATGATCCCATTTTGTTCCTTTTTACAGCTGAAATCATTATTTTAACTTTAACTTTGAAATAATTACAGACTTAAAAACAAGTTACTATAAGTCATCCAACTCTGTTCTTAAAAAAAATTGCTTTGTCTATTCAAGTCCTTTGCATTTATACATAGAATCAACATGTAAGTGTATCAATATACAGATAAGCCATTGGGAGTTCTATTGGAATTGCATTAAATCTGTAGATTAATTTGGAGGAGAATTGACATCTTAAATATATCCATGAGCATGACGTAATTCTGAATTTATTTAGTTCTTTAAATCTGTAAATAATTTCTAAATTATTAAATTTCTAAATAACCTTTGTAGTTTTCAGTCTATAGATTTTACAAGTATTTAAGAAATTTAGGGCCTAGAGAGTCTTTGGTGGGACTAATGGCAGATTCCGGGAGGGCTCATGCCAAGGAGTACTTCCCAGAACTTCTGCTGCCAGTGTCCTTGTCCCCGCAGTGGGCCACAGCCACCCCCCGCCTCTGCAGGAGACCCTCCAACACTAGCAGCTGTGTGGCTCACAGGGTCTTGGTGCTCCGGCCAGGTGTCAGGCCTGTGCGTATGAGGTGGGAGAGCTGAGTTCAGGACATTGGTCTACCAGAGACCTCCTGGCTCCATGTAATATCAAACGGCGAAAGCTCTCCCAGAGATCTCCATCTCAGTGCTAAGACCCAGCTCCACTCAGTGACCAGCAAACTAGAGTGCTAGAAACCCTATGCCAAACAACTAGCAAGACAGGAACACAACCCCACCCATTAGCAGAGAGGCTGCCTAAAATCATAATAAGGTCACAGACACCCCAAAACACACTGCCGGACGTGGCCCTGCCCACCAGAAAGACAAGATTCAGCCATCCACCACAACACAGGCACTAGTCCCCTCCACCAGGAAGCCTACACAACCCACTGAACCAACCTTAGCCACTGGGGGCAGACACCAAAAACAATGGGAACTACAGACCTGCAGCCTGTGAAAGGGGGACCCCAAACACAGTAAGTTAAGCAAAATAAGAAGACAGAGATACACACAGCAGATGAAGGAGCAAGGTTAAAAACCCACCAGACCAAACAAATGAAGAGGAAATAGGCAGTCTACCTGAAAAAGAATTCAGGGTAATGATAGTAAAGATGATCCAAAATCTTGGAAATAGAATTGAGAAAATACAAGAAACGTTTAACAAGGACCTAGAAGAACTAAAGAGCAAACAAACAATGATGAACAACACAATAAATGAAATTAAAAATTCTCTAGAAGGAATCAATAGCAGAATAACTGAGACAGAACAATGGATACGTGACCTGGAAGATAAAATAGTGGAGATAACTACTGCAGAGCAGAATAAAGGAAAAAGAATGAAAAGAATTGAAGACAGTCTCAGAGACCTCTGGGACAACATTAAATGCACCAACATTCGAATTATAGGGGTCCCAGAAGAAGAGAAAACGAAAGAGACTGAGAAAATATTTGAAGAGATTATAGTTGAAAACTTCCCTAATACGAGAAAGGAAATAGTCAATCAAGTCCAGGAAGCGCACAGAGTCCCATACAGGATAAATCCAAGGAGAAACATGCCAAGACACACATTAATCAAACTATCCAAAATTAAATACAAAGAAAAAATATTAAAAGCAGCAAGGGAAAAACAAAAAATAACATACAAGGGAATCCCCATAAGGGTAACAGCTGATCTTTCAGCAGAAACGCTGCAAGCCAGAAGGGAGTGGCAGGAATATTTAAAGTGATGAAAGGGAAAAACCTAGAACCAAGATTTCTCTACGCAGCAAGGATCTCATTCAGATTCGATGGAGAAATTAAAACCTTTACAGACAAGCAAAAGCTGAGAGAATTCAGCACCACCAAACCAGCTTTACAACAAATGCTAAAGGAACTTCTCTAGGCAGGAAACACAAGAGAAGGAAAAGACTTACAATAACAAACCCAAAACAATTAAGAAAATGATAGTAGGAACATACATATCGATAATTACCTTAAATGTAAATGGATTAAATGCTCCAACCAAAAGACAATGACTGGCTGAATGGATACAAAACCAAGACCCATATATATGCTGTCTACAAGAGGCCCACTTCAGGCCTAGGGGCACATACAGAGTGAAAGTTAGGGGATGGAAAAAGATATTCCATGCAAATGGAAATCAGAAGAAAGCTGGAGTAGCAATTCTCATATCATACAAAATAGACTTTAAAGATTATTACAAGAGACAAAGAAGGACACTACATAATGATAAAGGGATCAATCCAAGAAGAAGAAATAACAATTGTAAATATTTATGCAGCCAACATAGGAGCACCTCAGAACATAAGGCAAATGCTAACAGCTTTGAAGGGGGAAATCGACAGTAACACAATCATAGTAGGGGACTTTAACACCCCACTTTCACCAGTGGATAGATCATACAAGCTGAAAATAAATAAGGAAACACAAGCTTTAAATGATACATTAAACAAGATTGACTTAATTGATATTTACAGGACATTCCATCCCAAAACAACAGAATACACTTTCTTCTCAAGTGCTCATGGAACATTCTCCAGGATAGATCATATCTTGGGTCACAAATGAAGCCTTGGTAAATTTAAGAAAACTGAAATCATGTCAAATATCTTTTCCAAATACAACACTAAGACTAGATATCAATTACAGGAAAAAATCTGTAAAAAATAGAAACAAATGGAGGCTAAAGAATATACTACTTAATAACCAAGAGATCACTGAAGAAATCAAAGAGGAAATCAAAAAATACCTAGGAACAAATGACAGTGAAAACACAATGACCCAAAACCTATGGGATGCAGCAAAAGCAGTTCTAAGAGGGAAGTTTATAGCAATACAATACTACCTCAAGAAACAAGAAACATCTCAAATAAACAACCTAACCTTACACCTGAAGGAATTAGAGAAAGAAAAACAAAAAAACCCCAAAGTTAGTGGAAGGAAAGAAACTATAAAGGTCAGATCAGAAATAAATGAAAAAGAAATGAAGGAAATAATAGGAAAGATCAATAAAACTAAAAGCTTGTTCTTTGAGATGATAAACAAAATTGATAAACCATTAACCAGACTCATCAAGAAAAAAAGGGAGAAGACTCAAATCAATAAAATTAGAAATGAAAAAGGAGAAGTAACAGCTGACACTACAGAAATCCAAATGATCATGAGAGATTACTACAGGCAACTATGTGCCAGTAAAATGGACAACCTGGAAGAAATGGACAAATTCTTAGAAAAGCACAACCTTCCAAGACTGAACCAGGAAGAAATAGAAAATATAAACAGACCAATCACAGGCACTGAAATTGAGACTGATTAAAAATCTTCCAACAAACAGAAGCCCAGGATGAGATGGCTTCACAGGCAAATTCTATCAAACATTTAGAGAATAGTTAACACCTATCCTTCTCAAACTCTTCCAAAATATAGCAGAGGGAGGAACACTCCCAAACTCATTCTATGAGGCCACCATCACTCTGATACCAAAACGAGACAAAGATGTCACAAAGAAAGAAAACTACATTCCAATATCACTGATGAACGTAGATGCAAAAATCCTCAACAAAATACTAGCAAACAGAATCCAACAGCACATTAAAAGGATCATACACCATGATAAAGTGGCGTTTATCCCAGGAATGCAAGGATTCTTCAGTATACGCAAATCAATCAATATGATACAGCATATTAACAAACTGAAGGAGAAAAACCATATGATAATATCAATAGATGAAGAAAAATCTTTGGAAAAAATTCAACACCTATTTATGGTAAAAACTGCAGAAAGTAGGCATAGAGGGAACTTACCTCAACATAATAAAGGCCATATATGACAAACCCACAGCCAACATCATTCTCAATGGTGAAAAATGGAAACCATTTCCGCTAAGATCAGGAAAAAGACAAGGTTGCTCACTGTCACCACTGTTATTAGATATAGTTTTGGAAGTTTTAGCCACAGCAATCAGAGAAGAAAAAGAAACAAAAGGAATCCAAATCGGAAAAGAAGAAGTAAAGCTGTCACTGTTTGCAGGTGACATGATACTATACATAGGGAATCCTAAAGATGCTACCAGAAAACTACTAGAGCTAATCAATTAATTCGGTAAACTAGCAGGATACAAAATTAATGCACAGAAATCTATGGCATTCCTATACACTAATGATGAAAAAGCTGAAAGAAAAATTAAGATAACACTCCCATTTACCATTGCAACAAAAAGAATAAAATACCTAGGAATAAACCTACCTAAGGAGACAAAAGACCTGTATGCAGAAAACTATAAGACACTGATGAAAGAAATCAAAGATGACACAAACAGAAGGAGTGACATACCATGTTCTTGTACTGGAAGAATCAACATTGTGAAAATGACGATACTAACCAGAGCAAACTACAGATTCAGTGTAATCCCTATCAAACTAACAATGGTATTTTTCACAGAACTAGAAAAAAATTTCATAATTTTTATTTCCATATGGTCCTTCCATTTCCACAAAGGACTCCGAATAGCCAAAGCAATCTTGAGAAAGAAATACAGAGGTGGAGGAATCAGGTTCCCTGACTTCAGGCTATACTACAAAGCTACAGTAATCAAGACAGTTTGGTACTGGCACAAAAACAGAAATATACATCAATGGAACAGGATAGAAAGCCCAGAGATAAACCCACGCACATGTGGTCACCTTATTTTTGATAAAGGAGGCAAAGAATATACAATGGAGAAAAGACAGCTTCTTCCATAAGTGTTGCTGGGAAAACTGGACAGCTACATGTAAAAGAATGAAATTACAACACTCTCTAACACCATACACAAAAATAAACTTAACATGGATTAAAGACCTGAATTTAAGGCCAGACACTATAAAACGCTTAGAGGAAAACATAGGCAGAACGCTCTATAACATAAATCACAGCAAGATCCTTTTTGACCCACCTCCTAGAGAAATGGAAATAAAAACCAAAATAAACAAATGGGACCTAATGAAACTTAAAAGCTTTTCCACAGCAAAGGAAACAATAAACAAGACAAAAAGACAACCCTCAGAATGGGAGAAAATATTTGCAAATGAAGCAACTGACTAAGGATTAATCTCCAAAATTTACAAGCAGCTTATGAACCTCAATAACAAAAAACCAACCCAATCCAAAAATGGGCAGAAGACCTAAAGAGACATTTCTCCAAAGAAGATATACAAATTGCCAACAAACACATGAAAGGATGCTCAACATCACTAATGATTAGAGAAATGCAAATCAAAACTACAATGAGGGATCACCTCACACCGGTCAGAATGGCCATCAACAAAAACTCTACAAACAGAAAATGCTGGAGAGGGTGTGGAGAAAAGGGATACCTCTTGCACTGTTGGTGGGAGTGTAAATTGATACAGCCACTAAGGAAAACAGTATGGAGGTTCCTTAAAAAACTAAAAATAGACCTACCATATGACCCAGGAATCCCACTACTGGGCATATACCCTGAGAAAACCATAATTCAAAAAGAGTCAAGTACCACAATGTTCATTGCAGCTCTATTTACAATAGCCAGGACATGGAAGCAACCTAAGTGTCCATCAACAGATGATTGGATAAAGAAGTTGTGGCATATATATGCAATGGAATATTACTCAGCCATAAAAAGAAATGAAATTGAGTTATTTGTAGTGAGGTGGATGGACCTAGAGTCTGTCATGTAGAGTGAAGTAAGTCGGAAAGAGAAAAACAAATACTGTATGCTAATACATATATATGGAATGTAAAAAAAAAAATGACATGGGGAGGGGGAGGGACAAGCTGGGACGAAGTGAGAGAGTGGCATGGACATATATACACTACCAAATGTAAAATAGATAGCTAGTGCGAAGCAGCCGCATAGCACAGGGAGATTAGCTCGGTGCTCCATGACCACCTAGAGTGGTGGCATGGGTGGGAGGGAGGGAGACGCAAGAGGCAGGAGATATGGGGATATATGTATATGTATAGCTGATTCACTTTCTTCCAAAGCAGAAAGTAACACACCATTGTCAAGCAGTTATACTCCAATAAACATGTTAAACTAAATAAATAAAAATAAAGGGAAATTTAGGGCTTGCCTTGTGGCACAGTGGTTAAGAATCTGCCTGTCAATTCAGAGGCCACGGGTTTGAGCCCTGGTCCAGGAAGATCCCACATGCCGTGGAGCAACTAGGCCTGTGCGCTACAACTACTGAGCGTGCACTCTAGAGCCCACGAGCCTCATCTGCTGAAGACCACACTCCTGGAGCCCGTGCTCTGCAACAAGAGAAACCACCTCAATGAGAAACTTGCACACTGCAATGAAGGGTAGCCCCCGTTCTCCACAACCAGAGAAAAGCCCTCACATAGCAATGAAGACCAAATGCAGCCAAAAATAAATAAATAAAATAAATACATTTATTTAAAAAAAAAAAGAAATTTGGCCTTCCTATTTTTTGTGTTTTCAATATTTTTTCTGGGTTTTGTGTGTGTGTGGATGAATTGAGGGACAGTTTTCCCCCATAGGACTAGCCAATTTTTCTTTTCCAAGTTAGTGAATAATAATCCATTCTTCCCTTACTAACTTGAAATGTAATATTCCTATTTTTTATTCTGTTATAATGATTAAAAATTTTTTTTAAGTTTCCAGTTGATCATTATTATCTTTGTAGATGCCTTTTCTCAGGCCGAGGACCTTCTCTATATTTGCTGAACGATTTTTTTCAATGAATGAATATTTTGTCAAATGGTTCCTCTTTATCTGCTGAAATGATCATGTTTTTCTTTATTGTGTTAATGTGGTGAATTGATTTTTGGATCTTAAACCCACCTTGCATTCATGGGATAAATCCTACTTTGTCATGATCTATTATTTGTTTTATATCTTTTAAATCTCAAGTTGCTAATATTTTAAGTATGCTTATTTTTATGTACCTATGTTTATGAAGGATATTGGTATATAGTTTTCTTTCGTTGTCACGTCTTTCTCTGGCTTTGATTCCAGGGTGATAGTGGCTTCATACAATTAGTTAGGAAGTGTTCCTTTCCCTTATATTTGCTGAAAGAGTTCATTCAAGATGGGTATTATTCTTCCTTAAATATTTTACTTCGTTTACGTCATCTGGGCTTGATGTTGTTCATATTTTCTGTTTCTTCTGTGTAATTTGCACCTTTCAAGACATTTTCTCATAAGACAGCACAGTCTGGTAGAACTTTCTGTGTCAATTGAAATGTTCTATATGTACACTCTTAAAGTACAGTAGCCACTGACTACCTGTGGCAGTTGAGTACTTGAAACGTGATGAGTGCAGAGCTGCAGTTTTAATTTTATTTAAATTGTCACAGGTGGCTGTTGGCTTACTGCACTGGCTATTGTAGCTCTAAGTTGTAAATTCATTTCTATAAAATTGTTAATAAATTTTAAATATACTGTCATAAAGTTGTTCATAGTTTTAAAATTTGTTTCTATAAAGTTGTTTGTAGGGAATTCCCTGGGGTCCAGTGGTTAGGACTCTGTACTTCCACTGCAGGGGGCCCAGGTTCAATCCCTGGTTGGTGAACTAAGATCCTGGAAGCTTCACAGTGTGGCAAATATATATATATATGTATGTATGTATGTATGTATATATAGAGAGAGAGACACACACGCACGTATATATGGAGATACAAAGTTGTTTATAATTTTTTCTTAATTTATTTTTACTCTCTGATGAAATCTTTAGTGCTCTTTTATTCCTGAGATTGGTAATTTATGTCATCTTCTCTTTGTCTCCTTTCCTCCCCCCTCAACTCTCTGTATTTTTTCATTAAAATATTTTAAGGGTAAAATACACAGAAACTAAAATTTACCATTTTATCATTTTTAAGTGTCCAGTTCAATAGTGTTAATTACACTCATATTGTTGTGCAGCCAACCTCCATAACTTTTCATCTTGCACAACTGAAATTCCTTTTTTTTTAATATTTATTTTTTTGTTTCGCTGTGCCCGGTCTTAGTTACGGCATGCGGGATCTTCGTTTCATTGTGTGGGATCCAGTTCCCTCACCAGGGGTTGAACCCGTGCCCCCTGTATTGGGAGCGTGTATTCTTAGCCACTGGATCACCAGGGAAGTCCCCAAAACTGAACTAGACAGCTCCCTGTTTCTCCCTGCAGCTGTGTCAACCACCTTTTTACTGTCTGTCTGTATGAATTTGACTACTCTGGGTACCTCATATAAGTGGAGTCATAGTGTTTGTCTTTATGGGAGTGGTTTATTTCATTTTGCATAATGTCCTTGAGGTATATCTATGTTGAAGCATGTGTCAGAATTTCTTTCCTTTTTTTTTTTTTTTTTTTTGCTGTATGCGGGCCTCTCACTGCTGTGGCCTCTCCCGTTGCGGAGCACAGGCTCCAGACGCGCAGGCTCAGCGGCCATGGCTCATGGGCCCAGCCGCTCCGCGGCATGTGGGATCTTCCCAGACCAGGGCACAAACCCGTGTCCCCTGCATCGGCAGGCGGACTCTCAACCACTGCACCACCAGGGAAGCCCTTCTTTCCTTTTTTAAGGCCGAGTAATATTCCATTGTATGGATATATCACATTTTATCGGTTTTTTCATCAGTGGACAGACACTTGGATTATTTCCATCTTTAAGCTATTGTGAATAATGCTGCAATGAACATGGTGTACCAATATAAATATCTCTTACAGACCCTGCTTTTAATTCTTTTCAGATCATATGGTAATTCTATTTTCAACTTTTTTAGGAACTGCCATACTGTTTTCCATAACAGCTGTACCATTTTGCCTCCACGCTACTAGTGCACAAGGGTTCCAGTTTGTCCACATCCTCACCAGTGTGGTTATTTTTGTCCTTTTGATGGTAATCAGCCTACTGGGTGTGAGGTGTTATCTCATTGTAATTTTCATTTATATTTCCCAAATGATTAGTGATGTTGAACATCTTTTTCATGTACTTGTTTGCCTTTTGTACTTCTCTCTGTTTATGGTCAGTTTGTCTAGGAGTTTATCATTTTTGTTCTTTTCAAAGATCTTGCTCTTGGTTTCCTTAGTTTTTCTTCACTGTTTATTTTCTATTACATAGATTTTTCTTTTATCTTTACTTTTCCTTCTACTTTGTGCTTAATTTGATCTTTTTCTTGCTTCTGAAGCCAGAGGCTTAGGTCATAGATTTTAGAATTTTTCTTGATAGAAGTGTATAAATCCGTAAGTTTCCCTCTGAGGACTTCTTTTACTGCACTTCTCAAATTTTGGTAAGTTGTGTTTTCATTGCCATTCAGTTCATATTTTCTAATTTTCCTTGTGATTTATTCTTTGACTTATGGCTTTTTTTCAAAGTATTTCTAAATATTTGGGGGTTTTCCACATGTGCTCTTGTTACTGAGTACATTTTGATCAAAGTAGATATTCTGTATGAGTTCCATTATTTGATAATTTTACCATGCAATATTTCCATCATTTATCATGTGATCAGTGTTGGTGATTGTTCCATGTGTATTGGAAAAGAATATGTGTTCTGACATTTTGGGGTTAACATTTTATAAATGTCATTTAGGTTTAATTGATTGACAGCATCTTTTCAGGTCTTCTCTATTTTTCTTGATTTTCTGACTGTTCAATTACTGGCAGAGAAACGTTGAACCATTCATATATTACTGTGGGGTTACCTGTTTTTGCTTCTAATTCTGTCAGTTTCCAGTGTTCATTCTCTTGTTGAGATTCAGGTTTCCATCAGGTGTCTTTTTCCTTCTAGCTAAAGAACTTTAACATTTCTTGTCATGCAGGTCTGTTGGTAACATATTCTTTCAGCTTTCATCTAAAAATATTTTTATTTCACCTTCCTTTTTGAAGATTATTTTCTCTTACAGAATTCTAGGTGGACAAGATTTTTTTCCTGGCACTTTTAGGTTCAACTGCTTTAGAAAGTATTTATTTCTTCAAATACCCATCTCTCCAACTCCAATTAAATATGTTAGCCTGGTTAATATTGTATCACATGTCTGACACTGTTATTTTTCAACCTTAAACTCTCTATGCTTCTTTCTATATAATTTTTTACTGCCCTCTCTTCCTGTTTCACTGTTATTTTCTTCTACATGGTCTAATGTGCAGTTAACTCATTCAGTTGATTTTTCATTTCAGCTATATTTTTCAGTTTAGAAGTTTCTTTTTAAAAAATGCGGTTTCTAATTTTATTCTCATCAAGTTCATGTTTTCCATTAAATCTTTATACTTTCTTATAACTTTTCAAGTCCTTTGTGGTAATTCTAATTCCATCATCTGTATTATTTCCGGCCCCAATTCTGTTGGCTGAATTGTCTTCTGGTTATGGCTCTCATGTCTTGCTTTTTCAAATGTGTGATAATGTTTGATTGGATGCTGGGTTACACTGTTACATTGTTGAGTGTCAGATTATATTTTATATTCTATATTCTGTTTCCTTTAGGAGTGTTGATTTTCATTCTGACATGCAGTTAGTTTGCCTTGGATCAGCTTGATCTTTTTGAGACTTTTTTTTAACATGTTTATTGGAGTGTAATTGCTTTACAATGTTGTGTTAGTTTCTGCTGTATAACAAAGTGAATCAGCTATATGTATACATATATCCCCATATACCCTGCCTCTTGTGCCTCCATCCCACCCTCCCTATCCCATCCTTCTAGGTGGTCACAAAGCAGTGAGCTGACCTCCCTCTGCTATGCAGCTCCTTCCCACTAGCTGTCTGTTTTACATTTGGTAGTTTATATATGTCAGTGCTACTCTCTCACTTCGTCCCAGCTTCCCCTCCCTCCCATGTCCTCAAGTCCATTCTCTACGTGTGCATCTTTATTCCTTTCCTGTCCCTATGTTCATCAGAACCTTTTTTTTTTTTTAGATTCCATATATATGTGTTAGCATACAGTATTTATTTTTCTCTTTCTAACTTCACTCTGTATGAGAGACTCTAGGACCATCCACCTCACTACAAATAACTCAATTTCTTTTCTTCTTATGGCTGAGTATTATTCCATTGTATATATGTGCCACATCTTCTTTATCCATTCATCAGTCGATGGACACCTAGGTTGCTTCCATGTCCTGGCTATTGTAAATAGAGCTGCAATGAACATTGTGGTACTTGACTCTTTTTGAATTATGGTTTTCTCAGGGTATATGCCCAGTAGTGGGATTGCTGTGTCGGATGGTAGTTCTATTTTTAGTTTTTTAAGGAACCTCCATACTGTTTTCCTTAATGGCTATATCAATTTACATTCCCACCAACAGTGCAAGAGGTATCCCTTTTCTCCACACCCTCTCCAGCATTTATTGTTTGTAGAGTTTTTGTTGATGGCCATTCTGACCGGTGTGAGGTGATCCCTCATTGTAGTTTTGAGTTGCATTTCTGTAATGATTAGTGATGTTGAGCATCCTTTCATGTGTTTGTTGGCAATCTGTATATCTTCTTTGGAGACATGTCTCTTTAGGTCTTCTCCTCAATTTTGGATTGAGTTGTTTGATTTTTTGATGTTGTGCTGCTTGTAAATTTTGGAGATTAATCTTTTGTCATTTGCTTCATTTTCAAATATTTTCTTCCATTCTTAGGGTTGTCTTTTCGTCTTGTTTATAGTTTTCTTTGCTGTGCAAAAGCTTTTAAGTTTCGTTAGGTCCCATTTATTTCTTTTTGTTTTTATTTCCATTTCTCTAGGAGGTGGGTCAAAAAGGATCTTGCTGTGATTTATGTCATAGAGTGTTCTGCCTATATTTTCCTCTAAGCATTTTATAGTGTCTGTCCTTACATTTAGGTCTTTAATCCATGTTGAGTTTACTTTAGTGTGTGGTGTTAGGGAGTGTTCTAATTTCATTCTTTTATATGTAGCTGTCCAGTTTTCCCAGCACCACTTATTGAAGAGGCTCTCTTTTCTCCATTGTATATTCTTGCCGCCTCTATCAAAAATAAGGTGACCACATGTGCGTGGGTTTATCTCTGGGCTTTCTATCCTGTTCCATTGATCTATATTTCTGTTTTTTTGCCAGTACCATACTGTCTTGATTACTGTAGCTTTGTAGTATAGTCTGAAGTCCAGGAGCCTGATTCCTCCAACTCTGTTCTTCTTTCTCAAGATTGCTTTGGCTATTTGGGGTCTTTTGTGTTTCCATACAAATTGTGAAATTTTTTGTTCTAGTTCTGTGAAAAATGCCTTTGGTAGTTTGATAGGGATTGCATTGAATCTGTAGATTGCTTTGGGTAGTATAGTCATTTTCACCATGTTGATTCTTCTAATCCAAGAACATGGTATATCTCTCTCCATGTGTTTGTATCATCTTTGATTTCTTTCATCAGTGTCTTATAGTTTTCTGCATACAGGTCTTTTGTCCCCTTAGGTAGGTTTATTCCTAGGTATTTTATTCTTTTTGTTGCAGTGGTAAATGGGAGTGTTTCCTTAATTTTTCTTTCAGCTTTTTCATCATTAGTGTGTAGGAATGCCAGAGATTTCTGTGCATTAATTTTGTATCCTGCTAGTTTACCAAATTCATTTATTAGCTCTCGTAGTTTTCTGGTAGCATCTTTAGGATTTGAGACTTGTTTTTAAAACTTTTTAGGGCAGCTCTAGGATTGGCTTTACTTTAGAATTAGTTTAGCCCTACTTTTATTTCATTTTTTAAAATATTTACTTATTTATATTTTGGCTGCACCGGGTCTTAGTTGTAGCACACGGGATCTTTGTTGACGCCTGTGGGGTGTTTATTTGCAGCATGCAGGATCTTTTCGTTGCAGCATGCAGGATCTAGTTCCCTGACCAGGGATCGAGCCCGGGCCCCCTGCATTGGGAGTTTGGAGTCTTAACCACTGGACCATCAGGGAAGTCCCCCTAGCCCTACTTTTAATGTGCCACTTTTCAGAGGTCTCCATTGATGCTGCCAGTTGTTTGACCAGGTCTCTTTTTCTTTTGTAAAAATAGACTTTCATTTTTAGAACATTTTTTAAGTTCAGAGCAAAATTGATCAGAATGTACAGAGTTCCCATATGTTCCCTTACAACACACAAGCATAACCTTCCCCACTGTCTCATGTGTGGTTTACTGTTCTGGCAAAGAATTTCTAGTCCTCTTTCAGTGGGTCTTTGTCTTTTCTTTGGTAATCTGTCCTGCAAATACCAGCTCCTTTAGCTTTCTCAGTCTGTTGTCTCCCCAGTTTATTGAGACTGGTGTTCTCTACTTGAGTTTTTCCTCTCTATTACTGGAACTTACTATATGTTCCCAGGCAGAAAGCCTAGGACAGTCACCTCGTTAGTTCGTTTTCTCAGAGATCATAGTCTTTTGTTGATTGTTGTCCATACTTTGAACACATTGGTTTTATATATTTTGTCAAGCTTTTTATTCACAACAGGAGGATTATTCTTCTATCAGTACTGTGCCACAGCTGGAAGTAGGGTTTTATGACAGTGGATTGTAGCTAGTGCCTAATTTACAATTTCTTTGTTCTAAATCATTAAAAAATTTTTTTTAATTTTATTTTTTGTTTTATTTTTGTCTGCGTTGGGTCTTCGTTTGCTGCCTGCGGGCTTTTCTGTAGTTGTGGCGAGCGGGGGCTACTCTTTGTTGCGGTGCATGAGCTTCTCATGCAGTGGCTTCTCCTTTTGGAGCATGGGTTCTAGGCATGTGGGCTTCGGTAGTTGTGGCACTCAGGTTCAGTAGTTGTGGCTCGCGGTCTCTAGAGCACTGGCTTAGTAGTTGTGGTGCACGGGCTTAGTTGCTCCACGGCATGTAGGATCTTCCCGGACCAGGGCTCGAACCCGTGTCCCCTGTCTTGGCAGGCGGATTCTTAACCACTGAGCCACCAGGGAAGCCCTGTTCTAAATCATTTTGGATATAGCTCACAAATAGTTCTGGAGATAATTGCCCTAAGGACTTTCCTAGGCCTATTTAGCTTCGTATGATTTTCTGGCATGATGCAGTTATACTGTGTGAACTACACTCAGCAATTCCTGTAGGTAGGGCTCAGGAAATCTTTTCTGAAAAAGGCCAAATAGTAAACATTTAAGCTCTGTTGGGTGTAGTCAGAAAACATGGTGTCCTGTGTATTCTTCTCTTCCTCCTCTTCCTCCCTTCCCCTCCCTTCTCTTTTGTCTTCTTTCTTCTACTCTCTCAAAAATGTAGTAACTATTTTTAGCTCAGGGGCCATCCCTTGGTCAAGGGTTGTAGTTTACCAACCCCTACTATAAAATTGTTCAAGTAGGACTTTTTCTTTCTTTGTTTAAATCTCTGTTGACCATTGTCGCAGGTAATATGTGCCAGTAGAATTGGTGTATCTTGTGTTTAATGAGTTCATGAGAGTAACAGTGTGGAATTGTTAGAAGTTTACTAATGCCATTGAAGGGGGAAAAGTGCAAGTTACTATGTTTCTACAGTTTTAAAGCCCTTAAAAAATGATTATTTGAACGTTGCATTTTTTCCCGGTTAAAAGGGATAAAAATTTAGGTTCAGGACTGGAACAGATCCTTGTTTATCTGTAAATATATTAGAGAAGTTTTAGAATTTGCAGGAATGTTGTAGAACTGTGGTTTGGGACGCAGTTGGAACTGTCTCTCCATACCTCTGTGGCGTAGTGCTTCTGCAACTATTAGCATAAATTACTTTTGCTTTTGTTAAAATTTCATTGTTTTCTACTTATAGAAGAAATATGTTTTCTGAAATGTTATAAAAACATATAAACATTTTATTCCATTAAAATGTACAACATTCTGTTGTAGTGATATGCTTCAGTTTTAATAGACCCTGGACAATTTTTAGGTACATGCCGAATATATCCATTTATAGATGTCTCTGATCTTCTTGATCATTGCTTTCAGAGCACTGTAAATGTCAATGAGTAAAGTCTGTTGTATTTATTTCAGTTGTCCTCATAGTGAAGAAGAAATAGTTAATGTGTTTTACTTTATAATGTGTGTTAAATTATATTTTAGCTTTAATAGTGTACAAGTGGACTACTGAAATTAGTAAAACGTAACTGATTTCTGTTAGAGGTGTTTCAAGCGTTCATATTTGTTAATCACCTTTTAGTAAGTTATAAAATCAAGTTCTAAGTATTCCACCAGTTTCAAACTGTTTTTTCCCCACTGTGGGAACAAATAAAAGCAAAAATTAGTGAAAGTAAGTTCTGTGAATCTCACTTATGAGTCTCATCTCTCCTCATTGAATGTATAGAATGAACAGTGGCATACCTTAATAGTATGCCACAGTAACAACACGTATTTAAATGAAAACAAGAAAAGAGAGCTGTAATCTTTAGTCATGACTCCCTGATGAAACTAATTCATCTTCATTAGTACTTAACGTGGGTTGTTTGTGAACTGTCATAAATGGTTCATCTCTGGTGTGGTAGAGCATTTAGTGGGTCATCTTTGTTGGTATAACATTCAAAGGGATGGTTGACCACTTGGGGTTTTGTGGAAGAAATTCAACCATCTAATAAGAGATTGGACTTGATGAATCTGAAGATCGCTGTTAAGCCTCTAAGTACAGTGATTTATTACCTGCAGTTTATTTATGGCTGGTTCATAAAAAACTAGAGCCTGTCACTCAAAGTGTGGTAGGGCATCAGCAGTATTAGCATCACCTGAGAGTATGTTAGAAGTCAGATCCTTGGCTGCCACCCTTGACCTACTGAACCAGAATCTTTAGAAGTGGAGCTCAGGAATCCATTTCCAAGCTCACCAAGAGATTCTGTTATCCAGTAATTGTTGAGAAGCATTGTTTAGTTCAGTGATCCTCAAGCATTATTGTGCATCAGAAGCAAAATTATCTTAGGGTTGCTTGTTTTTGTTTTGTTTAGGACATTTAAAAAAATTGAGATAAAATTGACATATAACATTGTATTAGTTTTAGGTATACAACACAATGATTTGCTTTATATATATATTGCAAAATGATTATCATAATACATTTAGTTAACATCCATTACCACTGTTTTTTTAAAATTTTGAAACACTGTTAGAAATATATTTTACATTGAGACCTACTTGTGTGTGTGTGTGTGTGTGTGTGTACAGGTGTTTTGTAGCATTACTTGTTGTCACTCTGAATTATGTTCTTTGTTTTCTATTCTAGCCTATTTAAAAAAAACAAATCATGGCCCTGGCTCACTAATGGGTTGATGCTTGGAGTTTGAAAGAACACTGGATTGTTGTATTTCACTTATTGTCCTATTTTCATGAAAAGTTTTCTGTTGGTTATTGGCCTATTAGTAGCTAAGATTCTTTTTCAGCTTAGGATCATAATTAGGAATTACCATTCTTCTTGTTACTGTAAATTGTGCCTCACTGAGAATGAGGATCTGTCATTAAGGGAAGAAGCTAGAGTGGCTATTGAGGAGCATCTAGTAGTTTCAGACAAAGACAACTTGATTCAGCTCTTGATGAATTGCATGCTTACCAAGAGTCAGTTGTTCCCAAACCTGTTTATTCGAGTAGTACTTGTCATTGTAATTAAATAATTTTTATTGTACCATTTTGACACTAATAAAATTTCCTCTGAAAAGTAAATTGTTGTTTCTGTGAATAATTTTAATGCTTTAGAAAGACTCAGTAAAAAGGTGGAGGGGCAAGTGTCTTTATTTTCTCATTCCATTTTAAAAAACATGTTTATTATTTATTTAATTTATCTTTGGCTACATGGGGCCTTAGTTGCGGCACATTGCAGCACGAGGGCTTCTCTCTAGTTGTGGCATGAGGGTTTTCTCTTCTCTAGTTGTGGC
This sequence comes from Delphinapterus leucas, assembly GCF_059928025.1. Classification (NCBI taxonomy): domain Eukaryota; kingdom Metazoa; phylum Chordata; class Mammalia; order Artiodactyla; family Monodontidae; genus Delphinapterus; species Delphinapterus leucas. The sequence goes on along the minus strand of NC_143129.1, from coordinate 162,319,220 downwards.
ATGTGGGATCCAGGGCGTGTGGGCTCTGTAGTTGTGGCGTGTGGGTTCCAGACCTGTGGGCTCTGTAGTTTGTGGCATGCAGGCTATCTCTAGTTGAGGCCCGTGAGCACAGTAGTTGTGGCGTGAGGGCTTAGTTGCCCCATGGGCACGTGGGATCTTTGTTCCCTGACCAGGGATCAAACCTATGTCCCCTGCATTGTAAGGCGGATTCTTTACCACTGGACCACCAGGGAAGTCCCTCATGCCATTCTAAAGAACCCAAAGTTGCAATCATGAAGATTGCATTATGGCTGTGATTTGTTCAAGAAAGAACTTAAATTAGCATACCCATTTCCAAAGTCTTGATTGATCATCATTGATTGGCCAAGGTGCTTTTTTATATATTCCAAATAAAAATAAATGTTTAAGGCATGTACGTTTCATTTTTAAGATTCCTGACTTTTTTGGACTTTTAACTGGTGACTGCATTCCTGATCTTATAGTTTAAAGAGGCTTTTATTATTTAGGAGATTGTATTTTATTGAAAATAAATCATCTCTTAGAAACAAAATGCAGATTTAAGTTTTTATTTAAGATGAACCAAGATTACCTCATTTTTATGCTTATTGTTTGTTTTGCATTCTTTGGAGTTTGTATTTTTTTTTCTTTTGATCCTTTGTTTCTTTATATAAGAGAGGAAAACAGTGTCAGAGAATTGTTAAAGAACCATAACTTCTGAACTTAAAATTATAATTGATATTAGTTTAGTTCTGAAAATTATCCTTTGATTAAAACAAAAATGTATGGAAGTAATAGAGTAATATATTGGCAATGAAAGTAACTAACAGCCCTTTCATAATGTTCATCTATGTGGGTTCCTTTTTGGTGGTTGTACCTTAAAATGAAATGATTCTTCTGTATAGTACATAAATATCAGTATGCCACTAAAGCAAGGACTGAGCAAAAGGAGGACAAGGAGTAAAAGTTGATTTGACATCATGAAATTTATTTTCATTATCAGACACAAATATTGTACTTAAATTGCTTAAAATAACTTTCATTCTCCTTTTACAAAATCTAACAACTTACCTGCATTTAACCCATGTGCTCCTTTCATTCTTTCACAAAGGAAAATTATGTACTGATCACGTGCCCCGATTTTCCCTCTGAACTTACTAATTATTCCCTCTTTTTTTTAATTAATTTTTTTATTGGAGAATAGCTGATTTACAGTGTTGTGTTAGTTTCTGCTGTAGAGCAAAGTGAGTCAGTTATACATACACATATATCCACTCTTTTTTAGATTCTATAGTTATTCCATAGTTATTCCTTCTTTATTGGATCATTTCCATGAGTATACTGTAAGCTGTAATAGTCTCCATCTTTAGAAAAACAATCTCACCAAAAAAAAGAAAAAAAACAAAACAAAAATACAAAGTCAGAAAAACTTTTCACTCCAGATTTTAGTCCAGCTTCTGCTCATTTTCTTTAATTTAGAGCAAAACTCCTCTAAAGAGTTGTTTGTACTTAAGTTTCCCCAGTTCTCTCCTCTCAGTCTCTTTATGGGATCACCCCACTCCAGCTTTTGTGTACCCATTTTTTCACTGATATAGCTCTTGTCAAGGAAGAAGTTTGTTTCATCTTTCCCAATATTAATAATCAATCTTCAGTCTTCATTTTATGTGTTATCTCAACAACATTCATTATGGTTGGCCACTTCTTTCTTATTGAAATATTTTCTTCACTTTGCTTCTATAACATCACCCACCTGATTTTCCTCCTACCTCATTGGCTGTTCCATTTTAGCCTCTTTCTCTGATTCCTTCCTTTCTACAGATTTCTAAAAGTTGAAGTATCTAAAGACTCTCAGCTCTCTTCCATCAGTAATAAGTACAGTCACTAGGTGATCTTAACTAGTCCCATGAACTTCATTGATGACTCCCAAATTTATGTCATTTCTTGGCAAGAGTCTCCTCTTTAACCCTTGAATATGTCCAGTTGCCTTCTTGATATCTCCATTTGAAGGTTTAATAAGGTTCTCAAAATTAATGGGTCCAAACCAAACTATTCATTCTACCCCTCTCAGTCTGTTACTCCCTTAGTGTTTACATCTCAAGAAACGGCACCCTGTTGTGCTCTTTTTGACTTTTTATATTCAGCTTCTCATATACCAAGAAATGCCTCTACTTTGAAATTATACCCAAATCTGACTACTCTTTCTCACATCCACCATTACTATCCTGGTCTTAGCCACCAGTTTTCCCTTGGATTATTGCATTAGCCTCCTATGTGGTGTTCTTCCTTCCCTTCTTCACTCCCTGTAACATTTAACAGCCTTAAAGTACTCCTGCAGAAGCTGGGGTGTTCCTTGTAAAACGTAAATCATGGAATTACTCTTTGGGATCTTTTTTGTGGTTTGCAGATTCCTAATATATGTATCCTCTGGCTTTTTCTCTTTCGTCATTTTTAAGCACTCTTCCTCATGCCTGTTCAATTCCAGCCCTATATTCCTTGCTTTCCCTCAAACATACCAAGCCTGTTCACAGTGTCTAAAAACTAGCTAGGAATCTTCTGTGAGAAATTTGCTTTCAAGTGTTTCATTATCTACTGTGATCCCCAAATATAATTTTAGTGTTGCATTTTTTCTGTAGATGTAGGCTCTGAGAAACAGAAGCTATTTCTTTTATTTGGGCCACAAGAATGAGTACAATTCTGTTCCATTTAATTATATATATTAAAATATAACTAACATAATTTAATCTCATAAGATTTTATGCAGCCTACAGATTTATTGTGTGATAACTAGCAAAATTGCAAATTCAAATTAGATCCTTTATTAGAAATTGCCATCTCTGAAAAAGCTTGAGTGCACTCAAGGATAAAAAATTTTTTTTCAATAGACAATAGATGCATGTGCTTCAAAACTCAAGATACAGAAGGATATGCTTTGAAGAGTTAGTTTTTCTGTCTTATAGCCACCTGATTCTGGTGTCACAGAAAATCAGTGGAAGGTATTTTAATGTATAAACAGTTGTACATACACATAAATTATAAAACATACAGCAGTGGTAGGATAACATATATATGTATATTCTTCCTCACTCAGATATTTTTACTAGTTGACCCTGAGAACTCCTATAAAGTTGCCTCATTCTTTTTAACAGCTATATGATATTCCATTATAGGTATGTACTGTAATTGAGCCTCACTGTTGAACAGATAGGCTGTTTCCAGTCTTTGCTGCTTATACATGTTCTTTTTCATAGATCTTTTGAGAAATATCTGTAGGATAAATTCTTAGAAGTTGAATTGCTGGATCAAGAGGTATGTGTATTTAAAGTATCATAAGTATTGCCTGGTTGCTCTTTTTTACGACTGTACCATTTTATACTTCCTCTAATAGTATTCTACTACAGGGATTGGCAGACTTTTTTTCTGTTAAGGGCCACATAGTAAATATTAATATTTTAGGCTTTTCAGCTCACATACGGTCTATGCCACACTCTTCTTTGTATACTTTTCTGGCCTCAGGTCATAGTCTGGCAGCTTTGGCCAATAGCATAGCTGCCAGGCTGTTATCAAAACCTTTTGTCTTTATCAGCCTGCTGTGTGAACCTGTTATCTAATTGCATTATTAATTTGCATTTCACTTATGAGCAAAATTCAACCTTAGTGTTTCCTTTCCTGTGAAATGTTTGTTCAGATCCTTTGCTTTTACAAATGTATTTGGTTTTTGGTATCTTTATTGAACTATGAGTCTTAATCTTTGTCCATTAGGGAAATGACCTTTCGTGATATAAAGTGCAGTAAAATGTTTTGAACAACTTTGTCTTTAATCTTTTGGTTTGGGTTATGTTTTCTTTAGGAATTTTTTTATAGTCACATTTGGTCTTTTATTCAGTAAATCAGTCTTTTATTCTAGGTTTTGTCATTCTTAGAGAGATTTTTCTCCTAAAAATAATTCTTCCATGGTTTTTTTAATACTAGTGTTTTATTTTCTATGTCTAAACCTTAAATACATCTGGAAGTTATTTTGGTATGAGTTAGGGATCCAGTTTTTTCAGGTGGTTACCTTTTTTCCCAGTACCATATCCTGAATTAAAACATAGAGATTTTGGAAGTTGCTTGCAATGTTACTTTTTAGTTGACTTCTTATATACTATAGAACTTAGATTAAACTGTTGATCACACAAAGTGCATATTTCATGCATGAAACAGTTACTGAGCATATGCTGTGTGGTCAGGTAGTAAGGATAAACTGTTGTAAAGAGGAGGTTCTAACCCTGACCTTTAGCTGCTTACAGTCTGGCAAATTTATCACACTATATGTATGTGTGTGTTTTAACACCCTGCTCCTTTATTTTTATTTTATTTTTTTGCGGTACATGGGCCTCTCGCTGTTGTGGCCTCTCCCATCGCGGAGCACAGGCTCCGGACGCGCAGGCTCAGCGGCCATGGCTCACAGGCCTAGCCGCTTTGCGGCATGTGGGATACTCCCGGACCGGGGTACGAACCCGCGTCCCCTGCATCGGCAGGCAGACTCTCAACCACTGCGCCACCAGGGAAGCCCTTTCTCTCTGTAATATATATACTATGTGAAAGTAAGTTGTAGAAATTTCTAAGATTTTATTAGCATCTTTGTTTGAATTAATTACTTAGTTAAGTGAAAATGGTGATTTTCTAATTTTATTATTTCCTCCATTTGTCTGTTTTTCTGGTTCGCTGAGGAGAGGGAATCATAGCTATCTTTTTCATCTAGCATAGTACTTATCAAGGAGTGATTTCCTAATAAATGAATGAGTGAGTACTTTAGGCTGTGGGATGTTATTGAAGGATTTCAAGTGAAGGTATAATGTAGAATGATTAATGGTGTAGAAAGATAATTCTGATGTCTTTATGGAGGAGAGCAACTTGAAGAAAGCTTTCGTTTGGACCCTGTATCAGTTAGAACTTGATTATAAGTAATCCAACTCAAATCAAATCAGCTTGAACAAAAAAAGGAATTTATCCTGGATCATGGAACCCAGGGAATGATTTGAAGATCCAGCCACACAAAGGGTTCATCTGGGCTTCAGGAACAAATAAAAGCAAGGCTGTCGGTGCCACTAATATTTTTAGTCTTTGCTTCACTCTGTGTTTTTACCAGTTCTAGTTTGTCTGCTCATGGACCAATTAAATATGGCTTCAGGGCAGGATTTGTAAGAATATGGCTGCCTCCTAGATATCATGTGGATTGAGTTAGCGCACTGTTAACAGGAAGAGATGTGGAGCGTTGGAATGGTACCAAGTGGAGGAGATGGATTTGAGAGAGATATTAATTAATACAGTTTGCAGAATTTGTCCAAGGGGAAGGAGAATTGGAGTGATTCTCTTTTTTATCTTGAGCAAATTGCTGACTTGGTGATGCTGTTAATTAAATGACGGGAAAACAAGAAAGTATGCTTGGAATGGGAACATGATGAATTTGGTTTTAGAAGTGCTAAGTTAAAGGTCCCTAGGGGACCTATAGAAGCTAATTGAATATAGATATCTGAAGTTTGGAAGAAAGGTCTAAGCTAAAACGCTTAGGAAGTCAACAGCAAAAGTCAAGGCTATAGTGGTGAATCATATAGTCTGAGTGTATAAAATGAGACGAGAATTGGAATACTGAGCACATAAAGCAGAGGAAGAGACATATGAAATAAATTAATAGGACAATTATAAAATTAGGGAACAATACAAAAAAACCAAAGGTATTTTATCTAGGAGGGATATGCCACGTAAGGATTGAAAAAATAATTGGACTTGACCATGAGGAAATCATTGATGATCTTAATGAGAGAAGTTCCGATGCGAAGTTGGGAACCAGATTGCATTAAGTTCAAAGGATTAATGACTGGGAGATGAAGTAGAAACAAACCAATGTAAACTTTTTCCCTAGGTGTTTGTGAAAGAAAGGTGAATTAGGTCAGGAAAAAGAAATACAGGGCTGGGTTTTTTTTGTTTGTTTTGTTTTGGAATGGAAGAGACTTTAGCATGTAGTTTTGAACAGTAGAAAGTTTTTAATATATATTCTGGCTTGGATAAATTTTATTTTTATGTTTAAATATTTACCATTATAAACATTAACTGCTGTAAGTGTTTATTAGCGTTAGTGCAGAGAAATTAGGACTCTGAGGTCAGAGATCTGGGTTCTAATCTCAGCTCCCCAGAGTAGTCTCTATGATAACTATAATTATCACTTTTATATTCCCTTCTATGTGTCAGTCACTGTGTTATTAGGCCCTTTTTACATACTGTCATTAAACCTCACCACAAATTAATCTCCAAGGTGAGTATTACACTGTTTTACAGATAAAGAAGCCTGAGAATTTACTTCTCAGGATCACATAGATTTTCAGTTAATCATGCTATGATTCCAACACAGATATGTCTAATTCTGAAGTTGGTGCTCTTTTTTTCTATATTGCATTGACTTTCTTTCTAACCTGAAATAGTTTCTCAAGTTTTACGTCCCTATTTCCTTATCTGTCAGATAGGGATATTTTATCTGTCACACCTATATCAAAGTGCTAATTGAATACCACAGTATTATTATCTATATTTTGTTTGAAAAGAAAAAATATATATTTGGTTAAATGCCAGACAGACCTTATAAATATGGTCATCTTTAGCACTATCATTTGTCTAAACAGTATTTTACTTTTTAAGGTGGTGGTATCATGGATACAGAAATGTCTGAAGATATAGACCACAACTTAACTCCTACCCTTGACAGCATGTCTTATGGAATGCCGAATCAAACAGGATCTGAAAATTCATTGCTGGATGAAGATGATTATTTTTTGAACTCTGGGGATCTTGCAGGAATTCCAGTCGTTGGTAGTGACAATGAGGATGAACAGGATTTTAGTTCAAAGGACAATCTTGTTTCTTCAATTCATACTGATGATAGCTTGGAAGTAGAGAGAAGAGTCACACAGCATGAATCAGACAATGAAAATGAAATACAGATTCAAAATAAATTAAAAAAAGACTTTCCTAAACAATTTGATCAGGTTTCTGTCTTTAAATCAATACGGAAAGATTTTAGTCTAGTAAGAGAAAACAGCAAAGAGACTTTTTCTGGAAAGGAGAAAAATAGAGACCTAACTTATCTTGAACGTGAAAAACGGTTGGATAAACCCCATAAAGAGTTGGATTCAAGGTTGAAAAGCAGTTTTTTTGATAAAGCAGGTAATAATTGTTGGAATAGAGCCATAAAACACAATAAATAACGTACTGATAATAATACAGCTTTTATTACTTCTGATGCTAAGCAAAGTATGAACAGTTAAATTCATTGTAAGCTTGTCATTTTTCTTTTATCCTTGTTCTTTGCAGAGTGACTGAATTTCTCCCAGTAACTATTGGTAATGGTATAAATGGTTGAAAAATAGCTCTAAACCTCATTTCTCCCTCCCCTGGTTGCAATATTTTGATGAGAAGGCAAGATACTCGAATCACCTGTTCATTTTCTTTGGTTGAACATTGGAACCTGAAGTTGGATTTAACTTCTTTGTGCTGTAAGCACTAATTCAAACTGCTGTCCCACCAATTAGTCCAAATTAGGGAGGGTTTTTCTTTTTGATAACATTTCTATTTTATGTTTTAGAAGTTTCTTGAGACTCCTCTTGAGCCTCTTTGCCCATCGTACCCTATACTTAGCTTCAGTTCCATTCTTGAATATATACATTTTCTTATTTCTGTGCCTCTCTTTCCTCCTGCTGTTCCATTTGCCTGAATGTCGTTTTCTCTCTTTGTATATATGCCTGTAAAAGTGCTTCTTATTCAACAACACCTAACTCATAAACCTCTTCTGCCCTATGGTCATCCCTAACCTCTCTACATCAAGAATGTTTGTTTCCTTATCTATATTTCCATAGCATTTTGTTTATGCCTCATTATTTATAGTACTTACCACACGGTATTATAGCTCTATTTGTTTTGCCTTACATGCTAGTGTAGGAGTTTATTGAGGGCCAGATTGTATCTTATTCATCTTTGTGTTCTTGGGGCCTAATGTGGTGTAGTGAAAATAGTAATATTTCAATAAATGTTCAATAGGTGTGAAAGAAAGCTTGGTAGAATATACCAATCCTTGTATTTCTTTTGACAGTGCTAGGAAAACTCTGATTGAAAGGACAAATCAGTATTGTTAAAAATAACAATTAATTTAAGTATCCATTATGTACAAGACTGTACAAGGGTATACTGTATTTTTCAGTATGTATTATTCAGTATGTATTTTCAGTATCCCTATGAGGGATGAATTATAAGGGTACTTATCTTCAAGGAACATAGGGTCTAATAGCAGAAGGGACAAGACAAGGCAAGTAGCAGAAGTGTCAACGACCAGTTGAATAGCATAAAACTTAATTTATAATTAAAGACAGTAGTAGAAGAGTTTGTTATAAGGCAGCATAATAAAATTTCTATCAAATAACTGAAACTGTTTTAGGTATTCTTAGGAGAGAGATGATTTTTAACTCAGTGGACAAGGGCAGGTTTTATAGAGGAGAGGTGAATTTTGAACTGAGCTGAGTCTGGAAGACTGTATAAATACTAGGATAGAGGGGACTTGGAATGATACAAGCAGAGATGGGGAAGAACAAACATAAGTAATTTTCAGAACATAGTGGATAATGTAACCACTTTATTTAGGTTTGAACAAGGAAAGAGCATGAGGCAAGGCTAAAAGTTAGATGGGGCCAGATTGTTTGTTTCGAGTGAAACTACCTTTTGGGTATTTTTGGTACCCATTTCACTCTAATGAGCAGCTTCATTGGAAAAGAGAGGTGATTATCAAATGATAGCTTTTTAGGTCACTCTTTGTAAGATTTGTTATTCATATACATGTGTTTGTTTTGTTTTGTTTTGTTTTTCTTTCAATAGCTAATCAAGTTGAAGAAACATTACATACCCATTTACCACAAACCCCAGAAACAAACTTTAGGGTAAGTTTTCAGTGTGTATGTAGATTGCTATAACTGTGGCAAGTTTTCTTTATGTGATTTTCTAAACTGTAACTGTATGTGTTAGGTAGAGCGCTGATTTTATTTTTTTTAATTTCCTTTATTATTTTCGTAAGGACATCTTTGGAGATGTTCTCAGAAGCCTCTGCTCTTAGATTCTTTATTTGTATTTGATATTTAGACATATATCACATTTACTTGTAAGCGTAGGGACTCTAATGAATGTCCGTAGAGTTCTTCATTTCCAGTGAACTTTTCTTTGGGTGTTAAACCTGAAGAGGAATAATTTTAAAATCTGAATATTTATTAATCCTTTATATTGTGTTTTAGGATTCCAGCTATCCATTTGCCAATAAAGAATCCATTGGTTCGGAACTGGGGAATTCCTTTGCATCAAATGTTAGAATTAAAGAAGAACCTTTGGATGATGAGTATGACAAAGCAATGGCACCACAGCAGGGACTACTAGACAAAATTAAAGATGAACCTGACAATGCTCAAGTAAACATTTCACCTTTTCTTCCCCCTTCTTTTTGTTCCACACATGAATTATTCATTCAAGAAAGGAAGTTCTTGATTAAGAAGTGAAGTGTTTTGTTGATGGGGTGAGAGGAGACTCTTAATGAAGGTTGAGGCAATTGAATTATCTTATAAGAATAATACTAAGGAATCAACCAGAGTTATAGGAAACTTTGTCCAAGTAGTAGTTAAGGCTTTTAATCCACATCGTTCCTTAATACCACTGTTCTGTGAATTTTACATTTTCGGTGCAGGATTAGGGAAAGTGAGTCTTCAAGGATTTGAGATTGATACAGCAGACATGGCTGAAGGTTTATGATGGTTTATGAGTTTATGGTGTGATTGAGTTTACATAAGGTAGTAATAAGCCTTTTGCAGTTGCTGCTAATGAAGTATAGGCTATGTATGGATTTAAGTGTTTTTCAGGAGGGATTAATGGGATTAATTAATCTTTGGAAAAATTAGCTGATTGAAGATCCAGTTCATTAGATCAGTGGGTAGAAGATAAAGGAGGTTTTGCTGCTTTGATGGGTGATATAGGATTCCAGTTTTGAGATCTGTGAGTAATAAGGGTAAGGATAGAGCTCTGTTATTTCAAGGTTGCTCTGGAGGTAAAAGTCATAAAGATTCTGTAAGTGTGAATGCTGAAGTCAGTGAAGTTATCCATGCAATTAACGACATTGCAGTGGTTGGAACGGAATAAAGATGCTGTAATCATTTTGGAACGTAGGAAAAGGACCAAGGGATGAATATGCAATAGAGCAGTTGTTTGAGGGTGTTCTGTGTTTTATACAGCTGGTATGAGTGCAGAGGCTGAGAAGTAAAGATAGCATGAATTAGCTGTTTTTTTGAAATGACATTTGATGTGGAGAAAGCTTACCTTTCCATATCTTTCTTTTATGTTAGGGGGGTTGAGAATGTGAGACTTCTGTGGAAGAAGTTTTTTTCACTCAGATGTCTCTTAGCAGGGTTTCTCGGCACTATTGACATTTGGGGCCAGATAATTCTTTGTTGTGAGGGGCTGTCCTGTGCATTGTAGGATGTTTAGAAGCATCCTTGACCTCTACCTACTAGATGCCAGTAGTACCATGTCTCCAGACATTGCCAAATGTCCCCTGGGGGACAAAATCCTCTGCTATTGAGAACCACTCTTTTAGAGTAAGGAAATGGAAGAATAGGTGATTTATGGATGTAGGTGATTTATGTGAGTCAGATTGATGCTTCAATTAAGTGAGAATGCCATGGTGCCCACTGGAGGGTAGCTGTATAGGGTAGTGATGATAAAGCTGTAGAGTTGGATGGCTGTGAGTGTGGTAGCTACAAAGATGGTAGAGAAGGAATATGAAAATATCTGAATAATGAAAACATGTTAATAAAAGCAGGCAAAGTGGAGGTCGTGGAGATCTGAATTAGAGATAAGGAAGTGTCCTGACACCTAGGGGAGGTTCATATGGCAGTGTATGCTTTAGAAGACTACTACCATGCCTATACAGGGCAGATCTCCTGTCTTTTAAGTGCCCCAATCTGGACATGGGAAGTCCATAAGAAATCATAATGCTGGCAGGGTACCAAAGACGTCACTTTCTGCCTGTACATGACCCAGTGACACTTTCCTTGAGCTGAAAAGGCAGTTACAGCAAAGGCCAAAAGAGGGCATCAGGAAGGGTTATTTGTATTGGGTTGGCCAGAAGGTTCGTTCAGGTTTTTCTGTAATGTCTTACGGAAAAATCTGAATGAACCTTTTGGCCAACCCAATATTACTGTTTTGAAAACAATCAGATTCCAGTGACTGGAGGATACCAACAGGGTGGAACAGTCAGGACACAGAAACACCTACATTTTTATCACTATTCAAAGTGTAATAATGTGTTATAAAATGCCGTATATGAAGTTTCGTCATGATTTTGGGGAAGAACTTCCCTAAGGGCTCACCACTTGATTGACTGGACTCTTAAAAACCAAGCAGGAATCTGTGTAAGTTCTAGACATAAGGTCCAGAAGCATTCTTTGCCCTGACCCCACAATAAGGCAGCTCCAGCATGTGAGTGGTAAAACTAGGTGTTCTCTGAGAAGTCCTTTCTGTTATCAGCTACACCAATCCTGTGGGATCATACCTTTGATGACTCTTCTAGAAATCCCTGACCTCATGTTAAATTATGGATACCTGGTTCTTTCTTTTTTTTCCATCCCTTCCTTACCTTCTCTCTTCCCCTCCTCTCCCTTTCCCTCCTACTTCCTCTCCCCCCCTCCTATTTCCTCTCCCCTTCTCCCACCTCCTTCTTCATTGTCCTGTTCTTTTAGGTATTTCTCCTCAGTGACCATAGGAAATCTATATTCCTTGTTCAACACTGCCTAATGCTTTATTATTCTTATTCATTTCCCATAGACTGGAAAAAGGAGTTCCAACAAATTATTCTCTTAGACTCTGAAACAGTACTATTAACCTAATGCTCATAAAATACTGATAGATTTAACAGCTGTGGTCAGTCTTTACTTTTGACCATCAGTTACTTGTAATAACTTTTCTCTTGGTGTAATAAGATCATAGCTTTAGCTTCTGGCACCTTGTCAAAACCTCCCTTGGCTTTTCTCTTTGCTTAACTTGTAGCTCTGCTTTCAACTCACTTCCTTATTCTCCTTTTTACACAGTTCACTTTGGTCTTAATTTTTTTACTTTCCCATGTAAATCACTAAGATACTGAAATGTATGTTTATATATATATTTACTTCTTCCCAATTGTTCTTATTTCTTCAGTTATAATTTTCTGGGTTTGCCAGTTGTCATCCTCCTGCCTCTGTTACTGGTGTAGCATCATTTGTCCTCCCAGTTACATTTCTTCATTCAAATCCTATTGCATGTTACTATAATATATTCTGTATATAATACTTACAGATACTTTTATGTGTACTATATTGTTTCATCCTCCAATATAAGAAGGCCAGAGTAGATGATATTAACTCTGTGTTTAGGTGAGGGAACTGAGATTCATAGAGGTTAATAAGTTAGTTACTCAAGGCCATATGGCCAGGAAGGAGCCAATCAGCGGCCTTCATCAAGGCCTTATTATTATAGTCTACCAAACTTTCTATAAATAAAAGTTGTTTAAAAAAATGACTAGAGAAGTTTTTAAAATAAAAACTTCAAAGAGCCAGAGACGTCATTTTTTCTTCTCCCCTTTTCTATAGTTTCTGAAAGCTGGAAATTCAGTAAATATTACATTAAAATCATGATTTTTTTTCTTTTCTTTTTGCTCATAATAAAAGGAGAGCTAATCTGTAATCTCTCATTGAAGTAAATGGATTAGAATGGGAAAGCAAATTAATTAATTGTCACAATAGTGAGTCATATAGTCTTGGCAAATGGAATGCAGTAATTCAATGTTGGGGCTTGTTTTTTTAGCCATGTCAAGTTAACTTGGTTATAGAAACTGGGTTCTTCATTTCTAAAATACTGTCTTGGGATACTGATACATACTTTATGGTAAATAAAGGGAAGGTAAAGATATTGTGGTAGAGGATTTTTTGGTTTTGTTTTGACACCTGTTTTTCTGTTTCTGAAAGCTTTTGGGTCATCAGCTTTTCACTTCTCAAGTTATTAGTTATTGATTTTTTATTAAATATTTGTAAAATTAATCATTGTTGGGAGGATACTAACATAAACATGATTATGCCTTGAAGGCATTGTGGGGTGTACAAGCACAGTACTTAAGATATATTCTTACTTTACTACATTATATAAGTAATATGTACTTGAGGCTTAAGGAATGTATCAGAAGTTTGAAATAACTGTCACAGACAGTGAGAAAGAGAGCTGACTGGAGACCATGAAAGTATGCCCATGAATACTGATTTTTTTTCTGGAGTTTTCTGAGATTTAAAAAAATTTCTTACTTGTAATATGCTTTCATATACTATATAATGTAGGAATGTTATGATGAATCAATATTAGAAAATCTCTTAATATACGTAACTTCATCAACAGGTCAAATAAGACTAGATATATAGATAGATAGACAGATGCCGAAAGACATTTCATGTAATTCACTATGCATTTCTTATAATAGATACTCTCTTGATCAGGTAAGGAAATACCTACTTCTGATCAATAACAGTCATTGAATTTAAAAGTAAAATGATGGAAACCTTCTGTTAATAATAACTAAATGAACACAAATTACTGATGTCAGCATTATTATTTAACTCTTGTTGGATTTTCGACCCAATACATGTTAAAGAAATTAGAAGAAATAATGGAAAAGGGGAGACAAAATTATCATCATTTACTGGTAAGGATCTTTATTAGAAAATTAATAGAATTCTTGAAAGTTTAGTGGAGTAGCTAGTTGAATTTTAGTTATATAAAACAGAGAAATATTTCTATAAATCAGTTGTTTCCCAGTTAGACAATATTATGAAAAGATATACTGTTTCCTACAGCAGAGCAACTAAAAAGTGCTTGTATCAGATAAAACAACTTGAATGAATGCAGAGACTTTTTTTAATATAAGATATTAGTTATTCCTAAATTAAGATACAGTATGGATACAATTATGAAAATATCAGTGGTTTCTTATGTTTTGAAGAAAAATAAATAGGCATGCACACACACATTATGTTACATGTATGCTCTAAACATTAGAGATGTGGTGAACTATTAAATGATTAAACATCTCACAATTATTTTCATTAGGATAGTGTGATATCATAAGAGTAGTCAGCCTGATAGTGATGCAGAATAGATTGCCATAAAAGAGATATTTTTAGAGGAAGTTGATATGTTAATGGTGAGTGGAAGGAATTCATCAGCTATTCAAAGAAAGAAAAAGAAAAATGCTCATTATATATCAAAATAAATATCAATAAATCACAGATGGATTAAAGCAGGAGTTGGCAAATTATCTTTCAGCAGTGGGCCAAATCCAGCCTGCCCTCTTTGTTTCTGTTTTGTTTTTCTGCACACTGTTTTTATAGTTTTATTGGATCATTGCCACATTCATTCATTTACATATTATCTATGGGTACTTTTGCTCTACCAGGGCAGACTTGAGTAGTCGTGATAGCATGGCCTGAAAAGTCAAAAATATTTAGTATCTGGCCCTTTGCAGATAAAGTTTGCTGACCTCTGGATTAAAGGACTGTATTATAAACAATGAAAACTTTCTTAGTATTTTATTGTGGAAGTAGAACTTTGTAAGAAATAGAAGGAATCGCAAAGGTAAAAACTGTCAGTTTTTTGGCATAAAAATGGAAACTTCAGTATGTAAAATTTATCTCATAGTACATATTGAGGAAATGTTGATAACAGATGTTATCAGAGGTTAATCTTGTTACCTTATAATGCTTTTTTTGTAAATGGATATTAAAAAAATTGGAAATTAAAACAAGAATGGGAAGAGACTTTTAAGTGGCTTTTATCACAAATTGCTAGAATAAATAAAATTAAGGTTTTAAAAAACAATCTGTCATTGTGCATTAAGAACCTTTACTATGTACTTATTTACCTAGTAATTCCACTTTAAGATTCTTTCCTTAGGAGATAATCCTAAATATGAGTGTATGAGTATTCACAGAGATGTTCATCATGGCATTATGCAAATGTGTGGGAACAAGTGAACCAACACTGGGTTGTGGTTATGTGATTTCAGTGCCATTCAGGGCTATCAAATTGGAGACTGAGGCCAAGGGAAAAATTAGTAATACTGATCCTGTCTTTACTTATTTAAAGTTTTGGTATTTTGTTTATGATGGATTATGGCATTTTAAAAAATAATTACTGAGATTTTTGGTGCCTTAATTTGTGCCTGAGGCAAGTGCCTCACCTCACCCCAGTCTCATCCTTATGTAATCTGATATGTCTATTAAATAATATATATCAGTATTTTCTTGAATTCCAGTAATGTACAGACACGTCTTATCACAAAAAAAGGCGGTATGTTGGAGTTGCCTGAGAATTCCAAGAATAAGACGTCTTTCAGGGTTTTGCAAGTTTCAGTGTGATAAACAGTGAATTAAAATACAAAGTTAAATCTACCACTTAGGGGCTTCACAATGCAATAATAGAATTGTAAAAGCTAACAACAGCACTAAAAACTTGTTGTACAACTCAGTTATATGTGGTTATTCATGACTAAAAATATACTTACATTCACTAAAAGAATTATTGAAATAAAAACCCAGACTTTTAAAATATTTTTTTTAGAATTCTCAGACTGCCTGGTCTGCCTTTACAGACCTCAGGGATTCTTGGACTCCAACCTTAGAAACACTGATATTTAGCCACTAGAATTTATTTTAGAGTAATATGTGATAATATGCAAATGTTCAGTTGATTCAAGTGACCAAAAAATCATTTTATAAGAATGCTATATTCAGTATAATTACTGCTGTGTGAAGAAACACATACGGCAGGGGAAAAGACTGGAAAGAAATATAACAAAAGAGTAACAGTGGTTGTTTTGGGGTAATGGAAATATGATTAGAATTTTTTTCTCATTTCTACTTGTCTAAATTTTGTATAGTAAGTGTGTATTACTTTTATAATAGATAAACAGCAACTTAAAATACTGTAATAATTTTAAGAATTTAAAAAATAATTTGTGAATATCTGGTAGTGCTATAGGCTAGATAGCTACTGTCATTTTTTACCTCAACTCTCAGCGTGTATAAACATGTTATACCCTTATTGTAATTATAGTTTGCTTGCTATTACTTATTAATGTTAATGTAGTAAACATTTTCCACCCCTATATAGCCATAGTAAAATGTCTTGAATATCTGGATTTCTTTAGATACATTGTATTTATTTTTTCTTTACATATTTATTTATTTTTCTTTTTAAAAGGAGTATAGTCATGGCCAACAGCAAAAAACTCAAGAAGGGGAACTGAAAATTAGTGCTGTGTTTTCAGTCAGTGGCAGTCCTCTTGGTAAGAAGCAGAACTGAATGAATGAATCATGTTTATTTATTCTGACCAGTATGAGTGAGAGGAAGTATCTACTTACATTAGTAAACTAGGCAGTTTAGAATGGCTTTAATTGTGTATTGCATAATTAGTGTTGGGTTTCAAGACTAGCTCTAGAAGAGAAAGAAAGGATGCCTACTTAAAATTCATGGTAAAAAGTAAAACTTTTTTTTTTTAATTTTTTTTTTTTAAAGCTCCACAGTTGACTACTGGCTTTCAGCCTTCACTGGCATCATCTGGCATGAATAAAATGCTTCCTTCAGTTCCAGCCACAGCTGTTCGAGTTTCCTGTTCTGGTTGTAAAAAAATCCTCCAGAAGGGGCAAACTGCTTATCAGAGGAAAGGGTCTACTCAGCTATTCTGCTCTACACTGTGCCTCACTGGATATACAGTTCCACCTGCCCGCCCACCGCCTCCTCCCACTAAGAAAACTTGTTCAAGTTGCTCAAAGTATAGCAGAATTCTAAATTATCGTCTTTGCTTTCTTTCTTTCAAGATACTTTGTTCTTATTTATGTATTGTTTAATTTTCTACCTTTCTATGTTTTTTGAGAAATATCACATTGTTTACTACGAACATGTTGTTGCTGCTTTTAATCTTTCTGGACGCTAGGTTCTCAGCTTTCTTTTAACTTTAAGTAATGTGTCTTTTGTATAATAAGAGGTGCTTTTGAAATGTACTTTACTATCCTTGTTAGTTGAGATGCTTGAGAAAACAAAAACTATGCCATTTAAGGGTATTACATGACCACAATATTTTATCTTGTAACTGTAGGCAATAGATGCTTAGATGCAACAAATATTTAATGTTTATGTAATGTTTTCTATTAGGTAGTTGGAATTCATTTAATACTTTTCATCTTAACTTTAATTGGATTCCAGTGTATGTATTTTTATTTTCTCAGTATCTCAGGTATCTCAGAGGTTGTATTTCAGTGTTTAACAACAAAAAATTATGACCTTAGATCCTAATAAAATCATCCTGATATATTTGAGGAATATGAACTAACTTAGGCTAATTTTGCAATGTGGTCATTAGACACTGTTTAAATAAGTCAGAAAAAGATGAATAATGCTCTTGTTCTGAAATATTTTGGCTTCTATTATTAAGCTACTCAAACCATGATTTATTAGTTTCGATATTTGTACTTAGAGTACCTCACATGGGTGCTGCCCTTTCTCTGTCTAGAAAGGGAAAAGATGCTCCCTCTTCTGATTCAATAGGAAAAAGTATAGAAAGAAACTTCTAAAAGAAATTTGAGTATGGTTAGAAGATGTTCTAGAAGTTATATTTGCATCCCTTTATGTTTCAAGTTTAATTTAGTAAAAATAGACTTGTTTGAATTATGAAACATGTTTAAAAAAGAGTACTTACAGATGATATCTAATTTCTATATTCCAGTATATTCATCCTTTCTAAGATCAAATCAACTAGAAAATTATAATTTTTGTAAGGTTCTTTGTTCTTTTCCTATTTTGCTATGAAATAATTTCATGTAAAAGCTTCTTTTTATGTTTCTTTATTTAATTCTTACTTTAGCGATCAGCGCTTTCTAAAATTTCAGCAGTATTTCTCCTTTCATAATAATAGTCATAGATACTTAGTGCAAAGATTTAACAGTGAATTTCAAAATGACCATAGGAAGCTCATGGAAGTTTTAAAATGTGTGCCTTCTTTCTGTGTTTTTTAATTCTTGTCCATACATGTTGTTCTTCTCATCTAAATTTACTATATCTCTTTGGTCTCTGGTGTTTGCCTTGCTTTATCTGGAGATGGTCATTTTACCTGCATGTCATATCTTAGCTCTGTCTGATCTTATGTAATTTAATTATTTTAAAGATTAAATGTTCTTCTTTTGTAATGTTTGGTCTTATCCATGAATTTTAACCTGTCGTTCTTTGACTTTTAACTGTTCTACCTTTTCATTCACTTACTATGTTATCTTTTTTTTTATCCCTTGTTCTTTTCCATTCACCCCTTTCTGTTCTTCTTTCAGGTACTCCTTGCCTGCCTATCACCTCAACTTTTCTTTTTCATTTTCTGTCTTTCTTAATTTTCCCCCCTTCTCTTCTTACAGAATACCTTTTTCTCTTGTTGCTCAGTTCTCAACCATTTATCAGTCTTGTTTTTCTTTGTATTCCATTTCATTTTCTGTACTACGCTTTCATCTCCTTTTCACCACTTTTCCTTTCCTTCCCTTTTTCCTCTCTTATTTACACAGTCATTACAGCAGTTTGGGATAGTCTGGTTTATCTGATTATAAAATTATTGATTTGGATTGTGCCTGAAATATAAGGAAGTTAGATTCAAAGAAGTTAAATGATTTGCTCAGTGTCACATAGCTGGGTAGTTCTGGCACATGCATTTTCCCCTCTAGATAGTCCATGCATTGAACAGGTTTAATTTGTAAGTCAGTCCCTATAAGAAGGATTTTTACTTTAATTTGAATAGGTGGAGATAGAAAAGATTTCCTTCCTGATAACTACTGCTGTTTTTGTAGACCACTAGAAATATAGCAGCAGCACTTAGGTTGAAAGAAACTCCTTAGCTGTTTGGAGTAACAATTTTATTTTTGTTAGTCTTTTATTAACCAAATCTCTTAGCATCTTGAATTTAACCTAAACTCTGAATATGTTTTGGCTAATCATCATTTAATTTTTAGATTTCATTAGAAATAGGGACCTAACAATTTGTTTTAAAAAAATCAGTTTCAAATCCTACACTTTAAAAGAGGTAACTTGGAGGGTACTTTTGTTAATACTGTTAGAAAGATCAGTTTTCTTGATAATAATGGCAGTAAGAGAGGTAACTGTTTCAGGATTGTCTGTACCATCTGAATTTTTACTATCTGAAATGAGATTGCTCCTTCTCATTCTGATAAGATGTAATCTGTTACAATAAAATGTAATGCAGTTGGATGTTAAGCATACTGAGAGTAGTGAGAAGTAGCTACTTTTATGATTCTATTGCCTTGATCCACGCTGTTCTCCAACTTTTATCTCCTTAGCCTTCTAGAAAACATCTATTTAAGGTCCAGCTAAAATACCACCTTTTGGGTAGCTTTTCATGTCACATCTTGTCTGAAATAATTGTTTCTTCATTTCTATTTCTGTAGTATATTTTATGTATATAAATACATTTTTCAAAATTATTTTACTTTTTTATATTAAGAATGCTTCTTTTATGGTATTTTATATATCATTTGTCTATTTGTCCCAGTATACTGTGAGCTCCTTGAGGGCTTGTACCATATCTTGACATAGGGCTGGGCTAGTCCCTGGCTCAAGGTAACTGCTCATTAAATACCCTTATAAATGAAATAGATTAAAACCCAATAAAAAGTAGCTGGAAAGGCCAAAAAAAAAATGCAGGTAATAGAGCACTCTCAAGCTACTAAGTATTGAAGATGAGGTGTGATGTTGTGTATTACAGCATAGTACAATATCAGGTGCTCCTTGGGATGAGTCCCATTATATTTACTATTATCTTTTTTTTGAAGCAGAGATATTTGTAATCTTTTCTAAAAAGTACTATATTAGTATAATCTGTTTAAAATGTAAGAGTGAATATAACAGTTTATTTACTAAATATTATGTGAGTGTATACTCATGGGAGAGAGACATTGTTTATAGAATTTCATCAAGGTATTTTTTTTTTTTTTTTCATCAAGGTATTTTTAAAATTGGTTTTTAAAATGGTTTGTACTTAAGCGATAAACTACTGTGTAGGAAGAGTAATTTGGGAGTGGGATAAGGGGTGGAGTGGTAGGCAGTCTTAATCCTTAGGGTTTTAATCTTCATTGTCTTTTACTGCTAATGCTTACAAATTGAATTATTTAGATCTGGAAATGTTCAATTTTATATAATCATGCTAGAATATGCGCTCTGTAGTTTGAAATGTATTCCTACTTTTAAAAGATAGTGGCTTTAAAATTTTTCAAGTGTAATGTTAAAGAGTATTTTTGAACATATAGGAGAGCCTAAGGAAGAAAATGAACATCTTCTATAATCCTACCTACTAGAGAGAGTGAATGATAAATGTTTGATGTATATCTTTTTAATCTTGAAACATAGTGTACTAATCCTCACAATAGTTCTATGAACTAAGCCGTGTATTAGTTTCATTTTATACAACAGAGGTTGAGGATCAAAGTGATTTACCACTTTATTCAAGAAAACCCAGGTTTTCAGATTTAAATACCAATGCCCTTTCCCTACACTTTTAATTGCCTTTGTTTTATTTGATATTTTTAGTTGACAAAAAGGAAAAAAATGAATTATACTATGGCTTATTTTATCTTTGTTGTCATTTTTAGAGACATTTTAAATCCAAAGGATGTGATCAGTGCCCAGTTTGAAAATACCACCACTAGTAAAGATTTTTGTAGTCAGTCATGTTTGTCAACATATGAACTGAAAAGAAAACCTGTTGTTACCATAAATACGAATAGCATTTCAACCAAATGCAGCATGTGTCAGAAGAATGCTGTTGTAAGTTATCTTTTTACTTTAGTGGGGGAAGGAGTCTGATACTTGTGCTTAAAGGACAGCTTTTGATGGTCTTTGCTTGTTGTTTCTAAGTTATTACTTTATAATTCCTAGATTCGACATGAAGTTAATTACCAGAATGTGGTACATAAACTTTGCAGTGATGCCTGCTTTTCTAAGTTTCGCTCTGCTAACAACCTCACCATGAACTGTTGTGAAAACTGTGGGGGTTACTGCTACAGTGGCTCTGGACAATGCCACATGCTCCAGATAGAGGGACAGGCTAAGAAGTTTTGTAGTTCCACATGTGTCACAGCATATAAGCAGGTACATGACCATATTTAATCCTGATGTCTTTGTTCCTTTCAGAAGGATTGAATTTTTTTGATAGAAATTATTTATGAAAATGTCAGGAAAATATTAATTTCTTGTTATTAGCTTAATATTTTTGCATGTAAATAGTATTTTTAAAATGCATGTGTGTTAAAAAACTCTTGTTATAGAGTTTTATAAGTACCATATACAGTTGTACCTCAGTATCCATGGGGAATTGGTTCCAGGAACCCTGAGGATATCAAAATCTGAGAGTGCTCAAGTCCCTTATATAAAATGATGTAGTAATTGTATATAACCTACACACATTCTCCTGCATACTTTAAATCATCTCTAGATTATTTATAATACCTAATACAATGTAAATGCCGTGTAAATAGTTGCCAGTGTGCAGCAAATTCTTTTCCTTTTTGGAATTTTCTGGAATATTTTTCCTGGAATATTTTCGATCTGCATTTGGTTAAATCTGCAGATGTGGGACCCAGGGATATGGAGGGCAGACTGTATTTCTCTTAATGCATTTGAAATATCAATACATGTTTTTAGGGTATGGATTATTTTATTTAAAATATGATTAATGTTTTTGAACAAGATTTTGAAAATGCAGAAAAGCACAAAGAAGAAAAAATTAGGCATCTCTCAGAGTTACCCAGTCCCATCATTTTGGTGTATACCTTCTAATCTTTGCTTCTGCCAATCCCAAACTCTCAATCCATCCCTCTCCCATCCCCATTCCCCTTGGCAATCACCAGTCTATTCTCTATGTCCCTCATTCTGTTTCTGTTTCATAGATAGATTCATTTGTGTCAGATTTTAGATTCCACATATAAGTGGTATCATATGGTATTTGTCTTTCTCTTTTTGACTTACTTCACTTAGTGTGATAATCTCTAGCTGCATCCATGTTGCTGCAAATGGCATTATTTCGTTCTTTTTTATGGCTGAGTAGTATTCCATTGTATATATGTACCACATCTTCTTTATCCATTCATCTGTTGATGGACATTTAGGTTGTTTCCGTGTCTTGGCTATTGTTAATAGTGCTGCTGTGAACATAGGGGTGCATGTATCTTTTTGAATTACAGTTTTGTTTGGATATATATCCAGGAGTGGGATTGCTGTATCATGTGGTAATTCTACTTTTAGTTTTCTGAGGAACCTCCATACTGTTTTCCACAGTGGTTGCACCAATTTACGTTCCTACCAACAGTGTAGGAGGGTTCCCTTTTCTCCACACCCTCTCTGGCATTTGTTATTTGTAGACTTTTTAATGATGGCCATTCTGACTGGTGTGAGGTGGTACCTCACTGTGGTTTGTTTTGATTTGCATTTCTCCAATAATTAGCAATGTTGGCAGTTTTATTTATACTAGATTTATATTTTGTTAGTAAATTTTGATCAGAAGTTCAATTTTAAAATTGGTAAACCCAAAGGGATAGTAAGAACTTTTTACATTTTCAGTTTTACAATGTCTTCCTGTTTCACTGCATTTGCTGATCATTCTTTTTCTTAGAATAGTAAATTTTTATACAGGTTACCAAAATTGGTGAATTTAATAATGTTAATTTGGAAATTTCTCTTAAATGTTCTTAAAACTTTGCAATGATTTTGTAATTTTAAACATTCTAGTGTTTCAATTTATTTCTTGTTAATATACAAGCACATTAAAAGGGATTAGTGTTAGTTACTATTTATTTCTTCCTTAGAAACACCTTGTTTTTGTTCTCAAAGGGGGGGAAAAACCCAATATCTTCATTAGCTTTATTCTTGTACAAAGGACAGTTTTCCTGATATTGTATCACATTCTAAAAGTTACTTTGATTCAGTCCATTGAAAGGTGGTATACATTCCATAAGAGAAGTATTTTGAAATATCTTAATTTTAAATTTATTACTTTTAATTTAGCCAATACCTATTAAAATTTTCACATATTAGTGTGTACTGTGGTTTAGAGAAAGAACGTGGATTTAGAAGTAAAGCAGATCTTGGTTTGATTCCCAGACTTTCTGTTCAAATAGAATTTAACCTTGGGGAAAGCAGTTAAACTCCCCGAGTCCATTTTCTTATCTGTAAATGGGTATATACTAGCAATGTCACTGGGATGTTTTTAGGATTATATGAAGTAAGAATGAGAAAGCACCTAGTATAGAACCTGGAACATTGAAGATGGTCATTTCTGCTACTTTTCTTTTCTTCCTTATATAAAATTTATTCAACAAACATTAGATGTGATTCCTGTTTTGAGGTGTTACATGTCCCCTGGGGGAGATGCAAGTGTGTAGAGATGTTACGATAGAAGTGTTACGGGATGTAGAGGGGCACAGTGGAAGCAAGGTCAGTTCTACTTGATAGTTTCAGAGATAACTCTTGACCTAATTCTTATAAATGAAGTTTGTGTTTGCAGTCCTGATGGAGGAGGAAAGGAGAAATAGGGTTGGAGATACAGAAGAGATTCCAGAATGTAGGAATATGCTCACTTGAATATGTATTTATTTTAATAGTAAGTATAACAGACTTATCGTTGAAGAGGACATAGAGATCTTGAAATTCTCTTAATGGGTGCTGGATATACCTTATAAGTTATCCTGAATGTATGACATGTTAATAGTATTTAGCATTATTTGCTACTAAATCACTGAGTGGAAATTTAAGATAACAGACTCTTTCGTTGCTTATATTTGGACACTTGGGATATGCAAAGTTTCCTCCCACTTTATTGCTTAGAGTGTGCTTTGTTGTTGTTATTATTTGTTTTGGCTGCACCACGCGGCATGCGGGATCTTAGTTCCCTGACCAGGGATCGAACCCACGCCCCCTGAAGTGGAAACGCGGAGTCTTAACCACTGGACCATCAGGGAAGTCCCTGTGCTTTGTTATTATTAGTGGTAGAATATTTGAGTGTGAATTTTCTAGTAAGTTTATTAATTTCCTTGGATTCACATTTCATTGCTATATATAGCACCTTTTGTGGGAAGTTCTTCCAATTCTTTGAATAGTGTAAGAGCATGAATTCCCTGTTGTGTAATTTTTTAAATAGTGGGTTTTTTTGTTTGTTTGGAGGTTTTGTACAATATATTCTTGCAGCTTATTTATTTTATACATAGTATTTTGTACTTAACCCCGTAACCTTATCTTGGGGGAAGGCTAAAATAGTGTGTTTAAAACTATAGCTATAACAACTTAATAGATCCCAAAATTAATTGCTAGGTTGTGCCCAACATATTTTTTAATGAAGTAGAGTAGAGTGGAAAAATATCAAAGTGCATCACATGTTATCATGATATATATTGTTTTATAAAACCTTTCAGTTTTATATACATACATGTTTAATACACAAACACAAAACCTCAGAAGTATGTGTTACTGGGTCACTTTGTAAAATTTATTTCTTACTGAGGATTGTAATCATAAAAGTTTGGAAGCCACTAATTTAAAATATTTCAACAGTGTTAAGTATAAATATTTCAAAGAATTATGCTTTTACTTGTAACTTGGTAAAAATGAATGTTATTTTATTCTCTTAATAGAAATCAGCCAAAATTACACCATGTGCGCTTTGCAAATCATTGAGATCCTCAGCAGAAATGATTGAAAATACCAATAGCTTGGGAAAGACAGAGCTTTTCTGTTCTGTTAATTGCTTATCTGCTTACAGAGTTAAAATGGTTACTTCTGCAGGTAATACTGGTTTCATAAACTTTATAAATATAATAGTTGAATAACTTATGGTTATTGCTTTGTTGTTATAGCGCAGATTTTTGTCCAAATTTAGTTGATTTTTAATGCAAATTTAAAATACTTCAGATCTGTGTTGTAAAATATCACCTATTATCTTGATTGCTTATTTTATGTTTATTTAGTTGCTTGCCTATTTGTGCATTCTTTCTTACCAAAAGAATTTATGGCTTTTAAAATGTATTTTCTTTACCTACACCTGATTTATTTCAAGATTCATTTATTTTTTAGTTTCAGGGTGTAGACTGTGACAACTTTAAATAAACAGAAATATTTTTAACGTTGTTAGTTTTTGTCTGTATGTGAGGTAACTAAGTTTAATTTCAGTTCCTGCAACTTGACTTGGCCCTTGAATTTTCATGTATCGTATAATACTTATTTTCTCATACATTTGTTTACATTTGTATTACTCATTAGCTTTTATTTTGATTTGCTAAGGTGTACAAGTTCAGTGTAACAGTTGCAAAACCTCAGCAATCCCTCAGTATCACCTAGCCATGTCAGATGGAAGTATTCGCAACTTCTGCAGCTACAGTTGTGTGGTAGCTTTCCAGGTATGGCTTCAGGACTCTTCCTTTTCTCCAGTTAGTTGCCTGTGATAGTAAAGTAAACTTATTGGGTGGTTGCTAAGTGCCTGGATTGCCTAAATTTCTACCTCAGTCTTTTTAAACTTGGGTTCTTTGGTCCATCCTATTTTTGGAGGCATGTTATTGAATTGCCTTCTGTGAAATTAAATGGTACTATTATTACCTAGATTATCTATTGGGAGGATATTATTTTTAAAGAGTATTATTAAATTATTTCATTTTTTAATATAAATATCACTCCCCCCATTCAGCTATAAGCTGCTCAAAGGCAGGGATGTTTGCCTTTTCACAAATGTATGTTAAGTGCCTAGAACTGTGCTTGACATAGGTAGGTATTCAGTACCTTCTTGTTTGAACAAATGAATAGATTGATCTTTTTGTTTGTTTCTTCTTTCAGAATTTGTTCAACAAACCAGCAGGAATGAACTCTTCAGTGGTGCCCTTGTCTCAGGGCCAAGTAATTGTAAGCATCCCTACAGGTTCAACAGTGTCAGCAGGAGGCGGTAACACCTCTGCTGTTTCTCCCACCTCCATCAGTAGCTCTGCTGCAGCTGGTCTCCAGCGTCTTGCTGCCCAATCCCAACATGTTGGGTTTGCACGAAGTGTTGTAAAACTCAAGTGTCAGCACTGTAACCGTCTCTTTGCCACAAAACCAGAACTTCTTGATTATAAGGTAGAGTAAAGGAGCATGATAGAGGGTTCGAGTATAAACTGGTCTATCTGTAAACTTATTTCTGGCTTTTCATCTTTCAGAAATACACTATTTGTTTTGAAAATAAGAGGGATAAAGATTTCCACAAGATAAACCAAATGTTTAATTAGTACTTAATGATTATTTCTTTGCAGGGTAAAATGTTTCAGTTCTGTGGCAAAAATTGTTCTGATGAATATAAGAAAATAAATAATGTAATGGCAATGTGTGAATATTGTAAAATTGAGAAAATTGTAAAGGAGACTGTGCGATTCTCAGGTGCTGACAAGTCATTCTGTAGTGAAGGTAAAGATAGAAGATTATCTTACCTACTGAGCATGTTTGTTGTTTCAAAAGTAGTTGATGATTTAAGCTGTCACTGTGTAAGTTTATTTTATCTTTTGTGTATAACACCAAAACCTTTTTGTTTTGTTTATACTTGGTTCTCTCTTTTCGGATCTAATTCTTCATATTATATAGATGTTAAAATGAAGAAAAATCTCCTCAATATGTATAGCAAAAAATGGTGGTGATGTGAAAAACATTTAATGTTAGCTATTAGGTTGATAGGGATCCTTTAGTTCTTGTATTTATTTCTAAAGGGAACTGCTTAAATTTTGGTAGCATCCTAAGATAATACTTTTATTGTTTTAAACATCCATTATGTTTCTGAATATAAATGATCTGAATATGTGAATCAGTGTCTTCCTTATTTAGATGACTATAAGGTTAGAATGTTTTGTTTTACTCTAAAACCATGCAGGATTAGCCTCCTAGGCTAGTGGCTTTCAAACCTTTTGACCACGACACAAACAAGACATACATTTTACATTGTGACCCAGTGTATGTTCACATACCCAAATAAAACAAAAGTTTCATGAAACAAAACTGACTTTTACCGTATATGATGCACTGTAATATTTGCTCTGCTGTCTTACTTCGTTTAAAAACAGAAAATGATAGTATTAATCCTCTAAATTGATCTCTTGATCTACTAATTGGTGAGAACCCAAATGTGCAAACTTTGTTGTAGGACATTTAAATTAAAGATGTAGATACTTATTATTTCTCCCTAATGTTAATTTTATCTTCTCTGATTTTTTTAGGTTGCAAATTGCTTTATAAACATGACTTGGCAAAACGCTGGGGAAATCACTGTAAAATGTGCAGTTATTGTTTACAGACATCTCCCAAATTGGTACAGAATAATTTAGGGGGGAAAGTAGAAGAGTTTTGTTGTGAAGAGTGCATGTCCAAATATACAGTTCTGTTCTATCAGGTAAATATAATTCACATTCCTGGGTTTTTCAAGTCAGGGCATATTTTTCCCTTCTTTTTTTCTTTCAAATAGTGTGAAGGGCAATTAATGATTTAAAACTTTTAAGTATTAAATGTATTCTGTTCTCCTCTAGTATTAATATAAGATTTTAAAAAGACTTTAATGTCACTGAAGTTACATTTGTTTTTAATTTCCTTATAGAAGACATATCAGTCTTAAAACATTAAAATATTTAAAATTATATTCATTTATTAACTAAAATGAATTGTGTTCTGATGTCTTTAAGGAAGATCGGTTTATATCCATTTCACTTATTTTAAAATTACTATTTATTGGCATCTCTATAATGTGACCTTTTTTAATGTTGTACAAAATAGTTGATAGGTAAGTAATTATTTCCAAATTTAGGATCGTTAACCTTCATTTTTTAAAAAACTGAATTATACTTGAGGTATGATATTATATAAGTTAACAGGTGTACAATATAGTGATTCACATTTTTTAAAGGTTATACTTCATTTATAGTTATTATAAAATATTGACTGTATTCCCTGTGTTGTACAATATATCCTTATAACTTATTTTATACATAATTGTTTGTACCTCTTAGTCCCCTACCTCTATATTGCCCCTCCCCCCAGGATAGTTAACCTTCATTTTTGTGATCTAAATTCTAAGTAAATTTCTTCACTTGTTACCTGTGGCCTGCTTTTATTCCATCAGACCATAGACAGTTTGTTTTTTACTTCTTTACTATCTTCTGTTTCTTTTTCAGATGGCCAAATGTGATGGTTGTAAGCGACAGGGTAAGCTCAGTGAGTCCTTGAAATGGCGGGGAGAAATGAAACATTTCTGTAACCTGCTTTGTATCTTGATGTTCTGTAATCAGCAAAGTATGTGTGACCCACCTTCACAAAATAATGCAGGTAAAATTAAACTTTAGTCTTTGGTCAATGCCAGGGACTAACTACTGTTCTACAAGTTGAGAACATTAAGTAGTTGTCAATAATTTCATGAAACGTAAATTTCATTCTATTCAAATGACATTAACATTTAGATCTCTTTTTGTTTAACACCTTAGATTAATGCCCTGTAAAAACGAGTTCTTTTAGTTTTCCCTGAGCATGTTGAGTCAAATAAACTCTGTAAGAACTTTATGGGGAAGAATAGCAGTTAATGTTTTATAATTGAAGACATACATCTTGACTTCCTTAGAAAAGGATTTGAGAGAAAGAACATAGAATCTAAATCACATAGCCTTTTAAATATACCACATGCATAGTTACGCAAGAGAAAGTACATGGAATACTTTCAACGTTCACTAATTAAAAAACAGAAAAAAATCCAGTTAATCCTGAAGTGACACTTGGCTCCAACAGAATTTACTCTAACCTAAAAGCATTGGTTAACCTCCTTGAAATGTTGGTTCTGTGTATGTGCATATAAATTACATGAGATTTTCTTATTTTTGTTTATTTTAATCAGGAAGTGTTTCCATGGTGCCAGCTGCTTCATCAGGGCCCCCATCTCACAGAAAAGATTCAACTCCAGTTATAGCTAATGTAGTATCATTAGCAAGTGCTCCTGCTGCTCAGCCCACAGTGAATTCTAACAGTGTCTTACAAGGTATGACTTGATTTGAAAGCATTTATCTAGCCTTTTTGAGGTTGAATATAAGGCTTCTCTACTTTTTTTGGTCAGTGTTCATTTTCATGTGTTTGTCACATTCATATTAGGAATGGTGGCTCACAATGTGCTGCTATGGCATTAAACAGTGTTTTTGTAGTTTCCAGATCTCTTTTTCTCATATTAGGCTTTAGGTGTTACTCTTCCCCTGAATCAAAGTAAGATAATACATGTTTTTATTATGAAACTTTGTGTGTTTTTTCCAGATATCAGCTTTTAATACTAATGTTTAAATAATAAGATCTTACATTATATGTTTTTATTTATATCAGGTGCAGTTCCAACAGTAACAGCGAAAATCATTGGGGATGTAAGTTTTATTATTTTTATTGGTATTGCCTCTGTCTTTTCCCTTTTTATGCAGTATGAATATGTCTAAGTTGATTTGCCCTCCTTTATTTTTTGTTTGCTATATAAAACAAATTGCATGAGTTCAGGAACAGGATTTTCTGGTTATTTAGTTAGGTCTTTTATGTACTTTAATTTCTTTGAATGCTTGGTATCTCTATAATAGTAACTATATAATAGTCACTGAAGGTTTTTGTTTTTGTTATTTTTTAATTGTACAGAATTAAAGTAAATTGTACAGAATTCAGGCATAAAAGGTTTGGGGGGCATTTTGTAACGTAGTCAGACTGTAAATAAAGTACTTATAAAATATAGTTTATTTCCCACTCAGTGTAGATTATGCTGTAAATAAGCATTCTTTTTTAAAAAAAAAATTTCAATATTTTTGTGCTTTGTCTCTTAAAAAAAAATAAATAATGAGAAAAACTTATGACTAGAACAGTGGCATTTTTAAAGTGTTTCCTGGTCTCTGGGATAATTTTCATGTCATCTTTTTTCAGGTTACTTAAATGATCATAAGTGATCCTATTACTTCTAGTTACCTTGAAACTAATTTTTTTTTTTTTTTTTTGCGGTACGCGGGCCTCTCACTGTTGTGGCCTCGCCCGTTGCGGAGCACGGGCTCCGGACGCGCAGGCTCAGCGGCCATGGCTCACGGGCCCAGCCGCTCCGCGGCATGTGGGATTTTCCCGGACCGGGGCACGAACCCGTGTCCCCTGCATCGGCAGGCGGACTCCCAACCACTGCGCCACCAGGGAAGCCTGAAACTAATTCTTTTAAGACTTAACTCAGTCAAGAAACAGCAGTTCTCATTTTAAGCTCAACCACCATTGTTACTATTATTTTTTTTTTTTTGCGGTTCGCGGGCCTCCCACTGCCGCGGCCCCTCCCGCTGCGGAGCACAGGCTCCGGACGCGCAGGCTCAGCGGCCATGGCTCACGGGCCCAGCCGCTCCGCGGCATGTGGGATTTTCCCGGATTGGGGCACGAACCCGTGTCCCCTGCATCGGCAGGCGGACCTCCAACCACTGCGCCACCAGGGAAGCCCCACCATTGTTATTGATCAACAGTATGTCACAATACAAACAGCATTTTTCTTGGTAAACAGAACGGGTAATTAGATACATTCAGGGTCAATATATAGTTATCAAAATATTCCTTTATTGCTATTGATATTTCAGGAATATTATATTCCTTACATATTTAGTTGAATATTTATATTCTGTGCCTTCCAAGTAATTCCAACACAGTATTTCTTTAGAAATTATATTTTGAAATATAATGTTTATAATGTTTCTTGTAATTAATGATAAGCTTTTGGCTTCTGACTTATTTTTTTTTACTAGGCAAGTACACAAACAGATGCCCTCAAACTGCCACCTTCCCAGCCTCCAAGACTTTTGAAGAATAAAGCTTTATTGTGCAAACCCATCACACAGACCAAGGCCACTTCTTGCAAACCACATACCCAAAACAAAGAATGCCAGACAGGTGTGTTCCTTGTGCTTTCTTCATTTAATTTTTCCTAGGGGAAAGTAATGTGGGATCTGGTTACATTAATTAAGTGCCTTCTATTTTATAGGTGTTGTGTTTGGTTGCTTATATTCGCTGCCCAGTTGAGTTCTCACGATATCCCTGTGGGTTAGGTATTTTCATCAACTTAACAAGTTATGGCAAAGAGAAGGTAGTTGATAATACCATACTCTGAATGCTTCATTTAATTTCCTTATTCATGATAGTGTAGTATTATGGGTAAGCATAGACTTTGGAATTATATAAACAGGGTCTTAGTTAAGAGGAACTATTGTTTTCCAGAGCACCCTTAGGTTTGAACTTTTCCACACTCTATTTCAAATAATGTCAGCTCCTTTGGGGAGAGCTTTAGGGCTTTCTTTTCTTATGAACTGCCTCTACCCTCTTTGAGCTACTACTTTTCTGAATGATGGGCATGGTGTGAGCTTCTGATCTTCTCAACTTGCCTCTCCTAGCATGGAATCTCTGCCCTACAAGTGATCTGGGGTGAAGGTAGTTCGTACCCTAGTTTTCTTGGCCTGCTATTCCTATAGTAGGTTTTCTCTTCGTGGGTGGTAGCTGTACTCACTAGGAAATTAACCTCTTTAACCTGGAGTTTGAGGGGATAAGAAATGATGGTGGCCTGTCCCTCCTGGTGAGATACAGTAACCCTTGATGGGAGCTGAAGGAAGAGGAGCCCATTCTTTCTGGTCTCACCCATTCCAAAGTGGAGTTTCTATCATTTTTAGCTGGCTGAGGCAGGGGTGTGGAGCAGGTAGTAGATCAGAAGTCATAAATGCCTACTGTTCTTACTGTATTTAGTAGATTTTCTTGAATAAATATTTCTCCATTTGCTGTATGCCTTTAGGACAATTTCCAAAGAATTTAAATGGTTATTTTTTAGGTTTTCACCAACTTTGCTTGTTTCCCTAGAGAATTGGGTCTCTGGCATGCTGCCATCTGAAAATCCCAGAATTTTTAAAGTGGAAAGGAATCCTAGATTCTTAGATCTGGAAGGTTATCCTCTAAGCCAGTACTTCTCAAACATTAATATGCATATGAATTATTTGGGAATGTTACTAAGTGGATTCTGATTTAGTGGTGCTGAGGTTTTGCATCTTTTAAGTTCCCGGGTAATGTCAGTGCTGCTGATCCATGGATCACGTTGAACAGCAGAGCTGTAGATGACTTAGTCCTGTATTTTTATTGTATCAATAGTGACTTTATAAAAAAATCATTTTTTAAATTTTTTTTTTATTTATCTTTTTTTTTTACAGTAGGTCCTCGTTATCTGTTTTAAATATAGCAATGTGTACATGTCAATCCCAAAATAGTGACAGTTTAGCATTGTGTAGCTTGGTTATCAGACATCTCTAATCGGATAACTTTTTTTTTATGTCCACTGCACCATGGTAAAATTGATCCCATATTATTTCCCACTTCTAACCCTAGTCAAATTGTCAGCTTTTCACTTCTTTTTACTAGCATTACCTTTCTCTTACATTAATGATTTTACAGTTATCTAACATGTTTTTCTGGCCTACAGAAAAGACTCTGTAGATAGTTGTTAAGTAATTGAATGATTTCTACCTCCATCCTTCCCACTTTTTCCCTACTCATGTTTAAGTTAGTTCCCAAAGTTCTGTTTCCTTTTTTTAAAAAATATCTTAGAACCTCTGCTGGGTATACTTATTTATTTTCCTGCAGGTATCATAACCACCCTAGTTCAGGCCCTCATCTTCTTAGCTCTGTATATTGTAGTTGCCTCCCACATTGTATACTTCCTATTCCATGTGAAGATGGCAGCCAAATTAATCTTTTTAAAGCCATTTTCCTCACATTACTTTGTGCTAACCAATCTGTAGTAGTTCCCCACTGTCTAATGATTTTAAATGTGTATTATAGCCTCACAAAAATGGCCCTTCTACCTATTCAGTCTCCTCTTTAACATACACTACTTATTCATGTTAAGTTTTCTATACCTTTCTTCTAAGATAACTATTCCATTCATCCATCCAAATTATATCCTTCATTCATCTTATCCTCGTATCATTGATAATTATTGTGTTGCCCACTTTTTTTAGTGCTGTTATACTCAAGCCTTGCTATTTCTCCTTTCTGTGAATTCGTAGTATCATAGATACTTCTTTTTTTTAAATTTAATTTTATTTATTTGGTTGCATCAGGTCTTAGTTGCAGCATGCTTGTGGGATCTAGTTTCCTGACCAGGGATCAAACCTGGGCCCCCTGCATTGGGAGCACACAGTCTTATCCACTGTGCCACCAGAGAAGTCCCTCATAGATACTTCTTTTGAACTGTAAATGTCCACATGCTTTAAAAAATTTTTTTAAATTAAAATTACACTTCTTTTGAATTATAAGTCTTCATATACCTAAAAAATTTTTTAAAATTAAAATGGCGTTTCTAACCCTCTTTGTTTTTTTGTGGGGTTTTTTTTTTTTCTTCCATTAGAAGACACTCCAACTCAGCCCCAAGTTATTGTGGTGCCAGTTCCAGTACCAGTGTTCGTACCTATACCTCTTCATCTTTATACTCAGTATGCCCCAGTCCCATTTGGAATTCCAGTTCCAGTGAGTAATCATTTAGAGATTAAGGCTAATTTAGTATGCATTTTTCTCAATTAAGATTTGACAGCTCCATAAAAATACTTTTTACTTGTTGGTAAGATATACCTGACTCTGGTTGGCTGTTAATCATACTGTTATATTACTTAAATATGGAATATATAAAGGACTGCTTCTATTTGTACCCTGCCTTGTCAGAGGAGGTTATGATTTAGCTTTTTAAAAACATTTTAAACACAAAAGACCACTAACATAGAAAAAGATCAGAAACAGTGTGTGAATGTTAGAATCCTAGATTGTAGCAAGAATGAAAAGAGGAATACTGTGATTTACAGGATTCTGACTTTTCGTTAAAGAAAAATGTATTCATTTTTTATTGGAAATATATATTTTCTCGGTACTGAATTCTTAAGAGAAACACTTGTGTGAAAATATTAAGCAAGAAATATAGTCAAAAACAAAACAAAAATTCATTACTTAATTATTCTTTTAGATGAATCAGAGACACGTTAAGTATCCAGAAAAGCACTTACTGAATTTCTATTTAACGGCTGCAGTCTTATAAAAACAAACTAGCAAGACTATTTTAACCATTAGCAATAGAAATATCTTGAATTTGTTTATTAATAATTTTTATATTTAAATGATCTCACAAATAATAGTTTTGATGGTCGACCAAGAAACTCTTCAGTCTATCCTTGGTCTTTCAGATGCCTGTCCCTATGCTTATTCCATCCTCAATGGATAATGAAGATAAAGTCACTGAGAGTATTGAAGACATTAAGGAAAAACTTCCCTCACATCCTTTTGAAGCTGATCTCCTTGAGATGGCAGAAATGATTGCAGAAGATGAAGAGAAGGAGAAGACTCTATCTCAGGGAGGTTGGTATAATTTTAAAGTAAAAAAAGAAAAACACACCTATAAATTTTTAGGTAGCTCATGTAATTTTAAGTATTAGGCAGTCAAGGAGTTTCTAAAAGCTTTATTTGTTTTTAAATATGAAGTCTATGGGCTTGTTAAACTTGTTGATAACCCTGGAGCTCTATCCTGTTTATGAAAGAAATCGATATGGTTTCTAGTTCTTAATGATTCCAGAAAAATAACTTATAAATCCATGTTTCATGATCATGTTCTAGTTTTATCCCCTGCAGTCAAAGCCATGGTCCCCAGATAAAAATTACTGTTGTAAAATAATCAGCATGTTGGTAGAAGGTAAAAAGAATTTTAGGGTGGAAAACCATTTGGTTCAAAATAACCTATAGATAAATACCATTTTATGAGTGTAGAATAATGAACAGTAATTAACATTGCCGTACTCTAGGCATTGTCCTAAATGCACTGTGTGCGTCACCTCATTTAATTTTCACAACAACCCTATGAATGAGGTACTGTTTACTTTAGATTCCTCTTTTGGAAAATAGGCTTGCCATGGTTATGAAATCAGGAAATAATGGAATCAGAAGTTGAATCCAGGTTTGTCTGACTCCAAAGAAAGGATTTTAACCAGAACTCAGTAGTATAAATTCCAGAAAGGTTTCCAGCCTTATTTAGCACTGCCTTGATTTTTGGATATAAGAAGAGATAAAGGAAATGGTGTTAAAGGGAGTTGAAATGTATAGGTGAATTTTTGCAATGGCGTATTTTTTTTTTTAATTTATTTATTTTATTTTTGGCTGCATTGGGTCTTCATTGCTGCACCGTGGGCTTTCTCTAGTTGCGGTGAGCAAGAGCTACTCTTCACTGTGGTGTGCGGGCTTCTCACTGCAGTGGCTTCTCTTGTTGCAGAGCACAGGCTCTAGGTGCACAGGCTTCAGTAGTTGTGGCTCATGGGTTATAGAGCACAAGCTCAGTAGTTGTGGTGCATGGGCTTAGTTGCTTTGCAGCATGTGGGATCTTCCCAGACCAGAGCTCGAACTCGTGTCCCCTCCATTGGCAGGCGGATTCTTAACCACCGTGCCACCAGGGAAGCCCACAGTGGCCTTTTCATATATCATTGATGAACCAAGAAATTACTCTTTCCTGACAATTTTTTTTTTCTGTGATGGTTTTTATAAAGCTAGCCACTGGTTCTGATTTTGCGTAATACATTCTAGCTGGTTTTCTGAACACTACAGCATTTGAAAAAACTACTGTCAACTTTTCTGTTGTGTTGCCAGTACGTTTTTAAATCAGATATACTCTGAGAGATGGGTACAAAGCTTTTTGTTATTATCCCAAAGTTTCTGGTCTCATTTTGCTCTTTAGTGTATAATCTCAATTCTGACCCATTTATATGTGGATTTTAAAGTCTTAGAATATTGCCCTTGAGCTTCCCTGGTGGCACAGCGGTTAAGAATCCGCCTGCCAATGCAGGGGACACGGGTTCGAGCCCTGGTCCATGAAAATCCCACATGCCGCAGAGCAACTAAACCCATGCACCACAACTACTGAGTCTGCGCTCTAGAACCTGCAAGCCACAACTATTGAAGCCTGCACTCTGCAACAAGAGAAGCCACTGCAACAAGAATCCCGTGCACCGCAACAAAGAGTAGCTCCTGCTGGCCGCAACTAGAGAAAGCCCACGCACAGCAATGAAGACCCAACGCAGCCAAAAATAAATAAGTAAGTAAGTAAGTAAGTAAGTAAATAAATAAATAAAAAGAGTACTGCACCTATGCTTGATCTTCTAATTTCTGATACTTGTTTTGCAAGTTCCAGCAATTCCTGATGAGAAACCTCATTCTAAGTTGGCTTCTCCATTCACATTAATAGTCAGCATTTATCAAATGTTTCCTCTATACAAATATTGTGACTTTGCCTTTGCCTACAGTTCAGTCAAACAGAAAAACTTTAGACTGAGCTTCAAGACAGATAGTTTTAATCATCATAGTGTAAGTGAAATCAAATGGTTTAGAAATATAAAGGGGGGAGAAATTAATTCCAACTGAAAGGATCTGGCTCATTTATCTTTGATTTCAGGGAAAAGAGACAATTTTCCTTGGTTTTTTAAAAAATCTTTTTTTTTTAATACTTTGAATCTTTAAACACTTTACTTTTTTTCTTCTTCCTTTTTTTTTTTTCTTTTTTTTTTTCTTGGCCACATTGCGCAGCTTGTGGGATCTTAGTTCTCTGACCAGGTATTGAACCTGGACCCCAGCAGTGAAAGCTCTGGGTCCTAACCACTGGACAGGCAGAGAATTCCCTAAACTCTTTACTTTTAAAGTAGTTTATAGGGACTTCCCTGGCGGTCCAGTGGTTAAGACTCTGCGCTTCCACTGCAGAAGGCACTTGTTCGATTCCTGGTCGGGGAACCGAGATCCCACATGCTGCATGGTGTGGCCCAAAAACATAAAAAAAAAAAATTACAGTAGTTTATAATTGATAGAACTTTGTTCTGTTTAGTTCCATGTGCTGATTGCTCATGTATTTATATTCTAAGTTTGTCGGCTTTCCACTGCATGGTAAAACATATTTTATTTAGGGAAGGAAAAAGCAATTTAAAACAGATTTGTCAACCTGTGAGTAAATCAGTATTGTGTGTGTGTGTTGTGGTTAAAAAAAAAAAAAAGAATTTCAGATAGCACAGAATCCAAAATAAAGGTCTCTCTTGCCATGACTTCTTTCATACCGCTTGCTATCTAGAAGTGTAACCACTGTTATCAATTGTA
This sequence comes from Delphinapterus leucas, assembly GCF_059928025.1. NCBI lineage: Eukaryota > Metazoa > Chordata > Mammalia > Artiodactyla > Monodontidae > Delphinapterus > Delphinapterus leucas. The sequence continues at coordinate 162,281,876 of NC_143129.1, read as the reverse complement.
ATTTAACTGTATTTATCACTAATGCCTGACTTTTATTAATGAATCATTCTTTTCTGCATATAAAGACTATTTACTTAGAACCTCCCTAGTGCAGTCATTTCATTTGAGATGCAGTTTGTTTTTTGTATACATATAAATTGACTTATGTGCTTTTCTTTTTCTTTAGGATCCCAAACTTCCGAACAGGAGCTCTTTCTAGACACCAAGATATTTGAAAAAGGTTTGTAATTGTAAATGTATTTTGAATCTTAGAAATATTATCCTCTGTTAGTGATACAAACCCATAAAGTATTAGCATCCTTGGATTTAATATTTGCAATTTTAGCTGTTTGTAGGGGGCATCAGACATCTATGATTTTGTGCTAATTTGTAAAGAGACTAATAAAAGCTACCTCAGTTATTGGTTTTAAGGATTAATTGAAATAATGCTCTGAAGTGTGTACCAAGAATATAAATCTAGTTCTGTGATATTGGTGAACAAGTTACTTCATTCTTGAGTGTACCTGTGGAATTGTCCAGCAACCATACCTGACTTTTTGGTATTTAGGGTTTCAGAGAGGTTTCTGAGTATGTCAAGTGTATTATCTCATTTTGAGGGCTTGTTTGTTTTTCTGTATATTTCAGACCAAGGAAGTACTTACAGTGGTGACCTTGAATCAGAGGCAGTATCTACTCCACATAGCTGGGAGGAAGAATTAAATCATTATGCCTTAAAGTCAAATACTGTGCAAGAGGCTGATTTAGAAGTGAAGCAGTTCTCAAAAGGGGAAACTGAACAGGATCTGGAAGCAGATTTTCCATCAGGTTTGTGCAGTGTAACCTGTCTGTTCAAAGTCCTTTATTAGAAGATTCGTACAACTCTGAATTGGCATAATGAAGCAGTTATAATGTATGATAACTACCTAGGGCACAAAATGGTCCCTGCCTTTGAAGGTATTAATTCATACCATATTGTTCTTTATAAGGGGTTAATTTGTTTTTGTTGTTGTTGTTTTTAAGTTTCCCGCAGTAATCATATAGGGGTTTTTCTTGATTGTTAATAAAGTTTTGGGGTTTTTTTTGCGGTACACGGGCCTCTCACTGTTGTGGCCTCTCCTGTTGCGGAGCACAGGCTCCGGACGCGCAGGCTCAGCGGCCATGGCTCACGGGCCCAGCCGCTCCGCGGCATGTGGGATCTTCCCGGCCCGGGGCACGAACCCGTGTCCCCTGCATTGGCAGGCGGACTCTCAACCACTGCGCCAACAGGGAAGCCCCCCACCTTTTTTTTTTTTTTTTTTTTTGGCGAGATAATAAAGTTTTTATACATGCTGTATCTCCTTGTTTTCTTATGTATATAAGTAAAGTCCATGTTTTATCATAAACAAAATAATGAATATAGTGATGATTACCTGATATTTCCTCCTTCACCCTAAGTGTTTATTTAAGTCTGTGAGTGATTTATCTCACATTATGCTTTCTCTTGGATATCATAGAATCCTTTGACCCACTGAATAAAGGACAGGGAATCCAGGCACGTTCCCGAACAAGAAGACGACACAGAGATGGCTTCCCCCAGCCCAGACGAAGAGTAAGCAGTAACTTAATTTTTCTAGCATTTTCTTTTCTTTGTTGTTTTCCAACCTTGTATTTTTGTCCTTTTGTTTTTGTTTTTTTGAAGTCAAAAACCATATCTTTTATTTTATATTTCCTCAGGAGGGACTTTTTATTTTGTTTATATAATCAAAGGATTTTTCTGTTAGTTTTTTATAATCGTTGTTACACACTTTCCTCTTTTTTTTTTTTTTGCGGTACACGGGCCTCTCACTGTTTTGGCCTCTCCCATTGCGGAACACAGGCTCCAGACGCGCAGGCTCAGCGGCCATGGCTCACGGGCCCAGCCGCTCCCCGGAATGTGGGATCTTCCCGGATTAGGGCACGAACCCGTGTCCTCTGCATCATCAGGTGGACCCTCAACCACTGCGCCACCAGGGAAGCCCTGCACACTTTTTTTTTTTTTTTTACTTGGGTTAGTTGTCATCTTATTGAGTTGTGTTTTTTATTATGGATATAATTCTTTTATCAAATATGACTTTTCCTCCTATTTTGTGACTTCATTTTTATTTCCTTAATAGTGAAAAACAACTTTTTCCCTGTTTCCATGGTTCATTTATTTATTTTCTTCCAGTTTTATTGAGATATAATTGACATAACAGGACTAAGTTTAAGGTGTAGAGCATAATGATTTGACTTACATACATCATGAAATGAATACCGCAATAAGATCGTAAACATTCATCGTCTCATATAGATAAAAAATTAAACAAAAAAATTTTTTTTTTTACTATGAGAACTCTTAGGATTTACTCTCTTCACAACTTGTATATATAGCACAGAGCAGTGTTCTTTATATATATCATGTCACACATTATACCCCTAGTACTTACTTAAACTGGAAATTTACGCCTTTTGACTACCTTCATCCAGTCTCCCTCCCCCTACTCCCTGCTTCTGGTAGCCACAAATCTGATCTCTTTTTCTAAGAATTTGTTTGTTTGTTTTTGAAATATAATTGACCTACAATACTTTGTTAGCTCTTGGAGCACAACATACTGATTCAACATTTCTACATATTTCAAAATGTTCACTAGGATAAGTCTAGTTACAATATGTCAACATACAAAGATATTACATAATTATAATTGTGTGATTGTATTCCCCACATTGTACATTTCATAACATAACCATGACTCATTTACTTTGTGACTGGAAGTTTGTACCTCTTAATCTCCCTCACCTATGTCTCTCATCACCCCAACCCCCTCCCCTGTGAGAACCACTTGTTTATTCTCTGTATCTATAATTCTGTTTCTGTTTAATTATGTTTGTTCATTTGATTTTTAGATTCCAGATATAAGTGAAATCATATAGTATTTGTTTATCTCTGTCTGACTTGTTTCACTTACTGTAATACCCTCTAGGTCCATCCCTGCTGTCACAAATGGCAAGATTTCATTCTTGTTTGTGGTTGAGTAAGAATTCCATTGTATGTAACTGTGTGTGTGTGTGTGTGTGTGTGTGTACCACATCTTATTCATTCATCTAGGACACTTAGGTTGTTTCCATATCTTGGCTGTTGTCAGTAATGCTGCAGTGGACTTAAGGGTGCGTATATATCTTTTTGAATTAGTGTTTTTGTTTTCTTTGGGTAAAAAATACCCAGAAGTGGAATTGCTGGATCAAATGGTAGTTCTATGTTTAATTTTTGAGGAAGCGCCATACTGTTTTCCACAATGGCTGCACCAATTTACATTCCCACCAACAGTGCATGAGTGTTCCCCCTTTTACACATCGTTGCCAACACTTGATATCTCTTGTCCCTTTCGTTGTAGTCATTCTGACAGGTGTGAGGTGATATTTCATTGTGATTTTGACTCGCATTTCCCTGATGATTAGTGATGTGGAGCATCTTTCCGTGTGTCTGTTGGCAATCTGTATGTCCCTTTTGGGAAAATGGCTCTTCAGATCCTCTGCCCATTTTTTAATTCCATTTTTTGTTTGTTTGTTTGTTTGTTGGATATTGAGTTATTTATACATTTTGGATATTAACCTCTTTCCAGATATATAATTTGGAAATACCCTTTCCCATTCAGTAGGTTGCCTTTACATTTTGTTGAGGGTTTCCTTTGCTATGCAAAATCTTTTTAGTTTGATGTGGTCCCATTTGTTTATTTTTGCTTTGGTTGTCTTTACCTGAGGGAACAGACCCCAAAAATATTACTAAAACCGATGTCAAAGTTTCCTGCCTGTGTTTTCCTCTAGGACTTTCATGGTCTCAGGTCTTACATTTAAGTCTTTAATACATTTTCAGTTTAATTTTGTATATGGTATGAAAAAGTGGTCCAGTTTCATTCTTTTCCATGTAGCTGTCCACTTTTCCCAACGCCATTTACTGAAGAGTCAGTCTTTTCTTCATTGTACAATATAGTCTTGCCTCTTTTGGCATAGATTAATTGACCATAAAAGCATAGGTTTATCTGGGCTGTCTATTCTGTTCCATTGATCTGTGTGTATGTTTTTGTGCCACTACCATACTGTGTTGATTACTGTAGTTTTTAGCATAGTTTGAAATCAGGGAGTATGATACCTAGCTTTGTTCTCCTTTCTCAAGATTGTTTTGGCTATTCTGGGTGTTTTATGTTTCCTAATGAATTTTAGAATTATTTGTTCTAGTTCTGTGAAAAATGCCATTGGTAGTTTGATTTTATTGCATTGAATCTGTAGTTTGCCTTGGGTAGTGTGGTTATTTTGACAATATTCTTCTAATTCACAAGAATGGTATATTTTTCCATTTGTTTGTTTAATCTTCAGTTTCCTTCATCAGTGTCTTATAGTTTTCTGAGTCGAGTCTTTTACCTCCTTTGTTAGATTTATTCCTAGGTATTTTATTCTTTTTGATGCGATTATAAACAGGATTGTTTTTAAAATTTCTCTGACAGTTTGTTGTTTATAGAAATGCAACAGATTTTGTATATTTTGTGTCGTGCAACTTTACTGAATTCATTGGTGAGTTCTCATAACTTTTTGGTGGTGTCTTTAGGATTTTCTACGTATAGTATGGTGTTATCTGCAAACAGTGACAGTTTTCTTCATTTCCAATTTGGATTCCTTTTATTTCTTTTTCTTCTCTGATTGCTGTGGCTGGGACTTCCAATACCATGTTGAATAAAAGTGGCAGAATGGGCATCCTTGTCTTATTCCTGATCTTAGAGGAAATTGTTTCAGTTTTTCATCATTCAATATGATGTTAGCTGTGGGTCTGTTATATATGACCTTTATTACATTGGGGTATGTTCCCGCTGTAGCCATTTTGTGGAGAATTTTTATCGTAAATGAATGTTGAATTTTGTCAAAGACTTTTTTTGCTTCTGTTGAGATGATCATATGACTTTTATTCTTCAGTTTGTTAATGTGGTGTATCCCATTGGTTTGCAAATACCAAATTGTTCTTTGCATCCCTGGAATAAATCCCACTTGCTCATGGTGTGTGATCCTTGTAATGTATTGTTGAATTTGGTATGTTGATATTTTGTTGAGGATTTTTGTGTGTATGTTCATCAGTGATATTGGCCTGTAATTGTCTTCTTTTATGGTCGTCTGCTTTTGGTATCAGGGTGATACTGGCCTCATAGAATGAATTCGTAAGTGTTGCTTCCTCTGCTATTTTTTGTAATAGTTTGAGAAGGATAGGTATTAACTCTTCTCTAAATGTTTGGTCAACTTCATCTGTGAAGCTGTCTGGTCCTAGACTTTTGTTTGTTGGGAGTTTTATGATTACTGATTCAATTTCATTACTAGTAATTGGTCTGTTCATATTTTCTATGTATTTCTGGGTCAGTCTTAGGAGAGTGTACATTTCTAAAATTTTTCCATTTCTTCCAGGTGGTTCTTTTGGTGTATAATTGTTCATAGTAGTCTCTTAAGATCCTTTATATTTCTGTGTTGTTTGTTGTAACTTCTCTCTCCCATTTTTTAAAAAAAATTTATTTGTACCTTTCTTTTTTCCTTGATGAGTCCGGCTGAAGGTTTATCCACTTTGCTTATCTTTTAAAAAGATCAGCTCTTGGTTTCATTGATCTTTTCTATTGCTTTTTAGTCTCTAGTTTATTTTTGCTCTGATCTTTATGATTTCTTTCCTTTACCAACTTTCGGTTTTCTTTTTCTTTTTCTAGTTCCCTTAGGGTATAAGGTTAGGTTGTTTATTTGAGATTTTTCTTGTTTCCTTAAGTAGGCTTGTCACTATAAACTTACCTCTTAGAACTGCTTTTGCTGTATCCCATAGATTTTGGATTCATTTTCATTGGTCTCCAGGTATATCTTGATTTCCTCTTTAATTTCTTTGGTGACCCATTGGTTGTTTAATAACATATTGTTTAGTCTTCTGTGCTGTGTGTTTTTTACAGTTTTTTTGTGTATTTGGTTTCTAGTCTCATAGCATTGTGGTTGGAAAAGATGCTTGATATGATTTTACTTTTCTTAAATTTACTGAGACTTGTTTTGTGGCCTAGCAAGTGATCTAGAGAATGTTCCATGTGAACTTGAAAAGAATGTGTGTTCTGCTGCTTTTGGGTGAAATATTACATATATATATATATATATATATATACACACACACACACAAACATGTGTGTGTGTGTGTGTTTATTCTGTATATAGCTATTAAATCCATCTCTTGTAATGTGTCATTTATGGCCAGTGTTTCCTTACTTATTTTCCTTATTTATCTCTGTCCATTGATGTAAGCAAGGTTTTAAAGTCTCCTACTCTTGTTGTGTTACTGTCCATTTCTCCCTTTATATCTGTCAATGTTTGCTTTATGTATTTAGGTGCACCTTTCCTATCCTCTCATATTCAGTCTTTGTGTGCCTTTAGATTTGATGTGAGTCTCTTTTAGGCAGCACTGTGGGTCTTGTTTTTGTATCCATTTAGCTACCCTATGTCTTTTTATTGGAGCATTTAGTCCATTTACATGTAAAGTAATTATTGATAGGTATGTACTTATTGCCATTTTGTTAATTGCTTTGTGGTTGTTTTTGTAGCTCTTTTTTGTTCCTCATTGTTTTGCTCTCATCCCCTGTGATTTGATGACTATCTTTAGTGTTATTTTGGGGTTCCTTTCTCTTTTTTGTGTGTGTATCTATTACTGATTTTTGGTTTGTTGTTACCATGAGGTTTATGTATACCAGTCTATTTATGTTTATACATGATTATTTTAAGTGCTGATCTCTTAATTTTGAATACATTTTACCAACCCTGAATTTTTACCCTCCCCACATTTAATGTTTCTGACATCATATTTTATGTTTTTTGGTTTGTGTATTCATTACTACATATTATGGATATAGATAATTTTACTACTTTTGTCTTAATCTTTCTAGTAGATAGTACTGATCTACTATCTTTACTGTATGTTTGTCTTTACCAGTGAAATTTTTCCTTTTTTAATTTTCATTTTTCTAGTTGTTACTTTTTCTTTTCTGCTTAGAGAATTCCCCTTAACATTTTTTATAAAGCTGGTTTTGTTGTACTGAATTATTTTAGCTTTGCTTGTCTGTAAAAAACTCTTAATCTCTCTATCAAATCTGAATGAAAGGCTTGCTGGGTATAGTATTCTTCGTTGTAGGTTTTTTCCCTTTCATCACTTTACATACATGGTGCCAGTCCCTTCTGGCCTGCAGAATTTCTGCTGAAAAGTCAGCTGATAGCCTTGTGGGATTTTCCTTTAACGTAACTAGTTGCTTTTCCTTTGATGCTTTTAAATTCTCTCTTTATCCTTAATGTTTGCTATTTTAATTATAATGTGTCTTTGAGCGGAAATCTTTGAATTGAGCCTGTTTGGGACTTTCTGTACTTCTTGGACTTGGATGTCTGGTTCCTTTCCCAGATTAGGGTCGTTTTCAGCTATTATGTCTTCAAATACGTCTTCTGCTCCTTCCGTGCTCTCTTCTTCCAGGACCTCTACAATGTAAATGTTAGTACACTTAAAGTTGTCTCAGAGTTCTCTTGAACTGTCCTCATTTTTTAAAATTCTTTTTCTTTTTTCTCTTCAGTTTGAGTGATTTTGACTACACTGTCTTCCAGTTTGCTGATCTGTTCCTCTGTATCAGCTAACCTACTGTTAATTCCTTTTATTTCACTTATTGTATTTTTTGGCTCTGCTTGCTTGTTCATTATATTTTCTAACTCTTTGTTAGAAACTTCTAACCTCTCACTGTGTTCATCCTTCTCCTGAGTTCTTTGAGCATCTTTACAGTCATTACCTTGCAGTCTTATTGGGTAGAATGCTTCCTTTGGAACATATTCCTCTGTTGCCTTATTTTGCCCAGTTCTTTGTTTTTATTTCTATGTATTTCATAGGTTGGTTCCGTTTACCAATCTTAGATAAGTGACCTTATGTAAGAGACATTCTACGGGGCTGAGCAGCAGACTCCCCTCTAGTCACCAGAGCTGTATGCTCTAGGGGTGCCCTGTATATGCACTGCATGGGCCCTTATGACAAGCTGACTACTGTGGGCGTTCTGGTAAGCATGGTCAGCATGACTGACTACTGTGGGCGTGCTGGGACCAGAAAGTCCAAGACTGGTTGATTGCCAGACCCTGCCTAATGCAGAGGCCTCCGACTCTGGTGTGGTTGGCTGCAGCCTGGGGAGTTCTGGTCCTGGTGGGCAGGGCCAGGTCATGGGGCAGCTGGCTGCAGAGCCCTGAGGAGTTCCCAGGCTAATGCTGTCTTGCTGGTGGGTGGGACTGGGTGGAGGGTGGGTGTTCTCGGCCTGGTTTTGACCCACTGGGTTACAGGCTGGGTCCTGACACAGGTGACTACAGGGCTGCGGTATACCCAGGGGCTAGTGTCTGCTCTCTAGTGGGCAGGGCCAGGGCTCATGGGATCCCAGGGCTGGTGCCAACCAGTGGTGGGTGAGGCTGTATCCTGGGACTAGTTCTGTTCCATTGGTGCACAGAGCTGGGTCCCAGGGTCTCTGGCTGGGGGGCCTGGTTCCTGAAGCTGGTGTTGGCTTGTGGATGTATTGGTCTAGGTCCCATGGTATCCTGGGGCTAGTGTTGGTCCACTGGTGGGAAGAGCCTGCTCCTGAGGATCTCTGGCTGTGGGGCCCTGGTGATTGTAGAGTTGGTGTCAGCCTGCTGGTGGGCAAGGCCAGGGCCCAGGAGGTCCTGGGACTAGTGCCTACCCACTGGTGGGCAGAGTCTTGTTCAGGGTGGCTGGGGGCTCATGGGAGCCTAAGGCAGCAAACTTGCTGGTGTTTGGGGCTGTGTCCCCACCTGGCTAGCTTCTTGGCCTCAAGCGTCCCAGGATTGTTGGCAACTGGCTGGTGGGCAGGCTGGCTCCAGTTCTCATTTAACTTAGTGGGAGGAGTCCAAAATGGTGCTTGCTAGCAGCAGTGTTCTCATTGTAGAGTGAGCTCCCCAAAATGGCTACCGCCAGCATCTGTGTCCCCAGGGTGAGTCCCAGTTTCCTCTTGACTCTCTGGGAGGCTCTCTGAAATCAAGTGGGTCTGACCCAGTCTCCTTTCAAATTACTGCTTTTGCCCTGGGTCTCAGATCATGTGAGATTTTGTGTGTACCCTTTGAGAGTGGGAGTCTCTTGTTTCCTGCAGCCCTCTGGCTCTCCTGAAAACAAGCCCCGCTGGCCTTCAAAACCAAGTGTTCTGGAGGTTTATCTTCCCAGTGCAGGAGGTGTGGACTGGGGAGCCCTATATGGGGCTCAGACCTCTCACTTCTTGGGGAGAACATCTCCAATTGTGATTATCTTCCCATTTGTGTGTCACCTAACCTGGTGGTGTGGGTCTTGATTATACCGTGTCTCTGCCCCTTTCTACCCATCCTGTAGTTCCTTCTTTATATCTTCAGCTGTAAAAGATCTTTTCTGCTAGTCTTCAGGTCATTTTTATGGCAAGTTGCTCTGTACATAGTAATAATTTGGTGTGCCCATGGGAGGTGGGGAGCTCAGGGTCTTCCTATTCTGCCGTCTTGGTCACCCACACTAGGACAGAACTTTTTACTTTTGAGAAGTCCACTTTATCAGTTTTTATTCTTTTATAATTTGTGCTTTTTATTATCCCATCTAAAAATCTTTGCTTAACTATGGTAATTAAGATTTTCTCTTACGTTTTCTCCTAGTTTTATAGTTTTCTTTTATGTTTTCTGTGATCCATTTTGAGATAATTTTTATGTATAAGTTAAGGCATCACATTTCATTTTTTTGTGTGTATGGATATACAGTTGTTCCAGTACCACTTTTGTAAACGCTGTCTTTTCCCCTTCAGTTACATTGGCACTTTTGTTAAAGTCAACTGACCATATATGTCTTGGTCTGTTTCTGAAACTATTCTGTTCCATTGATATACATGTCTATTTTTATACCAGTACCAACTGACTTGATTAATGTAGCTTTACAGTGAGTCTTGAAATAGGAGTGTAGGTCTTCCATCTTTGTTCATCTTTTTCAAAGGTTTTATTTGAATTTCCATATACATTTTAGAATCAGCTTGTCAATTTCTACAAAAAAGTCTGCTGAAATTGTGATTGGGGCTGTTCTTAATCCATGGATCAATTTGCAGAGAATTGACATCCTAGCAACTTTGAGCCATCCAGTCCATAAAGATGGTATCTTTCACCTTTATTCAGATTATCTCCCAACAGTGTTTTGTATTTTTCATTTTACAAGTCTTATACTTTGTCAAACTTATCTAATAAGTATTTTAATATATTTTTGATCCTGTTGTGAATAGCGTTATTTTTAAATTTCCTTTTCTAGTGTTCTTCATTGACATAGAAATAGAGATGGTTTTGTATATTGATTTTATATACGGTGATTTTGCTCAACTGAAATCCTTAGGATTTTCTACCTACACAATCATATTATCTGTAAATAAAGGCAGTTTCACTTTTTCCTTTACAATCTTAGTGCATTTTCTTTCTTTTTTTGATTTACTGCATTAACAAGGATCTTTAGTACAATGTTTAATAAGTAATGAGTGCAGACCTTCATGCCTCTTCCCAATTTTAGGGAAGTGTTCAGCCTTACAATATTGAGTATGATATTACCTATATGTTTCTCATAGATGACCTCTATCAATTTCAGGAAGTTCCCTTCTATTTCTAATTGCTCAGAGTGTTTTTGATTGTGTTTTGAACTTTGTCAGGTGATCTCTTGAGATGATCATCTGGTTTTTCTTTTCTGAGTCTTTTAAAGTGGTGAAATACATTAATTTTTTAAATTATAAACTAACCTTGCATTTATGGGACGAGCACTACTTTCTTTTGATGTTTTTATTCTTCTGTACGTTGCTGGATTCAGTTTGCTAATATTTGTTAAGGTTTTAAGTGTCTCAGTTTAAAAGAGCTATTGATCTGTTTTCTTGTGATGACTTTATCTGGCCTTGCTGTCAGGATAATAGTAACGTAAGTGAGTTAGTGTTCCTCCTCTTCTATTTTCTGAAATACAGTTTATATAATTACTTAATTCTTGGGTAGACTTCAACAGTGAAGCCATCTGGGTCTGGATTTTTTTTTTTATGGGAAGGTTTTAAAATATGAATTGAATTTCTCTAGCTACTTAGGTTATCTGTTTCTTCTAGAGCAAGCTTTGTTAGTTTGTGTCTTTCAAGAAATTTGTTCAATTTATCTAAGCTGTCTAGTTTATTGTCATAATGACATTCACAGTTTTATTATTCTTTTTATATGTGTGGGGTCAGGTGTTGATAATTTGTGTCTTTTTTCTTTTATCCCTGATCATTCTAGCTAGAGATTTGTCATGTTTTTTTAACCTTCTAAAAGTGCCAGCTCTTCATTTTATTGATTTTTCCTTTATCTTTTCTTTTTATTGATTTTTGCTCTTCTTTTTATTATTTCCTTACTTTGGGTTTTAATGAAGTCTTTTTTCTAGTTTCTTAACACAGAGGCTAGATTATTGATTTTAGACTTCTTTCACTTCTCATAGAAGCATTTTAATACTGTAAATGCCCTTATAAGCACTGCTTTAGCACTATTACATAAAGTTTGATACGTTTTGTTTTCATTTTTACTTAAGTTCAAAATATTCTCTAATCGCATTTGTGGTTTCTTAACATGTGTTGTTTAATTTCTGAGTTTTCAGGATTTTTCTAACACTGTTTCATTACTGATTTCTAGCTGAATTCCATTGTAGTTAGAGAATTTATTGAGGCTTCTTTTAGAGCCATCTATTCGTATGTTCCATTAAATAGACCTGAGTGGTAATAACTGTTATTCATACCTCATTGGGTGGATCCAGCATCCGGAACATAGTAAATACCCAAATGTTAGTGATTATTAAAATATTACCTTCTACACTTCAATTTTCTCTTTTTTTCTTTTCTCATATGGATTGGATTAGATGACTAAGCTCTTTCTAGCTCTAAGAACTCTGAATCTTTGGGATCTAATACTAAATTGCATTTTCTGTAAATTTATGCCCATTCTGTCTTTGAGAATCCCGATTCTTAAAGCTCTGAAACTAAATTTTATATTCTGTAAATTTTTGGAATTCTTACAGGGACGGAAGAAGTCTGTAGTGTCTGTGGAGCCCAGGAGTCTTATTCAAGGAGCCTTTCAAGGGTGCTCAGTGTCTGGGATGACACTGAAATACATGTATGGGGTAAATGCCTGGAAGAACTGGGTTCAGTGGAAAAATGCCAAGGAAGAGCAGGGGGATCTGAAATGTGGTAAATACACGGCATGAATTTGTGTCTCGATTTAGGGGGTGGGAGGAATACAGATAAAGTCATAAGTCTACTCAAAAGGGATAAATAGTAGGTCAGAAATCCCATAAAACTTTGATTTTGGCTTTACTTAATTTTTTTCCCCATCTTTATTTATTCTCATTAATTTTTCTTTCTTTGTCAGGAGTTGAACATGCCTCATCTAGCCCGTGTTCTGACCCTTTAGGAAGTGCTCAAGACCATGCACTCTCTCAAGAATCTTCAGAGCCAGGCTGTAGAGGTAAAATTTCTCTCCTTGTGATCTGAATTGCTTGTAATATCATTGTTGATTTTAAATTTGTAAATGGAATATTTAAAATTATTTAAAATTTGAAGTTTATGTTTAAAAAGAGAAATTAATATCCTCTCCCAATTTTAAAGAGCTTGTTATAAAGGTAAGGTTGTATCTTCTGATCATGAGTTTCTTGTGCAAATATAAGGAATTCTGTTTCTTTTTCTAACACTATGCAAGTAACTCAAATCTGTTTTCTTGAGCCCTATATTTGTAGAATAATCAGTGTGGAACCCAGTGTAACACTTTTTGTTGTTGTTGTTAAGAAGAATACCTGGAAAAGCCTTGCTGTTACTGTAGGAATTTTTCCTATCAAGGAGCTGTATATGATTGACCATGATTGCAGGTTTCATTTTTGGTGCCAAGATCTTTGGAACCCAATAAACAGTTCAAATAGAGCAACACTGTATAATTTTAGAACCCTGATCATTAGCTTTCTTTTTTCCCTGGTTGTTCTATTCTAAACTTTGTTTTCAGTTTGTATTTTGCTTTTTTATTATCTGTGTTTTATATAAGATACTTATACAATCTTTGTGGGATGAGATGGGGCAGGAATGAATATGTCCTTGTAACTAGATTTTTTTGTCCCTTTCCAACTATACCTTCTCTCTGATACCTGGGTGATTGCATGCACTCTTGGCTTTGCCTCAGTCTACCCTCATTATTGGAGCAGTTAGTTGCTGCTGTGGTCTGTGACTGACTCATGGAGTTCCCACAGATCAAGTATAATCTCTCTGCTCCAGAGTGATATAAATATACTCCTGTTATGGGGGTTTACTAGGCCTTTCACCTTACAGTTTGAGTTTTTAAGAAAGAAGGAAGGGTAGGGACTTCCCTGGTGGTCCAGTAGTTAAGACTCTGTTCTCCCAAAGCAGGGGGCACAGGTTCAGTCCCCTATTGGGGAACTAAGATCCTGCATGCCGCACAGCGTGGCCAAAAAATAAACAAACGAAACAGTGGATATGTAAGTCAACTGTACTTCAATTTAAAAAAATAAAAATTTAAAAAGAAAGAAAAAAGGAGGGGTAGTGAAAATGGAGAAGTAATATTGTATTAGACCACCAAGCCTAAATGCAGTAGCCACAGGGGATGCCTACTCATTTCCGCTACTCATTCATCCAAAAAAAATACTTACTGAATACACCTGTCATGTATAAGGCATGGTTGTAGGCACTCAGGTGAAAAGATCAGACATGGTCCTTGCCCTCATGAATCACCTATTTCAATTTGCAAAACCAACTCAGGGGAGCTCAAGTGTATCTTTGGAAACATGCAGTGTTTTCTAAATGCAGAAAAGCAGTAACTAGAAAGAGTGTTTCAACTCATCCCACAGTGTGGACCAGTCTGTTGCAGTAAGATCTCTACAAGTCAAATTAGATAACTCTCCTGCCTAAAACTAATTCAGTTCTTAGTTGTCTTCAGACTCTTAATGTAATATATGAGGCTTACCATGATCTGCCCGCATCTGCCCTCTTTTCTTTTCTGCTGTTCACCTGAGTCCCCTGAACCTTTTCACTTTTGTGGTTGAGCACATACTATATTTTCTGGCATTTTCAAAGGCATGAAGTTATATGTTACTTAAAGTGTTCCTTATTCAAATAAATATGACTTTAAAGAAAGTTAAACAGCATTCTTTTTTGCAGATATCTCCAGAGCCTTTAATATGTTAAAAAACATTGTGAATTCTTTAGAGGCAGGTATAACATACTGCTGTTTTCCAAATTTATCAGATCTTAGAAACCCAGTTTTCTTGAGCTCTCACATGATTAGTATTTTGTGGAGTATACTTCGGGAAATCTTTTTATATCCTCAAATTGGAATTCTTTCTCCACTTGTTTAATTCTTCTCCACCTTTCACATCTCCCAGAATCTAACATGACCCTTCCCTGTCTATTAGATGGCCCTTATTTTTTTTCATAGAATTTTATTTAGATAAAACCCCTGTCATAGCACCCTATTACATCATATGTGCTTCACTGTCTTTATTTCTTTACCTAAAAAAGCCTTGAGATCAGGATCTGTCTTTAATCCATGTATTCACCAGTGTACACCACAATACCTGGGGCAGTGTAGTCAGTGTTTATTCAGTGAATTGAGTAATGTTATTATTTTTCTATAAGTTAGTATTTCAGATGTTTTCTACCTTTCCACAGTCCGCTCTGTCAAGCTGAAGGAAGATATTCTGTCCTGCACTTTTGCTGAGTTGAGTTTAGGCTTATGCCAGTTTATTCAAGAAGTGCGGAGACCAAATGGTGAAAAGTATGATCCAGACAGTATCTTATACTTGTGCCTTGGAATTCAGCAGGTATGAAATTCAATAATTGTTACAAAATCTATTGCATTTTTAATAATTCTGATAGAACTTGTGAATTAAGCTGAAAACTTATAGTGTATATTGTTTGTTTGGTATTGCTCGTATACTCTCTTCTTAATGAACTACTGACCCTGATTTAAAAGTCTTGGTCATATAAGCCTTTTATAAGTTAAACTGAGACTGTTAGAATAAGAGAAATTGAGGTCGGTGCATTTTATTGGTAAATGCACAAAAAAGGCATAAATAGTTCACAAAAGAAGTGACATAGGTGATTTGACATAGGTGACAGGAGACATCCTTGTCAAAAATCGTTTGACTAAATATGCATGTGTTTATTTTGGACTCTCAGTTTTTAATACATTGGTTTATGGCTATTCTTATGGTAGTACTCACTATTTTGATTACTGTAGGTTTGTAGTAAGTTTTGAAATTGGGAAGTGTGATTCCTCAAGATTCTTTTGGCTATTCGAGGTTCCTTGCAATTTCATATCAATTTTTAGGATCAACTTTTCCATTTCTTCAAAAACTAAACCGTTGGGATTTTGATAGGATTGTATTGAATCTGTAGATTGCTTTGGGGAATATTGCTGTTTTAACAATTTTGTCTTTAGATTCATGAGTACAAGATGTTTTTCCTAGGTGTTCTTTAATTTCAGCAGTTTTATGTAGTTTTAAGTGTGTAAATCACATACCTCTTTTGTTAAATGTATTCTTAAGTATTTTATTCTATCTGATGCTGTCGTAAATGGAATTTTCTTAATTTTCTCCTTGGATTGTTTATTACAACTGATTTTGTGTTGCTTATACTATGCAGCTTTACTAAGTTCATTTACTAGCTCTAATAACTAGTTTTTTTGTAGACACTTTAGAATTTTCTATATATAGGTTCATGTCACTGCATATAGAGATGGTTTTACTTCTTCCTTTCCTATTTCAACACTTTTTATTTCTCTTTCTCACCTGATTACTCTGGCTAGAATTTCCTGTACAATGTTCAGTAGAAGTGGCATTTTTATCTTGTTTCTGATCTAAGGGGGAAGTGATTTTTTTTTTTAAACCCATGTATTTTATAGGTACTCATATTTGAGTAAATGTACAAAACTCAATTCTGTGTATTCATAAAGAAAATGTTTTTTAAGATTGAAATAACTCCTGACTGTTACCAGTAGTTGCCTTTGTGTAGTGAGTTTGAGTATATCTTTCTTCCACCTTTTCTGTATTTTAAACTCTTTCCATAATGAGGATATAATATTTTTAAGTTGTGAAAATAACTTTATTAAAATAAAGAAGAAAATGAAGAATACTTTTCAACAACAAAACTGTAATCTGGCAATACAATCATAAATTGCCTTTGAAGAGGCCTATAAAAATGCACGTTGAAATGGTGTGTAATTTTTATTAGCCGGAATAAATTTAAGTGGAAATAAAAATTTACTGCAAGTCATACATAGATCAAAAAGCAGGAAACCAAGATAACCATAGATAAATAAGTTTAAAATACCAGATCTTAAAAACACTAGGGGCTTCCCTGGTGGCGCAGTGGTTGAGAGTCCGCCTGCCGATGTAGGGGACACAGGTTCGTGCCCTGGTCCGGGAAGATCCCACATGCCGTGGAGCAGCTGGGCCCGTGAGCCATGGCCGCTGAACCTGCGTGTCCGGAGCCTGTGCTCCGCAACGGGAGAGGCCACAACAGTGAGAAGCCGCGTATCACGAAAAAAAAAAAAAAAAAACAACACTGAAAGATTTTTAGCATATAATTATGCTACTTTGTGTTATTCTCTTGTTCTATTCATTGTATTTCTCTGAAGTGCTTGACTCTGACCTGACCTGCACCGTCAAAATATTTAACAGTAATTTACTCAAGCTGTTGCGTGTTTCCCATTCTGTGATGTGATTCTTTTTTTTGGGGGGGCTGCATTGGGTCTTTTTTTTTGTTGCTGCACACGGGCTTTCTCTAGTTGTGGCGAGTGGGGGCTAGTCTTCATTGCAGTGCGCGGCTTTCTCATTGTAGTGGCTTCTCGTTGCAGAGCACAGGCTTTAGGCACATGGACTCAGTAGTTGTGACTCACAGGCTCAGTACTTGCGGCACACGGGTTTAGTTGCTTCGCGGCATGTGGGATCTTCCTGGACCAGGGCTTGAATCCATGTCCCCTGTATTGGCAGGTGGATTCTTAACCACTGTGCCACCAGGGAAGGCCCTGTGATATGATTCTTGATGGTTATAATTAGCATACTTTTAAGTCGTATAATTAGACTTGAACTTTTTGAAGGCTGGCTTGTGAGGCAGAGAGTTGAGAGCTGTGGTTAGAAGCCTCCAAATAAATAGTTTTAAATTCTGGATAGCCTCAGGTTATCTGACACTAGATAACTATATTATTTGCAGGAAGTCATCTTGTAACTAGGCTAAAAAACAAACAAACTGCTAAGAGCGCACCTCAGACATTGAGAATTAGAAAAATGATTTGAGAAATTTGAATTAGGACCAATTTTTTGTATATCAGTTTTATTAACTAACTAAAAGGTACTTATAATTATTTTATACCATTCATGTTTTTAAAAGGAAATAGAAAACTTTACCTTACAAGCTCAGTGCTCAAGATAATGCTAATTCATGTGAAAAGCATCTTTAGCTTAAATTGTGGTGTTTTAACTGTATCCTTAAAATGGTTCACAGTATTGTAAGGATAAAAACTAAGGGTAAACTATATTCCTAAAAATATTCTTTTTAAAAACTTGTGGGTTTTTTTGTATCAACATATATGTTTCCATTTTTTTCTCTTGTAGTACCTGTTTGAAAATGGTAGAATAGATAACATTTTTACTGAGCCCTATTCCAGATTTATGATTGAACTTACCAAACTCTTGAAAATATGGGAACCTACAATACTTCCTAATGGTAGGATGATTATATTTTGATTCTTTTCATGATATACCTTCTTAAATTGCTTGTTTTGTGATTCTCTTTTTATAAATTGTTCATTTTATATTTGTCTTGATTTATAACATATTTGGACTTTTGAGGAGAAAGTCTTTGGTTTATTATCAATTATTTTAGTAAAAGTATACCTTCCATACAGTACATGAATAGATACTAACTATTGAATATAAAAAACAACTGAAGGTTACATTTACTTTTTAGAAACCATTTTTGATCTGGTAGTTTTGGTAAAGTTGTACATGGTATCAGTAGCTGGCACATATGCTACTTTTAGACTCTGTTAGCAATGGACCTTTTTCAGTAGTTTATAAAAAGTACCCTGAACTGGTTGTTAAAGAGAGTTAAGTCTTCATCCTTGAATTGTCTGTGCCATATGTCTTTGGATAAGTCCCTAATTCACTCCTGGTCTCATGCTCCTTGGCTATGAATGGAGAGGTTAAATGTGATGCCCAGAAATGTGTGCCCTTTCTGTTGGGCTACAGGGCACCTTTGACGCATTATGAGCAGTGTGGTGGCATGATGCATTTAGCATTCAAATAGGGGGCTAGAGACATAGATTTTTGCAAGTAATAAATCTGTGTTCATGGATAGTCTTCCAGGAATAGAATGCAGAAGCAGCAACAAAGGGGATTGGGGAGAGAACGTTAGGAAAGACCTGTGTTTAAGGGGTATCATGAGGAAGGTCCATTTAAAAGTATACTCATTTTATTTTTTCTGACCTCTGCTTTTCAAGAAAAATCCAGATAAGTTATCGTGAAGCAATCGCTCTTAATATAAATTTAAAATAAGAAGAGATAGGAGGGAGAGAGAGCTCTATCTGTCCTCTAAAGATATTAGACAAATAAAACTGAACCAGTTAACAGTAAACAGAATGATCTCAAACAGGAGTCTGCAAACTGCAGCTCATGGGCCAGATCAGGCCTGCTGCCTGTTTCTGTATAGTACATGAGCTAAAAATATTCTTTACATTTCTAAATAGTTGGGGAAAAAATTAAAGAAAAATATTTTGTGGCCTGTGAAAATTGAATGAAATTCAAATTTGTTTCTATAAATAAATTTTACAAATAGCCACACCTATTTGTTTATGTATTGTCTACACTTCCTTATCTTTTACAACAACAAAGTTGTTTTCAAAGCCCTCATGGCCCACAGTGCTTAATATGTTTACCATCTGGCTCTTCACAGAAAAATTTTACCAGCCCCTGGTCTAAAGTAACAATAGATTAAAACTGTCTCAGGGGAGTGCTCACAACGTCTGCCTCAGGGGCATCATCTGCCCTTTTCTTTGCAGTGCTTGTTGTTCTGTATGAGGGAGAGGGAGAAAGAGGGCAACAGCCTTTTCCTTAGTATCTTCCTGTCTGAGGATTAGAGAAATTACTTAGTCCCATTTAGCAGGAGCTTAGTACTGTTTCTTTTTCCCCTTTCTTCTGTTCAGGTTACATGTTCTCTCGCATTGAAGAAGAGCATTTGTGGGAGTGCAAACAGCTGGGCGCTTACTCACCAATCGTCCTCTTGAACACCCTCCTTTTCTTCAATACCAAATACTTTCAACTAAAGAATGTTACTGAGCACTTGAAGCTTTCCTTTGCCCATGTGATGAGACGGACCAGGACTCTGAAGTACAGTACCAAGATGACATATCTGAGGTTCTTCCCACCTTCACAAAAGCAGGAGACAGAACCAGGTGTGTGGTGGGAGTTTTTAAGTTTTCTTTCTTTCATTCTTTTTTTTAAATTGAAGCATAGTTGATGTACAATATTATGTTAGTTTCAGGTGTGCAACATAGAGACTTGACATTTAAATACATTATGAAATGATCACCATGATAAGTCTAGTAACTGTCTGTCTCCGTACAGAGTTACTCCAGTATTATTGGCCATATTCCTTATGCTGTATGTTACCTCCTGTGCCTTATCTTATAACTGGAAGTTCGTTCCTCTTAATCCCCTTCACCTGTTTTGCCCATCCCCCACCCCTCTTCCCTCTGGCAACCACCAATTTGTTCTCTGTAGCTGTGAGTCTATTTCTGTTTTGTATGTTCATTTGTTTTATTTTTTATATTCTACATATAGGTGAAATCAGATGGTATTTTTCTTTTTCTCACTGACTTATTTTACTTAGCATAACACCCTTTATGTTGTCACAAATGGCAAGATTTCATTCTTTTTTATAGCTGAGTGAATTAAACCATTCTGTTGATGGACACTTCCATATTTTGGCTATTATCAATAATGCTGCAGTGGACATAGGGGTGTATAAATATCTTTTTGAATTAGTGTTTTTGTTTTCTTCGGGTAAAAAATACCAGTAAGTGGAATTGCTGGATCATATGGTAGTTCTATGTTTAATTTTTGAGGAAGCTCCATACTGTTTTTTCAGAATGGCTGCACCAGTTTACATTCCCACCAACAGTGCGTGAGTGTTCCCCTTTTTACACATCGTTGCCAACACTTGGTATCTCTTGTCCCTTACATGATAGTCATTCTGACAAGTGTGAGGCGTTATCTCATTGTGGTTTTGACTTGCATTTCCCTGATGATTAGTGATGTGGAGCACCTTTCCGTGTTTCTGTTGGCAATCTGTATGTCCCTTTGGGAATGGCTATTCAGATCCTCTGCCCATTTTTTAATTGCATTTTTTGTTTGTTTTTTGGATATTGAGTTCTCTGAGT
The DNA here is from genome assembly GCF_059928025.1 of Delphinapterus leucas. NCBI lineage: Eukaryota > Metazoa > Chordata > Mammalia > Artiodactyla > Monodontidae > Delphinapterus > Delphinapterus leucas. Next base: position 162,261,392 of record NC_143129.1, on the reverse strand, counting down.
TCTTTATACATTTTGGATATTAACCCCTTTCCAGATATATAATTTGCAAATATCCTCTCCCATTCAGTAGGTTGCCTTTTCATTTTGTTAAGGGTTTCCTTTGCTATGCAAAATCTTCTTAGTTTGATGTGGTCCCATTTGTTTATTTTTGCTTTGGTTGTCTTTACCTGAGGAGACAGATCCAAAAAAATATTATTAAAACCGATGTCAAAGTTTTCTGCCTGTGTTTTCTTCTAGGACTTTTATGGTTTCAGTTCTTAACGTTTAAGTCTTTAATCCATTTTGAGTTTAATTTTGTATATGATGTGAAAAAAGTGGTCCAGTTTCATTCTTTTCCATGTAGCTGTCCACTTTTCCCAACGCCATTTACTGAAGAGTCTGTCCTTTCCCCATTGTATATTCTTGCTTCCTTTGTCATACGTTAATTGGCCATATAAGCATGGGTTTATGTCTGGGCAAGCTATTCTGTTCCATTGATCTGTGTGTTTGTGCCACTGTCATACTGTTTTGATTACTATGGCTTTGTGGTATGCAGTTGACCCTTAAACAATACGTAGGTTGGGCCACCAACCCTACTCACAGTCCAAAATCCACATATAATTTTACAGTCAGCCCTCCTTATCCACAGTTTCACATCTGCAGATTCAAACAGCCGTGATTGTATAGTACCATAGTATCTAATTATTGAAAAAATATCCATGTATAAGTGGATCCACGTTGTTCAAACTTGTGTTGTTTAAGGGTCAACTGTAGTTTGAAGTCAGGGAGTGTGAACCTCCAGCTTTGTTCTTCTTACTCAAGATAGCTTTGGCTATTTGGGGTCTTTTGTGGTTCCCTATAAATTTTAGGAGTATCTGCTCTATTTTTGTGAAAAATGCCACTGGTATTTTGATAGCATTGCATTGAATCTGTAAGTTATTTTGGGATGGACATTTTAACACTATTAATTCTTTCAATCCATGAGCATGGTGTATCTTTCCATTTATTTGTGTTGTCTTTGATTTCTTTCATCAGTGTCTTACAGTTTTTAGAGTACAGGTCTTTCACCTCTTTGGTTAAATTTATTCCTAGGTATTTTATTATTTTTGATGCAATTGTAAATGGAATTGTTTTCTTAATTTCTCTTTCTGATAGATGGTCATGAGTGTATAGAAATGCAAAAGATTTCTGCATGTTTTGTATCCTGTAAAATGTACTTACTGAATTTATTTATTCTGATCGTTCTTTGGTAGTGTCTTTAGAATATTCTGTATACAGTATCATGTCATCTGAAGATGGTGGTGGTTTTACTTCATCCTTTCCAGTTTGGATTTTTAAAATTTCCTCTTCTTATCTGATTGCCATGGCTAGGACTTCTAATACCATGTTAAATGAAAGTGGCAAGAGTGGGCATCCTTGTCTTATTCCCAATCTTAGAGGAAATAGTTTCAGCTTTTCACCATTGAGTATGATGTTAGCTGTGAGTTTGTCATACATGACATTTATTATGTTGCGGTATATTCCCTCTGTAGCCACTTTGTTGAGAGTTTTTATCAGAAATGGATGTTGAATTTTTTCAAAAGCTTTTTCTGCATCTATTGAGATGATCTTGTGCTTTGTATCCTTCATTTTCTTAATGTGGTATATCATGTTGATTTGTGAATATTGATCCATCCTTGCATCCCTGGGATAAATCCCACTTGCTCATGGTATATGATCCTTTTAATGTATTGTTGAATTCAGTTTGCTGATATCTTGTTGAGGATTTTTGCATTTGTGTTTATCAGCGATATTGGCCTGTAATTTTATTTCTTTGGTGTCTTTGTCTGGTTTTGGTATCATGCTGGCCTTGTAGAATGAGTTTGGAAGAGTTCCTTTCTCTTCTATGTTTTGGAATAGCTTGAGAGAGATAGATATTAACTCTTCTTTAAATGTTTGGTAGAATTCATCTGTAAAGCCATCTGGTTCCAGACTTTTGTTTGTTGGGAGTTTTATGATTACTGATTCAGTTTCATTATTGGTAATTGGTCTGTTCATGTTTTCTGTTTCTCGCCTGATTTAGTCTTGAAAGATAGTATGTTTCTAGGAATTCATCCATTTCCTCTCGGTTGTCCAGTCTGTTGGCGTATAGTTGTTCATAGTAATCTCTTACGATCTGTTGTATTTCTGTGGTGTCAATTGTAACTTCTGTTTCATTTTTCATTTTATTTATTTGGGCCCTCTCTTTTTTTTTCTTGATGAATCTGGCTAAAGGTTTGTCAATTTTGTTCATCTTTTCAAAGGACAGGCTCTTTTCTATTGTTTTTTAGTCTCTGTTTCATTTATTTTCATTTTGATCTTTATCATTTCCTTCCTTCTGCTAATTTTGGGTTTTGGTTGTTCTTTTTCTAGTTCCTTTAGGTGTAAGGTTAGATTATTTGAGATTTTTCTTGTTTCCTAAGGTAGACCAATATTGCTATAAATTTCTCTCTTAGAACTGTTTTTGCTGCATCCCATAGATTTTGTCTCAAAGTATGTTTTGATTTCCTCTTTGATTTCTTCAGTGATCCATTGGTTGTTTAGTAGCATGTTATTTAGACTCCACATATTTGTTTTTGCCAGTGGTTTTCTTTTAATTGATTTCTAGCCTGGTACCCTTGTGGTTAGGAAAGGTGCTTAATATGATTTCAGTTTTCTTAAACTTATTGAGATTTGTTTTGTAGCCTAACATGTGATCTATCCTGGAGAATGTTCCATGTGTACTTGAAAAGAATGTTATACTATTTTGGGGTGGAATGTACTATTTATTAAGTCCATCTGGTCAAATGTGTCATTTAAGGCCAATGTTTCCTTATTTATTTTGTGTTTGGATGATCTGTTCATTGATGTAAGTGGAGTGTTAAAGTCCCCTACTGTTAGTGTGTTACTGTCACTTTCTCCTTTTATGTCTCTTAATATTTGCTTTATATATTTAGGTGCTGCTGTGTAGGATGCATACATATATACAAGTGTTTCTTCTTATTGTTGGACTGATCCCTTTATCATTATGCAGTGTCCTTCTTTGTCTCTTTGTTTTAAAGTCTGTTTCGTCTGATATGAGTATTGCCACCCCAGCTGTCTTTTCATTTCCATTTGCATGGAATATCTTTTTCTATCCCCCTTGCTTTCAGTCTGTGTGTTTTCTTTAGATCTGAAGTGAGTCTCTGGTAGGCAGCATATATATGGATCTTATTTTGGTATCCAGTCAGCCACCCTGTGTCTTTAGATTGCAGCATTTAGTCTATTTACATGTAAAGTAATTACTGATAGGTACATACTTATTACCATTTTGTTCATTGTTTTCTGGTTGGTTATATTGTTCTTGTCTGTTTCTTTTTCTCTTGCTCTATTCCCTTGCGATTTAATGGCTTTTTAGTGTTATGTTTGTATTCTTTTTTATTTTTCATGTGTATATCTATTTTTTTTTTTTTTTGCGGTACACGGGCCTCTCACTGTTGTGGCCTCTCCCGTTGCGGAGCACAGGCTCCGGACGCGTAGGCTCAGTGGCCATGGCCCATGGGCCCAGCTGCTCCGTGGCATGTGGGATCTTCCCGGACCGGGGCACGAACCCGCGTCCCCTGCATCGGCAGGCGGACTCTCAGCCGCTGCGCCACCAGGGAAGCCCTCGTATGTATATCTGTTATTGGGTTTTGGTTTGTGGTTATCATAAGGCTGTTACATAACAACTTATGTATATAGCAGTCTATTTTAAGTTGATGGTTGCCTAAGTTTGAGTGCATTCTAAAAGTACTACATTTTTACTCCCCCCCCTCACCTTTTATGTTTTTGACATACTTTACTTTTTAAAAATTTTGTATATTCTTTAATAATTATAGATTATATGATCTTACTACTTTTTAAATCTTCATACTATGTACATAGGTGGTTGATTCACTACCTTTACTATATGTTTGCCTTTACATTGAGATTTTTTTTCTTCCATAATTTTCATATTTCTAGTTATGGCCTTTTCTTATGTTTAAAGAAGTCCCTTGAATGTTTATTGTAAGGTCAGTTTAGTAATGATAAACTCTTTTAGTTTCTGCTTCTCTGGGAAACTTTATTTCTCCTTTAATTCTGAATGATAATCTTGACAGATAGAGTAGTCTTGGTTGTAAATTTTTTCCTTTCAGCATTTTGAACATCTCATGCCATTCCCTTCTGGCCTGTCAAGTTTCTGCTGAAAAGCCAGCTGATGGTCTTATGCAGGCTCCCCTATATGTAACTAGTTGTTTTTCTCTTGCTGCTTTAAATATTCTCTCTCTATCTTTAACTTTTGACATTTTAATTATAATGTGTCTTGGTGTGGGTTTCTTTGGGTTCATCTTGTTTGGGACTCTCTGTTTCCTGAAATTGGATGACTTCTCCAGGTTAGTCAAGTTTTCAGTCATTTTTTCTTCAAATAAGTTTTCTGTTTCTTTTTCTCTCCTCCTTCTGGAGTCCTCATAATGCAAATGTTAGTATGCTTGATGTTGTCCCCAGAGGTAAGCTATCCTCAGTTTTTTTTTCCTTTTGCTGTTACAGTGGGGTGATTTCTACCACTCTTTCTTCCAGGTCACTGATCCATTCTTCTGCTTCATCTAATCTGCTACTGATTCCCTCTAGTGGATTTTTCATTTCAGTCATTGTATTCTTTATCTCTGATTGGTTCTTTTTTATTTTCTTTATCTCTTCGTTGAAGGTCTCACAGTGGTCCTCCATTCTTCTCCTGAATTCGGTTAGTATCTTTATGACCATTATTTTGAACTCTTTATCTGGTAGATTGTCTATCTTTGTTTTGTTTAGTTCTTTTTTTTTTTTTTTTTTTTTTTTGAGTATTTTGTCTTGTTCTTTCCTTTGGAACAATTCCTTTGTCTCCTCAGTTTTCCTAGCTCTCTGTGTTTGTTTCTATGTACTGGATAGATCAGCTACATCTCCCATTCTTAAAAGCATGGCTTTATGTAAAAGGTATCCTATGAGGCCCAGTAGCACAAGGCTGCATGTACCCTCCTGTTGTGGCTGGGCCATGATGGCTGTGGGTGTGCTAGTGTGCAGGGCTGGCCCCTGGCACAGCTGGCTATAATGCCCAGCTGTGACTTGCGGGTACTCTGGTGTGCGGGGCCATCTCCTAGGGTGGGAGCTGCTTTTGGAGGGGCTCCAGTACCAGCTGAGGGAGCCTGCTGGGAGTGGCAGGATGGTGGGATGCTTTGGGCTCTAGTGCTCGCTGAAGCCACCTGCTGAGTATGATAGCGTATGGAGTTGCTTTGGAGGAGTGTCAACTGGGGTGGATCTACAGGTGAACCTGGGGTGAGATGTGGAGAGTCATAAATGGTGCCTACCAGCACTGTACCAGCTAGGTGTAGAAGGTGAACAAAAAATCCTGGTGTTGCCCAGTGGCTACATAACCAGAGAAAATTACAAAAGATCCCTGACTCTCCTGCACACACCATAAAATCAGTCAATGAATCTCCTTTACGTATGACCCAGGTATTTTTCAAACCACTTCCTCTGCAACGGGACTTGGAGCAAGATAGTTTTTGCATGTGCCCTTTAGAGTGGAGTTTCATTTTCTTACAGCTCTCTGGACATAAGTCCCACTGGTTTTCAAAGCCAGTTGTTATGGGGGTTTGTCTTTCTGGTGATGGTTCCCCCGAGGCTGGGGAGCTCAGTGGGGTTTGCACCCTTTGCTCCTCAGGAGGACCTCTACAGTTTTGATCTCCTCCCTGCTTGTGGATCCCTGTGCCAGAGGTATGGGTCCTGGCCAGATACCATCTCCACCCCTCCTACCCATCTTAGTGAGGATTTTTTTTTCATCCTTAGTTGTGGAAAATCTTTTCTGCCAGTCTTCAGGTCTTTCTCAGGGATAGTTCCTCTATGTGTAGTTGTAATTTTGGTGTGTTCATGGAAGGAGATGAGCCCAGGATCTTCCTACTGTGCCATCTTGTCCCCCTCTTGTAAGATTGCTATTTGAAGTCAATTTATTAATATTCAAATAGACACATTACAGAAGAGTAATTGCAAATTCTAGACATGGAAGAGTATAGCTTTAACATTTAAATGCTTTTCTTTATTGTCAGGGCCAGGTTAAAGGCTCAACTCAAAATTAGAGGAATCACTTCTATTGTTTTTTTTTTTTTTTTCCTTGCTGTGCTGCATGGCTTGTAGGATCTTAGTTCCCAGACCAGGTATTGAACCTGTGCCCCCTGCAGTGGAAGCACAGAGTCTTAACCATTGGACCACCAGGGAAGTCCTGTTTTATTGGCTTTTAAATTAGAAATACTGATTTAATTGGTCTATAGCCCAGATAATCTGCATTTTAAAACTTTGCAGGGAACTTAAATATAAAGCCAAGGTTGGGAATCACTGATTTAGAGGCAACTGATAGGTCAATTCCTAGTTAAAAGGAACTTGCTTAACTTTTACATCTACTGTTTCTAAAACTTTTTTTTTTTTTTACCAGAGTGCTCCGTCTTAGTTAACGTTGTCAAAATATGAAGGAACTTAAACCTGACCTAGAGTATACTGCCTTCATACACAGTAGAATAATATCAGCAGTGACTGTTTTATTAGAAGGTTTATGGTCTTGCATTCCAAAAACAGCCTATTAAGTAATAGTTTGTTTTTAATGTTTAAAAAACTAATGTTGTTATTATGGAACTAGAAATTACATTTATTAATTTTGAAGAAAATTGTAAGTTCTAAAATTCCCCAAATGAAGCTGTTACTTCCTTGGGAAAAGAGTGGAGTATATGTTTTCAATGTGAGAATTTTAAATTACTGAAACTAAAATCTGTAAAGAATAATTGTGATGTTCATCATTGTGTTAACTTTTTTCTCAGTTGCTCCTTTACTTTATAAAATACTAAGATTATCTTGCTTTTTCACCATGTATCCATGTCCTCTTTCCTTTATTGTGTTTATATATAGCCCACTTTATGCTCTTAATTGATATTAATTCAGGGAGGCAGAGGCAAGGAGGCAACATTTCTCTGTTTTCTGATTAGGTGCTTTACCAGATTGGTAATAAATTTAGCTTCTTTTTCTGGATGAGCAGCTAGCAAATTATTTAGGTAGTCTCTAAATGGAAAACTGGATGACTTTTGTTTAAGTCATAACTAATACAGGAGGCTGGGGAAAGTTCTGGATCAGTTGTTAAAAGTATCTATAAGAAAAAAACAAGAAAACCTTTTTCCTCAGGTTTTCAGATCCACCTAATACTCTCTTGAAAATTCAATGGAGAAAGTGGGAAAGAAACAGCCTACCTTCCATGTCTTCACCCTGGCTTCTTTCTTTCTTCTTTTTGTTTTTTTTGCGGTACGCAGGCCTCTCACTGTTGTGGCCTCTCCCGTTGTGGAGCACAGGCTCTGGACGCACAGGCTCAGTGGCCACGGCTCACGGGCCCAGCCGCTCTGCGGCATGTGGGATCTTCCCGGACCAGGGCACAAACCCGTGTTCCCTGCATTGGTAGGCGGACTCTCAACCACTGTGCCACCAGGGAAGCTCCCCCCCACCCCCACTTTTTTTTTTTTTAAGATTTTTTTTTTGATGTGGACCTTTTTTTTTTTTTTGATGTGGACCATTTTTAAAGTCTTTATTGAATTTGATACAATATTGCTTCTGTTTTATGTTTTGGTGGGGTTTTTGGCCACAAGGCACGTGGGATCTTAGCTCCTCAACCAGGGATCGAACGCGCACCACCTGCATTGGAACGCGCGGAGTCTTAACTACTGGACCGCCAGGGAAGTCTCACCCCGGCTTCTTTCTGATAATCCTTGGCCTCTGCAAAATTCTGTTGGTGAAAAAGGGTTTGCTCTTTCCTTATCAAATGGTCAACTTACTGAGAATTTCTTTTCCCAGCAAAGATTTCATTTCTCATAATACTATGCAAATGAAAGAAACTTAAATGCCCAGTGGACACGGGTGCCCCACAGGAGAAATATTTTCAGAGAAAGAGATCAACTTCTGTCTTGATCTCTACTATAGAAGAACATATGGAACCCTTTTTTCTCTTTATTTTGCTGTGGCTTAACAACCCTATGCCTAATAAAATCTCTTAAATTCAGGCTCAGAATTGAGACGTACTCTCAAGCATCAATGCTTTTTGTCATGCTGCCTCCACTTTGGTGAGAAGGGAAACATAAATTTTACAGGACAGGGACTTTGTTTGATTAACCCAGCACTAATCTGGTGCCTCCATAGGTCTTCAATAAATGTCGAACGAGTGAGTAAGTGAAAGGAAGGGAGAGGGAGTGACTAGAAGCAAAGCTCATTGGGTGTCTTAAGACTCGAAGAAAGACTTTTCTAATACTTTGATTATAATTTCCTGTCTCAAGATAAACTAACTGTTGGCAAGAGGAAACGAAGCGAAGATGATGAGGTTCCAGTGGGTGTGGAGATGGCAGAAAATACTGACAACCCACTAAGATGCCCAGTCCGACTTTATGAGTTTTACCTGTCCAAATGGTAAGTGATTTTCCTCTGAACTAGATAAAACACACTGCAAAAAATAGTTAAAATACTATAGATTTCAGAAATGTAGCTGGTCTGTAACTCTAAACAAGGATTTACTTACAATTTTATGTTTTCCCCATTCTCATATCTGCCTGGATTTTGAACCAAGAAACAAATTGCTTCACCTTTGTAAATTTTTTTCCCAAAAATCTCTTGAAAAGCAAGAATCACTGCCATTGTTTGATCTTTACAAGTGTTACTCAACTTTATGTGATATCTAAACTGCTGTGAATTTATTACTTATATAGAAAAGAAGGGGAAAAGTTGTAGTACTAACTCTATAAATAGGAAAGCAATTTATTTTTAAAGAATTGAAATTTTTTGAGTGGTGTTTTTCTTACAGAAACTTTATGACTTTAAAGAGTTGTAAGATCCACACTAAAGCATTTTTTTCTCAAAGAAATATAATCACTGGGTTTGTTCTTTGATAATGTGTATTGAGTGCTCTTGGGATTCATTCCAGGATATTGGGCACTGAGGATATGTGGTTCTCAGCCATAGTGTCACATGTGAATTGAATTTTTTGTTACTCCTGGTAATGTTTTAAGTACTAAAGTCTGAAAGATTTACACTTTGTCATCTATTAACATTATACTCACTTTCAATCCAGTGTGATTCTTGAGTCTAGGCGAAAAAATACAGAGTCACAGGTTGCTCCTGGAGCATAAATGCCTATAAACTTATTTATATCTGTGGGTGCATTGTTTATTAGTCACAGTATGGAAAAGTTGAGAGCCGTTATATTTAAAGAGTAGTTACATATTTCCTATACTCTCTGATCCCAATTTTCTTTCTTTTTCTTTTTTTTTTCCTGTGGATAGTTCTGAAAGTGTGAAGCAGAGGAATGATGTGTTTTACCTTCAACCTGAGCGCTCCTGTGTTCCAAATAGCCCCATGTGGTACTCCACGTTTCCAATAGACCCTGGGACCCTGGACACCATGTTAACACGTATTCTCATGGTGAGGGAGGTACATGAAGAACTTGCCAAAGCCAAATCAGAAGACTCTGATGTTGAATTATCAGATTAAAGTGGAAGTGGGGTTCCTATTTTCATACACGTTGGTATGCACCAAACTGTGAATGCATCCAGCTTTGGAAAACGATCTATAAGTCCAAGTCCTCTTGACTTGATTATAAGATAATGGAAAACAGACGACTCGTGAACCACAGTGTGGATGTACAAATGAAAATTGAAGGAAAGAATATGAACTGAGAAATGTTGTTCTTTGGCAGTGATATAGTTCTTAGACATCTTCAGAATGACTAACCAATTTCTCTGAGTGGTGCATAATCTTATTTTGTTTGGGAATAACAAATTGTGGAATATTTTTAAGGAAAACTGTTGTATAAAACTCTACCATAGTAACCTTAGACCTTAGAGAGGTAGCTTTGGAGTGAAACCTTGGCTGCAGTAGGCTACTTGGGCAAGCCCTATGTAAAAGTCAGGGGAGAAATCAGTACGGAGCTAAGAGTGGCATCAGATGAGGACTGTGGGACCCAGACTTGAAGACCCAATAAAAATATTCAACTTTTTTTAAAAGGTAGAGAGTGAAGTGGTCTTGATTTTGATTTTCACTGCCAAGCCAATTCTGTGAAGGATAGAAGCCTCTGGTGCTTTTGCCATGGGGTCCCTCAAATCAGAGGAAAAGGCCTTCACTGCTGTTCATGCAGTAATGTGTCCCTTTCACTTTCTGGGTCTAGCCTTCTCAGCTGTGGGTCTGGATGTGGGTAAATTAAGTTCAAGGGGCTGAAACTCTGCAAAATGATTATGCACACAGAAAATCTGTGGAGCCCATTAGACCCCAAGTGTCTTGAAATGTTTGCAGAAAACCCACTAAAATGCCCACTTCTCTGGGTGTCAGCCTTTATTGCTGCTGTCTCACAGCATGAGCTGTGGTACACAGAAATGGGGGTTCTCCTTTTGTTTCCATTTTATCCCCAAATGGCAGCTTTTATCCCACTGTTTTATCTTCCTGTTTCCCAGATAGTTCCTATCATTTTGTCTTTTGCACCAGTTTCTGGAGGCCCTTGTCATTTCACAAAGAGTCTCTCTCCTTACTGTGGCAAGCCTGTGGGTGATTCCACAAAGACACAGTGTTACTTAGCTATCAGAATTATGGTAGAAGAGGTCCTAGTATATTCCTATATAAAGCATTTGGAAGATGAGCTTGTTGCCCAAAGAAACTTGAAAATAGGATTTTGGGGTTAGGATACAAAGACACTGACTGTCTTTCATATCCACGAGCAGGTCTTCTTATGGCATTATTCCAGACTCTAGCTGTTTTAGTAGTTCTATGAGGATTGCAAGTCCTGGGTGTGTTTGGCATATGGATCCTTCTTCTTCATCTCCATTCTGTTTCTTCCCCACAAAATTTTGAATCAAAGCGTTTATGATATTGGCCAATCACGGAATTTCGTTAGCTGAGGTTAATTTGACCCTTTAATAGAAATGAGAGAAGTCTAAAAAGCCTCCTAGAAACTTTAACCTTGAAAGACTTCACAGTATGTCCCATTTTTCAGATGGGGGTGACAGGTTGTTTTTTTTGGTTTTTTTCAATAAATAAACTCTTTAACTACAATAAAAATTTAAAAGTAGGCCTTTTGACATTGTGTACTTACGGTTCTGTCCCTCTGCCTGTAACAAATTTTGTTTTTGTTACCAAGAACTATGTGAAAGAAGTAAATCTGCCCCAGTTCTGTATGATTAATTCCATCTGTGTTTGTCATTTCTGACTGGAAAACTTCTTACTTCCAGACCTTGTTTGATATGGAGGAAAAACAGTTGGATTGTCTGATAAGTCTGCCAATAAACTATCCAGAAACATCAGGTGTAATAGTCCCCACTATACAAATTTTATGGTTTATATAAACACTAATATTTCCCCTTCTGTAGAAAAACAAATATATGGCATAGTAGATAAACTATTGTAAAACACTAGAGAGAAAAAAAAATCTGTATCTTTTAATTGAGAACAGCCAATATCCAGGTAAATGGCTGTACCAGGATGTCAATTGCATGTTAGTCCACACAGTTGTCCAGATCCTGAATTAATTCGTAAAAGAAAATATTAATTATTGGTCATTCCTCATAAGCATAGCCATTGATATGTATGTCTGGTTATTTGCTTTTTAAAATTTTATTAAAATTATGTTAAATTACATTTTTCCCCCCCAGGGGAGAAAAAATATCAAATAAGAGAAAACATTAAATTATCCATTCTGTTCTTTTTTGTTTTTTAAACACTTGGGTTTTCATCTTGCAGAAACCACAGAAATATTCCCTTAGAATAAAACAGTATATTTGTATTTGATGGGTGAATTATTCCTTTTTGTTATGTCTTGAAAGAATTTTAAATATTTTTTCCTGTTTGACCCTATTGGTATGACCCAACAGATGGCATATTACAAAGAAAGAGAGCATTTTTCAGAAAATTGTTTGATTTTTACTCAGTCCAGAAAACATACTGTTTCACTGCAAAATCTTTTCAAAATTTTTTTTCCCATCAAAGACTTCTTCTGATTTTTAATCTATTAACTATATTCAAAGCCCTGAAAGCTAGAAGTATCAAGTATCATGTATATATTTCATTTCAGGCAGACTTTTTTTTTTTTGAGATTCACAAAGCTTGCCTCATTCAACTTGAATCATTTTGAAATCATGAAATTAGAATAAAGAATATATCCACTCTTAAGTATAAATACATATTTAATTTGGGAATGTGAGACTAAGTGGCATTTTCCTTAGAGTCTAGAGCTATATTGGTATTGTGCAAATATACCTTCAAATTCCACAGATTGTTTCTATCTACCTGCCCTGTGGCATTCCTAATTTTGTATAGTAGGACTTTCCCAAAAAGTTTTAAGTAAAATGAAATTCTGTAAATGAATCCCAGTTTTTCTAGTAAATTCACATTTTAATTTTCCATGCAAATAGAAAAGTTCCCTATGGTTCTGAGTTGAAATTTTAGGAAAGAATTAAGCAATAATACCCCCAACTCCTCTTGTCTGTCATCATCATAATTTATTATCATCATTGAAAAACTAATAATTGAGAGGCATTGTTACAGAGTGGGAAGATCGGAAGCTTCAGAGCCTAGTCTTTCTACTTACTGTTTGTATATCTTTAGGTAAGTTACCTAACCTCTCTGTGATTCAGTTTTCTCATGAAGTGAGAATAATAATAACTATTTATAACTTGTCCCTGGCACATGGTAGGTTTTCAAATGTCAACTATTTTTTACTTATATGAAAATTCTAGGCATATAGTAAAATTTTAAATAAGTGCTAATTCCCGCACTGCAGCCTGAATTTTCACTAGGTTCAGTGCTTCAGATTGTGCAAAACATAATACCCAACATCATCAGTTCTATATATTTGAATCAAATACTTAGAAAAACTAAATACTATATACACTAAATCATAAGTTCTTCACTCATGTGCTTATATGCATATGAATTGTAATCAACATTACAAAAATCCATTGATACACTTCACTGCATTGAAGAAGGTAAGAAGTAATACATGGTATATCAATGGATACAAGAAGAGCATGTGATACAGTTTTTTGGTTTTTTTGCGGTACACGGGCCTCTCACTGTTGTGGCCTCTCCCGTTGTGGAGCACAGGCTCCGGATGCACAGGCTCAGTGGCCATGGCTCACGGGCCCAGCCGCTCCGCAGCATGTGGGATCTTCCCGGACCGGGGCACGAACCCGTGTCCCCTGCATCGTCAGGTGGACCCTCAACCACTGCGCCACCAGGGAAGCCCTTTTTTTTTAATTGGAGAAACTCTTAATCTGTGAAATTTCTTTTACTTGGTAATGGTTATATACCACCACATAGGAAGAAGACAGCTGTACAATATACATCTTCATTCTTCTTCCTCATTACAGAACCCCTGTCCCCCGCACATTCTGAACCCCTGTAGCTTCCTGGTAAGAGACTGTATTTTCCAGGCTATCTTGCAACTAGGTGTAAACAAGTGGCTAGGTTTTGACCAGTGGGATGGAAGCAGAAATAAATAACAACCAGGCCACATCCTTAAAAGGAAAGAGCCCACCCTCCTCTTCTAATTTCCTCTTTCCCATGCACCAGAATGTAAACATAGCCAGTGGTCATGGCAAACCAGTTTTGTCTATGTGGGAAAGGGCAACGTACCTTAAGCACATTAATCTCATGGAGCAGCCACTTATCTCCTGAACTGCCTGCTACCTCAGACCTTCACATAAAAAAGAAAGAAACCTTCCATCTTACTGAAGCCATTGTTATTTGGCCTCTACTAAAGTAGCCAAACCAGTATCCTAACTAATAGACCTGCTATGCCCAGTATCATGCTACTACTTAATATAGAACTGGAAGTTCTGATCCAGACTATAAGGAAAGAAAAAGAAACAGCTTATCAATGTTGGCAAGTGAGAAGTAAAACTCATATTTAAGTCATTATTTTCAGATGTTCAGGAACATCTATAAAAAACCAAGAGAGAGAATTCCCTGGCAGTCCAGTGATTAGGACTCCATGCTTTCACTGCTGTGGGCCCGGGTTCGATCCCTGGTCAGGGAACTTAAGATCCCACAAGCCATGCCACGAGGCCAAAAATAAAAATTAAGCCAAAAGAAACAACATACCATTAAAAATAAGTTTAAGGCTGTTTACTATAAAATAATTTTATAAAAACTTCAGGCATTTTCCCACAAGAGCAATAGCCAATTAGATAATGTAATTAAAAGGAAAAGATACTATTCACAGTAGCTATGCAAGCTATAAAGTATTTAGTGATTAATCATATCTGTCAATAAAGGATGACAAACAGATGACAAGCTCAGAGAAGATGCTTGTGTAAAACCATCAAAGGATCTATGCCTCGAATATACAAAAACTGCTGAATTGTAAAGAAAACAAAGAATGATAGTTCATAGATGAGGAGCCCAAAAGGGTAACAAATATATGATCATGGGATTTTATAAAAGAGCTGTCACTTTACATCCTTAAGACTGGCCAAAATTAGAAAAATTGATAATGCCAAGTGGTGGTGGTGATGTAGGGACATAAAAACCCTTACATATTGCAAGAATAAGTGTAGAACTGTGTACATCCATTCTGTAGAGCGATTTTAAACATCGAGTTAAAGAAGGTTGATAGTTTTTACTAAGAAATTTCCCCTTTCCTCTCATTAAATAAATGATTGTTATTAAGTGGTCTTTTCTGTGTGTGTGTCCATGTAATTTTTATCCTTATTCATTTGCCAGAATACCTTGATGGATTTTTCTAATATTGAACCATCCCTGCATTCCTTGACGAAATACTAATTAATTGTGATTTTTAAATATATATATATATATATATACACACTATTGGATTAGATATATAATTTTTATCAAGTTAAGGATATTACCTTCCTAGTTTGCCATCAGTTTTTCTTTTAAGTTATGTGTTAAACTTACCAAATGCTTTTTTTTTTTGGATTTCTCTATATAGTCATCTTACTAATCTGTCTTTGTTAATGTTGTGAAGTACATTGAATGGTTCTTGCATCCCTTGGATACACCTTTGTTTATATATATATATATATATATATATACTGTTAGATTTGGCTTGCTAATATCTTACTTAGTTTTTGTTGTGTTTTTACATCTATAATCAAAAGTGAAAAATTTTCTTCCCTTGAATTCTCATCTGATTTTGGAATCATTGTTAGAAAAAGAAGTAGGCAAATTTTATTCTTTTTCCATTTTGTGGAACAATTTATATAAAACTTATATTCTGAAAGTGTAGTCAAACTATAAAACTTTTAATTCAGTTTAAATTCAAAATTCCTCTAAGGGCATGTCTTTGCCATTTTGGTTTATGTAATGCTCATTGGTCTATTCAAGTTCTTGTTGTCAATTTGGATTTTTTATATTTCTCTATAATTTTCTCAGTTTCATCTGTATGTTCAGGTTTATTAGCATATGGTTCATAATTCCTTATTCCATTCTATATTTTTTGTTCTTCTGTTTTGTTTGCATTTTCTTTTTCCTGATCAGTCTTTTTTCTTTTTCTTTTTTTCTTCCTTCTTTTTAAATTTTTATTGGAGTGTAGTTGATTTACAATGTTCTGTTAGTTTCTGCTATAGAGCAAAGTGAATCAGTTAAACATATACATATATCCACTCTTTTAGTTTCTTTCCCATGTAGTTCATCACAGAGTATTGAGTAGAGTTCCCTGTACTATACGGTAGGTCCTTATTATCTATTTTATATATAATAGTGTGTATATGTCAATCCCAATCTCCCAATTTATCCATCTCCCCTTCCCCCCCCCCCCCCCGCCCCGGTAACTATAAGATTGTTTTCTACATCTGTGGCTCTCTTTCTGTTTTGTAAATAAGTTCATTTGTACCATTTTTTAAGATTTCGTAGATAAGCGATATCATATGGTATTTGTCTGATTTATTTCACTCAGTATAACAATCTCCAGGTCCATCCATGTTGCTGCAGATGGCATTATTTCATTCTTTTTTATGGCTGAGTAACATTCCATCGTATATATGTATCACATCTTCTTTATCCATTCATCTGTCGGTGGACATCTAGGTTGCTTTCATGTCCTGGCTATTGTAAATAGTGCTGCAATGAACATTGGGGTGCATGTATCTTTTAGAACTATAGTTTTCTCTAGGTATATGCCCAGGAGTGGGATTGCTGGATCATATGTTAGCTCTATTGTTAGTTTTTTAAGGAACCTCCATACTTTTCTCCATAGTGGCTGTACCAGTTTACATTCCCGCCAACAGTGTAAAAGGGTTCCCTTTTCTTCACACCCTCTCCAGCATTTATCGTTTGTAGATTATTTTATGATGCCCATTCTGACCAGTGTGAGGTGATACCTCACTGTAGTTTTGATTTGCATTTCTCTAATAATTAGTGATGTTGAGCATCTTTTCATTTGCTTTTTAACCATCTGTATGTCTTCTTTGGAGAAATGTCTGTTTAGATCTTTTGCCCATTTTTTGATTGGGTTGTTTGTCTCTTTGTTATTGAGCTGCATGAGCTCTTTGTATACTTTGGAGATTAATCTCTTGTCAGTAGCTTTATGGCAAATGTTTTCTCCCATTCTGTGGGTTGTCTTTTTGTCTTGTTTATGGTTTCCTTTCCTGTGCAAAAGCTTTTACGTTTCATTAGGCCCCATTTGTTTATTTTTGTTTTTATTTTCATTAGTCTAGGAGGTGGATCAAAAAAGATCTTGCTTTGATTTATGTCAGAGAGTGTTCTGCCTATGTTTTCCTCTAAGAGTTTTTTTTTTTTTTTGCAGTACGTGGGCCTCTCACTGTTGTGGCCTCTCCCGTTGCGGAGCACAGGCTCCAGATGCGCAGGCTCAGCGGCCATGGCTCACGGGCCCAGCCGCTCCGCGGCATGTGGGATCCTCCCAGACTGGGGCACGAACCCACGTCCCCTGCATCAGCAGGCGGACTCTCAACCACTGCGCCACCAGGGAAGCCCCCTCTAAGAGTTTTATAGTGTCTGGGCTTACATTTAGGTCTTTGACCTATTTTGTGTTTATTTCAGTGTATGGTGTTAGTGAGAATTCTAATTTCATTCTTTTACATGTAGTTGTCCAGTTTTCCCAGCACCACTTACTAAACAGGCTGTCTTTTCTCCATTATATATCCTTGCATCCTTTGTCATGGATTAGTTGACCATAGGTATATGGGTTTATCTCTGGACTTTCTATCCTGTTCCACTGATCTGTATTTCTGATTTTGTGCCAGTATCATACTATTTTGATTACTGTAGCTTTGTAGTATAGTCTGAAGTCAGGGAGCCTGATTCCTCCAGCTCTGTTTCTCAGAATTGCTTTGGCTATTCGGGGTCTTCTATGTTTCCATAAAAATTGTAAAAGTTTTTGTTCTAATTCTATGAAAAATGCTATTGGTAATTTGATAGCGATTGCATTGAATCTGTAGATTGCTTTGTGTATTATAGTCATTTTGATAATATTGATTCTTCCAATCCAAGAACGTGGTATATCGCTCCATCTGTTTGTGTCATTTTGATTTCTTTCATCAGTGTTTTATAGTTTTCTGAGTATAGGTGTTTTGCCTCCTGAGGTAGGTTTATTCCTAGGTATTTTAATCTTTTTATTGTGATGGTAAATAGGATTGTTTCCTTAATTTCTCTTTCTGATCTTTTGTCGTTAGTATATAGGAATGCAAGAGATTTCTGTGCATTAATTTTGTATCCTGCAACTTTACCAAATTCATTGATGAGCTCCAGTAGTTTTTGGGTGGCATCTTTAGGATTTTCTATGTACAGTATCATGTCATCTGCAAACACTGACAGTTTTACTTCTTCTTTTTCAATTTGGATTCCTTTTATTTCTTTATCTTCTCTGATTGCCATGGCTAGGACTTCCTAAACTGTTGAATAAGAATGCTGAGAGGGGACATCCTTGTCTTGTTCGTGATCTTAGAGGAAATGCTTTCAGTTTTTCACCATGGATAATGGTTTGTCATATATGGCCTTTACTATGTTGAGGTGGGTTCCCTGTATGCCCACTTTCTGGAGAATTTTTTCATAAATCAGTGTTGAATTTTGTCAAAAGCTTTTTCTGCATCTATTGAGATGATCATATGGTTTTTATTTTTTAATTTGTTAACATGGTGTATCAAATTGATTTGCGTATATTGAAAAGTCCTTGCATTCCTGGGATAAATCCCACTTGATCAGGGTGTATGATCTTTTGATGTGTTGTTGGATTTGTCTTGCCTGTATTTTGTTGAGTATTTTTGCGTTTATGTTCATCAGTTATATTGGCCTGTAACTTTCTTTTTTGTGGTATCTGTCTGGTTTTGGTATCCGGGTGATGGTGACCTCATAGAATGAGCTTGGGAGTGTTTCTTCCTCTCCAATTTTTTGAAGAGTTTGAGAAGGATGGATGTTAACTCTTCTCTAAATGATAGAATTCGCCTGTGAAGCCATCTGTTCCTGGACTTTGGTTTGTTGGAAGTTGTTGTTTTTTTTTTGCGGTACGCAGGCCTCTTATTGTTGTGGCCTCTCCCGTTGCGGAGCACAGGCTCCGGATGCGCAGGCTCAGTGGCCATGGCTCACGGGCCTAGCTGCTCCGCGGCATGTGGGATCTTCCCGGACCGGGGCACGAACCCGTGTCTCCTGCATTGGCAGGCAGACTCTCAACCACTGCGCCACCAGGGAAGCCCTGTTGGAAGTTTTTTAAATTACAGTTTCAATTTCAGTACTCGTTATGGGTCTGTTCATATTTTCTATTTTTTCCTGGTTCAGTCTTGGAAGATTGTACCTTTCTAAGAATTTGTCCATTTCTTCTAGATTGTCCATTATATTGGTATATAGTTGCTTATAGTAGTCTCTTATCATCCTTTATATTTCTGTGGTGTCAGTTATAAATTCTCCTTTTTCAGTTCTGATTTTATTGATTTGAGCCCTCTCCCTTTTTTCTTGATGAGTCTGGCTAAAAGTTTATCAATTTTGTTTATCTTTTTAAAGAACTAGCTTTTAGTTTCATTGATCTTTTCTATTGTTATCTTCATCTCTAGTTCATTTATTTCTGCTCTGATCTTTATGATTTCTTTCCTTCTACTAACTTTGAGCGTTTTTTTTTTTCTTCTTCTTTCTCTAGTTGCTTTAGGTGTAAGGTTAGGTTGCTTATTTGAGACTTTTCTTGTTTCTTGAAGATTGTATTGCTATAAACTTCCCTCTTAGAACTGCTTTTGCTGCATCCCATAGGTTTTTTTTGTTTTGTTTTGTTTTTAATATTTATTTGGCTGTGCTGGATCTTAGTTGCAGCACTCAGGGTCTTCGTCTCTGTTTGCAGGATGTTTGTTGCTGCACGCAGGATCTTTTTTTCTTTTTTTTTTTTTTTAAGTTGTGGCATGTGGGATGTTTCAGTTGTGGCATGTGAGATCTTTAGTTGCAGCATTCAGGATCTAGTTCCCTGAGCAGGGATTGAACGCAGGCCCCCTAAGTTGGGAGCGCAGAGTGTTAAGCCATTGGACCCCCCGGGGAAGTCCCCCCACAGGTTTTTTATCGTGTTTTCATTGTCATTTATCTCTTGGTATTTTTTTTATTTTCTCTTTGATTTCTTCGATGATCCATTGGTTGTTTAATAACATATTGTTTAGTCTCCATGTGTTTGTGTTTTTTACAGTTCTTTTTTCCCCTGTAATTTATTTCTAATCTCATAGCATTGTGGTTGGAAAAGATGCTTGATATGATTTCAATTTTCTTAAATTTACCAAGGCTTGATTTGTGGCCCCAATATGTGATGTATCCTGGAGAATGTTCCAATGTGCATTTGAGAAGAAAGTGTATTCTGCTGCTTTCAGATGGAATGTTCTGTAAATATTAATTAAGTCCATCAAGTCTAATGTGTCATTTAAAGCCTGTGTTTCCTTATTGATTTTCTGTCCAGATGATCTGTCCATTGGTATAAGTGGGGTGTTAAAGTCCCCCACTATTATTGTGTCACTGTCAGTCTCCCGTCTTATGGCTGTTAGCGTTTGGCTTATATATTGAGGTGCTCCTATGTTGGGTGCATATATATTTACAATTGTTATATCTTCTTGGTTGATCCCTTGATCATTATGTAGTGTCCTTCCTTGTCTCTTGTAACAGTCTTTTTTTAAAAAAATTATTTATTTATTTAATCTTTGGCTGCGTTGGGTGTTCGTTGCTGCGCATGGGCTTTCTCTGGTTGTGGCAAGTGGGGGCTACTCTTTGTTGTGGTGCGCAGGCTTCTCACTGTGGTGGCTTCTCTTTGTGGAGCATGGGCTCTAGGTTCACGGGCTTCAGTAGTTGTGGCACGTGGGCTCAGTAGTTGTGGCTCATGGGCTCTAGAGTGCAGGCTCAGTAGTTGTGGCACATGGGCTTAGTTGTTCCACGGCATGTGGGATCTTCCCGGACCAGGGCTCAAACCCGTGTCCCCTGCATTGGCAGGCGGATTCTTAACCACTGCGCCACCAGGGAAGCCCTAACAGTGTTTATTTTAATCTATTTTGTCTGAGTACTGCTACTCCAGCTTTCTTTTGGTTTCCATTTGCATGGAATACCTTTTTCCATTACCTCACTTTCAGTCTGTATGTGGGTCTCTTGTAGACAGCATATATATGGGTCTTGTTTTTGTATCTGTTCAGCCAGTCTGTGTCTTTTGGTTGGAGCATTTCATCCATTTACATTTAAGGTAATTATCAATATGTATGTTCCCGTTGACATTTCCTTAATTGTTTTCAATTTGTTTTTGTAGGTCTTTTTTCTTCCCTTCCTCTTTCGTTTCCTTTGTGATTTGAATGACTATCATTGGTGTTGTGTTTGGGTTGCTTTTTCTTTTGTGTGTGTGTATCTCTTGTAGTTTTTTGGTTTGCTGTTCCCATGAGGTTTTGATATAGCCGTCTATATATATAGAAGGTTGTTTTAAGTTGCTGGTCTCTTTCCTGCCTAGAGAAGTTCCTTTAGCATTTGTCGTAAAGCTGGTTTGGTTGTGCTGAATTCTCTTAGCTTTTGCCTGTCTGTAAAGCTTTTGATTTCTCCATCGAATAGGAATGAGAGCCTTGCTGAGTAGAGTATTCTTGGTTGTAGGTTTTTCCATTTCATCACTTTAAATATCGTGCCACTCCCTTCTAGCCTGCAGAGTTTCTGCTGAAAAATCAGCTGATAACCTTACCGGGATTCCCTTGGGTGTTATTTGTTGCTTTTTGATCAGTCTTATCTATCTTAAAAATCTTTTAAAAGAACCATCATTTGGTTTTGTCAGTCTTCTCTTTTCCATCTCTGATTTTATGACTGTTTTTCCTCTCTTTTCTTGTTTTTTTCCCCTGTTGTTTATTCTTTTTTTCCATCATTGTTGCTCTAAATTGCTGTTTTTTTTAAAAAGAATTCATATTGGGTCTTTTAAATTTTTTATACATTTATGTATAGCAGTATAGAGTCATAGATTCCTATTTCATTTATTAGGTTATAATTCAATACTCATTTATTTTGATACTCAAATTGCCCTAGATTTAATCAATGGAAGCCACTTCTGGCTAGCTTCTTCGTCCTTCTGACATGTCCCCATTATTTTTTCAGCATTTAGTTACTCAAAACCAAATATTCCAGCATTATTTTGTACTTTCCCTTCCCCAGTCTTAGACTCAGCCATGAAGCCCTAATGCCTGAGCAATTGGTACGCTTGTTGCTACTAAGATAAAATTGTTCCTATGCCCTGTCAGTGGATAGACTCAATCCATAAGCAAATATATACACATGTTTATATGACTATATACAACTCTACCATCTATCAATCTATCTATCTGTCTATCATCTATCTATCATCTATCTATCATCTATCTATCATCTATCTATCTGTCTATCTGTCTGTCATCTGTCTGTCATCTATCTGAACCTGTGAGTTCATACCAGTTCTTCCAATTTGAGTTCAATACCTCGGGAGAAAGCCTTCTCCCCTTCCATGTTCATAAATCCTTTCTTAAACACTGAGAAATCTGTCTCCCATTATCCTCAATATATATAGTTATTTTCTCAATCAGTTAATGTATTTGCACAACGTAATCAGTCTGCCATTCCAGTCACCCACTGTCTCACTTGCCCTGTTGCTGGGCTGCTTCACTGTGGCCCCCTTCACCAGTGGGCTTCCGTGGGCTCCAGGCCCACCAGTTACTCCCTTTACATGCATTTACTTCCTCAAACACTAATGTCCATTCAGGGAGGGCAAGTGAAGATGGGAAAGAAGGGGTGAGTCTGTCTTCAGTTAAGTTTAAGATGTTTACATTCATTTTAACCACTGCTATTAAACCATATTTCTGCTGTTATTTCACAATTTCTACTTAGTGTACTTTTTTCCCCCTTGCTTTCCACTGAGTAGCAATGGAAAATTTTCTTCTACCTGTTTAAAAGTAATACATTCTACTTTTTTTATTGATGTTAATACTAAACATGCGTGTTTACCCCTATTGGTTTCTTTAACTGTCATCTAAATCTTCTTCCTGGTAAGATTTTGGTCTTCCCAACCCTACCGTGTGGATATTGTTCAGAATTTTGGCTCTGGGTTGTTAATATACTTCATTGTTTTCCTTTCCTTCCCCTTCCTCTCTTCTCTTCCCCCTTCCTCTTCTCTCTTCCCCACTTCTTCTTCTTTCCTTCTAGCTGTTTCAGACTACAGATATTCCTCAACTTATGATGGTGTTATGTCCCAATAAACCCATCATAAGTTGAAAATATTGTAATTTAAAAATGCGTTTAATGGGACTTCCCTGGTGGCACAGTGGTTAGGAATCCGCCTGCCAATGCAGGGGACATGGGTTCGAGCCCTGGTCTGGGAAGATCCCACATGCCACGGAGCAACTAAGCCCGTGCACCACAACTACTGAGCCTGCACTCTAGAGCCTGCAAGCCACAACTACTGAGCCTGTGTGCTACAACTACTGAAGCCTATGCACCTAGAGCCCGTGCTCCGGAACAAGAGAAGCCACCACAATGAGAAGCCCGTGCACCGCAACGCAGAGTAGCCCCCGCTCACCTCAGCTAGAGAAAGCCCGCTTGCAGCAATGAAGACCCAATGCAGCCAATAAATAAATTAATTAATTTTTAAAAATGCATTTAACACACCTAACCTGAACATCATAGCTTAGCCTAGCCTACCTTAAAGGTGCCCAGAACACTTAAATTAGCCTGCATTAACATTAATTGGGCAATACCATCTTACACAAAGCCTGTTCTATAATAAAGTGTTGAATATCTCATGTAATTTATTGAATATGGTACTGAAAGTGAAAAACAGATGGGTTATATGGATGCAAAATAGTTGTGTCGGTGTTTTACCCTTGTGATCGTGTGGCTGACTGGGAGCTGTGGCAGCTGCCACTGCCCAGCATCACGAGAAGGTGTCCTTCCACATATTGCTAGCTTAGGAAACGATTAAAATTCAAAATTCAGGGCTTCCCTGGTGGCGCAGTGGTTGAGAGTCCGCCTGCCGATGCAGGGAGCGCGGGTTCGTGCCCTGGTCTGGGAGGATCCCACGTGCCGCGGAGTGGCAGGGCCCGTGAGCTATGGCCGCTGGGCCTGTGCGTCTGGAGCCTGTGCTCCGCAACGGGAGAGGCCACAACAGTGAGAGGCCCACGTAACCGCAAAAAAAAAAAAAAAAAAAAATTCAAAATTCAAAAGATGGTTTCTACTGAATCTGTATGACTTTCACACCATCATGAAGTTGAAAAATCTTAAACCATCGTAAGTTGGGGACCATCTGTACAAACTTTGCCAAAGTATTTATTTGCTCACCCTTACTTCCTATATGTCTTCCCATGTCTAAATTTATTTTTCATATTTAACCACTTCTAAGTATATTTTAGGTGGATCTATTGTGAAAAAATTCTGAAGCTTTGTATCCCTGAGAATATTTTTTATTCTACTTTCATGTTTAAATGGGTTTGTTTTGATATAAATTTTGAGTTCAAAATTCTTTTACTTCAGCATTTTGAAAACGTGATTCATTTGTCTTTCATCTGAGGATACTGTTAGGAAACCTGATGTCAATCTGATTCTTGCTCCTTTGTAATTGATCTGCTATTTCTCTCTGGGAGCTTTGAGAATTTTTCATTTTCTTAGGTGGTCTTAAATCTCTTACTACAGTGTTTCTGGTTGTACGTTTTCCTTAATCATCCATGAGTTCCTTCATCTTTTCTTTAATTCTGATCAACCTATTCTCATTATTTCTTCAAATATTTCCTCCTTTTTTCTCTTGTCTTTTTAGATGTTGGCACTTCTACTCTACTGCTGGACTGCTCTGTGTGTGTGTGTGTGTGTGTGTGTGTGTGTCTTCTGACCATTTCCTGCTTCCTTTTGGTAAAGGACCTTGAGATGATGCTCCAACTAATTGGTTTTGACCTGTATCTGTCCCTGTATCCCATTCATTATATTTTTCATAATATTTTCACTTGGTTCTTGTTCCTGCTTCATATTGCTAATATTTTCCTGTATTTTTGTTTTCAGTTCTTGGTTAGAGAGTATATGTTTAGTTTGCTGTCTTCGGGGGCCAGGGGTTGTATTCTGGTTATTTTGGCCTGTGAGCTCATGTCCCTCCAGAGCATTAGCTCTTCTGTCTGGTAGTATTTATCGGTGAAAGATCAAGGCCATGCTCTATGCTGTCCCTTTCAATTCAGAAGGGGAAGGTAATGACCTCTGGGTACCTCACAGTCACTGTCAACCACTCTACCAGTAACTGCTCAAAGATTTACTTTCGGAGCCTTAGGAAGAAGCAGTAATTCCTAATTGTCATCTACCAGCCCTGGGGCTTTGGAGTGGGGAAAGGTTTTAATCCGAAGAGCAGCTGCCTAGCCCACCCCCTCTTTTTACCCCAGCAGAGATTTTGGGCTGACTCGGTAGTGTCCCTCTGACGCCAGTGACTTGGCTGTGTGTCTCATGTTCAGCAAGAGTAAACAACTCACTGATGTCCTACCTGCCCTTACAGTTTCTGATGACCTTCAGTGTCCTAGGGGTTCTTAGGATTGGGGGAGATTTCTTGTCGGTTTGGTTTTTGGTGGTGGTTCCTCCGATGTATGCTATTTCCTAAGGTGTATTGTTTTCCTAGGGTTAATTTTTGAGGAAGGGAGCCAGTAGCCTATGCTACTTCATTGTCTTAATAGGAACTAAAACCCCCAGTATATCTTTGCTGTCCTTTTATTTTCAATCTCTGTATGCTATATTTTAGGTGTCTCTTGTGAATATAGTTTTACAGGTATATCCCATCTGTTAACTTCTGTTTGGAGATGGTAGTGGTAGTTGTTTTAGTATTCAATCTGACAACTTCTGCCTATTAAGTGATCAAATTTTTTTTTTTTTTTTTTGCGGTATGCAGGCCTCTCACTGTTGTGGCCTCTCCCGTTGCGGAGAACAGGCTCCGGAAGCGCAGGCTCAGCGGCCATGGCTCACGGGCCCAGCCGCTACGCGGCATGTGTGATCTTCCCGGACCCGGGCACGAACCCGTGTCCCCTGATCGGCAGGTGGACTCTCAACCACTGCGCCACCAGGGAAGCCCAGTGATCAAATTTTTAATGCTGCAGTTTTACCTCTATTCCTGCTTTCTGTTTGGTTGATTGAAGTATTTTTTCCTCTTCTGGTTTAGATATTCTAGTTCTGAATTTTTAGTGGCTTACTCAGTATTTATAACAAGAACATCTGACTTCAACTCTAAAGTTAATCAGCATTTTTACTGTCCTTCTATGAAAGGACCTTATATTACTTTCATTTCAGTTACCACCCTACCTCTATCTTAAATGGCATTCATTGTTTAGTGTTTTAATTCCATCTTTTTATTCTCCCCCTCAAGTAGCACTACCTGGGAGCTTATTCGGCCAGGTTACCTTGGAGTGTCAGCTCAGCGGTGACCAGATCCTCTTCCCTCTTCAGCTGGCGTGTTTTGAGAAGCCACCTCTTCCGCATCCCTGGCTTGGTCAGTCTGTGCTAGGCTCTGTGTTCATCCTAGGCATGCTTTCAAGTGCATGCCAGCCACCGTAAGATGACAATGGGCACTTTTGGAATGCTGAAGTTGACACTGCTTTTCCAAACAAGAATATGGCATTTTGGGGCTTCCCTGGTGGCTCAGTGGTTAAGAATCCACCTGCCAATGCAGGGGACACGGGTTCGAGCCCTGGTCCAGGAAGATCCCACATGCCGCGGACCAACTAAGCCCGTGTGCCACAACTACTGAGCCCACATGTCACAACTACTGAAGCCCACGTGCCTAGAGCCCGTGCTCCACAACAAGAGAAGCCACCGCAGTGAGAAGCCCATGCACCGCAATGAAGAATAGTCCCTGCTCACCACAACTAAAGAAAGCCTGCAGGCAGCAACAAAGACCCAACACAGCCAAAAATAATTAATTAATTAAAAAAAAAAATATGGCATTTAATAGATCCAAAGAATACCATGTTTAAAAGCGCTTCATGCTTTTGATAGAGAGAGCTTGGGATTTTTGAGCGAAGGCAGGGATAGAGTGGTGTCTGTGCTTTCTCCAGAGCTGCCTGTTGTTGGCATTAGTCACTGATGAGCACGTGCAGATTATAGGCAGCATGACAGGAACCCTCTTTGTCTGAAGCACGGGTGTTTGAGACTTGTGTTTTGTCTCCGTGTAACCCACCAGAATCAGAAGAGTGTTATAAAACACGAGATGGCTCCACAGCCTCATGAACTTGTAAGCAAGTAGGAGGCAGGAGGTTGAGTACTGTCCAGAGTGTAGAGGCACATGAGTCACTGTAGCCCCAGATGCAGCCCCGGGTTTTAGAGGAGAGAGATTCTAGGCTGCTAGGAGGCAGCCTACTTGAATCTAGTCTACTTGAAGGCTGGAGGGCATTGCCTGGGGGAAAGCTTAAACGGCTCTAAGGGCATGGCACTTTATCTGCTTCAATTTATTTAGCCAACTAATAAACGCCAAGAAAAAGCATGTGACTCAGATATTCCCATGATTCAATTTCCTGTTTTGGGCTCTACAGTTCAAACTGGGAGCCCAGGTCTGACTCCAAGTGTATATTGACATTGTTTTTCTTAAGGGCACTGGACTTCTTCAGAGATTCAGGGTGTGTGTGGTTACCTGCAGATTACAAAGATAATGACTTTCCTCCATGTAGCCATATTTCCAGTTGAATACTAAAATGCTGTAGTCATTTACAGCACAAAGTTTGAATTAAACACTTTTTGCACTGGATTTGTCCTGGCTCTTCCTTTAAGCTTTTTTTATTTTATTATTATTATTTTTTAATCATAGAAATGGGTGTTTGAAAATCTTCAGTCTTCTGGGCTACAAGATATAGTAACAATTGAGATACCGCCTGTCAACAGATTGGAGGTTCCCCCCCCACAGATCTAGTTTAAGTTTCAGATTGCTGCTGCTTATTCCTCTCCAAGCCCTCAAATTCCCAAACCACACACTACAGGCAATCATACCCCCGAGGATCCCTAAGCATGTTGCCCTTATCCTAAGGGAGGATCTGAGTTATTACTGTCTGCTCTTCAGAAAACAAACAAAGGGCATGTGAACTAGAACTGTATGGCCGCCCCTCCTGCAGCCCACGTGGCTGTCACAGAGCCCTGGGCTGAGGCATCTTTGTCAACCCTGCTAGCTTACTTGGGCCCAGGGAGGCCTGTCAAAGGAGAGCCTGGGCCCACAATCTTAACACCAGCCATTAGTTTTTTTGTTTTTTGGCCGCGCCGCACGTCATGTGGGATCTTAGTTCCCTGACCAGGGATTGAACCCATGCCCCTTGCATTGGGAGTGCAGAGTCTTAACCACTGGACAGCCAGGGAAGCCCCCTACTTTTTAAAAAAAATGCATTGGCTAGTACAATAAAGTTCATTTCTCTCATCGGCCATTCTGGTAGAGCAGCTCTCTTCTAGATGGTGGATTAGGAACCGGGCTCCCTCCACCATGCATGTCTCTCCCATGGCCTCAGAGTTCCCCGAGGGCTCCTCTGCATCTGGCCAGCAAATGGAGGAGGAGGGCATCACACAGAAGTTTCTAATGGGTCAGGGCTGAAGATGGAACACCTCTCTTCTGCCCATATTGTGCAGAAGGCTGGAGATGAAGTGATTTGTGTCCCGGAAAAGCACTCTGGTTTGGCAAGCAGCTGATCTCTGCCACACACAACTTCAAGGGCTTCTCCCTGAGGTGGTTAAGAGGAACTGGGTGTCTGGGTACTTTCCCTCTTTGTCTCCAAATCCAGCTGGTTTGCAAGTCTTTTGGAGCTGAGCTGCTAAGGGCCGTTTTCCCCCTTGTCAAGGGTATGGTATGGGTGCACAAATATTCTGAGGAATTAATAAAAGATCAGTTAAATGACAATAACCTATGGGGTGTGGGTTCCAGGCATCAGTATGTTTTAAAAGTTGCACAGGTGATTCTAATGTGCAGCCAGTGTGAGAACCACTGATGTCGATACACAAGAACGTGCTTAGTTAGAAGTGGGGACCGGGACCTACAGCGTAGCTCAGAATGTGAGACTAGGGCACGGCAATAACCTGCCAGCCAGTGTTTTGTATCTGCACTCAGAACTGGACAGAAGGCTGGCCTTCCCATGAAAGGTAACTTTAGTTTTCTTCCTTGTGACCAAAAAAGCCTGATCAACACCCTCCAATGTCAAACCCCAGCAACTCAGAGAGGCCCCCGGGGTGGGGGAGTTTACCTGTTCGGCAGCACTTGGACACAGAGGCACACACCCCACCTGGGCCTTTGTGGGGAGGCACGAGAGTGGACAGCCCCAGCCCTGGCACTGGAAATCCTGGATATTAAGTAGGCACCACCAGCACCAACCACAAACTGGAGGGTTACGTAGGTGAAAGGGGTCATAATGGTGGCCTGGGTTTTTTTGGCTTTTAAACATTTTTATTTTATTTATTTATTTTGGCTGCGTTGGGTCTTTGTTGCTGCGTGCGGGCTTTCTCTAGTTGTGGCAAGCGGGGGCTACTCTTCGTTGCGGCGTGCGGGCTTCTCATTGCAGTGGCTTCTCGTTGTTGCGGACCACGGGCTCTAGGTGCGCAGGCTCAGTAGTTGTGGCTCACGGGCTTAGTTGCTCCGCGGCACGTGGGATCTTCCCGGACCAGGGCTTGAACCCGTGTCCCCTGCATTGGCAGGCGGATTCTCAACGACTGCGCCACCAGGGAAGCCCGGTGGCCTGGGTTTGACCAGAGACTAAATAGGGGGCTTTAAACCTCAACACAAATTCCACAAAGGAATCAAGGGCCTGATCCATGCTCCTCAAACCCTCCTTCCCAGGGGCTCATGGCTCCTGACTGCACGCACCTTCTTTCCATACCTGTTTGTTCTCAGAGAACAACTCTCAGTGTGTGTGGCCACCTGTGCCGGCTCCCTTCACTGATCAGATAGGCCAATGGGAAGCTGGAAGAACAAGATTCAGAGTCTCCCCCACCTTTGCTCCCTCAGAAGGAAGGCCATGCTGCAGCCTTCCAGCCCGAAGGGTTTTCTTTGAGTGTTGCTTCCTGGTGACTAACTCTCCTCTCCACACATAGTACCTGTGGGCTTCAAGAAATGCGAGGATGCCCTCTATTGGCCTTCCCTCTGGCCATTCTAGAAAATGAAAGATGGAGGCCTTTGAGGGTGGAGGAGTGTTTAGCTAGGTTTGGTCAAGGCAGGGGCTCCCAGGCTCCTGAAATTCAGGATTATTTCAGAAGGGTTCCTTTGGGGTGACAGGGTTATATGGAAGTAGCCTAGCTCTCCCTAAGCAAGCCCAAGGATTTCTGGCTCTTTCATGAGTCAGGCAAGAATAGGGACATGGCAGTCTTCTCGATGCAAGACCCCAAGCCAGGAAAGCAGCACTGGTTTCTGGGTTTTGTCCCTTTTTTGGTGGGAGGAGTAGGGGATGAAAAATTCTTTTATTCATCTGAGACTGAGATAAAAATATATCCTTCAATGAGCTGTGGCTGAGATAAGGTATAGGAATGAGGCCCAAAGAACACAGAAAAAACCTACAAAGCCAGTAAGTTATCAAGTCCTGTAGCTCCTTCATGGATCCTTCAAAGTTCTTCCAATACACCAACCTCACTAAGTCCCGATCGCCTGCCCACCAGCTGCTCTGGGGCAGCCTGGCCTGCACACCCGAGAACACACGCGGCCCTGGCCCACAGTGCGCCCCGGGCAGATTCAAGCTCCCACTCCTCTGAGCTTCCTGCACCCTCGCTCGGGACGGGTCAGCTGCTGCCTCCTATTCATGACACACTGAATGTGCACTTCTAGACCAGCGGTTCTCAAAGTGTGGTCCCCAGACCAGCAGAAGAGCATCTCTGGGAACTTATCAGAAAGGCAAATTCTCGTGTTTCGTCCCAGTCCTACTCAATCAGAAACACAGTGGTGTGGCCCAGCAACCCATTTTTAAAGGTGATTTTGATCCAGACCACGCACAGGCTCTGCTGGGCCTGAGTTTAATTCCGTCATTTACGGTGTGTGGACCGAGTTACTTCTTGTATGCCTCGTTTCTGTTCCTGTAAAAACAGAACCAATACCGCCCACCCTCAGCTGATTTTTGTGCACAGGGCCTTGGGGGAAGAATGAGTTCCACAGTCCTTCTCTCCCCTCCCTTTCCTGGGAGTCCAAGACCGAACAGCAGCCCTCCTTTTATCCCACAAGCTCAGCAAGCTATTCCTCCAACACTGCACGGTGTTCTGGGGGCCCGGGGCCAAGCCCTACTGCTTTGGAAACCCCAAAAGAGAAGGGCAGGGCCCATAAAGGCCAACCTGGGCACTGGGACACGCTGTATCCCCAGCTTGTCCACGGGGTAAGGGTAGGGGTGAGAGGGGGCGGTGGTGTTTGTATGCATCAATTTTGTGTTCACAGAAGGTCGAAGGAAGGACAGAAAAATCCCCTCCCTAAAAGCCACAAGGAGCAGCTGGCCAGCAGGGGCCAGGGCGGTGACTCCTCCATCAGCAGCCACTGAGGCAGGGTCCCAGCACCACACATGCTGATGCCAGGCCCATGACCTCCCTGCCGGAGGCCATCATGTCACAGGAACATACAGGTGCCTGGACCCGTGGTAGAGGCCAGCAATGGAGCACGAAGCGGCACACCCAGCAGGCACATGTACAATTAAATAGCATGTTTAATCATCTCACAACAGACTGTAGTGCAGTAGTATAAACTGTAAGTTTCTTTTTAAAAAGCCACTCCCCCAAAGCTCCCATTCCTCAACACCCAGAAACCATGGCTGAGGAACCAGTGACAGGGCCGGAGGGATTCAGGAAGTCTCTGTTCCATGAAGCTGAAAGTCTTTCCAGGTCAAGGTTGCCTTATGAGTAGCCAAGAGCCCTAGGAGGAGTTGATGCACACACACTCACTCTAACACACACACACACACACACACACACACACACGCACACACACGCAAGGGACACAGAGAGAAGACACTCGGACAGATGGACACAGAGGAGACCGCTGTGGGGCAGTCACACACGTGCACTCTCATGCCATAACATTCCAGTCTGTTTGTGGCTATCTCCTCTGGGCACAGGGAGTGGTGGCCTGATCCCTGAAGCAGCCAGGGTGGTCAGGAGGAAGAGGGGTGGCAGTCTGTGTCCAGCCTGGCTACTCTTAAACAACAGTCCAGCAGCCAGAGGGGCCCCTCTGCATTCCTGAAACAGCCAGCCCTCCCCTAGCCCAGCAGCAGCGGTAAGGAGGAGGCACCACTTCCTCTGGGCCTAGCAAGAGGGCGCACTCCGCCCCAAAGACGAGAACAAAGAACGTGCCTGCAGGCAGGCTTTTGGAGCCAGGGGGCTGGCGGTGCTTGTTTCTGTACCCAGGGGTGGAGGACACAGCCAGGCCTCACTGTGCAGATGCCCCAGAAGCAGCAACCCTGCCAACAAAGAGCTGGAGAGGAGGCCAGGAGCTGCCAGTGTCCATCCTTGGAGCAGAGGAGGGGTTCCAGAAAAGGAGGCCCTGAGGTGAGGACACTTTGTGGGACCTACCAGATGGGTTTAAAGAGGAAACCTCTTCATTCACAGCTTCATTCAGGGGTTCCCGGAGAAGGTCTCTGGATTCAAGTACCAGCAGCTCTAGTTGAGGGTATTAGGGTGGAGTGACCAGCAGATGCCGGGAGAACAGCTGCCCTCAGACATGGGAGGTATGAGAACCAGCCTGGCAATGCCCTGCACCCTAGCACTGCCAACCCCTAACCTGAGGAGACAGACCAGGCGGCTACAAGATCTCCTCCCGTGGGCTCCTGGCCTTAAGCGGGGTCTGCCCATTGGGCACGGAGCCGTTCTGACCATGCAGGAGTTTGCCCTTCTCTCGGTCTGGCCATGTGAAGATGGCGTCGTCACTGTCCAGCTCCGACTCCGAGTGCATCAGGCTGCTGCTCAGCACCGGGCCTTTATGTCTGACACCTGCAAGGGAGTCAAGGGACCCAGCGTCAGAAGCACAAATCTTCTCTTCCTTGAGCCACACCCTGCACCCTCCTCCCAGCCTGAACAGGAGCGGAGGGACAGGGCCAGTCATGGTCCCTCTCCTGAAAAGGAGGCTTCCCAAGTCCTCCCAGCCCTGGCTAGATGGGACAGTCCATCAGGGAAGCCTCAGAGAGCGACCGATCAGGTTCCAGTGGGGATTCTTTATTTTCAGCATCTATTAGCTTTGGTTAGTGCCACCCAACGACATTCTCTTTTCTCTCTCTTCTAAATGTAGAATGTTTTACCCCCCTTTATGCAGAGGGTGGAGTTCTGTGGGGGGCAGGAAATACAAGGAACAAGAGCTTGGGCTCTAGAGAATGAGTTTTGCCACCGTACCCTGGCTCAGTATGGATGTAAAGTGCCTGCCAGAGGTGCTGACACGGAGTGAGGACACAATTTCATTCTACGTAGACGTTTACTCTGGCTTCGCTGAGAGGGTACAAGGGGTGGGAGAGCAGGCATGTGGCCTGGAGAGGCCTCTGCTGCAGAGCCTGACTGAAGCGGGGACTGTCCCAAGCCGTCAGCTGGTCAGAACACACAAACGAGGACCCATAAGAAGCACCTGAGGTCAGAAAAGATGCCTGAGATTTTTTCTTTTTAATAAATTTATTTATTTTTTTATATTTATTTTTGGCTGTGCTGGGTCTTCGTTGCTGTGTACGGGCTTCCTCTAGTTGCGGTGAGCGGGGGCTACTCTTCGTTGCGGTGCACGGGCCTCTTATTGCGGTGGCTTCTCTTGTTGTGGAGCACGGGCTCTAGGTGCGCAGGCTCAGTAGTTGTGGCACACGGGCTTAGTTGCTCCACGGCATGTGGAATGTTCCCGGACCAGGGCTCGAACCCGTGTCCCCTGCATTGGCAGGCGGATTCTTACCCACTGTGCCACCAGGGAAGTCCCAAGATGCCTGAGATTCTATAAGTCACTGTAGTTCCTTCACTATTCATCCTTATGGCTGCAGAGGCCAGACCATACCACGAGGTCTGGTAATAGCTTTAGGGCAGATCCCATCCAACAGCAAGATGGCTGCCCGCTGGGTGGTACAAATACTACTCCAGAGTAAGCAAAAGGTAGGCTGAGACAGCAGAACTAGAAGTGGGAATTGCCAACATCAAGAACCCAGCTTGGGGCTTCCCTGGTGGCACAGTGGTTGAGAGTCCGCCTGCCGATGCAGGGGACAGGGGTTCGTGCCCCGGTCCGGGAAGATCCCACATGCCGTGGAGCGGCTGGGCCCGTAAGCCATGGTCACTGAGTCTGTGCATCCGGAGCCTGTGCTCCGCAACGAAGAGTAGCCCTCGCTCACTGCAACCAGAGAAAAGCCTGCATGCAGCAACGAAGACACAACACAGCCCAAAATAAATAAATAATAAATAAATTAGTTTAAAAAAAAAAAAGGTGACCAGTCAGGTGAGCTGTGTTTGAACCCTCATCCTCCAACAATCACTCTCCCTCCCCCTGGTCCCATCCAGGTCCCCAATAAACACTGAAAGAAGGTCCTGGGATGATTCTCAGGCACTCTGCCCTTTCCTGGCCAGACATGACTTCAGGCTGTGAACGATGAGGGCATCTAGACTCTGACTGCACCTGTCACTCGGGAACCACAGCCCCACAGACCTTGCCCGTGTGCTGGTCATCTGTGCAGTGTGCTCTGGGGCCCAGCTTGCCCATCTCAGGGGCACGGTTCTGGGACATGACTGTGGACGGCCACAACTCCCACTGATTCTCAGGACTGCAGAGCAGCAGGGCCAGAGAAGAACACCAGCTTCCCAGGCTTTTCCAATGTGGTAGGGGACAGTGGCAACATAAGAAGCGTCAAGACCAGGGGAGCATCAATGTTCTCAAAACCTCTGTTTTGCCCCTATAGATGAAATACCCTTTGAGGGCTTTCTCCTCCAGCATCCAAGCACTTGAAGCTTCCCTTGTTCCCTAAAGCCCTTCTGGGCCATAGGTGTGGAGGACAGGAGCTTAAGGGGGGACATGTTGCTGGCTCCAAAGTACACAGCACTCACCCGGGCCCTCCTACCTCTAGCTCCCGCTCTGCTTGAAGAACTGAGTGGGATTCATCCACTAAGCAATACAAGCTAGGAAGCTGGTTATATCAGTGGGTGCTGAACACACACATCTCCTCTGACTCAGCAATCCCGTTCCTAGGTCTACACCTAACAAAAATCCATACACATGTCCGCCAAAGGACATGGGCAAGAACGTTTACAGCAGCACTCCCCATCACAGCCCCAAATGGAAAGAACTCAGCTGCCCATCAACAGTATACCTGACAAATAAATATATTCCTACAAGGGAAATTACACGGCAATGGGAATGAACGAACGATTGCTCTACCTAACAACACGGATGGATGTCCTAAATGTAATGTTGAGGGACAGGCGCCAAGCCCAATGATTCCATTTATATAAACTACTCCAAGATATTAGAAGTAAATTGGGGGGAGGCAGGCAGTGACTGGGAAGAAGCACAAAGGGGGCGCTTCTGGGGGGCTGATTACATGGGTACATTCACTTATGAAATGTGCTTATGATTTTCTGTACACATTAGACTGAATCACAGAAAACTGCTATTTTTATAGGTCAAAAGTCAATTATCAGTAATCTTATATGGTTCAATCTAATAGACTTCAATAGAAAGTCTTGAAAAAAAGTCAACAGAACAGCAAAACCAAACCAAAGCAAAACCCACAACTGCTGAATGTAAACCACGTCTCCTGAGGGTGGGCACGTGTCCCGCTCCGCCTGCTGGCCTTCGGTGCCAGCGGCTCCGAGCTCACTCAGGTGGGCGCACGCCACGTCCAGGTCACTTCCGCACACGTCACGCTCCACTAAACTCACTCTTCTTCCGGCTGAACTTCTTCAGTTCCACACCTTGTACGGTTTGGTCCTGAATCCCATTCTCCTCATCCTACTGGTGACTTCGCTCTGGGTTGCACCCACGAATCCACTGCAGAGCCCAGAACAAGAGCCGGGACTTCTGGCCTGGTCAGACCCACAACAGATGCAAGGCGACTCTCACCGCCTCCTCACGTGGACACCGCGCACAGAAGGGCCTGCCGACCCTCATCTAGTCTCATCTTGGTTACCTGGGAGCAGCTGGCCACCTGCAGCCCTCCCCGCTCCCTCCCTTTCCCCACAAGTCTGCCTTCCCATCCTGCCGTCACCCACCCGCCTGCCTCAGAAGAGGCATCTTAAGCCCTTTACCCACTCCTCCCTCCTCCCTGCCCAGGACCCTCCCCTCTGTCTTCTGCGTCTCTGCCTGCAAACGCGCTCCTGAACCCCGTCCACCCCGTCCTGAATCTCCACTTACTGTCGCTCAACTTCTAAAAGGACTTTTAAGTATTTAGGGCCTCCATTTTCTCACCACCTACGTACTTCCTAAATAAACTGCACTTTGACTTCTGCCATCTATCACTCACCATCTACCCCAGTTCTTTAGGTGACCAGAAACTTCTCCAGTGTCGTGACTGCCGTCATCCCCAATTCTTACCCTCTTCTTCCGCAGCAGCAAGCGCGCTGACTGCTCCCTGGTGACACCCCTCCTCCCTCACCTCAGCTCCGTAGCCCTGGACTCTTCTTTTGTCCCTCGACACTCTCCCCAGAAGGGATGTGATCTACTTTTGCGGAGCCGACCGTCACCAGCATACAGAAGATTCCTATCCAGTCCTGTTCTGCTGAGTTCAATTTAATTCGTCTCCTCTTACCCAAACTGCACCGACTGTCCTAATTCTGTCGTCAGGGCTATCAGTCTCTTGTCTCTCATGTCAGAAGGCAGCCTGGACCTTTCCTGTCCCTCCATCCCACTGATACCAAGCTGTCTGAGCCATCATCATCCCTCCTCGGACCGTCACAAGAATCTCCTTGCTGGCCTCCACCTGCATCAGTATTCTCTTCAATGAATGAAATGTTGTCACTAGACTAATTTTACTATGCCAGCATTTTCAAGATGTCACTTCTCATCACCATCAGAATAAATGCCTAACTCCTTAGGCTGATGTTCAAAACTCCCCATAATTTCATCCTCCAGCCTCATTTCCTCAACCCCATTCATAACTGTTCTAAACCAAATGATCTTCTCCAGTGCTTCTTTTGCATCTAGGGTAATAAAACCACCCAATCCACAGATGCTCAAAGAAGATGCTTGGGCACCATCCTTTACTTCTCCTTTTCTCTCACCCCCCTTGGAAAACATATCATGAACCTCAGCAAGCCTTCCCCCCAAATGTATCTGGAACCCATCTGCCTCTCTCCATCTCATCATCTCTCCACCATAAGGGCATTCTATCTAATCTCCTCTCACCCACTTTTGCCTCTCCAATTCCTTCACATAGCAGCCACAGTTGTCTTTTTAAAATGTAAATCTAACTGCACCATGCACCTCCTTAAAAAAACTACCCATGGCTCCCCATTGCTCTTAGAAGGAACCCACAGCAAGGTCCCTGCTCACCTGTCCAGCCTTGTGCCACTAACCCCATGCTCACCATGTCTTCTTCAAATCCCCTCTGCTCATTCCAGCAGCTGGGCCGTCACCAGCTTTGCCTGCAGTCCTATTTCCCAGAGTCTTCACGTGCCTTACTCTCCTTCTCGTCGTCCCTTGGGTCTCAGCTTAAGTGTTATTCTTTATAAAGACTTCCATTATCACATTTTGTATATTTGTGAACTTGTTTGTTTAATGTCGGCCCAACATAAACTACACGAGAGCAACGTCTTTCTGTTTAGTTCACTGTAATATAACCAGTATCTGGCATAGGGCCTGGTACACAGTGGTATTAATCCATATTTACAGATGAATAAGGTACAGTCCCTACCTAGTAAGCGGACAAACAATAACATAACTGATATAATACAGTGAGAGAAATGCCAAAACAGACATGTGGGAGAAAGATAAGCACGACTTTAATTGGCAGGTTAAGGGAAGGAGGAGAAAGTGCTTTCTGGACAGAAATATGAACCAACAAAATTTGTTTAGAAAAGAGAGATACCAGCAAGGAGGAGGATCTCAGAAAAGCACAGTGACGTAAGCTCACCAGGGCCATGTCTACCAGACCAAAAGTAAGTCGCGAATGACTTCAAGGAGGGGAAAAGCCTTGCCAGAGCAACATAAACACAACCTTGGCTACCCTGTGGACGGTGCTGTACAACGTTCTCCCCTCGAGGCCTCATCCTCAGTATCCTGTGTGCGCTCTGGCTGCGCTTCTGTGGTTCGCTAGGCCCCAGCCTCCAGGCACCGCCCCACAGCGTTCCCTAACCAAGCTGCCTGGGTGCTGACAGAGCCCAGGCTGCCTATGAGCATTTATTCTCTTCTCATATGTCTTCTCCCTCACTACAGTGAAATTATGAGGGCAGCGCCTACGGTTTAGAACTCTCTATAGTCCCCTTACAGCCTCTCCTAATACGAAGCTTTAAGCATGAGAGATGTTTAATAAATACTTTGTATAAAAATAGTTCTACTAGCAGAGTGTTTAGGAATAGCTCTATATAGAGCCCAGCTCCCCTAAAGAGATGAGGCCTGTCCTGTGGCGTCCATGATGAATGGGAACCTCACCAATGACCTAGTCCAGACAAGGACGGAGGGCCTTCTACCCACCCTGGCCCTCCGAGCCCCATCACTGAAAGCCGTCTTAACGCTTGTGCAGCTGGAAATTCTTTGACAGATAAGCGCAGTGCACCTGGAGCCAGCAGGGGAGCTGCCCTCCACCTGCTCTAAGACAATGATGGAGCCTGTGGATCTACCTGACAAATACTGGAGAGAGGAAGATGGGAGAGGATGGCTGGCGGCAAGGAGGCCAGCTGGCAGACACTGGCTTTGATCTCTTCATGGCCTCACCTTGTCTGCCCAGAAAGGACAGACTGATCAGGAATAAGAGACCAAGGTCCCTGAGCCTGACTACAGGGGCAGCTTGAAAAGCTGAACTCCAGGCAGGAACCCTGAGGGGAACGAGCAGGCAAAGGAAAGCAAGGGGCTGAGCCCCTCGGCACAGTCAAAGGACCACTAAGAAGTGAGCCCTGGAGTCCGAGCTTGTCCAGTAGGCAAAGCCGACCCTGAGCCCTCATCGGGGACGGGACAAGATACCTTTCCAGCACAAAGAGCTGCCAACAAAAACACATTTAGGAGGGACTGGTGATGGTGGTGGCTCTTCAGGGAGAGTGCACCAACCTAGACACCCCCGGTTCCCAGTTCCCGGGGCCACTACCTGCTCGGGAGGTTGGCTTCAGTTCCAGGCTTTCCTGATCCGTGGCATCCAGGATCCTGTACTTGCTTTTCCTCTTAGGTTTTCCTTTTTGTCTGAAAAACACAATTCCCTGCTCAGGAAAGAGGTTCTGTGTGAGGTTCAGGTAGCCCACCACAGGGTGGCAGCCAGACTGCATGCAGAGCCCTGTCTTGGGGGATGCTGCTTAATGGAAGGGATGCTTCTCCTTGTTTCTCAGCTGGGAAAGGTAGCAACTGTGATTTGTTATTCAAATAGTCCTCACCGATTTGGGAAAAGGTAAAGGAAACATTATCATTTTATCATGGACTCACCACTCCACAGTGGCAATGACGGAAGGATAGATGGGTTAAAAATGTAAATAAAATGACGCTCCTATGCTGGAAGGGTATAGGGTGGAGGAAAGCATTAAACCAGCAAAACCTTGTTAATGGTGGTTGTCTTAGGCTGGTGGGAATTTTAAAAAATTCTTTTAATTTTCTAAGTTTTATTGTGAGATTATATTGCAGGTTGAACCTCAGTTCTGCCACTTATTAACTGTGTGTCCGTGGAAAATGTCATTTTCCTGAGAAAAGGTTGTTATGCATATTAAAAAAGATATTACCTATAAAATGTATAAAATGTTATACACATTTTATACATTTTTGCTTGGTACACAGTAAACATAGAAATGATACTTATTATTAATAATTAAAAACATAATAAATGTTACCATTAAATATTATAAGACTAGATAGGAAGACTAAATGAAAAAACCTGAATGACTTAATCATGGCTAACCTAAGTCTACAATTACGTAAAAACATGTACACGTGAGAATCCCAAACTGAAAGGAAGGCAAACAAATTAAGAACCCATGTGCTACAGCTACATGTAAAAGAATGAAATCAGAACACTCCCTAACACCATACACAAAAATAAACTCAAAATGGATTAAACACCTAAATGTAAGACCAGACACTACAAAACTCTTAGAGAAAAACATAGGAAGAACACTCTTGGACATAAATCACAGCAAGATCTTTTTTGACCCACCTCCCAAAGTAATGAAAATGAAAACAAAAATAAACAGATGGGACCTAATGAAACTTAAAAGCTTTTGCACAGCAAAGGAAACCATAAACAAGACAAAAAGACAACCCTCAGAATGGGAGAAAATATTTGCAAATGGAGCAACGGACAAAGGATTAATCTCCAAAATATACAAACGGCTCATGCAGCTCAATATCAAAAAAAAAACCCAAAACAACCCAATCAAAAAAATGGGCAGAAGACCTAAATAGACATTTCTCCAAAGAAGACATACAGATGGCCAAGAAGCACATGAAAAGATGCTCAACATCACTAGTCATTAGAGAAATGCAAATCAAAACTACAGTGAGGTATCACCTCACACCAGTCAGAATGGGCATCATCAGAAAATCTACAAACAACAAATGCTGGAGAGGGTGTGGAGAAAAGGGAACCCTCTTGCACTGTTGGTGGGAATGTAAATTGATACAGCCACTATGGAGAACAGTATGGAGGTTCCTTAAAAAACTAAAAATAGAACTACCATACAACCCAGCAATCCCACTACTGGGCATATACCCTGAGAAAACCATAATTCAAAAAGAGTCATGTACCACAATGTTCATTGCAGCTCTATTTACAATAGCCAGGTCATGGAAGCAACCTAAATGTCCAGCGACAGATGAATGGATAAAGAAGATGTGGTACATATATACAATGGAATATTACTCAGCCATAAAAAGGAACCAAACTGGGTCATTTGTAGAGATGTGGATGGACCTAGAGAATGTCATACAGAGTGAGGTAAGTCAGAAAGAGAAAAACAAATATTGTATATTAACGCACATATGTGGAATTTAGAAAAATGGTACAGATGAACCTGTTTGCAAGGCAGAAATAGAGACACAGACGTAGAGAACAAACATATGGACACCAAGGGGGGAAAGGGGTGGTGGGATGAATTGGGAGATTGGGATCGACATATATACACTAATATGTATAAAAGAGATAACTAATGAGAACCTGCTGTACAGCACAGGGAACTTTACTTAATGCTCTGTGGTGACCTAAACAGGAAGGAAATCCAGAAAAGAGGGGGTATATGTATTCATAAAGCTGATTCACTTCGCTGTACAGCAGAAACTAACACAACAATGTAAAGCAACTATACCCCAATTTAAAAAAAAAAGAACCCATGTGCTAAGGTGGTGAGGCTGAGGTGTGGAGTATTAAAGGCCACATACCCTAGAGATAAGAGCCAGGTCCACACCCCAGGCCCTCCCACTCCCACTCCAGCCACAGCCACGTTTTCCAGGTGGCAAATCACTGCAGTGACAGCCACTCAGCCTACAGGAGTGTGCTTCTGCCTTCAGGAGTGTCAGAGGTAAGGAGAACTTTTCTGTGCATGCCGTGGGTGGGCCACGGCATGTAACAGCGATGGGAAGGGAAGAAACCCAGGATTCAGCGCCCTCAATATAGAAGGTGCCAGATACCTCTCTAATGAATAAATATGTAATTAGAAGCACGAACAAATTTCCAGGGAAAGTCCATCTTACCTCTTACAACAACAGATTACAGTCCAGGAGAGGATTCCCAAGGCAACAACAATGACAAAGGAAGCAATGATAACATATAACACGCTCCACTCTGCCAAGAGAAACAAAATATTAAGGGCAGTGAAAAGAGAGGCTAGAAGGGAGGTCTGGGCTGCCCACCTTGGGTAGGAGATGGCTTCGCTCTGTAAACAAGAAGGCCCCTCGGGCTGCCCAGGGAAGGTGAGACCTTGGAGTTAAAGGCAGCTGAAACTTTAAACCTTATGAATTGCCCCTGTTTTCTAGCTGGTGCTCTGAGATCCTGGGGAAGTGGGGCAGGCTGTAAGGAGCTTTAACAGAGGGAAAGAGGGGAATGGACACCTACGGGCTTCCCTGGGGCCAGAGTACACAGGCACTCCAGAAAGACAGGAGGCCATGCGGCTCGTCTGATTTAGGCTGCATTTTGTAGTTGCTCTGATTTAAGCTTGTTTCTTCTTAAACAACTGCTTGAGGGGAGTTCCCTGGCAGTCCAGTGGTTAGGACTCGGCGCTTTCACTGCCAGGGCCCAGGTTCAATCCATAGTCGGGGAACTAAGCAACTAGGATCCCGCAAGCGATGCTGGGAGGCCAAACAAAAACAAAACCAAAAACAAAAAACTGCTTCAGAGCTTTCCTCTAACCTTGAGCAAGTGTGGAGGAAGGAAGTAAACGTCCTCTGCAAACAGAAAATACACAAAGTTCTTCTCCTCGTTGCTCATCTGCCTTGGAAACACCAACACCCACCCACTCAACTCAGAGCCACACTCAACGCCAAACCAGCTGGCACAGTTCCAAGCAGAAAACTCACCACAGTTGCTATCTCCATCCCTCAGCTGCACCTTGATGAAATTCTCCATCCAAAAAGGGTCACAGATACAGCGTTTGGTGAATGAATCACAGTGGCCATGGTCAGAACAGTTCAACTGGCATGCTGAAAGTAGCAGGAAAGGGAAAAAAGTCAAGGGGCGTCAGAGCCAGGGGGTGACCAAATTCCAGTGCCCATGAAGATACGAAGGGATCCCCTGCTCAATGGCCTGTGACGACATTTCCTGGAGACCTGCCCCAAGAACCTTTATAGCTGGACACAGTGCCCATTATTATCATCATGGATAAAACTGGAGCAGTTAGAAAGGCTCCAGACTGTTTTTACTTGCTGTTTCTCCATATCAGCAGTTCTTAACCTTTCATGCCGCACAGACCCCCTTCTCTGAATAACGGCCGAAATAAAACACATAGTGTTACAAAGGAAGGCAATTATACTATACATGTTTTTGAAGTATTTAAGAATACAGAACTTTAAAATAATATGTGCGTCTTTATTAAAATATTAAGTAACAAGATCTAGAAGTGTGTCTAACAACTGTCATAATTTTGAAGTGGTGATGAGTAAAAATGCTAGTTCATTATGTAGCATGACACAAAATTATCTGAGATTTCTATTGCCTTAAAGTCACACGTTCTGTTAATACTAACTGTAGTTTCTTGCCTACCTTCATGATTGAGGAAAACAATAAATTTCAGTTAGAGGTTCGTGAAAATAAAGATGTAATTTTTTTCCCATTCAAACTCACAGCCCCTCTGAATGCTATCTCAGGGGCCCATGGAAGGTTAAGAAGCTCTGCAATGAGTGGAGACTCTTTCAAGAAAAAATGGTAGTTGAGGAAAGTGATTATCTCCTTGTTCCCAGAGAAGAGGAAATGAAGCCCAAGGACAGCAGGGACTGACAGGTGAGCTGTGGACACTGGGTGGACTCTCATTCCCAACTTCCCAGAATTACTCACTGACAGTATTGATTTCCAGGGCTCTGAATATCAGAAAGTCTGCCTTTTGCTTCCGCAGCTCACTCTTGAGCATCACTGCCACCTCATGGCCTTTGAAGATCTGGTGAGGAGGCTCATTTTGAACAAAAAATACCATCTTGGTGCTGCAGAGACATGGAACAGTATGAACGAGCTGAAGCTGTCAACACGATAGCAGCAGCTATCATTTGCTAAGTACCTTCTGTTTGTGCCAGACCCTGTACTAAGTGTTATACACATTCACTCACAGGAAGCCCGTGAGAAAGGGGTTATCAGCATCATCTCCATTTTACAGAGGACAGCACTGGGGCTCAGAGGGGTTAAGTAACTTGCCCAAGGTCACACAGTTAATTATGGCAGAGCCAGATCCCAACTGATATGTCTGACTCTAAAGCCTATGCTTTTAGAAAAGGCCTAAGCTGCCCCAACTAACAAGAAGACCTATTCCAAAACCTAACTGGAGGCCAGAAAAATGGGGATTTGGTTATGGGTACATCCCTGCTGTCAGCCTTTTTTTTTTTTTTTTTTTTTGCGATACTTGAGCCCCTCACTGCCGTGGCCTCTCCCGCCGCGGAGCAACAGGCTCCGGACGCACAGGCTCAGCGGCCACGGCTCTCGGGCGCAGCCGCTCCACGGCACGGGGGATCCTCCCGGACCGGGGCACGAACCCGCGTCCCCCGCATCGGCAGGTGGACCCTCAACCACTGTGCCACCAGGGAAGCCCTGCCAGCCTTTTTTTTTTTTTTTTTTTGTGGTACGCGGGCCTCTCACTGTTGTGGCCTCTCCCATTGCGGAGCACAGGCTCCGGACGCGCAGGCTCAGCGGCCATGGCTCACAGGCCCAGCCGCTCCGTGGCATGTGGGATCTTCCCGGACCGGGGCACGAACCCACGTCCCCTGCATCGGCAGGCGGACTCTCAACCACTGCGCCACCAGGGAAGCCCTCCTGCCAGCCTTTTAACAGCTAAGAGTGTGGTGCTGTTGGGTTTGTGCCTGGGTTATCTATGAGACAAGCCACAGTGCTTTGTAAAATATAAATTGTTGGACAGCATCAAAGCATTATCCGTAGGTCAAAACATAGCCAAAATGATCATTACTATGACAGCAACAATAAAGACCCCACACAATGGTGTGGCCAGTGCAAGATTATGTTATTCTAGGCCCAGAATCTGTTTGTTTTCTGACCGTCAACTTCTGTCCAAGGTAGACCATGTCTGAACTCACTTCTGGGTGGCACAAAATCTGTTCTGCCTTGGCCTCCATTTTCGGCAGCCTGCTTCGTGACTCGTGTTAGTCTCACAAACTGAACTTTCCCAATCAGTGGGTCACATTGGGTTTATAGGTGAGCCCCAGGTATTGATCCCCACAGCACACAGGGTGGCTGGGTGGGACCTGGGTATCCCAGAGGCCCTGGACCAGCTGCTTCCAGT
The DNA here is from genome assembly GCF_059928025.1 of Delphinapterus leucas. Taxonomy (NCBI): domain Eukaryota; kingdom Metazoa; phylum Chordata; class Mammalia; order Artiodactyla; family Monodontidae; genus Delphinapterus; species Delphinapterus leucas. The sequence goes on along the minus strand of NC_143129.1, from coordinate 162,216,947 downwards.
ATAACTGTCTATTTATCCCAAAGTGCCATATAAACAGCATCATTTTCTATGGGTGAACTGACATGAAAGTTTGGGTAGCCCTGTCCTAAAAGCCTTTTCAAAGCTTGCTGCATAGTGAGGCTAACAATGGGGTACTATAAACTCCAGAATGAAGAAACAAACCTTTTCCATAAAAGATTTGTGGTCATTTCTCATACATATACTACTATATATAAAATAGATAACTAATGAGAACCTACTGTATAGCACAGGGAACTCTACTCAGTGCTCTGTGGTACCTAAACGGGAAGGAAATCTGAAAAAGAGGGGAGATAGGTATGTGTATAACTGCTTCACTTTGCTGTACAGCAGAAACTAGCACAACATTGTAAAGCAACTAGACTCCAATAAAAATGAATTTAAAGAAATCTGTGGTCATTTCTCATATTTTCTCCTAGTTACCTAATTCATGCTTATAGTTTCAATTTTTGTCTATATACAAATAACCCTCAAATCTTTGTCTCCTCTTCCTATGTCCCTCTTGAGTGACCAAATCTGTATCTGCAAATGCTTGCTAGAATATCTATACCAGATCATCCACAGTCATCTTAAATCCAACATGTTCCAAAATAAACTTATAATAATCACTAACTCATTATGTGTTAGAGACTACACAAACATTATCTTATGTAATCTTCAACAACCCTATAACATGGGTGCTAGCATTTTTATAAGTGAAGAATGGGTTCGGAGAGGTGCAGTAATCTGCCCACTGTCGCAAAGCTGTCACTAACAGAGCAGGGCTCAGAATCCAGGTCTGCCTGGTGTGAGGCCCATGCTCTTTCCCATTGTAATACACTATCCCCCTCCAATCATATCCTCCTCCTGAATTCCTCAGCTAAGCCAATCTAGGCCAAGCCAGAAACCCAGAGTCACTGTGATGCTTCTCTCTTCCTCGTGTCCCAGAGGCAGTGACGGCAAGTGTGCAAGCAAACCCTTCCGCAATGCTCTTACCCGCACTCTCGCTAGTGTCTTCCACTGCTTTGTCCCAGCCAATTCCCACCAGCTTGATCGATCCCAGCAGCCACCTTCCCTTTTCCTATTCCCAGGCTGCTGAGCAGAGGTTAAAAAGAAAGTCCTAATCATCATGCTGTCTCTGACCCACTGAACCCTGACTGCATATTAGATTCACCTGGGGAGTTTTAAAACTTTAGGTGCCCAGACCTCACTCCAGACCAACTGAACCATAACCATAATCATGCGGGGGTGGGGCTTGGGTAATGGTATGTTCATAAAAGCTCCGGGTGACACTACTACGCAGCTGGAGCTGGGAATCGCTGCTCTCACCTCATGTGTCTAACCTTGGTTCAGACTCCAATATTGCTCAAAGCCAGCATCCTTTCCTGGAGCTGCTGTTCTCAACCTTTACCACTTTCCTCAGACTGCCCACCTCATTCTCACCTCCTCAAAGCAGATGGCCTTGCCTCCAGTTTCAGAGAAAAAACAGGACGTTGGTACCAATACGAAAAAACAGGATGTTGGTACCAATACTCTCAAATTTCATCCTTCTCTACTTCTAAATTCACCCATAATAGCACATCTTCCCTCCTTTCCTCCTGCCTCCAGGGAAAGTGGTCTCCTGCTCTGCCCACAGCCAGCGCCCCAGACCTACCTCCATTTATAACCCGCCTCCCCAATCTCCACCATCTACCTTTCCTCTGCACCTTCCCCTCAGTCTATAAAAATGTTCAAGTATTTCCTATCTTTAAAAGGTGTTCTTCTGAGCTTGTCTCCCATACTGTTTTCAACACCAGCCTCTTCAAAGAGGCATTATACTTACCATCTCTGTATCCTCAAACTATGAAAAAAATTTTCTCCCAGCATCTAAGTAAAATGATCTCACTATAGTTCTGATGATCTACTAATTACAAACCCAAAAGCCTGTTTTGCGTGCTCACCACACCTGTCTCTATAGCACCTGAATCCTTTGGCAGCGCCCCTTACTGCCAGCTTGTCCCTTAACTTCCAGCAGACAGCTCCCACCTGGTTTTCCTCCCATCTCTCTGACGGCTGTTTCTTAGTTTCCTTTGCTGGCCCTTCTTTCCTTGCCTCCCCCTTAAATATTGATGTTCTCCACAGCTCTCTCCTCAACCCTCTTGACACTCTCCCAGCGTGTCTCATCCGTCCTCATGGCCTTAACGCCTGCCTGTATGTAGTGATTCCCTACCTCAGGCCTTCACTTCCACCTCAAGTTCCAGCCTATATGTGCTACTACCTGTCCCTATGTAACCCATAAGATATGCCAAATTCAACAGTCAGAACTGAACTCATTATCTTTTCTTTGAAACTGGATCCCTAATCTCAGTTAATGGCATTCACCATCTATCTAGGCATCCAAGCAAAAATCCTCATACTTGATGGCTCACTCACCTTCATTCCCCAAAGGTCACCGAGTCCTACTGATTTACCTCTGAATTTCTTTTAATTTCCTCTTCTCTTCTGCCATTTCCACCACCACTACCTCAATTCAGGTGTTATCACCTTTTTTACTAGACTAGTCCAAAAGCGTCCTGATTGGTCTCCCAGCCTTTGGTCTCTCCCTACTGTTTTTTTTTTTTTTTGGCCGAGCCATGCAGCCTGTGGGATCTTAGTTCCCCAGACCAGGGATTGAACCTGCACTCCCTGCAGTGGAAGCGCGGTGTCTTAACAAATGGACTTCAAGGGATGTCCTGATCTCTCCCTATTTTAGTCTAGCCTCCACACTACCGATCTCCCTAAGGAAAAAAAAAAATCTAATATCCTTGCTTCAAAAACAAAACAAAAAATTCACACATATAAAACCAACTAACTTGAGTCCTCCTATCCGAAGTATTAACACTAAACTGCTTGCTTGTTTATGACTATTCTCAGTCTACAGGGCCAGCCTTATTGTCCCCCATATCCTAGGGCCCGGTAAATGCTCTGAACCCAAGGACTTCTTCCAGAGGAAACTCCGTACTTTCATACCACAGGACCATTGCTCATGCTGTTCCCCTATTCTGAATTTCCTCCTAGTCCTTCTATGCTTCATCAGGGCAAGTTTTACTTCTGGAAAATCTTTGAACTACCTCAACCCTCCTGGAAGAATTAATCGCCCTTGCCTGTGTCTCCATGACTGTGTTACCTGAAAACTGGGTTCTCTACGTGGTGTTGAGCCAAAAGACACAACCAAGTCAAAAACGAGGAGAAGGAAGACTTTTATCACTTGCGGCAAGTAAGGAGAACACCGGGATCTTTCCCAAAGCAGTGTCTCTGTGAGCAGCACAACTGCGGAAGCTTTAAGCTCAGGGTACATGCATATTCGTGAAGGGGCTTGAGCAGAGGAGAATTCAGCATAGAATTGGGACAAAAGTCAACAGAGTCCAAGCTTTAGCTGAGGGTCATGAGGGTCAGAAAAGGTCGATATCATCATTCCTTAGGTTCCAGTTGATCTGGTTGTCAAGTACTTCAGGCTACCTTTACTACTGAAACAGAACTGGGAGTCTTTACAACTGATTTACTATTTTTGCTATTGTTACTTCTCTTGCCTGAAAAGAGTCATTTGTTCCTGCATTCCTTTTTGTTTTGGCCACACCATGCGGCTTGTGGGACCTCAGTTCCCCGACCAGGGATTGAACCCGGGCCAAGGCAGTGAAAGCCTGGAATCCTAACCACTAAGCCACCAGGGAACTCCCTGTTCCTGACTTCTTTTTTTCCCTTAAGATCATTCATTACCGAGACCTGTTCAAGGGCAAGTACTGTGGCCAGGCTTAGATCACAAAATGGCTTAGGCCAAAAATGGCTTTGCTTAGGTCAAGAAAGCCATGCCTGGTTCTCTTTCTCTGAGGACCCCCTACACCATCTGCTTACAATAGCACTTATTCTGTCAAATCCACCCTGTACTGATGCTATATGTTAACTTGATTATCTCCCCTACTAGACTATGGTCTTCAAACATCATAGGCCTCTTCTGACCTTGCACCCTGCTGCAGTGTCTAGTACAGAGCCCATTACCTGTACTAGAAGAGTACATTTCTTCTTCATTAAAAAAATGAACACTGGGCTTCCCTGGTGGCGCAGTGGTTGAGAGTCCACCTGCCGATGCAGGGGACACGGGTTCGTGCCCCGGTCTGGGAAGATCCCGCATGCTGCGGAGCGGCTGGGCCTGTGAGCCATGGCCGCTGAGCCTGCGCGTCCGGAGCCTGTGCTCCGCAACAGGAGAGGCCACAACAGTGAGAGCCCGCGTACCGCAAAAAAAAAATGAACACCATGAGTGGTTCCTGGTCAGAGAGCCCACCCTTCTCTACCTACCCACACTATTTCTCAGCTCAGTCAAGAAGCCCAGGGGACCCCCTGGTCTTTCCTTTTCTCCCCCCATTCGTTGCCCAGCTACCTCTGCTCCGTGTACGGCTGAATCTTTTGCACAATGATGTCGGAATCCAGCACCCCCAGGAGGACCCCAATCTGGCGGATGAACATCCCCTTCAGCCTCTCAGTTAGCTGACTGACGTTGACATCCAAGATGATCTCCACCAGGTTGTTTTTCCTGGGATCTGGAAAGCATGTGGATCAGTCATGGCTTTCGAAGTAGGAGAGTTAACATAGACCTGCCACTGTGCATGTGCTTTGGCCCAGGAGAGAATGTGGTGAGAGCATTCAGAAATGCAACTGCCCTCCTTCAAAATGGAAAGGCACAATAGTGAATTCCCCATTGCTTTGTCCTGGTCCCCAGCAATCTGGGGCTGGCTTGGAGAGCTTCAGAAGCACTCCTGGTCTCTACACCAACCTGGCAATTACCACACATGTGCTGGGGACCAGGCCGAAGTGATGGGGTTTAGTGAAGGAAGTGGGGAACAGAGAAACACTTTAAGGTTTGTTTTAAAAGTCTCTGCCCAGTTGGCTTTGTCGAACTCTCCAGGCCAAGTGGCAGGTAGCTAGCGATCTCTCCTGATCCAATCTGATTTTCAGTAACTTGCTGTACTTTGTTTACAACAATGGGAGGGAAATTTTCCATCTCAACAATCTTATGGGAATGCATCTGCCCTACAGTGTTGAAAACCATAAACACAAAGGAAATACAGGCAGCCAAGAAACAAGGATTTCCTTAAAACAACATCACAGCCGGACGATGTTTTTACAACTCTAGAACTGTAAGACCATTGTGCTTTACACTTTTGATTATGTCCTAAAGACTATTTTACACTTGCCAAGTAAAAAGTGACTATTCAGAATACCTATTCACGTACTTGGATGCACCATTTGCCTGTCCTGATGTATAATTTATATAATTAGTAGACTATCTGTGATCTGATTTTAAACACAGAAGAGACTTTATAGTGTCTTGGCTGTTGCCCTTCAGAGGTAGGACAAGGACTGGAAGACCTGCCAAGGTCCCTTCCCGTCTAAGACATCTGTACATTAGCTTGGCCTAGATAATAAAGAGTAGGTTTAAAGTTAATACCTTCTCATCAGTTGTTCAGGAATTTATAAAGCTCTACCCCACCCTGTATTCACTGCCTCCCTATTACCAAATTAGCCTTGATACAAAACAAAAACATGGTTCTATTTAAGAAAGAAATTTTATTTCTGCAAATCTTAAAAATGTAAAGGATGCCAGTTACTTTACCGTCCCTGGGGGTTGTCAGATAAAGCCTGAGGCTCAACTTACAAAAATAAATCATTTTCTGCAGCTGGGTGCTGATAAGACACCACGACTCAAGTTATTCCTGTGCTCAGATTCCCAAAGCACCCTGGGCCCTCTCTCATCAGTCACACGCAGAGGAGAAAGTGCTGGAGTAGGGGCCCAAAGGCCTGGCTCTGACACAACTGCTGTGTGAAGCTGAGCAAGACCTGCCCTCTCTGAGTTTCTGTTTCTCCGTCTGAGCTAAGTAGGGGGAGGTCCATATTTCTGCGTGGGTAGGAGAGGTCTTGTTGGAACAGAAAGTCTCTAAGGAGCTCTTAGCTTGGGGGTTCTAGATTTTTTTAAAGCTGGATACGCCATCTGGCTCTGTCCATGCTGGGGGAAGGGTCTCAAGATCGAGACCCTGCTAGGCTGATCCAGCAATTCCACCCCGACTCCTCGGTAAGTGAACTCACCAGGTTTCACCTCCACAGTGGTCCGGTCTGTGTCACTCTCGCCCTTCGCATCAGTCACTTTCAGGTGAAATGCGTAGGTTCCCTCAACCAGGTTGGAAAGAAAGAGGACAGGGCGGCGGTCAGAGTGATTTAACACCTCCTGTGCGGTTGAACAACATGGCTATACGGCAGAACAAAACCACACTCCTTTCGTGGAGTCAGCTGTTGTGTCTGTCATAACGAAGTCCCCTCTGGGCTAGACGGCTTTGACTCGGGGCAGTTCCTGCTCTGTGATGGCACTACAGCCCACAGCAACCAGGATCAGGGAAAAGAATCACATTCTGTTCCACACTAGCTTGAGGGGTGACCCTAAGCAAGTCATCTGACCTCCCTGGATTTCAGAGCACAATCCAGGTTTGACATAAGAGACCGCTTGGTTAAAACAGGTACTGGAGTGTTTAGCCCAGTCTCCTCTCCTCACCGCACCACCATGACCTGTGTAGCTCTCCACCTGCTGGCACACTCACCCCCGCAGCTGGGCTCCCCTCGTCTCGAGTCCAGAGGTAGTTGACTATCCCCTTGTCATCTGAGGACTTGGAGCCGTCCAGCTCTGCCGTGTCTGTGGGCAAGGTAATTACCACATTCCCAGTTATCTTGGCTATAGGTGGTTTATTCATTTCTAAACAAAGAGAAACCATGGAAAAAAATGTAACATTCAGAAAAAGAAGAAATGCTTCTCGTGATGCTTATAAGGAAATTAAACTTCAAAATTATCTTAAATGGAGAACTGTTTTAAGTGCTTATCCATGCCCATGCCAGCAACTAACAGTGTAGAGCTAACGCCACCAGTGCCACAGGTCCTGAGGCTCCATTCCCACCCAGAGAAATGTTCCCCTGACACCAGTACAGTAGAGGGGACAAGTATAGTTTCCTCTTGTATTCTCATAGCAGCCTCCCGCAAAGGAACCCATTTCTCTGCTTGGGGATATATGATGATCGGAAACGAAGGCCTAAAGTGGATTAAAGCCCTGAAGTTCAGGTTTCATCAGCTGATACCACAAATTATCTTCAAAATATGGCTGAAAATGTTATTCTCTGAACATCTTTCTTGACTTCTTCCTTAGCACTTTAATAGAGAAAAAGAAGAGAGACACTTTTCTTATTCTGGGCCCCACCTGCAGCTTTGTTTACTCAGTGTGTGCTCTCTACTCACTGAGTTCAGTATACTGTGTTTGGGGATCACCTGCATATCTGATAGCTTTTCCTACCATCAGCTTATAGACCTCTCCTAAGACCATCACTGATCACTGTGCCTGCAAACCAGAGCAAGGCCAATCCACTTTTGCTCAAGTTGGCCTCAGTGTGCATGCTCCTAGGATGAGCACGGGAAGCTCCAGTGCAGGGCAGTCATTCTAAGGTCTGACAGCAGGTGTCACTGTAGCTAGCAGGAGAGTCACAGAAACCCCAGCAGCAGAGGCAAAATAAAAATGCAAGTCTTCCCTGGTGGCGCAGCGGTTAAGAAGCCGCCTACCAATTCAGGGGACGTGGGTTCGAGCCCTGGTCCGGGAAGATCTCACATGCCACAGAGCAACTAAGCCCGTGCGCCACAACTACTGAGCCTGTGCTCTAGAGCCTGCGACCCAAAACTACTGAGCCCGAGTGCCACAACTACTGAAGCCCGCGTGCCAAGAGCCTGTGCTCCACAACAAGAGAAGCCACAGCAGTGAGAAGCCCACGCACTGCAACGAAGAGTAGCCCCTGCTGGCCACAACTAGAGAAAGCCCGCACGCAGCAACGAAGACCCATGGCAGCCAAAAATAAATAAATTTATTTATTTTTAAAAAAATACAAAGGAAAAAAACCTTAATTCTCTCCCTATTCAACTGAGAAGGAAGAGAAGGAAAACAAGAAGTTAAAATTCACCTTAAAAGTCGCTCACTCAAAGGCTGTTGTAGAAAAGCAACTAAGAGTTACCCTAACCTCTAACTTCCTTCCCTACTTTGTCTCTAATCAGTTTCTGCAACCAAACAAGAGATGATGCATTCTTCAGTTATCTGGCCCAGAGGCTGCTGCACCAACCCAAGGCAGTGAGGTACCTTCTTTGACAATGACATTCACAGAGCTCTGGCTTTGCAGGTTCCTCTCATCCTTGACGGTCAAGGTGAAAACGTAGGTTCCCACTTGCAGCCCAGTCACAGTGGCGACACTGCTGTTAGCATTCTCAAGCTGTACCCCGTCAGGTCCCCTGGACAAAGAGAGAAACCAGAGGGTGGAACTGTACCTGTCTACTGCTCTCCTGTCCCCGCAGGAGCAGACAATTATTGCCTCAGCTAAGACATGAACTACTGTTTCTCACACCTTGAGAGGGCATGTTTAAAAATATTCCATTTGGACAGAGTGTCATTTGGCCCCAAAATACAGGCTACCTGCTGATCAGGAAATTCCATTCACCAGCTTTCAAACACATCTAGCCTTATCCTTTGTAAGAGCTTCTAGAACATTCAAACTCTTTGCTGCTCCAGTAAAAGGAAGAAAGTGCTCTGAGCAGGTCTCTGACCAAAAGAATGATTTAAGAGTGATGTTTCTGAAAAGCATTTCTGGCCCAGTGGTTGGTTCAGCTCTTGCCAGAAAAGAAGCAAAATGCATTTCTTAGTCACATGCCAAACTCCCTCTTGCTGAAAAGTCAGGGAAAGGAAATGGGCCAAGGCTACAGAGGAACTCTCAGGGAAAAACCATCCTCTTCTTAGCAGTTCTACAGGCAAAACTCCCTCCAGCTCCTGGACAGGGGCCACAGAGGAACCAGGATGCCCTGTATCTTTCCTTCTCCCCTGTGGCCTCACGCTGCAGGTGAGCGAGCTCTGAGCCAGCATGTAGGCACAACACTGCACATATACCAGACAGTCCTTCTGTTCAAGGGTCAAAATGCCTCAGAGCTTTCCTTAACACTGCAGGACAACCAGAGAAACCTGTAGACTCCCAGGTTTTGCTCTGTTTTGTTTTGCTGTTTAAATGTATAACCCTGACCCTAGCAGCCCCCCTTGAAACAGATTCTCCTCCAAGAAGCTATGCTAAGGATTATTTCTGCTGTAAACACTAATAAAACTGAACTAAAAGGTTTATCTGCTGTATCTTCAATAAACAGTTATAATTAAAACATGCTGGGTTGAGGAAAATTAGGTTCTCCAAAAGATAGAAACGAAAGCTAAGGAAAATCATTTCTAGAATCCAACTCACTAATCGTAAGTCAAGTGCTTTTACAAGTCAAATTACAGCCCCTCCCCACCCATCTCTAACAACCTAGTCAACAACAAAAGCAAAAACAAAAAACCCAGTCTGTCCTATGGTTGCTACCTTTGGAAGTTGGGAATGCTTTTAACTCTTCCTTGGGATTGCTTCCTGTGGGATCCTGCATATAATCTGAGTTCCATTTGTTATGGTTTAAAGGAGCTGAAAGAAACTGTGAGAACCAGGAATGGTTCGATTAGGTAATTCCAATTTAATTAGTATTATTTTGGTTATTGCCTTTGGCCTCTGGCTGACATAAATGGTATATGGTATCTACAAGGAAACAATAACAGAGTAATGCTTTCATTTTGGAGATGAATTTTCAATTCCCCTTAAGAGCTGCTCTGTCCCATCCCCCCTGACAGCCTTACCCAGTTAATTTTGAGCAACAGTATTTTTCTGCTCCATTACCCCTTCCATCCTGCCTCTCAAGTGTAATTAAACTATGCATTTCAGCAAATGGACTGAACCTGTAAAAGCACCAGAACCACAAAGTACTACCTGGGGACAGCTAATGGTAAGCATTCTTTTTTTCCTTCTTACAAAAATTATATTTTTCTTAGAGTTGAAGTTTGGGATTGCAAACATTTCTTTCTCAGTAATCCCCCTTGGATAAGCTAATAAGAGAAAGTAAACTCTTAAAAGCAAATAAAACCTTGCTCTTCAAAGGTCTGGAGCCCTTGCATACATAAGGATTTTGTGTCAATACTCACTGTGTTTTTTCCCAGAGATATGAGATAATTTTCTGATCATCTGAGCTTTTGCTGCCATCCAGGGTTGTGCTATCCATGGGAAGAGTCAGCTCTTTATCTGGACCTGCATCTGCCTGTGGAGGCTTGTTGTTTTCTAGAAGACAAGAGACTTGGGAGTTCAAAAGCAGGCAGTCCAGCTGGGAAAGGAGAGGAAACAATTGGGACATATGTTCTGGAAGCCTCAAGGACTCTCCCTCTCCACTCATAGAACTGTCAGATACTGTGTGAGGTAAGGGTATGGTCAGGGAGCTCGCATGAAGAATATAAGACTGAAACGTATAAAACAACTCTGAAAGAACATGGATTGAAGTATAATGCTATAGGAGTTCAAATGAGAGGGTCTGAAAGATAAGGTAGGGCTTTCTTGAGGAAGTGGGCTTTAAGGTGGCCCTTAAAGGACATGGTGGGAGGAGTTCCCTGGTGGTCTAGTGGTTAGGATTCGGCACTTTCACTGCTGTGGCTCAGGTTCAATCCCTGGTCGGGGAAGTGAGATCCTGCAAGCCGCAGCCAAAAAAAAAAAAAAATAGGACATGGTAAGATTTGGGCTGGCAGAGACTCTATCTGCTAGCTCCCCTTGAAGGCACAATAACTCGCCAAGAGCAAGGGCACAAGCGAGGTTGTGAAATACTCCTTCTCTCTAGCTATGAAGAAAGCACTTGGGGAATGGACAAGAGCAGCTGCCAGGGGCTTGGTGGATTGGTAACTCCCACTTCCACCCTCATGGAGCTCAGAACCCAAACCCTCTTCTCCCCCCAAGGGTCAAGGGACCAGCCAACAGAAGAGCCTGCACCACAAGGTTAGAACTTACCAGGCTGCACAATAACAGTCACTTGAGCAGTGGCCTGCTGTCCTATTGTGTCAGTCACTGTGAGTTGGTAAGTATAGTCTCCTTCTTGCATGGCAGAGAGCTGCAGGGTCGGTGTTCTAACACCCTGGATATATAAATACAGACAAGTGGACTCCCGGAATCACATCATACAAGAAGTCCTACTCTGGTCTAAATGATTTACCCAGTTTTCTAAACCTAGGTTGGTAGTGGGCCATTACCTCCCAATTCAACATAATTACTGAATGCTCAATCAGACACTGTGGGACATCTTGTTAAAAGTTTCACCCTTCAAGGAAATAACCCTCTGACACAGCAACAGTTTCAAATAAAGTCAGAGCTCTCACAAAGTAGACGAGTACAGGAAAATGTGCAGAGATAATCAAGATCCATTTCTATGACCCAAGCAGAGAGAAAACCATTAACATATAGTAAAATAACACAATTTACAAAACAATGTTCTTCCTACTGAAGCTACACAGCGTGACCCTAACAAAGCTGCCTCGATAAAACATGGCAGCAATGACTCAAGATGCTTTGTAATGCTGTGTGTGCCCTTACAGGTCTGTACAGATTCTGCAACAGCGGAGAAACCTAACCTAACACCTTGCAGACATTTTATTTGGCCTTAGGGTTCTTAAAAGTTGGAAAATTTCACATAGAAGTCTAGGTTTCTGTCTTGTCTTGAAAAGCTGGAGGACCTAGCAACACTGGGACGATACTCCAGCGTGGCAACAACCAGCCTGACTGGAGGGCTGCTGACCCCTTTGGTCAGGGCTTACGCCCTCTGGTTTGCCACAGTCCCCATCCAGTTTTCTTCATTTACTTACGTTACCTACCTGGTGACAGATCTAGTCTCTTCTTAAATATCTCCAGAGAGAAGATGCTCACCATCTAGTCAGGCAATCTCCTCCAATTTCTAATAGAGCTCACTAAGATTTGCACTCTTCAGCAGAAACTAACACATTTTAAAGCAACTATACTCCGATAAAAATTATGGAAATATCTTGCTGCAAGTAGAAAAAGGCCTATGGCCCATTAACCAACTGAAAACTCAGAGAAAGCCTCTGTCTGCCTCTGCCAGCAGTAAATCCTAAACACAGAATTGAGAGTTGAGAGCCGTCTTGAGCTTTAACCACTGTTTCCAAATGTTGCTGCTGCATAAATTTGTCATTACGTCACCCAGCCAGCTCCGAGCATGTCACCCGCCGGTGGCCGGAGACCATGGGGGGCTCGGTACAAGGTGTTTCTAACATAGCAAGGGTTTGTGGGTTTTGTTTGTTTGTTTTGTTTATTTGAGAAAAACGGAAAGGAAAATGATGCAGCATCTAAAGCATTCAGATTGGACAACCTGCTTGAATTCTGATCAATGCTTCATTGTTAGCGTTTTGCACATGATTGTAATTTTTATGTCAAAAGAAGCCAAAACTTGCAATACTATTTTTAGCAGACAAAAAAATAAAAGAACTAAATGTAAAATGTATAAATATTTTTGACTTGAACATTTGGATGGCACTGGGTGCAAGTAGACCACTCATCCTTTGGACGGAATGTCTGGGAAAAAAGAGACTTTTGAAAAGGAGACGGTTGCTGTAAAGAGTCCATGGAGGGGTTATGTAGTACTGTAACCCACAACTGTTAAAAATAAATCAATAAATTGTCCTGTGCTGTATAAAAAAAAAAAAAAATTTGCACCCTTGTAGCTTCTAAAGAATTTTACTCCCTGAAATTATCCTAGAGCAGCTACCAGTCTTTTCCTCTAATACTAAACATTTAAGATAAAGTTTTTGCTAATGTGTTAACTAAAGGCCCCTTAATCTTTCTAGATTTTTTTAAAAATTCAAATGTTCTATTCACTAATCTGACTTTGGTTATTAAGATGGAGAAATATAAGCCTTGGATGGGTGACCCAGTCCAGCAGCTCTAATTCCCTGGGCAAGAAAAGACAGAAACTATTCCCTCCTACCTGCATCTCCATCACTTTCCCTTTGCTGTTTGGGCTGAGTGACCACTCATAGCTGGTGATGCCGTGATCATCAGTGCTCTGATTCCCAAAGAGGGTGATGGAGTTTTGGGGCAGGGTGATCACTTGGTTGGGGCCTGCATTGGCCACAGGGGGGTAATCCACAGCCTTGTTCACTGTCAGGCTTGCAGTGGTAGAGTTGGTAGCTCCATCAGAGTCTACTACAGTCAAGCTATCAGGAAAGAGAGAGGAATGCAATCAGGGATGGTCTTAAAGAAAGAGGAATAAACATGGAAGAACTGAAAATCAAGGCTAAAAAATACCAATGTGGCAGGATTACCAATCGGTAACCAATTCTAACGCATTCTTTTTGGAAAGTTAGAATAATACTAGAAGCTAACACCGGCTGAGGGTTTGCTGTGTGCCAGGCACTGCTCTAAGCACTCTGTATCTCATTCAATCCTCACAACAGCTCTATAAAGCACTATCCCCATTTTACTCCTTATACATATGAGGAGGCCGAGGCCAAAAGAGGTAAAGTAACTCGCCCAAGCTTGAAAGCTTGAAAACAGTGGAGGCAGGATCTAAATCTAGACAGTATATCTCCAGCACCATTTCACTCTGCTGCCTGCAAGTGTCTGTGGCTGGGACCTTTATAAGCATTGTCTGATCTGGCCCTCACAACAATCATATAGAATAGGTATCATCAACCTCACTATTATAGAAGCCTTAGAGAGGTAAGAAACCTGCCCAGAGCTAAATAGTGAGCCAACATGCAAGCCCAGTTCTCTGACTCCAAAGCCCAGAACCAAGTCTTAAGAAGCAATAATCCCTGGCCACTATTCCTATGGGGTTCAAAGACGCTACACTAAATAAAGCAAGCTCTGACTGCAGCAGGCTCTCCTCCCATCATCCTGTTTTGGCTGTGTACACAGCACAAGAATGGACTTCCTGGGCAGACAGCCTCTAGGATGGACCAGGGGGGCTAGCTCCAGTAAGATAGAAGCCTGAGATGGAAATGAATTCTCCTACGCAAGCGTCCCACAGTTTGTGCCAGTGTGAAAGAGAATTTGCAAGAGAAAAAAAAATGTTCATTTGTAAGAGCAGGCTTCTACCTAAATGATGCCTTCCAGCTGAACAGCCTAAAGCTTCTCTTGCCACCTCAAAATGTGAGCATAAGCAAGCAAGGAGGTTTGGGCTGCTTCCATTTTGCTGACAGAAAGAGGAAAAGCATATAAAAGACATGTCGTTTGTTTAAATCTCACAACCAGCCACAGAAAGAGCCAGACATCTGTGGGGTTTTTATCCCACAATCTCACTTTTTACCTATGATCTTAAGGGGACTTCTGATATTACAGCTTTTAGAAAAAGAACACAAAAACATCAGACACACAGACATGTGCAAATCAGCAAACATCTGAAAAAGAAAAATCCACAGAAGTTTTCCTCTCTTTCCAGTTTCTCTGTTTCCAGTTTTTTTTTTTTTTTAACATGTCTTATTTGTCTCCTATTTCAGAACAAAGCAAGTTATAGACAGATGGCAAAATGGCAGCTGCCCATTACGCTGACTTTCACCTCAGACAGTCCCTGGCTTGCACACAAAAGTTCTGGAACCAAACAGCAGCTGACCACAGGGCTGGGGAAAGAGGCCACTGCTGTGTAAAAGCAGGGGAGAGGAAAAGGTAAGTGCAATCAAACAGATTGGACCTTAATGCTAATCAAACCCAATCCCATCATTTCATGGACTGAGGCTTGGAAAAAAAGAACTGCACCCAATATCCCATTCACCCAAAACACTCTAGGTTAATACTGTGGTTAAAAGCTCAGACTCTGGAATCAGACAACCTGTGTGACCTTGGGCAAGTTACTTAACCTCTCTGTGACAATATTTCCTAATCTGTAAAATAAGAGCCATTATAATACCAGGTACAAGGGTTAAATGAGCTACTGCGTGCAAAGAGCTCAGAACAGTACTTAACACAGAAAATGTTCAAGAAGCAGTAGCTATTATTGTTACTATTTCAAAAAGGATGAACATCGCCCAGGCTAAATTCCATAAATGTTAAAATTCCTATATTAGAAATCCAAGGCGAAAACCAACTCACATTTCCATTTTAACTCAGTGAGAAGGCTCCTACCTTGTTGTAATAGCAGCTACCCTTCATTCACTTGAAGTCTTGAGTCAGTGAGAGTGTTGCTAAGTCAGAACTTGTATATTTATTTGTATGGTAGGTGCTGTGCTAGGACATTCCTTGCTGCGTCTCTGGTAGTGTCTAAAACGTGGTTAATCTCAGATCCAGTGGGGAAGACAGATACCCATGAACAAGCCGTTGCACCATGGCAGGCACCACATAGAGGCACTGAGTGCAACAGGG
Source organism: Delphinapterus leucas (assembly GCF_059928025.1). NCBI lineage: Eukaryota > Metazoa > Chordata > Mammalia > Artiodactyla > Monodontidae > Delphinapterus > Delphinapterus leucas. The sequence goes on along the minus strand of NC_143129.1, from coordinate 162,201,674 downwards.
AAAGAGGAGGGACATACCCTCTCCTCTCTGGAGGGATCTCAGAGAGCCTCACAGAAAACTGAGGAGGTTCTTAAAGATAGGCGGAGTCCCAACAGATTGAGAAGGGCATTCAAGGAAGCATAAACAAAATACATATAGGCCAAGTCAAGGAGCAGAGTAGAATGAGTCCCGACTTGGGGATTAGAAAATCTGCATTTCAGCTCTAGCTGTGTGACCTCAGAGAAGTTAGTAAATACACCACGCCTCATTTTTCTCAGATGTAATGAGGATGGTATAGTGTACATATGGTGTTTGCGTGACACTCAGGTACGAGTGCTTTGTAGCCTACAGTGAATAATGCAAATATAAGGAGGATTACTCTAGGGTCAGCCTCACACTCATTAATCACAGTCTAGCATATCAACACTAGTTCCCAAAAGAACTATCTTTGAATCAAATTCTCTGAAAAGCCCCAACAGAGAAAGATGCTACAAATCATATTCAAATAAACCACTAAGTCAAAAGTAAAGATTTTGATATATCCTAAGTTGAGGAAGCATTTCCCAAAGGGGAGAGATGAGAGTAGATTCCTTCTAGATTTTTCCTGAGAAAAGGCAAAGGAAGATGGGCCCTTTCACTTAATGACAGAAATTCTAAAAAAAAGTTTGGATATATGCCAAATAAGGCTCTGAGAAGGATTAGCTCTGTGGATCCTGATCTATTACGCAAGAACCTTTGCCCTAAAAAGTTATCACTATTGTGACCACAGTTACAACATGGCTCAAAGAACCAGGGGAACCAAAGGCTATATTATCAGCCAACTCTACAGGGAATTTGATATCTGTCAGAGTGACTCCTATAAGAATGTAAAACCCATAAGGGGAAAAAAATGGCCTATGGTAAACTTGAAGGATCCAAATTTACCTGAAAGTGTAGTTCCCAGGGACGAGCTTACTTAGTTTTAAGATGGCCGTATCTTCAGAAATCTTCTCTTCTCTCAGAGGTCCCTTAAGTTCTTCCCAATGGTACTGGACGATCTTATCATCATCCGTGCTTTCTTGACCATAAAGAAATATCAGTTACAGCAGGAGAGCACTGGGTCTTAGCACTTATCCAGTTTATACAAACCAGGGCAACTACCCAGAGATTTGAGGCTAGGAAAACTTCATGAAATTACAGACTATCTCCCCAGAGTGTTTCTTCCCTCAGATTATTGGGTCATTCTGCCTCTCTATGAATATTCCACTGCGTAGTTTTCCAAGGACTCCAACACAGGCAACCTCTGGTTAAAACGCTACTGTATTAAGTATATGTATAAAAAAAGGAGAATCAAAAGGTCTTAAACACATGAAAAGATATTCAACCTCACCTAAAAAAGAAATGCAAATTTAAATTACACTTGAGATAGCATTTTTTAACCTCTCAAATTGGTAAACACCAAAGTTTCACAACACATTATGTGGGTAAAAAGTGTGGGGAAAGAGGCCCCCTCATAAGTCATGGTGGAAGCATAAATTGATACAACCTCTATAAGGAGCAATTTGGGAAAATTTATCTTTGTCCTTGCAATTCCTCTTCTAAGAATTTAATCCTTCAGATCTACTTGCACTTGTGTTGTGTATCTGTAGGACATCTAATATTTGTGTTAAATGTCATGCTTACAAGATTATTCACAATAATGTTATTTGTAATAGCAAGTCAAAAATAATCTAAATGGTCATCAATAGAGATTGAAAACAAGTACATATTCATACAATGAAATCATATATTCATATCATGGAAGGTCATGTAATCATTAAAGGAAAAAAAGAATGAAGAAGTACTGCATGTATTAATTCAGAAAAATTCTCCAACATATAGAAACAAGCACTGTATGTAACAGTGCACGTAATGTGTTGTCATAAGGACTGTATATGTATTTTCTTAAATACGCATCAAATATCTCTGGAAAGATACATAAGATAATACCATTGGTTGCCTGGAGGAAAACTGGATAGTTGGGAGACCGGGAGGGTAGTGATTCTTTTCACTGTGTACCTTTACATATTATTCAACTTTGATCTAATCAAAAATATAAAATAAAATGGTACTAAGTGAACCCTTTCTGCCACTCTCACAAGTGTTTCTTCCTATTCTGCCTCTTCCTCTTGGCCTGCTACTCTTCTGTCCTCCTCTTCTGGACAGAATCACCTACATGAAAGGTTTAACCCGCTAGAGGTCCCTCTGCTAAAGCAGCAGCTGCCTCTGCCACAAGCCCCTGTTGTGCCAAGACACTCAGGGGTGACGGGGCCTTAACGGGCCTCCAGAGAGACCAAGCCAATGCTGGAGGGCGACAGGCCCGAAACCTCTTGCACACACAGAGCCAAGGCCCAGAAATCGTCTCATGTCACCCATCAGGTGACACTACTCTGAAGGGTGACATGTTAACAATGGGCCCAGGCAGGGGTGTGTGCTCCATTCTGTGAGTCTCTCCAGGAGAAGGCTAACGAGAATCTTGCTAGGCAGTGATAGCTGAGTGAGAGCTCTTTGTCAAGGCTCTCAGTTACTTATCTTGTCATGATAGGAAGGAGCTTTGTTTCCATAGCTAAGGATGGCAACTCCAGGCAAGCGAATTTGAAAACCAGCAAGTCTCAACTAAAATAATGCTAAACACATGAACAATCCTACTTTCTTACCATCTCAGAGCAGAACTATTACTGCAGACAGGCCACACGGGGATTTTTTGTGTGTGTGTGTGGTATGCGGGCCTCTCACTGCTGTGGCCTCTCCCGTTGCGGAGCACAGGCTCCGGACGCGCAGGCTCAGTGGCCACAGCTCGTGGGCCCAGCCGCTCCGCGGCATGTGGGATCTTCCCAGACCAGGGCACGAACCCGTGTCCCCTGCATCGGCAGGCGGACACTCAACCACTGCGCCACCAGGGAAGCCCCACATGGGGATTTTAAACAGGGCCTGTCTGGTTTTTACTTCCTAATCAATTGCTTCAGATGGTTGGTCTTCCCCTAACACGGCCAAGAGGACTGGCCTAAACAGTATGCAGACATAGTTGGCCCCAAACCTTCTACCAGTACACAGTGAAGGCTCTTCTAAAACATCATGCCTAGACAAGTACTCACGGCTGCCATCAATGACTGTAGAAGTGGTTGGCAGAGAGATCTCCTGGAACTGTGGTGACACAATGGCAACAGGAGGCCGATTCTTACGGGGCTCTGCAAGAACATGACCCACAAGAAATTGGAAGAGGGTCTTTATAAATTATAGGAGAAGCAGGCCATATCTGGGTAGATCATAAGTCATTTTCCATTACATAAGTGAGAGCTGAGCATCACCAAATGGTAAAGTCACAGATCAGGTTGCCATTCTAACCTAAGACACCTGGGAGTGTTAAAGCCTCTTCTAAACCTGACGACTGCTAAGGCCATGCCCTGCGCATTCTTTCAATTTCTTTCAATGCTCATGTCCTACTTACTACATCAGAAGTACTACAGCAGCAACTTCCTGCTTTCAAGCAAGCTGAGTAGAGGTGGACAACAAACAAGCTTTGTGAACTAGGAATTGCCCAATACGTAAATATATTACAAAAAAAGAATGAGAATTTAAAACCCCTAAAATCAAATCTCCATCTCCTTGGGAATCCTGCAGAAGGAGCAGTGGAGACATGGCCAGGGCTGGGTAACATACCTGGTTTCACTGTCACATTCACATAGCCTTCCCCGTGGGCATTTTGACCATCTACAATCACTTTGAATTCATACAGGCCTGGAGTGAGCTGCAGAAGTGAGAGAAGATCTTGTAGACAACCACAAACAGCAGCATAATATTTAAAATAACGCATATATCTGAATTTTCCAATGTTGTTTCTTGAATTCTCCTCTTCTTGCACCATTTCCAAAATGGAGAAAGTAAACTAGCTGAAGATATGAAACAATGAATTATAAACTAAAAAACCATAGCTTTTCATGTGAATCTTATTACTAGCTGACTCGGAACAACAGAAGGGATTTCAACATCTCTGTACTCCCATTTTCTTTTCAGAAGAACATTAAGGGCCCAACCATCCTACTTCACAGTTATGAAATTAAAACAATCATCTCTGCAAAGAAAAACATTTTGTAAAAAACACCAAACAGCTCTCAAATATCTGAACATTTCCCCCTCTTGATTTCCACTAACTGTATGAACATTAAAAAAAATCACCCACAATCCCATTGTCCTAACACCCCAATTGATCACATTTTTCTTATTTCCTTCTAATCTTTTACCACATCCAAAAAAAGAGCTATAAACAGTACATCTGTCCAACAAACATGTATTGAGAATCAATTATATGTGGTCATTGTCCTAGGCTTGGGGTTTGGAGAGGAATTAGATAAGGTCCCTACCTTTGAGGAGCTCATAGTTCAGTGGTATTCAGGGCCTAGCTAAAATCACGATATATCAAACTTTTTATTATTCTTTCTTCCATTCATTGAGCATGAACACTTTCCCCATTAGAACAGTCTCTTAAATAGTCATTTTAATGGATGCAGAACAGTACATGAATAAATGTGCCATAATTCACATAAGCATCTCACATTGTTGGATATTTGGGTTGCTTCCAAAATTTTACTATTATAACTAATGCTGTGGTGAACACCTTTCAGGTAAAATGATTTTTTTCTTTCTTTTGAATTATCTTCTTTGGGTAAACGCTAATTGAATGCATGGAGCATTTTTGACCACTTCCTTCTTCTTGTAATGCTCTCCTTCCTTGGCTTTCACTTCTAGGCCTACTCCTCATTTTCTTCCATTTCCTCTTCCTTCCATACCTTTAATGACAGTGTTCCCCAGCATTCCAATTGCAATCCATTTATTACTTCACTCTACACCCTCTCTGGATGTTTTCATCTATTCATGGCTTCAGTTGTCAACTATTTGACGCTGGTGTACAAATTTATCACTCCAGCCCGGACTTGCATCCTGATCTCTAGCCCCTTACCCCCAACTACTTATTGGTCCCTCCACTCAAATGTTTCACAGGTACCTCAAGCTCACTCTGTCCCAGCATGAATTAATCACCTGCAAACCTCTTCCAAACCTGCTCCTCTGTCTATGCTCCTCATTTCAGTGAAGATCACCACAAACATACCAACATCCAACGAAGTGTCTAAGCCAAAAGGCTAAAATTATCCTGGACTTCTCTTCCTCACCACCTCCACCCAATTAATTGACCACCAAGTTGACCTCCATAATATTTCTCAAATCCACCCACTTCTCTCCATTCACACTGTCATCACCTTAGTTTTTAACCATTCATCATAGCATAGTTGTTAAGAGCATGGGCTTAGAGATGGAAAGTTCCAGTTCAAATCTACCATTTCATAGCTTTGTGCACTTTGGCCAAACCACTTTGTTTTTCTAATTTTTATTTTCGTCATTTGTAAAACAAATACTAATATTTACATCTTGGGGTTGTTAGGAAGATTAAATGAAATAACTGCATAAAATAATTTGCACTGTTTCTGGCACATGGTAAGAGCTCAATAGGTGGTTTTTAAGTTTTATTTTATTTATTTAGTTTTTTTTTCACTCAGACTATTATTATCTCACACCTACATTTTTCAATAGATTCCTCCCTGGTCTCCCTAGTTTGAGTCTTATCTCCTCCAACCTGCAGTCAGGGTGATCCTTCTAAACTGAAAATCTGAACATGTCATTCTCCTGCTTAAAACCTTTCAAAGGCGCCATATTCCCTCTGGATAAGAGCCCAAGGCCTCACTCTGGCACACAAGGCTCTGTGCCATCTGGCACCTGCATCTCCAACTTACTTGTGCCACTGCTCCTCTCATACCATGGGGTCCAGTCAGGATGAACCACGTAAAATTCCCTTTTTCCCACATTTCTCTCTATTATTTGGTCCAGTGGACATATTGCTTCCTCTGCTTGGGGTATTACCACTCCACCCTTTACCCAGTAAGCCAGTCACCTTTCATGACCCAACTAGCCAACTCTAAGAAATCTACTCTAACTCTCCAGGGCTTCAATACCCGATGCACTGACCTAGTGGACTCCTGTTATAATTACCTGCTTCTGGTCAGTAGCACCTACTAGGCTGTATTTTCCTTAAATGTTAATATTATGATTAATTCACTAGTAAATCCCCAATACCTGCCACATAACTAGTGTACAATGAACAGTTGTTGAAAGAAAGAGAGGAAAGAAAGGAAGGAAGGATGGACGGAAGGAAGGGAGGGAGGAAGGAAGAAAGAAAGAAAGAAGGAAGGAAGGAAAAAGCAATTGCTTGGCCAAAGAATATGAACATTTTTATGGCTCTTAATAACTACACTGAATCCCAAAAAAAGACTGAGCCAATTTACACAGTCATGTGGCCACAAATAACCTAGCTTATCTCCCAAATTCTAAAATCCTTATGTTACCCTTAAAAGCTGTTTAGTGTGTATTTTCAGCTATCACCACTATGCTTATACAATATTCTCACCATAAATGAAAATTTGAGAATCATACACTAACAAATACTGGATGTCAGCCAGCCAGACTTTTGGAGGATTCGCTTCTGAAAGACTGTTCCTAAGTGTGGACAGAAAATTCTATGTTATACATGTTAGAAAATGGTCAACACCTCTACCCCATCCCTGCAAATAACAGGAAGCAAGTTCACCTTGGATAGTTTGAGGACCTGGGCATGTTTCCCTTCCATTTCCCCACTGTAGTCTTCAGGATGAGTAATCAGCTGCCAGTCGTAGGTGTAGGTCTCTCCTATAGAAGGGCAGTTACAAAAACCATGAAAACACACACCTACACACAAACGGGGCAACCACATAGCTTGTGAGTAACAAAATTTTTCTCAATCTTGACAAGACCTTAGTTTTCAAGATTTTACCCCAAAGCCAAAGGGAAACCAAACATTCTGTTGAAAGAAAAGGTGGATTCTGCTGACTCAACTATACTTAGGGCTTCTTCCAACTCTCTCCCAGCAATGCTCATTCCTGCCCCATACCCACGCTGCTTTGGGCCAATCCTCCCCTAAAATACCAGGTTGCTCATGGTATGGCATCCCAGTGAAAATACATGCCCTACAAACCACTATGAATGAACTCACTGGGAGTAAAGGCCATTTTCTTGCAAAACTTCTTTTGCAACAAAGAACAGCAATGACTTCTAAATAACATGGTTCAAAAATACCTTTTTCAAGAGTGCTAACAATACTCGTCTCACTGAGGTCATCACACCCTGGTGAGTTAAAAGAGCTACTTCATTCCTGCTGAGCTAATAAATAACACACTGCAGAAGGTGGTAGGGGATGGCCCATTTAAAACAGGCCCCAATGAAATTAATTAAGATCAAATGAAGCATTAAATGGTCCTCATTTGTAGCTCAGACTGTATGACTGGGTAGCGTGAGGATAGAATCCTGTTATCTAAATGGAATCCCTCCCCAGTTAAAGTTGTCTTAAATATTTTTTGGAACAAGATGCATTTATGGCTAGGAATGGGTGGGATTCAGTAGGAAGGTTTCATTTAATTTACTACCCAAAAAGGGAAAAATAAAAGGGAAAAAAAAGAAGTCTCAAATGCTTACAGAGAATGGTCACCTTTTTCTTACTTCATGAGTTCAAAAGTTAACACACAGAACTTAATTCCAAACAGTCTTAAGACTAGATTTTACTTTATAAGCCTGAGATACAAGATCTATTACTCTTCCTTCCTCCAGAGAATACTAGCTTTGTTTTGGCCAGTTGTCAGCCCCAGGCAGCTCTCATAAATGTATCTGTAGAAGTTAGGTTACGTGAGGAGCAGGAAAGAAGCAGAAGTAGGACTGGTGCTAAGAGATGACATTTCTTGAACTGTAGTTAGAAACTTTTTTTCCCCACACAGAAAACAGACTCACACTAGCTTGGGAATTGACAATTTTATAACATCTGAGGCTAGCAACACAAGTTGCAACAAATGACAATACTCTTAGAACAGAAAAGCTCAGGGAACGAATTATGCCTTACAGACAGGAATTTGCCTAAGGGTAGGAACAACTGAGTACAGGTCTGTTAGGCAGAATGCTGGTTTTAATGATTTAGGGCAGTGGTTTTCAAATCATGCCTCTGAACCCTAGAGAGATCCTGAGAGGTGCTGCAGGGGCTGCCATAGGAGATGAGAGGAATGAAGAACAGGCAGAGCTGGTCCTGCCTCATCGTCCCCAACCTTTGAAAGTTTGAAACCATCCATCTCATGTATCTGATTAAGACTGAAGAAACTGGGGAGCGGAGAGTTGAAAGAATCTGTTTTTGAACTGATGTGTTTTGGAATACTGATATACAACGTGATATCAACCCACAGAAATGTATATACAAATAGGGGTTAGAAAAGAAAATACAGTAGTGCCAGGATATCTTTCACAGAAGAGTGGAAGCAACGGCAGGTCAAAGCAGTTCTTTCTTTACCTGCATCTTCAAAGGCCACCAAATCCATTCACCTTAACTTATCACCAGAGGAGGAAAGGAATATGTTTCTCTATAGGAAGGTGGAATGAACTGATAAGGAAAACTCAATGTGAGGGCAGAAATAAAGAACAGAGAGGGGGGGCTTCCCTGGTGGCGCAGTGGTTAAGAATCTGCCTGCCAATGCAAGGGACACGGGTTTGTGCCCCGGTCCAGGAAGATCCCACATGCCGCGGAGCGGCTGGGCCCGTGAGCCATGGCCACTGGGCCTGCGCATCTGGAGCCTGTGCTTTGCAACGGGAGAGGCCACAACAGTGAGAGACCTGCATACCGCAAAAAAAAAAAAAAAAAAAAAAAAAAAGAACAGCGATGGGGCTTCCCTGGTGGCGCAGTGGTTGAGAATCTGCCTGCTAATGCAGGGGACATGGGTTCGAGCCCTGGTCTGGGAGGATCCCACATGCCGCGGAGCAGCTGGGACCGTGAGCCACAACTACTGAGCCTGCACGTCTAGAGCCTGTGCTCCGCAACAAGAGAGGCCGCGATAGTGAGAGGCCTGCGCACCGCGATGAAGAGTGGCCCCCGCTTGCCACAACTAGAGAAAGGCCTTGCACAGAAACGAAGACCCAACACAGCAAAAATAAATTAATTAATAAACTCCTACCCCCAACATCTTCTTTAAAAAAAAAAAAAAAAGAACAGAGAGGGCATTTAGGTTCTGCAAAAGTACTTTTTGCATAAATACACTATTTGGTACTAGGCCCAGAAAGTAGGGATATTGTATTGGAAACATGTGTACCTAAAATGCAAGGACCCCATCCTAAATACAGTAAGGCATTTTGCTTAACTAGCCTTACAATGAGCTACTTGATTAACCTTATAATGAGAGTTAACACAAAGCCAATGCAATCATTTTCCATCAACATATGCTTCACTTCATGTCACAGATAATCTTAAGAGAATACGTGTCTATAAGTCAAACTTTGGTATATTAACATGTACTTCAAAGGTTAAAGGGATGCGCATATTACAAAAGTTTTCTTAAGTAATAAATTAATCATCCCCTAATTTATATATTTTATAAATTTGAATATTGTATATTACATTGGGCTTGTCTTTTTTTTTACATGACAAATCTATATTAGTAGTAGTCTTTAATAACTTCTCTACAAGTTCTATATCTGCTACTTACTAGTTGTTTGGCCAAAATAAACAGGTTAACCTGAGTCCCAGTTTTAAATGGGCATAATAAAATCTACATTTAATGAGCATCAGCTATGTGCTAGGCACTGAGGTATATAGGTACGTTATACCATTTAATTTTGCTCTTAAAGTAACCTTATGAAGTAGGAATTATTATCCTCATTTTACTGAGAAAGAAATGGAAACTTAGAGAAGTTAAATAATTTGCTTAAAATCATTCAGCTAATGACTGGCTGAGCTCAGATTTGAACCCAGCCTGAACATCAAAGCCCATGATCTCAAACATTATATTGCCTCTCATATCACATAAATATTTGTGCATGTTCAAGCTATATCTTATTCTCATAGGACTTTTACAGACAGTAAATGTATGTAGATTCCATTATGAATTAAAACATTAACCAAATATAAGTGGATGTTTTACCTGCATCTGGCTCTTGGAGAACATATGCATTTAACTGAACTTCATTCTTAGGCAAGGTAATCTGGACACTGTTTCCAGCAGATACCACCAGTTCCTTTATAACTGGAAATGAAGAAAATACACAAGAGATAAGAAATTAGATCCAGACTATCTCATTTCTCTCCTTCCTTTTGTGGCCAAATTTCTTCTATAAACAATATTCAGCTACTACCTTCATTTCCTCATTATTTACCCACTCTCTAATCCCCTGAAACGTGACTGTGCCCCCACTTTTCCACCGAAAAGGATCCTTAGAGGTCATCAACAAACTGCTTCTTAGCTAATCTAATAGCTGTTTCTCAACCCTCATCCTTCACTTCTGTGGTATCTAATACTGCTGACTGCCTCCATCTTAAAACTCATGGTTATCATGACACCATATTATTCCACTTTCTTCCTTTCTCTCTGAGTTTTTCTCCACTGTATTTTAACTATGATCTTTCCCTAAGCCCTCTTTATATAGTACTTTCCACAGAATTCAATAAACAGAGTTCAACTCTGTTTCAAGGATCATCTTTATGCTGATACATAACTTTCTAATAAAATATATATATAAAGTTCCTAGAGGAAAAGGCAAGTGTTGGCTGCAAGGCCAGCCTTAATTTTCTTTCCATTTCAATTGATACAGCCATAGACTTAGATAATTCCAAGAATCTTAACTGGTCTTCCGTCTGCTAGCTCTCCCCATTCTAATCCATTCTGTCTCCCTAAAACACCCATCACCATGAATTTTTCTAAAATACTCACCCACCATGATAGTCTCCTACTTAAGACCCCCACTCCCACACCATGTTTCAGTCCAAATTCCTAACCTGGCATCAGAGATCCATCATCACCTGATCACATCATCTCACCCTTCCACCCGATTCTGCCTCTAGTTATGCTCATTTTCCCTCTTGTGCTCCACAGAAGTCTACTCTTGGGGACTTCGCTAAAGCTTTTTTCTTCAATTGGGGTGTGTGCTTACTTTATTATAAATACAGTACTTTGTTTCTAGCTTAAAAGCCAGGCTTCTCTCCAAAAAATCTTCCCAGACCATTTCAGTTCGAACTGATCTACTTCCTGAACCACTTCAGCATTTTTGGAACATCCATCAGCTAATAGCTAGATACTAGATTTCTGCTTTTCACCAGCTATTCCATACATGTCAAAGCTTCTCAACTATGGCACAACCAATTCTTTGGACCAATTCTCTGGACCACGACATTTTGGACCAATTCTTTGTGCGTGTTGGGGTTGGGATGCGGGGAGATTGTCCTGTGCACTGTAAGATGTTTAGTAGTATTCCTAGTCTCTACCCACTAGATGTCAGTAGCACCCCTCCTCCACGGTTGTAACAATGAAAAATGTTTACAGGCTGTTGAGAACCACTGATTATATAAATCTTATTTCTCTAACAATAATTGTTCACTTGGTATGAGACCTAGGAACTAGAGAGCTTAAAGCAAACAACTGGCTGGTTCACCCATATTCCAAGACTGGAAGGTGAAAAGGGTTTCCTAGACAAATATGAAATTTGAGATTTATCTGTCTGCTTGGGAACACTGCACCTGGGGAGAAATGAAACCATCCATTATGGAAGCTTCAGCATTTAGACACTCCAGGAGGTGGAATAAGAATTGCTGCAGTAACTTTCAAAAAAAAGAGAAAAGAAAAGAAAGAAAGAAGGAAATCACTATACTTAGAGAAAGTATAATGGTCAAAAATACAGCGCAGGGCTTCCCTGGTGGCGCAGTGGTTAAGAATCCGCCTGCCAATGCAGGGGACACGGGTTTGAGCCCTGGTCCGGGAAGATCCCACATGCCACGGAGCAGCTAAGCCCGTGCACCACAACTACTGAGCCTGAGCTCTAGAGCCCGCGAGCCCCAACAACTGAGCCTGCGTGCCACAACTACTGAAGCCTGTGTGCCTAGAGCCTGTGTTCTGCAACGAGAAGCCACTGCAATGAGAAGCCCGCGCACCACAGTGAAGAGCAGCCCCCGCTCACCGCAACTAGAGAAAGCCCGCATGCAGCAACAAAGACCCAACACAGCCAAAAATAAATGAATAAATTTATTTTAAAAATTATATATATACAGCGCAGCCCAAAACTTTCACAATTACACCAAAAATTACAACCATTCTGCCTGAATACAAAAATTACTTTAGTGCCTCAGGACTGAAACACTAAAATTTTATGTTATATTACCACTGAAGGAAACCTTAGGAAATTAAAAATTGGCAAAAATTCGTTTTCACTGGCTTTGCTTCACCCTGTTGACTTTTTCAGGGGATAAAGATCAACTTAGTTCCCTTGATTAAGCATTTCCTCCTAATACCTTAGAACAGAACTTATGAAGCAGACTTGTTGTTAAGGCAACACTCTGTATAAATCTCCTTCCTATGAGTTGCTTTAAAAATAAAGATGCAAAAAATAGTAATAATAAAAAAAATAAAGATGCAGAATTCCCTGGCAGTCCAGTGGTTAGGACTCGGTGCTTTCATTGCTGTGGCCCCAGTTTGATCCCTGGCCAAGGAACTAAGATCCCATAAGCCACATGGCACTGCCTAAATAAATAAATAAATAAACATTTAAAAAATAAAAATAAAGATGCTATCGAAATCACAGACACAAATATCTGACCCACAATCACCCATTCAGAAGGCAAACAGTTATACACATCCGACTCTTTCTTCCCAGTGGCCTCTGCTTGCTTGGCTCCTTGAACATTACTTAATTGAATCTAGGTACAGTGGAATTTGGCTCTGGAAAGAGCCTCAAAATACCCATAGGCTGGAGCTTATTGAAAAAAGGATTGAGAGACCAAGTCCTATGATTACAGGGACATTAACAGGATTATTATTTTTTTAACCTACAGTATCTAAAAGTCATGCCTCCCTCCTTTCTTTCCATGAACAGGGAACATTTTGATCAAAATCTCTATTTCCCCATCCTATCTCCAAGGACAGAAGAAAAGGGCCTCACCTGGGTATGGTGCTGAGGTGCTCTGGAAAGAGGCCTGAGGGGTAGGGGTGGCATAACTGTAGGAAGGAGCCACTGGCAGAGGGGTAGCAATCAGGATTTTCCCAGGGATTGTTACTTGCTGAATGCTAGGAGTAGCACCCGGGTCCTCTGATGCCTCAGGTTGAACTGATACATTTGACCAACCAGGAATCTTCGCAGTCAGATCTGTGGTTAAGGGATTAGAAATTGTATCTGTGTTGTGGACCTAGAGAAATGCAAAAATTCATTTGAATAGGCAAAAGTTATACAGCCAGTTTTTTAGGTCATGTCTCATGAAATAACTGCATGTTAAATTTTTTTTTTAAAAATGCAAAACTGTCAAAAATATTAAAGAAACTAATCTTATCACCCAAAGTGGTGTTAAAATGTTGATATAAATCTTCCCAGTATTTTTTTTCTATGCGAAGTTTTGCTTAAAACAAAGTAGTAATAATTACACTATGTATACTTTTACCTTCTTTTCTTACTTAATATTTATATTCAATCTTTCTACAAATATGTATTAAGCAACTATTATAAAACAGGCCTGTGGATCCAAAATATAATTAAAACATAATCACTGTGCTCAACAAGCACACAATCTAGTGGGGAAGAAAGGACTAGAAACATAATAAGCCAAAATGGTAAATATACCTATAAGAGCCATGACTGAACCAAAGAAACATAATCGGAGTACTTCTCTTTCTTGGAGAGAGGAAGCATGTGAAGAAGGATGGTTTAAATAAGTAAATAAAGACCCTCTGGAGGTGGAGAGTCCTGAGATGCATTTTAAAGGGTAAACTAGGGAAGAGGCTGAGGGGAGAGATGAGTATAAGCACAAGAAATGAGATTAACATGGCTAGTGTTGGGAAATGAGTCATAAGCAAAGTGACAGGCAGGGAGTAATAGAAGATGAGCTGGGAAGACAGTGAGGGGTCAGACTAAAGAAGACATTAGATGCTACTTTAAGAAGCCAGGTGATGATGACAATTAAAGGGTTATATACAGGGAAGTGACAAGGTAGGTCAGGTTTTTGTTTTAAATGAATCATTCAGGTTGTTGCACAGTTTATGGGTTTGAAGGAGTGAGACAACAGCAGGAATACCCTTTAGGAGGTTACTGCATTCATCCAAGTGAGAAATGATGAGTGGTTAAACAGGGTGGTTGTATGGATTTTTTTAAATCAACTAATTGAAGTATAATACACAAAATAAACGGCACACATTTAAAGTGTATAGGTCAATGAGTTTTGACAAGTGTATACACCCATGTAACCACAATCAAGAGAGAGAATATTTCTATCAGCCACAAAAATTGGTTCATGCCATAGACTAATTTCCATTAATGAAATTATTAAATCAGTAATTTAAAAAACTCCCAGTGAACAAAAGTCCAGGACCAGACAGCTTCACAGGTGAATTCTACAAAACATTTAAAGAAGAAGTAACACGTATCCTTCTCAAAATATTCCCAAAAATTGAAGAGAAAGGAACACTTTTGAACTCATTCTAGAAGGCCAGTGTCACCCTGATACCAAAAACAGACAAAGCCACCACACAAAAAAAGAAAATTACAGACCAATATCACTGATGAACATAGATGCAAAAATTCTCAACAAAGTACTAGCGTACCAAATTCAACATTACATGAAAAGGATCATACACCATGAGCAAGTGGGATTTATCCCAGCAATGCAAAGATGATTCAATATCCACAAACCAATCAATGTGATATACCACATTAACAAACTGAAGAATAAAAATCATATGATCATCTCAATAGATGCAGAAAAAGCTTCTGACAAAAATTCAACATCCATTTATGACAAAAACTCTCTAAAACTGGCTATAGACAGAACATACCTCAACATAATAAAGGCCATATATAACAAACCCACAGCCAACATCATACTCAACAAAAGACAAGGGTGCCCACTCACACTGCTTTTATTCAACATAGCACTGGAAGTCCTAGCCACAGCAATCTGACAACAAAAGGAAATCAAAGGAATCCAAACTGGAAAAGAAGTAAAACTGTCACTGTTTGCAGATGATATGACACTATACATAGAAAATCCTAAAGATGCTACCAAAAAACTATTAGAACTAATAAATGAATTCAGTAAAGTTGCAGGATGCAAAATTAATATAGAGAAATCTGGTGCATTTCTATACACTCATAATGATCTATCAGAAAGATAAATTAAGGAAACAATCTCATTTACAATTGCATCAAAAATAATGTAATACCCAGGAATAAATATAACCAAGGAAGTAAAAGACTTATACTCTGAAAACTGTAAGACACTGATGAAAGAGAAAAGGGAGCCCTCGTACACTGTTGGTGGGAAGGTAAACTGGGGCTACCACTGTATAAAACAGTATGGAGGTTTCTCAAAGAACTAAAAATAGAATTTCCATACCCAGCAATTCCACTCCTGGGTATATATCCATAAAAACAAAAACAAATTTGAAATGTTCAATGCAGCATTATTTACAATGGCCAAGACATGGAAGCAACCTAAGTGTCCATCAACAGATGAACAGATAAAGAAGATGCGGTATATATATACAATGGAATACTACTCAGCCATAAAAAGAATGAAATTTTGCCATCTGCAACAACATGGACAGACTTGGAGGGTATTATGCTAAGTGAAACAAGTCAGACAGAGAAAGGCAAATATTGTATGATATCACTTATACGTTTATGTGGAATCTAAAAAATAAAACAAACTAGTGAATATAACAAAAAATAAAGTCTCATAGATATAGAGAACAAACTAGTGGTTACCAGTGGGGAGAGTGAATGGGGGAGGAGCAAGATAGGGGTAGGGGATAAAGAGGTTCAAAATTCTATGTATTCTATGTATAAAATAAATAAGCTACAAGGATATATTGTACAACACAGGGAAAATAGTCAATATTTTATAATAACTATAAATGGAGTATAACCTTTAAAAATTGTGAATCATCTGAAATTTATACAATACTGTACATCAACTATACCCCAATAATAAATAAATACATAAATAAATATTATGAGGATAAAAAAAAGACATTGATAGGAATTCCCTGGCGATCCAGTGGTTAAGGTTCTGCACTTCCAGTGTAGGGGGCGTGGGTTCGATCCCTGATCAGGCAACTAAGATCCCACATGCAGCATGGTGTGGCCAAAAAAAAAAAAAAGACATTGATGAAAGAAACTGAAGATGACAAACAAATGTAAAGATATCCCATGCTCATGGACTGGAAGAATTAATATTGTTAAAATAACCATACTACCCAGAACAATCTACAGATTCAATGCAATCCTTATCAAAAACAGAACAAAACAAAAAACATTCATTTTTCATAGAACTAGAACAAATAATTCTAGTATTTGTACAGAAACACAAAGACCCTGGATAGCCAAAGCAATCTTGAGAAAGAAGAACAAAGCTGGAGGTATCATGCTCCCTGACTTAAAACTATACCACAAAGCTACAATAATCAAAACAATATGGTACTGGTGCAAAAACAGATACACAGATCAATGGAACAGAACACAGAGCCCAGAAAAAAGCCCATGCTTATATGATCAATTAATCTACAACAAAGGAGGCAAGAATATACAATGGAGAAAAGACAGCCTTTTCAATAAATGGTGTTGGGAGAACTGGACAGCTAAACACAAAAGAATGAAACTGGACTACTTAATCACACCACATATAAAATTAAACTCAAAATGGATTAAAGACTTAAATGTAATACCTGAAACCACAAAACTCCCTGAAGAAAACACAGGCAGTCAGCTATCTGACCTCAGTCTTTTTTTTTTTTTTAATTGGGGTATAGTTGGTTTACAATGTTGTGTAATTTTCTGCTGTACAACAAAGTGAATCAGCCATATATATACACACACACACACACACACACACACACATATATATATATCTCCTCCCTCTTGGACTTCCCTCCCACCCCCTCATCCCACTCATCTAGGTCACCACAGAGCACCGAGCTGAGCTCCCTGTGCTATACAGCAGGTTCCAATAGCTATCTATTTTACACATGGTAGTGTATATATTGACATCGGTCTTAACATAATATTGATTTTTTTTTTGGATATGTCTCCTCAGGCAAGGGAAACAAAAGCAAAAATAAACAAATAGGACGACATCAAACTAAAAAGCTTTTGCACAGTAAAGGAAACTATCAACAAAATGAAAAGGCAGACTACTGAATGGTAGAAAATATTTGCAAATGATATATCTGATAAGGGGTTTACTACCCAAAATATACAAAGAACTCATACAACTGAATATAGAAAAAAAATCCAATTAGAAAGTGTACAGGGGGCTTCCCTGGTGGCGCAGTGGTTGGGGGTCCGCCTGCCGATGCAGGGGACACGGGTTCGTGCCCCGGTCCGGGAGGATACCACATGCCGTGGTGCGGCTGGGCCCGTGAGCCATGGTCGCTGAGCCTGCGCGTCCGGAGCCTGTGCTCCGCAACGGGAGAGGCCACAGCAGTGAGAGGCCCGCGTACCGCAAAAAAAAAAAAAAAATGTACAGAGGACATGAATAGACATTTTTTCCAAAAAAGACATACAGATGGCCAACAGACACGTGAAAAGAGGCTCAACATCACTAATCATCAGAGAAATGCAAATCAAACTGCAATGAGATACCACCTCACAACTGTCAGAATGGCTATCATCAAAAAGACAACAAATAGCAGGTGTTGGTGAGGATGTGGAGAAAAGAGAATCTTTGTGCACTGTTGGTGGAATTGTAAATTGGTGCAGCCACTATGAAAACCAGTATGGAGGTTCCTCAAAAAATTGAAAATAGAACTGCCATATAATCCAGCAATTTCATTTCTGTGTATTTACCCAAAGAAAATTAAAACACTAATTTGTGCCAACAAACACATGAAAGGATGCTCAACATCATTAATCATTAGAGAAATGCAGATCAAAACTACAATGAGGTATCACCTCACACCGGTCAGAATGGCCATCATCAAAAAATCTACAAACAATAAATGCTGGAGAGAGTGTAGAGAAAAGGGAACCCTCTTGCACTCTTGGTGGGAATGTAAATCGATACAGCCACTATGGAGAACAGTATGGAGGTTCCTTAAAAAACTAAAATCAGAACTACCATACGACCCAGCAATCCCACTACTGGGCATATACCCTGAGAAAACCATAATTCAAAAAGAGTCATGTACCACAATGTTCATTGCAGCTCTATTTACAATAGCCAGGACATGGAAGCAACCTAAGTATCCAATGACAGATGAATGGATAAAGAAGATGTGGCACATATATACAATGGAATATTACTCAGCCATAAAAAGAAATGAAATTGAGTTATTTGTAGTGAGGTGGATAGACCTAGAGACTGTCATACAGAGTGAAGTAAGTCAGAAAGAGAAAAACAAATACCGAATGCTAACACATACATATAGAATCCGAAAAAAAAAAAAAAGGTTCTGAAGAACCTAGGTGCAGGACAGGAATAAAGATGCAGACGTAGAGAATGGACTTGAGGACATGGGGAGGGGAAAGGGTAAGCTGGGACGAAGTGAGAGAGTGGCATGGACATGTATACACTACCAAATGTAAAATAGATAGCTAGTAGGAAGCAGCTGCATAGCACAGGGAGATCAGCTCCATGCTTTGTGTCCACCTAGAGGGGTGGGATAGGGAGGGTGGGAGGGAGACGCAAGAGGGAGGAGATATGGGGATATATGTATACATATAGCTGATTCACTTTGTTATACAGCAACAACTAACACAACATTGTAAAGCAATTATATTCCAATAAAGATGTTTAAAAAAACCCACTAATTTGAAAAGACATATGCACACCAATGTTCACAGCAGCATTCCTTACAATAGCCAAGTTATGATAGCAACCTAAGTGTCCATTGATAGATGAATGAATGAATGAAGAAGTGGTATTATATATACAACGAAATATTACTCGGCCATAAAAAATGACATCTTGCCATTTGTGATAACATGGATACATCTAGAGGGTATTACACTAAGTGAAATACGTCAGATAGAGAAAGGTAAGTATCATGTGACCTCATTTATATGTGGACTCTAAAAAACAAACAGATAAACAAAACAAAGACTCACAGATACAGAGAACAAACATATGGTTGCCAGAGGGAAGTGGGTTGAGGGGTGGGGGTGAAAAGGGTGAAAGGGATCAAGAGGTACAAACCTCCAGTTATAAAATAAATAAGCCATGGGGATGTAATATAAAGCACAAGGAATATGATCAATACTATTGCAATAACTTTGTATGGGGACAGTCTGTCACTAGACATATCGTTTCATAAAGCATGCAAATGTCAAATCACTATGTAATATACCCAAAACTAACATAATACTGTATGTCAACTATATTAAAAAAAACAGTTGGTTCATGCCCCTTTGCAGTAAATTCCTGCCTCCAGCCCCAGGCTCAGACAACCACTGATTTGTCTTCTGTCACCATTAGTTAGTTTGGGCAGTTTTTGTACTTCATATAAAACAAATCATATACAAACTATTTTTGTTTCTGGCTGCTTTCACTCAACATAACATTTTTAAGATTCATATCAGTATATCAATAGTTCACTCCTTGTTATTACCGAGTAGTATACCATTATAGAGATATACCAAAATTTCTTTATCCATTCATCTACTGATGGAGATTTAAGTTGTTTTCAGTTCTCAGCTCTTATAAATAAAGCTGCTATAAATGTTAGAATACAAAATGTTTCTGTAAACACATTTTAATTTATCTTGGGTAAATTCTTAGAAATATTTATTGCTAATTACATATATGTTTAACTTTATAAGAATCAGTTAACTATTGTCCAAAGAAGCTGCTGTACCATTTTGTATTTCCACAAGCAATGTATGAGAGCTCCAGTTGTGCCACAAGTTCACCAATACTTAGTATTCTTGGTCTTTTTTCTGTTTTCTTTTTTTTGTCATTCTCATGGTATCTCACTGAGATTTAACTTATACTTTCCTGATGACTAATGAGGTCGAAAATTTTCTCATATGTTTATTGGCCAGATATATATTTTCTTTGAAGTTTATTCAAATCTATGTCCATTTTTTTACAACTTTATTAAGATATAATTGACATAGTAAACTGAACATATTTAAAGTATACAATTTGATAAAACTTGACATATGTGTACACTTATGAAACCATCACCACAATCAAAACAATAAACATATCCATCACTCCCAAAGATTCCTCATGCTCCACTGTAGTCACTTCTCCTCCCCACTCTCACCTCCAAACAACCGCTGCTCTGTTTCTTGTCACTATAGATTAGTTTCCATTTTCTAGAATTTTATATAAGTGGAATCACAAAGTACACACTTTTTTTGTTGGTCTGGCTTCTTTCACTCAGCAAAATTATTTTGCTATTAATCTGTTACGGTGTGTACCAACAGTTCTTTCCTTACAATTGCTGAGGAACATTCTACTGAATGCTACAAATAAAATATACTATTTGAATATACAAATATATTTATTCATTCAGCAATGATGGACATTTGAGGTGATTCCAGTTTTTGGCTATGACAAATTGAGCTGCTATAGATATTCCTCTACAAGTCTCTGTATGAACATATCCTTTCATTTCTCTTGATTAAGTATCTGTAAGTAGAATGCTTGGTCATATGGAAGATGTACCTTTAACTTTTTAAAAAACTGCCAAACAATTTTCCAAAGTTGTGCCATTATATAGTCCCACCACCAGTGTGAGCATTCCAGTTGTTCTATAACCTTGCCAGAATTTGTTATAACTCTTTTAATTTTAGCCAGTTTAATTTGCATTTTTCTAATCGTGAATGATGTTGAGCACCTTTTCATGTACTTACTGGACACCTGTATGAATTCTTTGGTCGACTACCTGTTGAAATCCTTTGTTTCATTATTAATTTTCTAACTGAGTTACAAGAGCTCTTTATATATTCTAGAAACAAGTCCTGTTAGGTATTTAATTTGGAAATGCATTTTCCCAGTCTGTTGCTTGCCTTTTCATTTTTCTTAATGATGTCTTTTAAACAGCAAAAGCTTGTAATTTTGATGAGTTCCAATTTATCAGTTCTTACTTTTATGTTTCATAATGTTAGTGACTTATTTATTTATGTATTTATTGACAAGATCACAAAAATGTGTTCCAGTTTTCTTCTACAAGTTTTATAGTTTTAGCTCTTAAATTTAGGCCTACAATCCATTTTGAGCTAGTTTTTCTGTATTGTATGAGGTAAGGGTCAAGGTTCATGTTTTTCCATATCACAATCCAATTGTTCCAGCACCATTTATTGAAAAGATTATCCTTTCCCACTGAATTGCCTGGATACATCAGCTGGCCATATTTGTGTGTGTCTTTCTCTGGAGTCTATTCTGTTTCACTGGTTTAGTCTACCTTTACACCAATGCCACTGTATTTTTCCTAGCAGGCAAGTAACTTATCTGGATTTAATCTGTAGAGTTTGCTTCCCCTGCAATGTGCAGCAACTGATACCTCTTTGTAATTCTTTTTTTTTGGCAGTACGCGGGCCTCTCACTGCTGTGGCCTCTCCCGTTGCGGGGCACAGGCTCCGGACGCACAGGCTCAGCGGCCATGGCTCACGGGCCCGCGGCATGTGGAATCCTCCCGGACCGGGGCACGAACCCGCATCCCCTGCATTGGCAGGTGGACTCTCAACCACTGCGCCACCAGGGAAGTCCCTCTTTGTAATTCTTGCAGCTACTTTTTCAGGGTTTTCTTGTGAATCTGGTGATTGGCCAAGAATTTGGCCATAGATTATACTCACATTCAGGGCCTGTTCTGACTGAGATTACTCCCTAATTTTTCAGTCTTAGAGTCTGTCCTCTGATACCTCAAGTAAATAAGACATCAGATTTCTGCCACCTGAGTTACATATGGCTGGGTAATGAATTCAGTTTAAAAAAAGCAGCAAACTCACAGAGCTCACCTGGTTTAGGTTCTGTCTTTCAAAGACAGGACTCTGCCTCTCTGATCTCTGTATGCTTTTTCACCAGGCCCTCTGGAATTTCTCCATGTAAGTGTAGTTTAGAGGTTCAGCCAGGGGATTTTAGTGGGGTTTACAGTCAGGTTATGGGTTTCACCTTCTTCTGTGTTGTTTTTTTTTAACTTTCAAGAGCTCCTCCCCTTATGTTTCCAGGTAATTTTTCTACCCTGAACTCTGTTCTTTGCCACCATAAGAAAGTAAAACTGAGGTTTTCCACTGCCACTTTCCTCTGCTATGGGGGTTGATGAATGCCCTCAGGCAAAAATTTTAAAAAGCTGCAAACTCACAATTCTTATCATTTCTAGTTACTGTTTTTCAAGAGTAAACTCTCCTCTAGCTTCTTTCTGCTTTTGGATACTTTCCACTTTATTTAAATATATTTTTTACATATTTTATAATTATTATCTGTGGGAAGGTTCAAGAGACTGCTTTACTCTCCACCATTACTGGAAATTCCCCCTGTGGGATGGATTTTAAAATATTAAGAATCTAATATTTATGAAGCTGAAATGTATCTTGGGCTTCAGGAAAAAAATCTAAGGTGAATCCCACGTTTCTACAAGGATATTAAAATCATTATTATGATTGGATTCCATATGTTCAAAAAGCTTTAGGAAAGACTGCATATATTAAGTAGAGACATGGAAGATATATTTTTAAAAGACCCAAAAAAGCTTCTGGAGATGAATATTACAGTGTCTAAGGTGAAAAATACACTGTAAGAGATTTAATGGCAAAGTAGACAATGCAGAAGAAAACTCAAAGACATATCAACAGAAACTATTCAAAACAAAACACGCAGAGAAAAAAAAAGACTGAAAAGAAAGGAACAGAACATCAGCAAATTGTAGAACAAATTCAAGGGGTCAAAATGCTTCTCATTGAGTTCTCAAAGGAAGGAAGCACAGGGACTTCCCTGGTGGCGCAGTGGTTAAGAATCCGCCTGCCAGTGCAGGGGACACGGGTTCAATCCCTGGTCCAGGAAGATCCCACATGCTGTGGAGCAACTAAGCCCATGCACCACAACTACTGAACCTGCGCTCTAGAGCCCATGAGCCACAACTACCGAGCCCATGTGCCACAACTACTGAAGTCCATGCGCCTAGAGCCTGTGCTCCACAAGAAGAGAAGCCACCAGGTTGAGAAGCCCGCGCATTGCAACGAAGAGTAGCCCCCGCTCGCCGCAACTAGATGAAGCCCACACGCAGCAACAAAGACCCAACGCAGCCAAAAGTAAATTAATAAATTTAAAAAAAAATTTTTTTAAAAAGGAAGGAAGTACAGAAACATATTTGAAGAAATAATTTCCACATATGATAAAAACTATAAACCCACATTTGAACCCAGATTTAAGAAGTTCAACAAGTTCCAAGTACAAGAAACATAAAGAAAACTACAAGTAGTAATATAATCAAATTTCTTAAAACAGTGATAAAGAGAAAATCTTAACAGGAGCAAGAGAAAAAAGACACATTATACATAGAAAAAAGACACATTATACATAAAAATTACAGCAGATTTCTCAATAAACACAAGCAAGAAGAGATTGCTATAATATAATATCTTTAAAGTACTGAAAGCAAAAAAAAAAAAAAAAAGGAACAGAAAACAACAAAAAATAACCCCACAAAAAACCAAAATCCCTGCCAACTTAGATTTACTTAAATACTGAAAATATTTTTCATAGACTAAAGTGAAATACTGAATTTTCAGATATACAAAAGTTGAAAGAATTTATCGCCACAAACCTACACTACTTGAAATGATAAGGGAAGTCCTTCAAGACGTAGAAAATTGATACCAGACGGAAACCTGAATCTATACAAAGTAATGAAGAGCACTGGTAATAGTAACTAACTAGGTGTATATTTTTCTTACTTTCAAATCTCTTTAAAAGATAATTGACTGTTTAAAGCAAAAAAAGTAACAATATACCGTGGAGGCTATAGCATATATAGAAGTAAAATGTATGACGATAACAGCACAAAGGCCAGGAAGAGAGAACGGAAGCGTACTGTTGTAGGGTCTTTACACTATACACGAGCTAGTAAAGTATCAGTTGAAGTTAGGCCTTGATAAGCTAAAGATGCATGCTACAAACTTCACAGCAACCAGTAACACGACGTAAAGAATTATAACTATGTATTAATTTCTCTGTTGTTGCTGTAAAAAGTTACCACACACGTTAGCAGCTTAGACCACACAACTTTATCATCTTAAGAGTTCTATAAGCGAGAAACCCAACAAATACAGACCTCACCGGGCTATACCAAGTGGCTGGCGGGGATGTGCTCCTTTTCGGAGGCTTTAGGACAGAATCCACTTCCTAGCCTTTTCCGGTTTCCAGAGGCCAGGCACTCTCCTTGGCTCAAGGTCCCTTTCCTCCATCTTCAAAGCAAGTAATGCTACATTTCTCTGTGTCCTCCACACATCTTCCTCTTCTACTTTTAGAAGAAGGACCCTTGTGACTAAAATGGGCCTACTCAGAAAATATGATAATCTCCCTATTTCAGAGTCAGCTGTTTGAAAGCCTTAATTCTATCTGCAACCCTAATACCTCTTTGCCATGTAATGTGACATATTCACAGGTTCCTGGGATTAGGAAAGTGACATCCTTGGAGTGAGGGGCGGGGGGTCATTTTTTTGTTTTGTTTTGTTAATTAATTAATTAATTAATTTGGCTGTGTTGGGTCTTCATGTTGCTGCACACAGGCTTTCTCTAGTTGTGGCGAGCAGGGGCTACTCTTCGTTTTGGTGCATGGGCTTCTCATTGCAGTAGCTTCTCTTGTTGCGGAGCATGGGCTCTAGGTGCATGGGCTTCAGTAGTTGTGGCATGTGAGCTCAGTAGCTGTGGCTCGCGGGCTCTAGAGCACAGGCTCAGTAGTTGTGGTGCACGAGCTTAGTTGCTCTGCGGCATGTGGGATCTTCCCGAACCAGGGCTTGAACCCGTGTACCCTGCATTGGCGGGTGGATTCTTAACCACTGAGGCACCAGGGAAGCCCGGGGGGTCATTTTTTAACTATCACAACTGATAAGTCAATAAAAAGAGGTAAAATGGAATGAAAAATAATTAATTCAAAGAAAAGCATAAAAATAGGGATAAATGAACAAAGAACACATGGGACAAACAGAAAACTAAGTAGGTAGATTTGAATCTCATCACATCAATAATCACATTAAATGGTCTGAACAATCCAAGTAATTGACAGAGATTGTCAGATTGGATAAAAAGCAACACCCAGCTCTACGAAAACTATAAGAAAGCCACCTTAAATATAAAGACACAAATAGGTTAAAGGTAAAAGGATGGGAAAAGATATACCTTGCTAATACTAACCAAAGAAAGCCTGACTGGCTATATTAATATCAGACAAAACAGATTTCAGAGCAAATAATACTACCAGAGATAAAGAGGATAAATTTTATCACGATAAAGGGGTTAGTTCATCAAGAAGACAAAACAATCCTAAACATTTATACATCAAATAATAGAACTTCAAAGTACATGAAGCAAAAGCTAATCTAACACTAAGGAGAAACATATATCTACAAATATAGTGTGATATTTCATCACCTCTCTAAATAACTGATAGAAATTAATAGAAAATAAGCATATAGAAGATCTGAACAACACTAACCAATTTGATCTAATTGACATTTATATAACACTTGCCCAACAATAATAGGATACATATTCTTTTCAAGTACACTTGGAACATTCACAAAGATAGACCATATTCTCAGCATTGAAACAGGTCTCAATAAATTTAAAAGGATTCAAGTCATACAATGTTCACTGGCTACAATGGCATTAAATTTCCAATCAATAATACAACAACATCTGGAAAATCCCCCAAAACATTTGGAAACTACATAATATACTTCTAAATAATCCAAAAGTCAAAGAAGTAGTCAAAAGGGAAATTTTAAAGTATTTTGATCTGAATAAACTGTAAACACAATATCAAAATCTGTAGGATGTGGCTAAAACTATACTTAGAGGGAAATTTATAGCACTAAAATACCCATGTTAGAAAAGAAGCAAGTCTCAAATCAACAACCTCAGATTACACCTTAAGAAACTAGAAAAGAGCAAATGAAATCCAAATTAAACAGCAGAAATGAAACAATAAAAATTAGACAGAAATCAATAAAATAGAAAAGCAACAGAGAAAAAGAAATGAAACCAAAGATTGTCTTTGAGAAAACCTAGCCAGTCTGATCAGAAGGAGGGAGAGAATCCATTTCTTAGCCTTTTCCAGTTTCTACAGGCCACGTACTCTTCTTGGCTAATGGTCCCCTTCCTCCATCTTCTAAGCAAGCAATGTTACATCTCTCTGTGTCCTTCCATAATAGTTACATCTTCCTAAGATACAATAAGTAATTGTATTGCTATACACTAGCAACAAACAGAAACTGAATATTTTAAAATATCAATTATAATAGTATCAAAAATGAAATACTTAGGGATAATTCTGACAAAAGATGTGTAAAATCTGTACCCTGAAACACATTGCTGAGAGAAGTTAAAGATGACTTAAACAAATGGAAAGATATACTGTGTTCATGGATCAGTAGACAGACTCACTATTATTATAAGGCTATGAATTCTCCCCAGATTGATCTACAGCCTTAACATAACCCCAATCAAAATTCCAGAAAGCTTTTTAAAAAGAAATTGACAAGATGATTCTAAAATGTATATGGAAATATAAAGGATTTAGAAGAGCCAAAACAATTTTGATAACAAAGAACAAAACTGTAAGATTTACATTATCTGATTTAAAGACTTATTACAAAGCTATAGTTAACAAGACAGTGTGGTATTGATGTCAATATAGACAAATAAATCAGTGGAACCAAATAGTGTCGAGAAATAGATTCATAAACATATGGTTAACTGATTTTCAATAAAAGTGACAAGCAATTCACTTGCTTGAAAATGGATGGTAAAAATACGGTGCTAGCACAATTTGATACTCATATGCCAAAAAACAAAACAAAACCCTCCCATCCACAGCTCTCTCTGTGCACAAAAAAAATTCTAGACCTAAATTTAAAACCTAAAACTATAAAAGCTTTAGAAAACTTAGGAGAACTCTTTCTTAGATACAATATGAAAAGCATGATCCATAAAAAGAAACTGATACACCGGACATCATCAAAATTAATATCTGCTCCTCAAAAGACACTGCTTACAAAATGTCCATTGACAGATGAATGCATAAAGAAGATGTATACAATGGAATACTACTCAGCCATAAAAAGAACAAAATCATGCCATTTGTAGCAACATGGATACAACTAGAGATTATCATGCTTAAGTGAAGCAAGTCAGAAAGAGAAAGACAAACACCAAATGATATCACTTACATGTGGAACCTAAAATATGGCAAAAATGAACCTATCTATAAAACAGAAACAGACTCACAGACATAGAGATCAGACTTGTGGTTGCCAAGAGGAAGGCACGGAGGGAGAGGGATGAACTGGGAGTTTGAGGTTAGCGATGCAAACTATTACATTTAGAATGGATAAACAAGGTTCTACTGTATAGCACAGGAAGCTATATCCAGTCTCCTGGGATAAACCATACTGGAAAAGAATATTAAAAAAAGAATGTATCTATCTATCTATCTATCTATATCTATACATAGATAGATAGATATGTATAACTGAGTCACTTTGCTGTAAAGCAGAGATTGGCACAACATTGTAAATCAACTATATTTCAATTTAAAAATCAATTAAAAAAAAGACACTGCTTACAGAATGAAAAGCAAGTCACAGGCTGAGAGAGAATATTTGTAAATCCCTTATCTGATAAATGACTTACATGCAAAATATATGTGTGTGTGTGTATATATATATATATATATATATATATATATGAAAACAGCCCAATTTTTTTTAATGGGGGAAAATATGAACACTTTACCAAAAACATATGGATGGCAAATAAGCACATGAAAAGATGTTCAACATCATTAGTATTTAGGGAAATGCAAATCAAAACCATAATGAGAATATGGGGATATATGTATACATATAGCTGATTCACTTTGTTATACAGCAGGGACTAACACAAAACCGTAAAGCAATTATACTCCAATAAAGATGTTAAAAATAAATAAATAAAATAAAATAAAATGGCACTATAGAGATACCACAAGGGAATAATGAAAGAAGCATTAAAGTACTAAAAAGCAAAGCTTAAAAAAAAAAAAAAGAGACATACTATTACACACCTATTACAATATCTAAAATGAGAAAGACTCACCATACCAAGTGATGGTGAGAATGCAGAGCAACTGGAACTTTCATACATTACTAATGGGAATGTAAAATGGTACAACTATTTGGGAAACAGTTTGGCAATTTCTTAAAATATTAAATATAGACCTATAAGACCCAGCTATTCCACTCGCAGGTATTTGACCAAGAGAAATTTAAACATATGTACATACAAAGACCACACAAATGTCCACAGCAGCTTAAAAAATCTGGAAACAACCCAAATGTCCATCAACAGGTGAACGGATAAACAAACTATGACATGTCCATACAATGGAACACTATTCAGTAATTAAAAGAACCAACTACTGACACATACTACAACAAGGATGAACATCAAGACATTATGCTAAGTGAAAGAAGCCAGACACAAAAGACTACATGTTGCATGATTCCATTCATATGAAAAGTCCAGAAAAGGCAAAATTTACAGAGACAGCAGATTAGGGGATACCTGGGGTTGGGGGAGGGAGCAGGAATGGCACAAGGGAAGTTTTGGGCAAATGAGCACCAGGGAAGTTTTGGGGGTTATGGAAATGTTAACTAACTGGTTGTGGTTATGATATACAACTCTATACATTTACTAAAGTCACTGAATTGTACACTTAAAAGGAATGGGTTTTATGGTATGTAAATTATACCTCAATAGAATTGTTAAAAAGAAGAGTACATAGGGCTTCCCTGGTGGCGCAGTGGTTAAGAATCCACCTGCCAATGCAGGGGACAGGGGTTCGAGTCCTGGTCTGAGAAGATCCCACATGCCGCAGAGCAACTAAGCCCGTACGCCACAACTACTAAGCCTGCGTTCTAGAGCCTGTGAGCCACAACTACTGAGCCTGCGTGCCACAACTACCGAAGCCTGCACACCTAGAGCCCATGCTCCGCAACAAGAGAAGCCACCACAATGAGGAGCCTGCGCACCACAACGAAGAGTAGCCCGCGCTCACTGCGACTAGAGGAAGCCTGTGTGCAGCAGCGAAGACCCAAAGCAGCCAAAAGTAAATAAATAAAATAAATTTCTAAAAAAAAAAAGAGTACATAATGTAAATATGATTCTGTTTATTTAAAAATCCTAGGAAAAAAAAAGGAAAAAAAAAAAGAAAAAATAAAGGAAAAAATAAAATAAAATAAAAACCCTAGAAAATCTATAATAACCTAAAGCAGATCAGTGGTTGCCTAGGCATAAGGGAGGGAATGGGAAAGACATTACAAAGGGACAGGAGAAAATTTGGGGGGTAATGATATGTTCATTATCTTTCTTGTGGTGATGGTTTTATGGGTATATACATATGTCAAAAATAATCAAATTGTACACTTTAACATATACAGTTTAGGGAATTCTCTAGTGGTCCAGTGGTTAGGACTTTGCACCTCCACTGCAGGAGGCACAGGTTTGATCCCTGGTCAGGGAACTAAGATTCCACAAGCTGCACAGTGTGGCCGATAAATAAACAAATAAACCATTAAAAAAAAAAAAAAATGGGGCTTCCCTGGTGGCGCAGTGGTTGAGAGTCCGCCTGCCGATGCAGGGGACACAGGTTGGTGCCCCGGTGCGGGAAGATCCCACTTGCCACGGAGCGGCTGGGCCCGTGAGCCATGGCCGTTGAGCCTGCGCGTCCGGAGCCTGTGCTCCGCAACGGGAGAGGCCACAACAGTGAGAGGCCCGCGTACCGATAAAAAAAAAAAAAGTATGGTATCCACAGAAGACCAAACATTCCATTCAGTGTAGCTGGAGTGGAAAGTAGAAAGGAGTAACAAAAGAGCCATTCATGCAGCCAAAAATGTATTGTTAATGGCTGCACTATGTCACTTTCCCCTTATTAGATAGACTGCTTCCACTTTTTAATTAAATACCAGCTCACCATTGTAAGTGAAGCTCCTTCTTTATTAAGGAATTACTGCTTTAGAATAAATTCTCAGAAGTAGACACATAGGAATATTTTTAAGTAAGGCAGGCAGATTTTTATTTTTAAAGAAACAGTTTATTATTATTATTTAGTTATTTTTAAAGAAATAGGAAAAGGAGATATAGAGCAAATTATTTTACTTTAGAAACTATGAAGTAATACTGAAAATTTTCAGAAATGGTATAGGGTCAGGGAGACTTGGGTGGAATTTCCTTGGGACAATTTTTTCTGGCACTTGACAGAAATCATAAAAACTAATCCAATTGTGAACAAACCATAAGTCATAAATCATGCCCCAGATGGATACACCTGTTTTTTCTTCAAGGAAGCTTTATTCAGAATGATGAAAGGTTTCTATTCACATTCTTTTTCTCCATCTCTTCATTTCTCTCTCCCTCTTCCTCCTCTCTCCTTCTTCCCCACCTTCACTCTGGGGCTACCCTCTCTAAATATGGCAAGCCAGCCCCATTGATTAATACCATAATTCAAAATGACAAAAAATATCCTCCATCATGAGCTATTCTGTTTTGAGTAGGAGCCTGCAGGGCACACACAGGATGTTCATGCTTATCCAGGCAGTATCACCACAGACCAGGTAGGAGCCCTCCTTGGTAAGACACATGCTACACTAGTGCCTACTTAATATTAAAAAATGACTCACAAAAATTCAGCTTTCAACATATTTTTATTTGAGACACAAATGTATTAAAATAAAACAAGGGACTTTCCTGGTGGCGCAGTGGTTAAGAATCCACCTGCCAATGCAGGGAACACGGGTTTGATCCCTGGTCCAGGAAGATCCCACATGCCCATGCGCCACAACTACTGAGCCTGCGCTCTAGAGCCCACGAGCCACGACTACTGAAGCCCTCATGCCCTAGAGCCTGCACACCACAACCACTGAGCCCACACGCTGCAACTACTGAAGCCTGCACGCCTCTAGGGCCCATGTGCTGCAACTACTGAGCCCACGTGCTGCAACTACTGAAGCCCAAGCACCTAGAGTCCATGCTCTGCAACAGGAGAAGCCACCACAATGAGAAACCCACGCACTGCAATGAAGAGCAGCCCCCACTCACTGCAACTAGAGAAAGCCTGCATGTAGCAATGAAGACTCAATGCAGCCAAAAACAAAACAAAACTGTTATGGTTACTAACAAAAATCCTACTAGAGGAAAGACAGTATCTTTCTGCAGTAGCAAAGCCAGTGGAGCTGAATGATACATCCCAACCCAATTCTCAGTAACATCCCAACCCATATTCTCAGAATATGGCAGGGTTTATCTTTGTAATAGTTAGTTACAAAGTTATGTCTTCTCAGAATCTCCTTGAGAAACTAAGACCACCCATGAAAGGAGAAAGGGGGAGGGATGACAGGAGTGTTAAATAAGATATGGCTGGTTTTGAGACTGTTTTTCCTGTGGCTCAAGTTCTGCCAATTAGCAAGGAGCTGTTAATGGATCCACAACAAAACCCTCTTCACTTCATAACCTAACTTACAAAGTAGTCAACAAACACATTTTCAAATTCATTTCACACAGTAAACAAAACATAATCACATCAACAAAAGACAAAAACCACATGATCATCTCAACAGATGCAGAAAAAGCATTTGATAAAATTCAACATCCATTCATGATAAAAACTCCTACCAAGGTGGATATAAAGGGAACATATCTCAACATAATAAAAGCCACTTAAGACAAACCCACAGCCAACATAATACTAAACAGTAAAAAGCTGAAAGCCTTCCCACTAAATTCTGGAACAAGACAAGTATGCCCACTCTCATCACTCTATTCAAACAGTATTGGAAGTCCTAGCCACAGCAATCAGACAAGAAAAAGAAATAACACATATCCAAATCGGTAGGGAAGAGGTAAAATTGTTATTATATGCAGGTGACATGATACTCTATATAGAAAACCCTAAAGACTCCACACAAAAACTATTAGAGGGGCTTTCCTGGTGGTGCAGTGGTTGAGAGTCTGCCTGCCGAGGCAGGGGACACGGGTTCATGCCCCGGTCCGGGAAGATCCCACATGCCGCGGAGCGGCTGGGCCCGTGAGCCATGGCCTCTGAGCCTGCGCGTCCGGAGCCTGTGCTCCGCAACGGGAGAGGCCACAACAGTGAGAGGGCCGCGTACTGCAAAAAAAAAAAAAAAAAAAACTATTAGAACTGATAAATGAATTCAGCAAGGTAGCAGGATACCAGATTAATATACAGAAACCTGTTGCATTTCTTTACACTAACAATGATATTATCAGAAAGAGAAAGTTTAAAAAATCCCATTTAAAATCACATCATGTGAAGACCAGATACTATAAAACTCTTAGAGGAAAACATAGGCAGAACACTCTCTGACATAAATTGCAGCAAGATCTTTTTTGATCCACCTCCTAGAGTAATGGAAATAAAAATAAAAATAAACAAATGGGACCTAATGAAACTTAAAAGCTTTTGCATAGCAAAGGAAACCATAAACAAAGCGAAAAGACAACCCACAGAATGGGAGAAAATATTTGCAAATGAAGTGAACAACAGGGGATTAATCTCCAAAATATACAAACAGCTCATGCAGCTCAATATCAAAAAAACCAAACAACCCAATCAAAAAATGGGCAGAAGACCTAAATAGACACTTCTCCAAAGAAGACAAACAGATGACCAACAGGCATATGAAAAGATGCTCCATACAGCTAATTATTAGAGAAATGCAAATCAAAACTACAATGAGGTATCACCTCACACCAGTCAGAATGGCCATCATCAAAAACTCTAAAATAATAAATGCTGGAGAGGGTGTGGAGAAAAGGGAACCCTCCTCCACTGTTGGGGGAGGATGTAAATTGGTGCAGCCACTACAGACAGCAGTATGGAGGTTCCTTAAAAAACTAAAAATAGAACTACCATATGATCCAGCAATCCCACTCCTGGGCAGATATCTGGAGAAAACCATAATTCAAAAAGATACATGCACCCCAGTGTTCACTGCAGCACTACTTACAATAGCCAGGACATGGAAGCAACCTAAATGTCCATCGATAGATGAATGGATAAAGAAGATGTGGTACATATATACAATGGAATATTACTCAGCCATCTGCAGCAACATGGATGGACCCAGAGATTGTCATACTGAGTGAAATAAGTCAGACACAGAAAGACAAATATATGACGTCGTTTATATGTGGAATCTAAAAAAAAGGGTACAAATGAACTTATTTACAATACAGAAGTAGAGTCACAGATATAGAAAACAAACTTATGGTTACCAGGGGATGGGGAGGGGGATAAACTGGGAGACTGGGATTGACATATATACAACATCTTATAATAAACTATAATGGAAAAGAATTTTTTTTTTTTTTGCGGTACGTGGGCCCCTCACTGTTGTGGCCTCTCCCGTTGCGGAGCACAGGCTCCGGACGTGCAGGCTCAGCAGCCATGGCTCACGGGCCTAGCCGCTCCGCGGCATGTGGGATCTTCCCAGACCGTGGCATGAACCCGCGTCCCCTGCATCGGCAGGCGGACTCTCAACCACTGCGCCACCAGGGAAACCCCAGAAAAGAATTTTAAAAAGAATGTAGATACATTTATTTATACATATATATGTATAGATATATACATTTATACATAACCAACTCACTTTGCTGTACACCTGAAACTAACACGATAAATCAACTGTACTTCAAAAAAAAAAACAAACCCCAGATAATCAGATAAAAGAGCCAGAAGATTTAGAAGATTAGAGGAGAAAGAGTGCAGGTATAGTGAGAAAAAAATAAGGAAAAAGTATTATGGTTCAGGCACTAATACTTCTGAAAAAGGAAACGTACAATAGCGGGGATTTTTGCATACCCACACACAACAAGGAAACAGGCTGCCCAGTTTTTCTCTTAATGCAACAAGCCACTCATGCAAGATCAGAATGGCGGGGGTTGGGGGGCGTTGAGGGGGCACTTATTGAATATATGCACACAGTACAGGAAGGGTCTAGGTCAGTGAGGGATGAGAAACCCACAAAACTTGTCCAGGCCAGAGGGCTGGAAGGGGGTCTGGGGCTGAAAAATTTTTGGTGTCTGCTGCTCAGATAACTGAGAATGAGAATCTGGAGAAAACTAGGTCCTGAGAGATTCCAAATTTGTCAGGAAGTAATAGCCAGAAGAATAAATGAACCCTTGGTAAAAATTTCACAAGCCTAAAGGATTCAAGGGAAGATTTAAAACAAAAACCAAAAGAAAGCAACCAAGCAAAAAACCTTAAAAAACAAACCAAACCAAAACAAAACAAAAATATGGATGAAGGGAAACAGAACTGCTTGGGTTTCTGTCCTTGGTTATGCAAGGCTCTTCTCTGTTGCTGCCCACACCCCACGCCTCTACCTTGGGATAAGAGCTAAGTAAGTTCCAACCTTCTGTAAAGTCAACATAAGAGTTTTCCTTGGGGATAAAAGGCAGCAGAGAGGTGTCCAAGAGCTTGGCTCACTTATCCTTCTCAGTCATCTGTTCTACAGAAAGCCACCGGCTCGCAGGGGTTGAAATGCTGTAATATTGACTAGAAACGGGGAAATGGTGCCGGTAGAGAAAGGAGCACCTCAGTTAAAGTCAAACCTTACGTGTGGGGATACCTAATTGGACCTTCATTCCCTGGGCTCAAAGAGAACACTCCTCCTTTCACAAAGCAGGATTGGCAGCAATTAACAGCCAGTGGCTCAACTCCTCGTACTGTAAATGTGCCAGTACCCAACTAACAAGCCTTCATGCCCCTCCCGCCAACAATTCAGAGGTTCATGATCCAGAAAGGATGAAGTACTTCAACCAAGCAGTACAAGCCTCTCCTTCTCTAAGTTGAGAAAGGGGAATAAATTGATGACATTCCTTTCCACTTCCGGAATTGCTGAAGGTCCACAATACCTACTCTTGAATGCAATATATATATGTTTTCAAAAGAATGAAAAATGCTACTGACAACCCCATGCATTTGCAACTCTGCAAGCATTTCAGGCAAGACAAGAGTAATATATGATACAATTTCTTCCTCCTTTGGATGCAGACTTGCTTGACCTACCTTAGTGAAAACAGTACAAACTAAAATTTTAGTACAAACTATTGCTTCTAGTCAGTCATCCCCAATTAGAAGGAGATCTGCAGTACATACATTTCTCTTACTCTCCCTAATGTATTGAGCAGAAGTTTGAACTCCAAGTCCTCTCCTAAAAGAAATGCCTAGCAATTAACTATTCTGAATGTACAAGAAGTTCCTACCACCCTTCCAGAGCTATCCATGGCCTTCAGCATGAGAATCAAGCTCCTAAGCATGGCATATAAGGTCAAATGTAACTTGTCTGGATCTGAAGACTTCACTTTGCCCCATTTTTCAGCAATGCCTGCAGTTCCCAACATGTGATGCGAAATGCCTATGTGCGACACTGCACAAAGCCCACTCCCACTCCTAGGGCTTCAAAGTTCAAGTTCAATATTCCTCCCCCCATGTCCACCCACTCTCCATGTTAGACCATAAAGCCTGAGACCCTGTTCACTAGCAGCAATTTATTGCCACTGCCTATGACTGGTGAACAACAAGAAAAAGAACTCCCCAGCCAACACAACTTCAGGATCCTCCCTCCAGCATATAACTGAATTTTGTAAGGCCTAAGTTTGAGTTTTTATCATTTTCCAGAAGACCGTCAGGCCTAAATCTACAATAGTTCTAATTTTACTGGTCCAATTTTATTGATCATCATTATCCTGTGGTGTGCTAGAGCCAGGTCATATGCCGACTGTGTTCATCTCTGCCAACTCTGTGTTCAGTGACTTCATGTTGGTAGCTTGAAATTGGTCACGGTGGTAGTATTTACACCATGAAAACTGGCAAAGTCTACAACTCAGGGCTTGACTTCGTTTTCTGGGGGAAAACCCAGTTGTGAACCATTTACCACACCACACTGTTATCCCTACAATGATCTATACTTCCTCTCCTTTAAAACCCAACCTCCTTTTCTTCCAAATATTCAATTCAAATGATCAGAAAGTCACCTGTACACTCAACCATTTCATG
Organism: Delphinapterus leucas; assembly: GCF_059928025.1. Classification (NCBI taxonomy): domain Eukaryota; kingdom Metazoa; phylum Chordata; class Mammalia; order Artiodactyla; family Monodontidae; genus Delphinapterus; species Delphinapterus leucas. The sequence goes on along the minus strand of NC_143129.1, from coordinate 162,165,315 downwards.
TTTTGTTCCCTATACCTCCTGCAGGAGAGGATACATAAATTTTCAGGATCTGGTGGCAAATGAAAATGTGGGCTTCCATGTTCAAAAATTAAGAATTTCAAGATAATGAGAACAGAGCATTAAATCAAGAACAAGGCCTTTCTAAGTGTGGGGACTGCACAGGTCACATGCCCATAAAGTGATCCCTGATCTTCTACTCTCTTTTTTTTTGGCCGTACCACATGGCACGTGGGATCTTAGTTCCCCGAGCAGGGATTGAACCCAAGCCCCATGCATTGGAAGCTCGGAGTCTTAACCACTGGGGAAGTCCCTGACCTCCTTTTTTTAAACATTCACAGAATTTTTAAAAATTAATTTATTTATTTTTTATATTTATTTTTGGCTGTGTTGGGTCTTCGTTTCTGTGTGAGGGCTTTCTCCAGTTGCAGCGAGCAGGGGCCACTCTTCATCGCGGTGCACGGGCCTCTCACTGTCGCGGCCTCTCCTGTTGCGGAGCACAGGCTCCAGACGCGCAGGCTCAGTCATTGTGGTTCATGGGCCTAGCTGCTCTGTAGCATGTGGGATCTTCCCGGACCGGGGCACGAACCCGCGTCCCCTACACTGGCAGGTGGATTCTTAACCACTGCACCACCAGGGAAGCCCTGACCTCCTATTCTTAAGTGTAAGCCTGCCCTCCCCTGAGGATACTGTTTCCCATCTATCTCTGCAATAGGATGGCTACTTATTCTCCCACACTTTAGGATTAAAGGTAGGCTGCTATTTTATTTGCTCCCCTTCTCAATGCCTTTGCAAATCATTACTCTTCTATCTTCTTTGTAAAAACCTCTTCTCCTTTGCTATCTTGCTGCACAATACTTCAACTCTCATCATAGCTGTCATCTCTCAACTTACTCATTACTCCTCCTACTTTACTGATGGCTTTGACATCTGGATCTCAAAATTCCTCTTCACTGCAAGTCTTGCCTCAAGAGTAAACAGATTAAGAGGACAGACTCCGGATAGAATCAGACTGCTGGGTTCAAGTCCTGGTACTACCACATATAGCTATGTTGCCATGTTCCTTAACCTTTCTTTTCCTGAGTTTCCTCATTTATAAAATAAAGATGGTAATAGTAATTCACAGTATTTGTTGCATAGATTAAAAGGGTTGATTCGTGTACAGGGTTCGAAATAGTACCCTGACATAGTACTAAGTACATAGTACTTACTAATAGTAGTAAGTACTCAGTAAACATTAGCTACTACTGCTGTCATCATTACCATCATCCTTATTAAAGTCTATCTCAATGTCTACATGGATAACTCATTCAACATGTTCTATGAGCTTCCTGTCACCAATAAATTTCTTCTCTGCTCTACCCCAGCAACTCTCTTCCATAGCTTCACCCTAGATCCTCTAATCACCATATCTTCTCCACCTCCAGAATATTAAATTCAAATATCTCACTCTCTGACGACTACCTTCTGTCCTTCCAGCACATTTACCTGTCCCCCTATATCTGCTTCCCATCATCGAACCTCTGAATGCCAGACTCCTCTACTGAATCTCTTTCAGCCCCTCCTATTTTTGTCTCTTTTCCTTTCTTCTTATATCTCTCTTTCATCCACTCTCTTGACAACAACCTCAGTCTCAATGCCCCAATTTCCTTCTATACAAAACTGGCAAAGTTCTAATCTTGGATGAATCAAACTATCAGGCTTTTCTTGACAGGGTTGCTGAGAGCTACTGAGGAGAATCATACAACTATAATTATAAATTCATGGTCTCCACCTTCAATGACACCCAGCAATCTTTCTATTTCCTTACCTAGTTTACAATCTCCTACCCCTCACAATGGCCATTTCAGGCCTTTACCACTCTCTCCAGACCTCTCATTTTTCTGCCTACTACCCACCTAACCCCACTCCACCTACCTCTGCTTCTACTTTCAATAAATGATCTATCCCACTTCAGAAAAAACAAGAATGAGATTAGAACTACCACAATTTCCTCCTATCAAACCTAAAAGTCCACCTTAGCTGCATCTATATCCACCCATTTCTTCCTTCCTATCACAATGAAGGAGATGTCTCTCCTCCTGCTTAAGGCTAATCTTGTGCTCTGGATTCTTTTTTGTTTTTTAATAAATTTATTTATTTATTTTTGGCTGCATTGGGTCTTCATTGCTGCGCACAGGCTTTCTGTGTGTGTGCGTGTGTCAGGCACTGCCTTTTTAAAAACTTTTTATTTTGCAAAGTTGCAAACATAGTATAGAGTTCCTAAATACTCTTCACCTTGTTTCTCCTAAGGTTAACATCTTACATATATATTGAAGCCAGAAAATTAACATTCATATAGTACTGTTAACTAATCACCTTATTTGAATATTGCCTGTTTTCAGTGGAAAAAGTCTTTTTTCTTGTCCATGACTCATCCAGAATCCAACACTGCATTTAGTTGTATCTCCTTTGTTCCCTCCAGTCTATGACAGTTCTGTCTTTCTTTTTCATGATCTTGACATATTTGAAGACTACTAGTTTTGTAGAAGGTCCTTCCATTTGGGTTTTTTTTTTTAACATCTTTATTGGAGTATAATTCCTTTACAATGGTGTGTTAGTTTCTGTTTTATAACAAAGTAAATCAGCTATACATACACATATATCCCCATATCTCCTCCCTCTGTGTCTCCCTCCCACCCTCCCTACCCCACCCCTCTAGTTGGTCACAAAGCACCGCGCTGATCTCCCCATGCTATGTGGCTGCTTCCCACTATCCATTTTACATTTGGTAGTATATATAAGTCCCTGCCACTCTCTCACTTCGTTTCACCTTACCCTTCCCCCTCCCCGTGTCCTCAAGTTCATTCTCTACGTCTGAGTCTTTATTCCTGTTGCGCGGACTTTTTCTCTAGTTGCGGTGAGAGGGGGCTACTCTTCGTTGTGGTGCGGGGGCTTCTCCTTGTGGTGGCTTCTCTTGTTGCGGAGCACAGGCTCTAGGCACGCCAGCTTCAGTAGTTGTGGCTCGCGGGCTCTAGAGCACAGGCTCAGTAATTGTGGCACTCGGGATTAGCTACTCCACGGCACGTGGGATCTCCCGGACCAGGGATCGAACCCGTGTCCCCTGCATTGGCAGGCGGATTCTCAACCACTGCGCCACCAGGGAAGCCCTGTGCTCTGGATTCTAACCCACCTGCCTTATAAGGCATGGTTCTCAAAGTGTGGTTCCCAGACTAGCAGCATCAGCACTCTAGGAACCTGTTACAAATGCAAATTCTCAGGCCCCACTCTAAACCTACTGAATCAGAAACTTTGGAGCTTGGGCCCAGCAATCTGTTTTGAACGAGGCCTCCAAGTGATTCTGACACTTGTTAAAGTTTGAGAACCTCAGCTCTGAGGGAGTATTTATCATTTATCCCCTTTCCCGTATCTTCAACTGCCTTCTTTAGTGAGATGGTTCCCTTGCCTGAAGAGCCTCCTACTTGATTGCTCCATGTACATTCTTGCACTTCTCCAGTCTACTCACCACACAAAACATATCTGATCATTTCATTCCCTGCTTAAGATAAACTAATACTTTAAGAAGGCCTCAAGGTTCTGCACACCTCTGAAGCCTGTTCTTTCTCCACTAGCTCTCCTGCTCTGTCTGCCAAGCAAGACCAGTCTCTCCCAACTTCCTGATCTTCCAATTTTCTAGGGCACCTAACCAACTTTGAAATTGTTATTCCTTCTGCCTGAATTACTCGATGCCTGTTTCTTTTCCGAATTCCTACTTCTACTTTAAGTCTCAGCTTAAGCTTTCCTTACTTAGGGTGGCCTAACTTTACCCCTCAGTCTCAGTTAGGTCTCTGTTAGATGCTCTTAGAGCACTCCACTTACCCTCTCATAATGTGCATCAAGCTTATAATTATTTATCATAAACGTCACGTCTATTTTCCTTGTCAGAGGGTAAGCTCCGTTAGCGCAGGAATCATGATCTTATTTGCTATAATATTCCTAGTGCCTTGCTTTTAGTACAGGACCTTGCAGATAGCAAATGTGTAACCAAGCCTTTGCATACACTGGATCTCCCTCCAGAATGTTTTTTATTACCTTTAAACCCCTAGTGAAATCCTCCACATGCTTCAAGAAATAAGTTAAGCATCTCAGTGAAGTCTTCCCTGTACATACACATCACCTGCCTGCTCAGGAGGATCGCTTCTTCTTTTGTGCTCCTACTGTTCCTAAATCAACTAATGCAATAATTATACACTATCATAAATACCCATCTTCATGCCTGAGTCTCCACTAGACTGTAAACTCCCTGAGGGCACAGATCATGTCTTGTTTACCTTTATCTCTCTAGCGCTTCGAAAAGTACCTGACATTTATAATAAATGTCCATAAATGTTTATGGGCATGTTGAACCTAACACTGTATCTCTAATATTGCACTGAAAGGTTTTTCCTTAATATTAAATCTGGGTTCCAATTCTAACTTTGTTATTCATTAGCTGTATGATCAAATTGTTTAACCTCTTTGGGCCTCAGTTTCCTCACTAGTAAAACGGGGCTAATAATACATACTTGGAAATATTGCTATGAGAATTAAACAAAATGACATAATATAACGATTAGCACACACAGTGCCTAGCATGCAGCAGCCTCCCTAGTATGGCTTCAACTTGATAGAGACAACTAGGACAAAACAAATACAAAAATAAGTCACAGCAATCAAGGGAGAACGAGCACAGAGTGATTCATTCCTTTTAATCATTCGCCCAGGAAGATCAACAATGAAGAAACATAATAAGCAGAATAAACTCTACCAGTGGTATCTCCCTTGGCATACAAAGCTTGGTAAGAATTCACCCGGGACCTCTTGGCTAATGGCCACATCCAGCTCCCCAGCCCGGCAGGTCAGGTCTTCATCTGCAATACCAGGCATGGTTACTTCAGAGTTGAATAGAAACTACCTCCTAAGGAATGTGTTTACAGGAGGGAGATGGGGGAGGAGGAGGAGAACTTGACTGCAACTACATCAATCAAGTGTTCTGCAATCTGGCAGAAAACACTGCAGAATTGTTGGTGGAGACTAACGCCCACACAACTGCACTCACCTGTAGCCAAGAGCCAGCTTAGACTAGATAATGAGCAGCTTTCTGCTTTTACCAAAACAGTGGTCAGACTTGCACGGAATGAACGTCTCTAAGGTCAAATTACCGTGAACATCTGGGCAGCAGCACCTACTAAGATGACACCAAGCAGCTTTATACATACACTCCTCAGCCTAGGAGCACCGCCCACAAGCACCAGCTTCATAGCTCATGTATGCGCCAAATGTAAAAGCAGATTAAACAGTTTCTTTGCTCCTTATTCATAATATGCTTACCTCTGCAGAGCTAGTGGTATTCAGATCACCTCGCTCATTCATTTTAGAAGGCTGTGTCACTGTAGCTACTTCTTCACTGGGACTCTCTCTCTTCCGAAGCTTCCTGATGAAGCTCTGCTGGTCACTGGAAGATAAAGTAGGTCTGAGTGGAGTTCTGGGTGGGCTCTGCCTCCTCCAAGATACCCTGCTCCAAGCTAGCCCCAGAATATGTGGAACATCATCTTCAGGTAGAAAGTCCAGGTCATCTGCAGTTTGGAATTTTTTTAAAAACACCAGCATAGAATTGGAAGAGTCTGTCCTAAAAGCCTGGCAGCTCTGGGGCCTGCTACAGTCTGCCTGAATGCACATCCCTTCTAACCACCAAAAGGCATGACAGGCAGAGTCCTGGCAGCAGGCAGCCCAACATGTCTGCAGAGAGGGGGTTCCTTCAAGAAGCCAGAGGTGATTTTCTCCCCCAGATCTCAGGCCAACTCCAAACTGTGTCTTCGCCTGCTGGCACCTGCTCTCCTTGGCATCTAAAAACAAAGAATGAAAACATTTTAAAATGAAATAAAAACAGAGACTACAGCTCTGTAAAGAGTCCTGAATTCTAACATTTGAGGTTGAAGATTGGTTTTTAAGAGGGTGGGAAAGCTGTCTAGTAAGTGGAATAAAAGACACAAAAGAGAGAGTTTTTTGGCTCAGGATATTTTAGCTTGTAGAAGTACGGCTCCACATTCATCACTGGCTCCCCTCCTCAATGAGTCCCTTGCATGTAGACCTTTTAAACAGAACTCCAGTTCATGAAACAGAAAAAACAAAACAAAAGAGCTCTTCTGATGGAAGTGTACTGAAGGATGGGGGCAGAGTCCCACCACTTGACCTCACATTCACCTCCAAGGCATTTCTCAGGGACAGTATGAAGATTATGGGACCAGAAGAGCAGCCAGCTGAAGAAGATGGAGTACTCTGCCCACTGAACTGGCAGCAACACAAACTGAGTACTCTTGATCTACTGCAGGATTCAGGTTCATCCATTCTCTAATCAATGGTTTACCAAAGTCAGGTGGTTTTGCATATCACAGCATCAACCAGAGCAGTAGTCAGTCAAGCTTACCAAAAATTTTAATCATGAGAGGTATTCTGCTAGAATGAACTTCTAAGTTCTAAGCCGTGTCATAATAAGAAATATTGGAGGCTAACACAACATTGTAAAGCAACCATACTCCAATAAAAATTAATTTAAAAAAAAGAAAAAGAAATAAAGGAATAGAAGTACAACAGTGACATACTGTGGTTAACCTAGATAACATGGTCCAAAATTCCGGCTAACGTCGCTTACAGATAAACTTTTGAGCCATTGAATGTTTTCAGGCATGGTATTGATTTTCCTGAAATATCACCTCATTTCTGTTTTCTTAGATGCAATAAAGTCAAAGCATGGTCTGAATTAAAGTTTTTATACAGAGTTCATTTTAAGGTTTTAGTTATATAGGTGTCTGTAACCAACTATGGTCAGGGTTATACAAACCCAGAACCAGGATGAGGCAAGAGAGATGCCTCAGGCACACTCTTAGAGGAGTCATGTAAGTGCAGGGCTGGCCTACCCTCACCGTTTTTTTTTTTTTTAAATATTTATTTATTTGGTTGCATTGGGTCTTAGTTGCAGCATGCGAACTCTTAGCTGCTGCATGTGGGATCTAGTTCCCTGACCAGGGATCGAACCCCAGCCCCCTGCATTGGGAGTGCAGAGTCTTAGCCACTGGACCACCAGGGAAGTCCCAGCTTACCCCCATCTTGAGAGTGAGTGTTTCCTGAAATTCATACCCTAGGTACCTCTTTCTTCACCCTAGCCCTAGCCCTGGGGTTATAGCATAAAATTTTATTGTAGAATTACATATAGAAAATATATAGTAGAATCAAACCACTGAACAGATGGATAGTCATGTCTACATGTACACATAACTGAAAAAGGGCTAAGACTGACTAAAGCAACAACTGGATAATCTGCCAAAGCCATCGTGACTCCCAGGAAACAATTACTAAATGTGGACACCAGTCAACTGAGAGATAAGAGAAAAACAGGCAGCCTTCTGGATTATGGAGTCAAGCACTATGGAAGCCAATCTGCCACTGTTCTTTCTTTCTTTCTTTTTTAAAATTTATTTATTTTTTATTTATTTTTGGCTGCGTCGGGTCTTCATTGCTGCACGCAGGCTTTCTCTAGTCGCGGCGAGCGGGGGCTACTCTTCGTTGCAGTGTGCATGCTTCTCATTGCGGTGGCTCCTCTTGTTGCGGAGCAAGGGCTCTAGGCGCGCGGGCTTCAGTAGTTGTGGCATGTGGGCTCAGCAGCTGTGCTCGCAGGCTCTAGAGCACAGGCTCAGTAGTTGTGGCGCACAGGCTCAGCTGCTTCATGGCATGTGGGATCTTCCCAGACCAGGGATCGAACCCGTGTCCCCTGCATTGGCAGGCGGATTCTTAACCACTGTGCCACCAGGGAAGTCCCTGCCATTGCTCTTTAAACAAAAAGAGAGAAACATGGGCTCCAACCTAACATCAGACAAGACAATTTAGAGGCCAGAAAAAAATAGAACTTACTTAAGAAAAGATGAATAAATAGAAACTATGAAAAAAATGAAGTTACCAAGAGCTATGGAAATGCTCATTTCCTCATCCACCTTCCTAAAATGAATCTTGGTAACAGCTGAGTGTACAGAGTTTGTTGAAATCAGTAAATTGTTACATCAGTAACTACTTTCAGTTATCTTTATATCAACTTTCCATCATTCTTCTCAGAAAAAGTCTCTCATATTTAATATAGTGAAAAGGTCCACAAAGATGAAAATAGCTTGCAGTTTTCTATAAGCCACTATTTTATTTAATTTTTTTAATGTACTGTAACCTCCACTTCTGCCCTTGAAGGAGAAATTGCCATAGGACTTGCTTTCCTACCATGAGAAACTAGAAAACTACACAAAATATATGCAACAATTGTTTTTGGACACTGAACAACATGTGGTCTGGGGCTGTGATCCCAGAGAGAAAGGAAATAAACAAGGGTGAGCCCTAGGACCACCTTGGCTTTCCATTTACAGGCTAGGCATGCTGCAGACTGTGTAACAGGAAGAACCCAAGCAGAGTAGGGTGGTCTTGCTGAGTTGAGGAAACAGAGTTCAGGGTGACTATGATAGCTAGAGACTACCAGAAAGGAGGAAGCTACACAGAGAAAGACCTCCAGACAGTTGGACAGTGGTTCCCTTGGTATAATACTAATTTACACCAAGTGTAGGTTAAAACTGCATGAAAGTTTAGAAAGTATTTTGAACTAAATGAAACTGAAAACAGAACATATTAAAATTAGTGGGATGCAGTTAAAGCAACGTTTAGAGGGACATTTATAGCTTTAAATGCTTATTTTGGAAAAGAAGAAAAGTCTAAAATCAATGATCTAGAAAGACACATAGGGAGAATGCCATGTGATGACAGAAGCGGAGATTGAAATGATACAGCTGCATGGCAAGGAAAATCAAGGACTGACAGTGACCACCAGAAGCTAGGAAGAGTCAAAGAAGGATTCTACTCAGAGTCTCAGAAGGAACCAACCCTGCCAACACCTTGATTTTGGACTTCTAGCATCCAGAACTATTGGCCTAAGCAGTGTTCTCTGCCCTTGCATGGAAGAATACTTCAGAAGACAGATGGCTCCAAGACTACCAAGAGCCTGGATCTAGGGATTCTTGACATTTGGGGATGAGGCTATGGCCTCTACCCAGATTGAATGAAGATATCTGGATGCCATTCAATGGACATGTACAGAGATATGATGTTGGAAATCTATAGGAATCTGTTGTTATGGGGCTTTTCTCTCTTTCAAACCAAAATTAATAGCCCAACTGGAGCAAGGGGCAGAGCCCTGGATGGAAGTGTGAGAAGTTCCACCAGGTACCTGTGCAGTCCAGGTGTCCTGGTTTGAAAGAAAGATGTCAGCCCTAAAGCAAAATACTTCTGAACCGTCTGCTCTGAAAGGGCAAACAAAAAGTGTCATAATTGATATAGGCCTGAAGTGGGAGGACAGAAGCTCCATAGAGAAGTAGTACTATAATGTAGGAAAGTCTTCAAATTCCTCCTTTATTAGACACCAGAGATATCATACTGGTAAGAAATCCCATAAACATAAACAATGTTTGATAGCCATTATGAGCAGCTCATTTCTTTTAATCATCATAAAATTCACATAAGAAAACAACTTTATAGATGTACTGAATGTGGGAAATTCTTCAAGAAGCACTCAAAATTATTAATCATTAGAGAATTCATTCTAGAGAAAAACCCTATAAATGCAATGCATGTGGAAAAGCTTTCAGAAAGAACTCTATCCTTTTAGGTCATCAGAGAATTCAGACCAGTCAGAAACCCTTACAAATGTAAAGACTGTGAGAAAGTCTTTGCTCAGAAGGCAGCCCTTACTCATCATGAGAGAATATATAGTGGAGAAAGGCCTTTTATATGTAATGAATGTAGGAAAACTTTCAGGGATAACGCAACTGTGTTGGAACATAAGAAAATCCATACTGATGAGAAACCATACTGGTATGATGAATGCAGAAAAGCCTTTAGGAAGAGCTCAACTCTTATTAATCATCAAAGATGCATACAGGAGAGAAACCCTATAGCTGTAGTAAATGTGGAAAATCTTTCAGGTATACATCCTTTGCTGGACATCAGAAGACTCATAGTGGAAATAAACCCTACTGATGTAATGACTGTGGGAAAGCCCATATGAAGAGCTAGCTCAGTTTTTATTGGACATCAGAAAAGCCATACCAGAGAAAAGTCTTATAAACAAAATTAATATGGGAAGATTTTCCCCAAAGTTCAGCCCTTAAACAACAAAAGATAATTCATAGCAAAGAGCGAGCCATGAAAAGTAGTTATTGTGGTAAATCACATAGAAGTAGTTTATTCCTTCTGAGCATCAAAGAGAAGACATTCAATAAATTATACATCTAACAAAAATATTCTGTGTACCTCTATCCCAGAGAACTTCCCACTTGTGAGGACTTCATTATAGTATAGTTTGTACTGTAAAATATTTGAAGAACCTAAATGTCTATCAATATAGAAATAGTTACTACAGAATACTATATAGCAAGTGAAAAGAATTAGGTAGAGTTCTATATACAGCCAAAGAAATATCCCCATGATACCTTGTTAAGTTAAAAAAGCAAGTTGCAGAAAATTTATATATTATGGTCTTATTTATATTCTTTAAAATGAAGCTTTTTTGTTTGTAGATATATGCATTCAAAAAGATCCGGAAAAATAAAGGCCAAACTTTAACAGGAAAAAAAACAATGATCTTATGCTTTCATCATAAAAGACAGAAAAAAAAAGAGTAAAATATATCCAAGATAAGCAGAGAAAGGAAAAGATAAAGATAAGAGTAACCACTGAAACAGAAAACAAACAAAAAACAACAGAGAAAAATCAATGAAACCAAAATCTGGTTGTTTGAAAGGTCAATAAAACTGATAAAGCTCCAGTCAGACTGATGACAGAAAAAAGAGAAAAGTTACAAATTGACAATATCAGGAATGAAAGAAGGGTTATCATTACTGATTCATCAAACCAGGGGAGCCAACTATGGCCCAAGGGCCAACTCCAGCTGCTGCCTATTATTGTAAATAAAGTTTCACTGGAACATAGTCACATTCATTTATTTATGTATTACCTATGGCTGCTTCTGTTCTAATGGCAGAGCTAAGTAGCTGCAATAGAGTTATCTTAAGACCAGTAAAGCCTAAAATATTTACTGTCTGGCCCTTTAAGAAAGTTTGCCAACCCCTGGTGTAAGAGCATATACTTTTGTTTGACTTACTATTTACTATTGAGTAGAGCCTAAATTTAGATGTTAACTTATAGAAGGGATAAGTTCCAAATGACTTTGATTTTTATAGAGATGCAAATTATTTCTGTCTGGTGTGAAAGATAACCTCAAAGCTTAAACTAATAAGGCGCCCTGCCCTTACTTCCCATCTAGCTATTATCCTTATCTCCTTACTCATTCATCCATTCAAAAAAAATTTTTTTTTGGCTTTTTTTGGCCGCACTGAGCAGCATGTGGGATCTTAGTTCCCTGACCAGGGATTGAACCCGAGCCCCCTGCAGTGGAAGTGCGGAGCCTTAACCACTGGACCGCCAGGGAAATCCCCAACAAATATTATTGAACATCTGTTTCATGCTAGGTATCTCTTTGATGGAGCTTATAATTTAGATGGGGGAGACAGTGATTAAATAGACGTAATAAACATAGAACTGCAAACTAATGGAGTGCTATGAAGGAAAGGAATTCAGTCTTTACAGAATAAAGGTAGCTAACTTTGGAACTTATTTATCAGATACATTATCATATATGTGACATGATATCAAAGATAGTTACTGTACATTGTTTGATGAAAAATACTGGAAATAACTTAGACATCCCTCAACAGAGAACTGGTTAAACAAACTAAGGAAGATTTATGCAGTTGCTGGGATGAATAAGGCCACTCTCTATAGTCCTGATATGAAATGATGTCCAGGAAACATTAAAACATTATGTGGAAAAAGAAAGGTGCATAGCAGTGTGTACAGTATGCTACAATTTGTGTGTGGGTAAAAAAGAATACAATTGTGTGTGTGTGTGTGTGTGTATATATGCACAGACTATTTTTGGAAGAATATTCAAGAAACTGGCATGGTTGCCTTTAGGACGGGAAACTAGGTAGATGAGAGACTTGTTTGTTCACTAAATACCCTTTTATACCTTTTGAATTTGTACAATGTATATGTATTATATCTGGAAAAATAAATTTTAAAAATATTAAAATTTTCAATGGTTTCACTCCCTTGAATGAATTAAAATCCTTAACATAACCTAAAAAGATCTTGTATGATCTGGACCCTGCCTACCTTTCTAGCCCCACCTTATATCATGCTCTCCCTCCTTCATCATGTTCCACCACCAGACTTCATTCATTCTTCAAATGGACCACGCTCCCTCTCCTAACTGGGCTTTGTACATGCTGCCCCCGCTATTTGGAATTTTCTTGCCTCCTTTCCTTAACCAGTTAACTCCTCATAGGCGGTTGCAGTCAACCATCATTTCCTCAGAGAAGCCTCCATGCTAAGACAGGTCTCTCTAGTACACCCTTTGGGTCCTGTTGCCTCTCTCCTTCAAAGTAATCATAGCACTTATAAAGTTACATGTATTTGTGTGATCATCTGTTCAATGTCCTTCCCCCACAGCTTCACTGTAAGCTCCAGGATGACAGGACCACATCTGGCTTTTTTCCCCCCCTCACCACTGTTATCTCCAATTCTAGCATAGGACTTGGCACATTACATTGTAGGTGATCAAAAACCCTTTTTGAATGAATGCACAAATAAATGCATGTATGCATGAAGGAAGTATTGAAAGAATGAACAAAGGAACTGTCAGATGGCCAGGTATTGAGAGGGTCATACTGAAGACATCCAGGCTGATGGCAGGATTTATTTATTATTATTATTTTTTTTTGGCTGATTGGGTCTTTGTTGCTGCGTGCAGGCTTTCTCTAGTTGCAGCAAGCAGGGGCTACTCTTCAGTGCGGTGGCTTCTCTTGTTGCAGAGCATGGGCTCTAGGCGTGCAGGCTTCAGTAGTTGTGGCTTGCAGGCTCAGTAGTTGTGGCACACGGGCTTAGTTGCCCTGCGGCATGTGGGATCTTCCTGGACCAGGGCTCGAACCCATGTCCCCTGGATTAGCAGGCAGATTCTTAACCACTGCGCCACCAGGGAAGCCCTGATGGCAGAACTTTGAAAAGAGACGAGGCCCATATGCCACAATAAATGAGAGAGGGTGAATGACAGTTGGTAGGTGAGTAATGATTAGGGGTAAGAAGTGTTATAAACCTCAAAAAGAAGAAGTTTTTACATGAAAGTGGAGGAGTAATGTTCAAGAAATAACAGTGAGGAGTCAGCTCCACCTCCAAACTCAGAGGTAAATGGGATATGGGAGAATGAGCAACCACTGCCTGCAGGCTAGAGAGAAATATGTACTTCCCCAAGAGAAAGCCAGGTCTCAGAACATTCTCTCTATCCAATGTCCTGACTGACGAGTTAGAGTATAGAGAGGGTTTAGTAACTCTGTGGATTCTTGTCACAGTTAAAAAGTTAGGAAGGGAGGGGTGGTAAGTGCCAGTGAGTTGAAAAGCACAAATTTATATGGGAACGTCAAATCAGACTCACACACATTGTAATGGTTAGGGCACTTCACAGCAAGAAAAAAAGAAGATGGAAAAATACGATGAGCAACTGACGACAGGAATGGCTGCCTATCCATCCTTGGTATAAAATGGTGAAAGCTTTCAGGCAAGTTACGGAGGATGTCTTACCAATGGAATGCAGGGGAGAGGGGAACATATTTAGACTCCAGGGAAATGGTCAAGGGGATTTATGGAGATTACAAGGTCGAAGAGAAGGTAGCAAAAAATTCGAATTCCCTAGTTGTTACTAGCAGCTCTGGTTAAATTAAGATCTTGAAAGAGGAGGAGATAAAAGCAGGTGGGGAGAACTTCTTTTGCTTCCATGGCTCCGCAAAGAATGTCGCATAAGCTATACAACTATCTGGTAGTATAAAAGAGAAATGTTTCATAACCCAAACATTCTCCCTGCTTTGTGAGGTGACCTGGAAGCCTCAGTTACAGATCTCATCCACTACTCTGGGCTGGAGAGAACATGTTCAATGAGGGAAGGAACAACCTGTGGGTTCATACAGGATGTTCCAGACCCTCCCTACTTCACTTATACCTCTTGATTTCCAAATTCTTAAAAGTATCATTGGGCTTCCCTGGTGGCACAGTGGTTAAGAATCTGCCCGCGAATGCAGGGGACACGGGTTCAAGCCCTGGTCCGGGAAGATCCCACATGCCGCGGAGCAGCTAGGCCCTTGCACCACAACTATTGAAGCCCGCGCGCCTAGAGCCCGTGCTCCGCAACAGAAGAGGACACCGTAACGAGAAGCCTGCACACTGCAACGGAGAGTAGCCCCCGCTCGCCACAACTAAAAAAAGCCCGCACGTAGTAACGATGACCCAACACAGACAAAAATAAAAATTAAAAAAAAGTATTAGTAAAGCTTAGTAATGGGTAAGATCTCTGATTCTTGTGAGTCTTATCTGACAATTTGATCCTTTGTATAAGCTCAAAGGAATAGAGCCTGGGAGAGAACAGATGATCAGAAGCACTTATATCTTCAACAGTGACCAGGAATAACTGACGAGGAACTGATGACAAGTAATGTCTGGGGGAGGTTAGCTGGCTTCAGTGTTGCTAAAAAAATTAATCCCAATAGTTCCCAATAAGGGGAGGAGGTACTCTGATCTGTGAGTTCATATGTTCAGTTAGTGGGAATTTGAGGGGGTTTTTTAAATTAAATGTTATTTAATGTTGCTCCATTATGTGTTCAATAACAAAAATGCGGGAGAGGGAGCAGTTCTTTTTCATCTATTCAGTGGATCATAATTCTTCCTCTTAGATTAAAAGACAAGGGTTCTAGTTTCAGCTCTAGATCTATCATTTACTAGTAATTTAACCTCTGAAAAGTAATTTAACCTCTCTGAGATTCAGTTTTCATTATTGTTACTCTTGAGAAAAAGGATGCATTAGAGGAGGAAGCAGGGAAGCAGTGGAAGAGTCAATATTGGATTCTACAAGTAACTTGGATAAAAGGTAAGATGAAAATAAGCTCCAGTTTTAGATCAGTTCCTCTCCTGCCCACACGGCCATAGCCTGGCTCTGCTCCCAGGGCCTAAACAAAAGTAATACTAAATCCTTATACCAAAAAGGGCTTACAGTTGGTAGAATCTTAGGCTTTTCCTTTGGGAAAGTCTAGAACTCACTGTTAGTAGGAGCACAGAGAAAGCTTACCCAGGGTGAAAACGAAGGCAGAGCCAATCCCTTTCTTTCTAAAGTCTTGACAAAGCAGAGAATACAGGTCTCTCATATGAATTACCTGGAGGATCCCCAAAACAGGAGGCTCTGGAACTAACAATGCTTACTTAACATTACCACCTCTCAAAAGATAGAATTCTAATAATCTGGCACAAAATCTAGACCAGGTTTCATAATTCCAAGTAGCAGAGTAGAAAAGCCTATAGAATATAAGAATTACTGCCAGAAGGAAATTCATCAAATACTTTTAGAAAGCTGTGAACAACTCTGGAAATATTTAGACAGTGCTGTTGCCTCCGGCATTCTTAAATCTCAGGTAACAAGCTTGACTTCTCCAGCTAACTTGGAAACTGTGCTGGCTGGCAACCAAGAAGGAAGTAGAGACAGAATGCCTGCTATCTTAGGAACTATACGGTTAAGGTCATTTGGGAATTCATAC
This sequence comes from Delphinapterus leucas, assembly GCF_059928025.1. Lineage (NCBI taxonomy): Eukaryota > Metazoa > Chordata > Mammalia > Artiodactyla > Monodontidae > Delphinapterus > Delphinapterus leucas. The sequence continues at coordinate 162,149,581 of NC_143129.1, read as the reverse complement.
TTTAACCAAATTCATCAAACGGTATCCCAGTGGGAGGTCTGAGATAGTGGGAATGGGAGTAGAGGGAAGGCCCCGCTGGTGTTACCTGAAAAGAAAGCAGCTGATAAACCCCCTGGGGACTGGGGGTGGGGGGTGCAGGGGAACCAAGTTTCTGTGGAAAGCTATACACGGTTAGGATATTTTATAGGCAAAATTTGCACGTACTTTTTTCTTGGGGGGGGTGAATTGCATCTTTATTTTCAATTAAGGTATCAAAGCACTTCCACTGATTATGAATATAGGCAATAAATCACAGTAGTATCAGATGTGTGACTTTGTCACCAAGGGAAACCATAGATGTTCTCGTGTTCCAATTGTCACATCTCAAAATAACATTAAAATTACAGTGGTTATCAGACCTAAAGCTACATCTTTTTTGTTATTACTAGAGTACACATACTACTGTATCACAAATTAGGCCTTTGAATATTATGCTAACTGTATATGACAAATTGGTTTATTTTCTATTTTCATTAACTTTTTCTTTTATTGGAGTATAATTGCTTTACAATGTTGTGTTAGTTTCTGCTGTACAATGAAGTGAATCAGCTATATGTATACATATATCCCCTCCCTCTTGGACCTCCCTTCCACCCATCCCCCATCCCACCTATCCAGGTCATCACAGAGCACTGAGTTGAGCTCCCTGTGCTATACAGCAGGTTCCCACTAGCCACCTATTTTACACATGGTAGTGTATATATGTCAGTCTTAACCTCCCAATTCGTCTACCCCCTCACCCCGCTGGTGTCCACGTCTGTTCTCTATGTCTGCATCTCTATTCCTGCCCTAGAAATAGGTTCATCTGTACTATTTTTCTTTTTAAAAAATTCTCTGTCTACCTATCTATTTATTTATGGCTGCGTTAGGTCTTTGTTGCTGCATGTGGGCTTCCTCTAGTTGCAGTGAGCAGGGGCTACTCTTCGTTGTGGTGCATGGTCTTCTCACTACGGTGGCTTCTTCCACTACGGAGCACAGACTCTAGGAGTGCAGGCTTCCATAGTTGTGGCACGCAGGCTCAGTAGTTGTGGCTCGCGGGCTCTAGAGCGCAGGCTCAGTAGTTGTGGAACATGGGCTTAGTTGCTGTGCAGCATGTGGGATCTTCCCGGATCAGGGATCGAACCCATGTCCCCTGCATTGGCAGGCAGATTCTTAACCCCTGCACCACCAGGGAAGTCCTGTACTTGTACTATCTTCCTAAATTTCACATATATGCATTAATATACAATATTTGTTTTTCTCTTTCTGACTTACTTCACTCTGTATGACAGACTCTAGGTCCATCCACATCTCTACGAATAACCCAATTTCACTCCTTTTTATGGTTAATATTCCACTGCATATATGTACCACATCTTCTTTATCCATTCATCTGTCATTGGACATTTAGGTTGTTTCCATGTCTTGGCTATTGTAAATAGTGCTGCAGTGAACACAGGGGGTACATGTGTCATTTTGAATTATGGTTTTTCTCAGGGTATATGCCTAGTAGTGGGGTTGCTGGGTCATGTGGTAGATCTTAGTTTTTTAAGGAACCTCCATACTGTTCTCCATAGTGGCTGTATCAATTTACATTCCTACCAACTGTGCAAGAGGGTTCCCTTTTCTCCACACCCTCTCCAGCATCTACTGTTTGTAGATTTTTTGATGGTGGCCATTCTGACTGGTGTGAGGTGATACCTCATTGTAGTCTTGATTTGCATTTCTCTAATAATTAGTGATGTTGAGCGTCTTTTCATGTGTCTCTTGGCCATCTGTATGTCTTCTTTGCTGAAATGTCTATTTAGGTTTTCCGCCCATTTTTTGATTGAGTTGTTTATTTTTTTGATATTGAGTTCCATGAGCTGTTTGTATATTTTGAAGATTAATCCTTTGTCCGTTGCTTCATTTGCAAATATTTTCTTCCATTCTGAGGGTTGTCTTTTTGTCTTGTTTATGGTTTCCTTTGCTGTGCAAAAGCTTTTTTTTTTTTTTTTTTTTTTTGGTAGGTTCCCTCTATGCCCACTTTCTGGAGAGCTTTTACCATAATTGGGTATTGAATTTTGTCAAAAGCTTTTTCTGCATCTATTGACATGATCACATGGTTTTTATTCTTCAATTTGTCAATATGGTGTATCACACTGATTGATTTGCGTATATTGAAGAATCCTTGCATCCCTGGGATAAATCCCACTGATCATGGTATATGATCCTTTTAATGTGTTGTTGGATTCTGTTTGCTAGTATTTTGTTGAGGATTTTTGAATCTATACTCATCAGTGATATTGGTCTGTAATTTTCTTTTTTTGTAGTTTCTTTGTCTGGTTTTGGTATCAGGGTGATGGTGGCCTCATAGAATGAGTTTGGGAGTGTTCCTTCCTCTGCAATTTTTTGGAAGAGTTTGAGAAGGATGGGTGTTAGCTTTTCTCTAAATGTTTGATAGATGAAACCATCTGGTCCTGGACTTCTGTTTGTTGGAAGATTTTTAATCACAGTTTCAATTTCATTACTTGTGATTAGTCTGTTCATATTTTCTGTTTCTTACTGGTTCAGTCTTGGAAGGTTATACCTTTCTAAGAATTTGTCCATTCCTTCCAGGTTGTCCATTTTATTGGCATAGAGTTGCTTGTAGTAGTCTTTTAGGATGCTTTGTATTTCTGCGGTGTCTGTTGTAACTTCTCCTTCTTCATTTCTAATTTTATTGATTTGAGTCCTCTCCCTCTTTTTCTTGATGAGTCTAGCTAATGGTTTATCAATTTTGTTTATCTTCTCAAAGAACCAGCTTTTAGTTTTATTGATCTTTGCTATTATTTTCTTTGTTTCTATTTCATTTATTTCTGCTCTGATCTTTACGATTTCTTTCCTTCTGCTAACTTTGGGTTTTGTTTGTTCTTCTTTCTCTAGTTCTTTTAGGTGTAAGGTTAGATTATTTATTTGAGATTTTTCTTGTTTCTTGAGGTAGGCTTGTATAGCTATAAACTTCCCTCTTAGAACTGCTTTTGCTGCAACCCATAGGTTTTGGATTGTTGTGTTTTCATTGTCATTTGTCTCTAGGTATTTTTTGATTTCCTCTCTGATTTCTTCAGTGATCTCTTGGTTATTTAGTAATGTACTGTTTAGCCTCCATGTGTTTGTATTCTTTACGTTTTTTCCTCTGTAATTCATTTCTGATCTCACAGCGCTGTGGTCAGCAAAGATGCTTGATATGATTTCAACTTTCTTAAATTTACTGAGGCTTGATTTGTGACCCAAGATGTGATCTATCCTGGAGAATGTTCCATGCACACTTGAGAAGAAAGTGTAATCTGCTGTTTTGGGATGGAATGTCCTATAAATATCAATTAAATCTATCTGGTCTATTTTGTCATTTAAAGCTTCTGTTTCCTTATTTACTTTCATTTTGGATGATGTCCCTTGGTGTCAGTGAGGTGTTAAAGTCCCCCACTATTATTGTGTTACTGTCAATTTCCTCTTTTATAGCTGTTAGTGGTTGCCTTATGTATTGAGGTGCTCCTATGTTGGGTGCATATATATTTATAATTGCTATATTTTCTTCTTGGATTGATCCCTTGATCATTATGTAGTGTCCTTCCTTGTCTCTTGTAACATTCTTTATTTTAAAGTCTATTTTATCTGATATGAGTATTGCTACTCCAGGTTTCTTTTGATTTCCATTTGCATGGAATATCTTTTTCCATCCCCTCACTTTCAGTCTGTATGTGTCCCTAGGTCTGAAGTGCGTCTCTTGTAGACAGCATATAGGTGGGTCTTGTTTTTGTATCCATTCAGCAAGCCTGTGTCTTTTGGTTGGAGCATTTAATCCATTCACATTTAAGGTAATTAGCGATATGTATGTTCCTATGACCATTTTCTTAATTGTTTTGGGTGGGGTTTTTTGTAGATCCTTTTCTTCTCTTGTGTTTCCCACTTAGAGAAGTTCCTTTAGCATTTGTTGTGAGCTGGTTTGGTGGTGCTGAATTCTCTTAGCTTTTGCTTGTCTGTAAAGCTTTTGATTTCTCCATCGAATCTGAATGAGATCCTTTCTGGGTAATCTTGGTTGTAGGTTCTTCCCTTTCATCACTTTAAGTATATCATGCCACTCCCTTCTGGCTTGTAGAGTTTCTGCTGAGAAATCAGCTGTTAACCTTATGGGAGTTCCCTTGTATGTTGTCACTTTTCCCTTGCTGCTTTCAATAATTTTTCTTTGTCTTTAATTTTTGCCAACTTGATTACCATGTGTCTCAGCGTGTTTCTCCTTGGGTTTATCCTATATGGGACTCGCTGAGCTTCCTGGACTTGGCTGACTATTTCCTTTCCCATGTTAGGGAAGTTTTCAACTGTAACCTCCTCAAATATTTTCTCTGGTCCTTTCTCCCTCTCTTCTCCTTCTGGGACCCCTATAATGTGAATGCTGTTGCGTTTAATGTTGTCCCTGAGGTCTCTTAGGCTGTCTTCATTTCTTTTCATTCTTTTTTCTTTATTCTGTTCTGCAACAGTGAATTCCCCCATTCTGTCTTCCAGGTCACTTATCCGTTCTTCTGCCTGAGTTATTCTGCTATTGATTCCTTCTAGTGTAGTTTTCATTTCAGTTATTGTGTTGTTCACCTGTTTGTTTGCTCTTTAATTCCTCTAAGTCTTTGTTCAACATTTCTTGCATCTTCTCGATCTTTGCCTCCATTTTTTTTCCAGGGTCCTGGATCATCTTCACTATCATTATTCTGAATTCTTTTTCTGGAAGGTTGCCTATCTCCACTTCATTTAGTTGTTTTTCTGGGGTTTTATCTTGTTCCTTCATCTGGTACACAGCCCTCTGCCTTTTCATCTTGTCTATCTTTCTGTGAATGTGGTTTTTGTTCCACAGGCTGCAGGACTGTAGTTCTTCTTGCTTCTGCTCTCTGCCCTTCTGTGGATGTGGCTTATTGTGTGCAGAAGCTTTTAAGTTTCATTAGGTCTCATTTGTTTATTTTTGTTTTTATTTTCATTACTCTAGGAGGTGGGTCAAAAAAGATCTTGCTGTGGTTTCTGTCAAAGTGGGTTTTTCCTATGTTTTCCTCTAAGAGTTTTATAGCATCCTGTCTTACATTTAGGTCTTTAATCCATGTTGAGTTTATTTCTGTGTATGGTGTTTGGGAGTGTTCTAATTTCATTCTTTTACATGTAGCTGTCCAGTTTTCCGAGCACCACTTATTGAAGAGGTTGTCTTTTCTCCATTGTATATCCTTGCCTCCTTTGTCATAGATTAGGTGACCACAGGTGCGTTGGTTTATCTCTGGGCTTTCTATCCTGTACCATTGATCTATATTTCTGTTTTTGTGCCAGTACCACACTGTCTTGATTACTGGAGCTCTGTAGTATAGTCTGAATTCGGGGAGCCTGATTCCTCCAGCTCCCTTTTACTTCCTCAAGACTGATTTGGCTATTTGGGGCCTTTTGTGTTTCCATACAAATTGTAAAAATTTTTGTTCTAATTCTGTGAAGAATGCCACTGGTAATTTGATAGTGACTGCACTGAACCTGTAGATTGCTTTGGGTATTACAGTCATTTTGATAATATTGATTCTTCCAGTCCAAGAACATGGTATATATCTCCATCTGTTCGCGTCGTCTTTGATTTCTTTCATCAGTGTTTTATAGTTTTCTGAGTATAGGTCTTTTGCCTCCTTAGGTAGGTTTATTCCTAGGTATTTTAATCTTTTTGTTGTGATGGTAAATGGGATTGTTTCCTTAATTTCTCTTTCTGATCTTCTGCTATTAGTGTATAGGAATGCAAGAGATTTCTGTGCATTAATTTTGTATCCTGCAACTTTACCAAATTCATTGATGACTAGTTTTCTGGTGGCATCTTTAGGATTTTCTATGTACTGTATCATGTCATCCGCTAACAGTGACAGTTTTACTTCTTCTTTTCCAATTTGGATTCCTTTTATTTCTTTTTCTTCTCTGATTGCCATGGCTAGGACTTCCAAAAGTATGTTGAATAAGAGTGGTGAAAGGGGACATCCTTGTCTTGTTCCTGATCTTAGAGGAAATGCTTTGTTTTTCACCATTGAGAATGATGTTTGCTGTGGGTTTGTCATATATGGCCTTTATTATGTTCAGATAGGTTCCCTCTAGTCCCACTTTCTGGAGAATTTTTTCATAAATCGGTGTTGAATTTTGTCGAAAGCTTTTTCTGCATCTATTGAGATGATCATATGGTTTTTATTTTTTAATTTGTTAACATGGTGTATCAAACTGATTGATTTGCGTATAATGAAGAATCCCTGCATTCCTGGGATAAATCCCACTTGATCATGGTGTATGATCCTTTTAATGTGTTGTTAGATTCTGTTTGCTAGCATTTTGTTGAGGATTTTTGCATCTATGTGTATCAGTGATATTGGTCTGTAATTTTCTTTTTTTGTGATATCTTTGTCTGGTTTTGGTATCAGGGTGATGGTGGCCTTGTAGAACGAGTTTGGGAGTGTTCCCCCCTCCGCAATATTTTGGAAGAGTTTGAGAAGGATAGGTGTTAGCTCTTCTCTAAATTTTTGATAAAATTCGCCTGTGAAGCCATCTTGCACTTACTTTTAACATTCACTGAAACTAAAACTCTTTTCTTGAAATTTCACAATTTTACAATATGGTCAAGAATCCATTCAAAGCATTCCTTTGGTAATCATACCTGCAATAATTATTACCAAGCAGCAAGGCAAAAGCTTTAAATTTGGTGCTTCAGGCAGTGACTGAACTATGGCTCCACACCACCTGTCTTCCTGAAGCTATCATCAGAAGTATGCATGCTCTCAGAAGCAGTAGGTCTCAGCCAATATGGATGCCATATGAAAATGAGACCAGCAGGCATATTATCCATCCCAAAAACAACTCACAGGAACTGTTCAAAAACAAACCACCCCAGGGGGCAGCCTCCACCTTCCTTTTGACTATCAGCATGTCTGTCACCTGCACACCCACTAATAAACAAATACAAAAATGGTTCCATGTTACTCTCCACACCAGTTCTCTCCTGCAGGGGCTTAGCATATTCAGAAAGCAAGGCAGAGGGAGTAACTAAATCCTTTGAAGGGCACAATCAGGTATGAAGTTTGGAAAAAGCCAGGGTAATGACCATTCCCCTCTCTCTTCCTTTTCAAAAGGGCCAATACTTTTTTCCTCGACTGCATACAAGTTAGATTGAAAGGTGGCAGTCCTTAGAAAAGAAAATAATTACTATCGCCTTTGCTGTGTGCCTAGCTTTGTTAAGAGCACAGTTTGTTAAATGTTATGGTTTAGGTGATTTGTTGGAACTAAACTACTGCTAAAGAAGAATCAGTAGTCTTTAAGTCCATATTCTGACTCCTTTCCCTTGACTGGAAAGTTTCCATTTTTCCCAAAGACCATTCTGATCAAAGGCAAAGGCTCCGTGGAACTAGCTGCCCACCAGGTACCTTTCAGCTGCTATTCACATTAACTCTTGATTGTCTGCTAGGTGGAAAAACCAGCTTCCAAGGACTCCATCACAAAACCTGAGCCTTTCAGCACTTCTCTAGTTAAGAATACTTAGAAGAGTAAGCTCTCATCTATAAGACTGTCAATAAAGAAGCCTCAAAGGTACTGGATTGCAGCAAACTGCTGAGGTGAAAAACAGTACCTTAACGTCTCCTTAGAGGAGGGCAATATTTACAGGCAAAAGAGGGGGGAAATGTTCTTTTAATCTACCTATAACTGTACTTTACAGATTAAAGGAACTATGAAAACCACCCTCATTTAATCTTGGTTTAATAAGAAAATACATCCAGCCTCCAAAGTGAGGTTGGAGGTTCATACAGAACCCTCAGAAAATTACATTAAAAATTTTATATCCAGAAGATAATCCCATACCAAGATTAACACCCTTATTCCATCTCACCCCATATTCTGACCCCCACCCCACAAGTCTGGTTAAGACTTTGGCCTCTGAAATAAGACTGCCTGGGTTTTAATATCAATCCAATCAACTTACTAGCTGTGTCATCTTGGGTCAAATATCTTGGTTTCTTCATGTGTAAAAATAGGAATGGTAACAGGTTCATAATAGATATAAAAGGAGATAAGCTATGCAAAGTACTTAACACAATGCCTGGCATGTAGTTAAAGCTCAGTAATTATCAGCTGCCATTACTTTTTGTTGTCGTTACTGCACTTCATTTCAGCTCAGGCACCACTTCTTCCAGAAAGTCTTCCTTGAAACCTTCAACCAAGATTCCTCTCATCTGCATATCCTACATATACCTCTACCATGGCATTTCTCTCACTGGATCATATTCGTTTGTCTACTTCACACACTCTGCCCTCTTTAAGTGCTAGGGTTGTATCCTGTATCTCTGTATTTGTAGGCCCAGCAAAATGCTTGGCACATAGTAGGCATTCAAAGAATTATGTGTTAATTTTTAAAGTTTACCCAACATTTAAATTAATTTATGTTTGTTTGTTTTTTTAACAAAATCTGGCAAAAGATGTCAGTTCTAATATGGAATTACTTAAGTTTTAGTCAGATTCTTAATGTTATTTCATTTCCTTGGCTAAAAGAAGGGAGGGACAGGAGAGAAAAGCAAAGTTCCCAGTTCACTAAGAAATGGGAAAGAGCTTTTTGAATCAAATTGGGGAGAGCACTGAATGGGAGGTATGACGGGAGATGTGCAAAATGAGAAACTAACAAAAAGCCAAATGGATTAAAAAGAGATAAAGGAATCTAACATAACCAGCTAGGAAACAGCCTTTCCTGCCTAAACACTGAACTGAAAAATCTTTTCAAATCACAAAGCAATCTTTCCTCATGAAAGGACCAACCAAATTTTAGTTCCCTGAGCTATCTATTTCAGACCACTCACTCCACTTCACTCAAAGGCAAGACAGGCTTTCACCATGGAACTTTCAGAACAAACAACAGTGGAGAATAGCTTCCCAGTTCACCCAGGCAAATATTCATCCATCACTGATGACATCTAGATCCATTCAATTTCCCTTCTCCTGAGTAATGAGGAAAAGTAAAAGAAAAAAACACATCTAAGTTCTGGTCACCTGGATGAAAAATGTAAACCAGTCTATCACAATTCTAATGCCTTTAATTTCTACCTGATACTTATTAGTAAATCAGAAGTTTGCCTTAATTGGATATGGTTGCTATAAAGTTTCAAAAGACCTATCTGTTAAGGTTTAGTCCAAAGCCATTTTCACAACCAAGTCATAAGTGAGAGTACTAATCGAAACACTGGTATAGCTGAAAATAGCTCTCCTACCATAAAGTCACCTGCTCAGAAATGAGCCAGTCATCAAGGGCTTTATAATATTTAAAAACAGATTGAAGGCAAATGAGTAAACAATGTACTTAAAAAACAAAACAAAACAAAAAAAAACTGTGACTGGGGGTTACAATGCTGCATATAATATTCTCAGAATCTGCTGCTTTGCTTTTTCTCCCACCACTTTATGACTAAAAGACTATGGAGAATCCCGTCAGCAAGGAGAGCACGCCTCCAAGCCACAGCGTGAAGGAGCCCACACCTCTCTGCGAAACACTGTCTTCGTACTTCAAAAAGCACAGGTATCAAATGATAACAGATAAACTTTGGCCTGTAAATAAAAGTGGTCCTAACAAGAAAGACTTTTTTTTCCTAAAGAGAAAAGCCCCAGGATATGATGTCATTAATCTAGCAACTCCCTATATAGCCCACTTGTAGATGTTACTGTTAAGAACCTGCAGTTGGGGGGCTTCCCTGGTGGTGCAGTGGTTGACAGTCCGCCTGCCGAGGCAGGGGACACGGGTTCGTGCCCCGGTACAGGAAGATTCCACATGCCGCGGAGCGGCTGGACCCGTGAGCCATGGCCGCTGAGCCTGCGTGTCCGGAGCCTGTGCTCCGCAACTGGAGAGGCCACAGCAGTGAGAGGCTTGCGTACCGCAAAAAAAAAAAAAAAAAAAAAAAAAGAACCTGCAGTTGATTCCTGTCTCTGACTGCAGGGCTGATAAATTATTTGCATTCACAATCACACCAACCTTCTTTGTAAATCCACACAATAAACCTTGAAACAGAGCACTGTTTTGTTTCGGGAGAAGGTTTTTTGGGTTTTTGGTGGGGTATTCTTTTTTTTTGGTTTTCTTTTCTTTCCTTTCCTTTTCTTTTTTTTTGCTGGCTGGTTTTGTTGTTTCTAAAGAGAAGGTCATTTAGAGGGCTGAAGCAGAGATATGTAAATTAAATAAAACAGCAGTAAGCTTGAGAAGAAATAAGGAAATAATATAGCAAACCATGAAGTGTTACTTCAGCAGATATGGCCAATAGAGGAAAATTTTATGTCAATTTATCCATTAAAAATCTCTCTTTTTGGAGTATTATGTAAGTCTCATAAAAAAAAAAAAAAACCTGCAGTGGGCTGAACTGGGACATGCGAGGACTCAATACAACCAAGCTTCAGATACTTAAATATCTCATACCACTTTTTGCTTATAACAAATAAAATGCAGAGCTACAGATGCTTTCTCATCTGTGTGTAAATGAAAGCGAAACTGTACGAGTAGTTAGAATTCTTAGAATTTTTAAGAGCCAGTTTATTTAAATTAAATCAAAGCCAATCTGTATCTGTACAGAAATAAAAATAAAATTTTCTTAGGGCTCTTATTCTCTAGACTTTACAGAGCTGTATATACTCTTCCCTCCACCCCTCCCTCTGTGATAAAGAAATGAAAGAGCTCTGCAGGTTAAAAACCACTTCAAATGAATCCGAGAGAAGGAAGTTCAAAGGGATTAGAATATCACTTGTCTCACCAGTCTGCTATAGAGTAGGGTTCAGCTCTTCCCTGCCCCACTCTTTGTGCTCCCATAACACATCGTGGAGTTTATCATGCTTTTTTATGTTTCTACATCTATCTCTGCCTCCATAGCGTGAACACTCTGATGGCAGGAACTGGGTTTTATTTAGCCAGGGACAGTCCTTGCTGACAGGAATTGTATGTACATAACACCTAGATACTAATTATCATTAAGTGATTTGAATTAAGCATCCTAGAGAAGGTATTAAAAATGCGGTAAGCATATTTTAAGGCACTGAATATGACCACACGTATAAAGCACCAGAGATCACAAATATTAGAAAATTGTAATCTAGTCAGTCATCAACATAGCCTAGCACTGACATTCAGATAATTTGGCATTGTTTGGTTTATTTACTGCAGATGTGTGGCTTTCAATAACTTCATTTTTATGACATGTACACACACGCGCGCGCACACACACACACACACACACACACATTCTTTCTCCTATACTTCCATCTTCAAGTTGATTGTAATTCACACATTCCACAGAATGTGTGACAGAAATAAAAATCTTGGCAAAATGGTCAACAAACATTCCTTACTATCCAATTATCTAGTACAGACTCTGTCTAGCCACAGAGAAACTGGCCTTTCCTTATCCTCACCTGTAAAACGGCAATATTTCTCTGCTGCTTAAAAGTGACATTAATTCTAGGCAGGGCAACAAGGATGCCCAAATGCGCCTGGTCTCTGTCTCTCTCTCTCCACACACATACACACACCCCGCAAAGGCACACAGAGAAACCCCTAAAGACACACCACACACAGAGGGCCTTCATTCTTTGCCTCTCCCTCCCTCCTGACAGAGGCAGCCGCCACGTGAGACACAAAGGAGTGGGGGCGGAAGAGCTCAATCAAAACAGCTTGGGGAAGGAAAGAAGGGTATGCTCATCAGTGAAAGTCTCCGTGGAAAAGCCAGAAAACCTTCCCTTCCGGCCTGACTATCCTGGGCAAATAACCTTGCTCAAGATCTACTTACTTGAGCTTAGAGGTCAAGCCCTCCCTTAAACCTTTCTGAGAAGGGGTAATATGAAAATTCACCCCATTATTTCAAAAGTGCATTATGAGAAATGTCAGGGTGCAGCTTATACACATACTCTGGGGAGCATAGCTGAGAGCAATTTTGAAAACCAAGCAGTTAGACAGGAAGAGCCAGGAGCTTCTGTCAGGCTGGGACAGGGCCTTTGCAAGAACAGAATATCTCCCTTCTACCAGGTCCAGAGATGGCTGGTGCCATGGCGGCCTCCAGTAACTGAGCAGAGCAAGCAAGCTCTCACAAACAGAACTTCCCCAGCGACACGCCTGAAACTACAGCCTCAGGTTCACAATGGTCATCTCTGGCAATGGAATTCGCAGGATGTAGTTATTTCTATCTGGAATAATCGTTTCCTAAACTTTCTACATTAAGCATGTGTGACTTTTAAAATCAAAAAAGAAAGGGTTAAAGAGGAAGGGAGGGAGGGAGGGAGGAAGGAAGCAAGCTAGAGCAGCCAGAGAGACGGAAGAAGTAGAATGCACAGGCAGAATAGAAGCTTGGCACTGCTTCAGCACAGGGGGCTGTTTTCCTTCAGGCCAAAAGCCACAGACTGACCCAGCAGGATGCAACTTTCACAGGTGGAACCTAGCTCTTCAGCTTCTCTCTACAAGGTTGCTTCATTTATTCTGATTAAGACTCATTCATTCTACCAGGCCTACTTCCATAAGCTTCCAGCTGACTCAGGTTGCCCACAGTTAAGGACAATAAGCACTGAGTTGTATAAAAAAAACAAAAAACAAAAAAAAACAGAGGAGCCCTTTCTTAATAGGCAGAATGGCAGTCCCTTTAAAATTTTAAACCTAAATCTGAAATTAGAGAACAGAAGTAAAATCAAATCAATACAAACTTCCCATCTCCCACATCTGGTAATACGAGTGATTCCCTTTATTACCTAAAAGTGAGAGAATCCATAAGCTTTTACTTTAAATTGCTGCTCGATTAGAATCAAAGCATAACGTTTAAGCCAGTTGGAAGAAAGAAAGCATTCCTAAAAATCCTGTCATTTGCTGGGAGAGTTTTAAAAGGAGAAATGGGATGAGCTACACTAGGCGTCCATCTTCAGGGGCAGAGTCTGCAGTTGGTGGAGCTGGATAGGCCTTGGCCAGCATTCCTCTCTGCTTTTATTTCTCCTAGAACAGCGCCTGTGACAGTTAACTCATCATTCAGGGACATTCATAATTCCATCTCATCTCAGGGTATTTTACAGTTTCCTTTTGTGACTGACCAAAGAAGTTCAAAATTTATATAATTTGGTGCTTGCCTTGCACTGGAACTGTTCACCTGAGGGCCTAAAGTAACAAACCTGATGCAAAAAAGAGTTTCAAGAGCTGACTGACTGGGTATATCTAATACCCATGAAATCACCAGAGGACACACATATACTTCCAAATTGGGGCAAGGGCTGCAGCTGTCGCACTTTTTCCAAATCTCCAGATAACCACCCTCGCTGCTTATTCAGGGATGTGGGTTATTAATGGTGGCAAGAGTGGGCTGGATTGAAAGGAAAGCTGGATATACTGCATTAATAGACAGGGGACTCACCTACATAATTCTTAGCAGATGGTTACTCTATTGAGACCAGCTTGAGACATCAAATTCCCTAGTCTCTTAGGATTCTGCAAGTAAAACTGGGTCTCTCCTGTCATTGAATTACCTTGAGACTCTCAGCCTCTTTGAAGGGAACCTTGATACCAGTAACATCATCCCTCTTGAAGAGAACTTCTGTTCCCTAGTAATGGCCAAGGAATCACTAGACTGCAAGCTCCAAGAGGGCAGAGACCATGTCCATCTTACCACTGCATTTCTAATGCCTAAGATAGTAGGCACCCAATAAATACATTTTGATGTAAGGAAGTAACTCTGCAAGCTACTTCTGACATAAAATCCAAAAAATGCTATTGAAGTAGCCTCAGGCAAAACACTGCCCTGACTAAAAGACAAAGCCAATCTGGCCTAGCACAAGAGTCTGCCAAACATGGGCATATCATCAGTGTTGGGGGAAGTGAACCAGGGCTGAGGGCCAGATGGTGTCATGGCAGCAGAACAAAGTCCTCTTCCAGAGGAAAAGTATCCCTGGCTGAAGGAGGAAACAAGTAGCCAACAAGCAGTCGTGCTCCTTAGTGGCATGTTACAATTACAGGAGATGCACAACACAGCCCACCCTGTCATGGGCTTCAACCAACCTCAGGCCTGAATGGAGGCCTACTTTTCCTGACAATGCAGAAAGGCCAGCTGCCTACAGTATACTTTAAAAAAATGTGGGGATTGACATCCCACTGGACAGAGGTTTAAAAAGCCAGCAGACACCTCAAACCTACTGCCTACGGGGTCACCTTGGGATAAGACACGAGTCTAACCAAACGGGATTTTATGTCATCACATCATGATGACTACTACTGACATTTGCTGAATGCTTATTTACGCACCTGGGAGTAGGCTAAGCACTCTGTGTGAACATTCCATTTAATCTCCGTAACAATCCCATCAGAGGCACCGCCATTCTTGTTTCGTAGATGAGGAACCTGATGAAAGGTGGGTTTCAGTAATACCACCCAGTATATAATAGAACCAGGACCCAGATACAGGCTTGTCTGACTCCTGAGTCCATGCTCCGTGCTCTTGGCCACTCTGCCTCCTGTTTCTTGCTCAGCTGATGAACTAGGTAGGTGGTCAAGACCAATTCTTACAACTTCTCTCTAAAACATATCCAGTAGTGTCTGGAATCAAAAGTGGTTAAAGGATCTTAACCACACAGGCTGACTTTTCTTACGGAAGCTCTTGGATGGAGGATCAGAAAGAAAGTTCAAAGGGCAGGCCCTCAAACCAAGAGCTGTGCATTTTAACCCAAACTGTTCAATACTACTCACCTGAGAATAGATGTCCAAAGAGTAACCACACACACAGTCTTGATCATGTTCCTGCTGATTCCACACAATGTCTGGACCAAGGCCTTGCTTTGGTCCTGCAATTATTCTGTTTTTATAAATTCCTCCACTACTGTATTATTTCCTCTCTGAGGAATTCCTAAGGAGAGTCAATTTAAGACAGCTTTTAAATTGAACTGGATTTACTGCCCAATTATGCCATTTTCTTAACCCTCTTCACTTTATCACACAAGTTAGGAAATAAGTCTGTGTTTGCATAATGTTTCTAAAGGGCAAAAAGAACCCACCAAAATTATAGTTTTCCTAGCTAGAGAGAAGGACTTAAGATGATTATCTTTTACTGAAGAGTATTTAAGCAAGAGACAATTACTTCATTTCATTGGGAGAGAAGCTAACTTTAGATAATTCTGATTGGTCTTACCGAAGTCAATTAAATTGTGATATAAAAAGATCCCATAGACTTGCTCAATGCTAGCTGAATTTTACAATCAAAAAGCTTGCATGGTTTAGGTTAACGACCAGAAAACTCTACCTCCCCCAGCTGTGATGTACTCAAGTCATTATCACAATCTGAGGAGACAGATTTAGGATTAATAATTTATTACCTTCCTGTAGTGCAATGTAGTTAAGAATATAGGACAGTTTGGCAGGAGAAAGTTCCTGCGGAAGGCTCATCGCTATGAGGTGTATTCCATTAGTCATCCACCTTAAATGAGGTGCCCAGCAGATACAAGAAGAGCAGGGATATAATGCCACCCAAAAACTCTCTGGAAAATGCTTTTCTCCTAAAGATAAGACCAATGCATGTTCAAAATATATTATTCTCTTCAACGACAAAAGATACCACTTGGTCTGACTGGTACAACAGGGGCTACAGCCCTCAAAGTACAACTAAAAGGTGGGGGGAAAGGAAGAAAGTGAGTTCAGGTGCCTTCTGTCTGCCAGGGGCAAATGCGAGCAGTTATAAGAACAAAATGAGAATGGCAACTAGTGGAGGAAGACCTCTTGCTAAGCCAGAAGCTGTCTCTGTCCCATCTGCAGTCTCTGTGAGGGCTGAGGGTGATAATTAATCTCTCCCATCCAGAGTTTAGGACTAATGAAAAAAATAAAACCTGGCAGTTAGAGGTAGGTGGAGACCAAAATATCATCTTTGTAAGTGTAAGGTGACTGGAGAACATAACTTAGATGTACAATCACAAATGGGCTTCCTAATACTTTCCTACACTGAATTAAACTTACCAATTGGACAAATGCAGGCTGTCTTGGCATGGGCAGACCAGTTAGAGCATGGCAGGGTGAGAATACATGAAAATCCTGAAGACTAGCCATTCCACACAACAGAATTCTTTTCCAATATCACCAAACAGAAAAACCGCTCTTCCATTCACGGAGAGAGTCAGAGAAAGGTGGGAAAAAAAGAACAAAAATTACCTTCCTGGGAAATGAAGTGCCCACTTAATTGGCCAATACTGAAAAACAGAGTATGAAAGATTGATTCTCCTTAACATGTATATTCCAAGGTGGTCCTATTTCTAGCATTATCTTTAGGTTAACCCAACAAACCTTTATTGCTACCTACTACATGCTATATGTTAGGTATGTAACTATGAGTAAAACAGTTTCATGAAGTAGACACATAAGCAAGTAATCATAGCAGACTTCTGCTCCCAGCCATGATGGAACTGGTACCAGACTCACAATCTACCATAAATGACTACGAAACTGGACAGAATACTTAAGACAATTGTTTTCCATAAGAATATAATAGTCAGTGCAAGATTACAATCTCTGGGAGAAGGGAAACTTGAAGTGAGCCCCATAATTGCCCAGTTCTCTTTTAAGGGACAGCTTCTCAACCACAGCACAGAAAGCTGGACCCCAAACAGAACAGAGGGTTCTCACCAAGCCCAAGGAGCAGAGATCTGAATCTGGCTAGAATTTGAGTGGCAGGACACTGGAGAAGGAGCTGTGAAAAGAGCAGATCCCAAAAGGCTCAGGGCTGGGACATAAAGGCACAGGTTTGTCATATACTAGATGTTACATCGATGAGAAGGAGACAGGATCACTAGAGGTCAAGCAGTGCTGGGGCAGGAGGTAGGAGCATTTTAGAATTCCTGCTCTGCCAAAGTGAAGAAATCACATTAACAACACAGACCAGCAGACACTAGAAAGGCCTTCAGGAGGAAAGACCACATTCTAGGGCAAAACCTACTCTGAACCTCTCCTCACAAAGCCTAAAACCAACACAGTATAATACGGCATAATAATAGAGAAATATATAGACGCTATGAGAACACTAAAGAACAAGTTCAAATCAAGCCTTCAGGGAAAGCACCAGAAAGGAGCTTATGTTGACCTGAATCAGAAAACATCAGGCAGGGACTTCCTTGTTGGCACAGTGGTTAAGAATCCGCCTGCCAGGACTTCCCTGGTGGCGCAGTGGTTAAGAATCCACCTGCCAATGAAGGGAACATGGGTTCGAGCCCTGGTCCAGGAAGATCCCACATGCTGCGGAGCAACTAAACCCGTGCGCCACAACTACTGAGCCTGCGCTCTAGAGCCCGCGAGCCACAACTACTGAGCCCACGTGCCACAACTACTGAAGCCCACACGCCTAGAGCCCGTGCTCTGCAACGAGAAGCCACCACAGTGAGAAGCCCACGCACCACAATGAAGGGTAGCCCCAGCTTGCCGCAACTAGAGAAAGCCTGTGCCCAGCAAAGAAGACCCAACGCAGCCAAAATATATATACATATATAAATAAAATAAAAAATTTTAAGAAGACCCAACGCAGTCAAAAATAAAAATAAATAAATAAATTTATTTTTTAAGAAAAGAATACATCAGAGAGAATGGTAATGGCATAGGCAGAGGAATGGAGTACTCTGTGGAAACATGAAACGGCACTCTATGAAAAGCGATTTGAATGTGGAAGAGAAAAAGGAGTATAGGATGCTTCAGGGATTTCTACCTAAGTATACGAGTAGAGGTGATCTTCGCACCGCTACAGGGAATAAAGGAGGAAGAGGGGTAAAAGATCGTGAGTTCAGTCTTGATATATTAAGTTGGAGGTAGCTGGGAGACATCCAGTTGGAGATGTGTGACATACAGGTGGCTATGTGGTCTGGGGCCCAGGAGAGAAGTGAATGAACACGTATAGGTTTGGGAGTAGTGAACACACAGGTTACAATTATGGGAAAGAATGAGATTGCCCAGGGAGAGCGCAGAAGTGTGAGACAAGAAAGGGTAGAAACAGAACCCTGAAGAACAAAACACTTAAGCGACAAGCTGAGAAGGAAGTGTGGGAAGAATTAGAAAGTGCGATGCATCAGCTGTAAGGGAGAGCAAAGAAAAGCATGCTGTAACTTAAGGCAACTGAGGAAAGGGTATCAAGAAAGTAGTCAAAGGTGTCAAATGCAGCAGAGATGTTAAGTAAGGTAAAAAGTAAAGGTGTCAAGCTAGGGAAGTCACTGGTTACCTTGGTAAAAGCCAAGGTTTAGGCAGAAGCCAGGCCTCACTGGATTCAGAAGAGGACAGAGGTGGGAGAATAGAGACAGCAAATGTGGTCTGCTCATTCCGAAAGTTTCCCTGACTGGGAAGGCTAAGCCAGGAACCTGGCTAGAGGTCCCTCACAAAGAACAGTGCCTGGCTCAATAAACATTTGCTGAATGAATAAGCAATAATAATAAAAATACAACAAATAAATAATCTGTACCCATCTGGTTATTTGACCAGTCCTTGTTTCTAATTGTATCAGTTTGTCTGTCTGCAAAGTGGATATGTATTAGGCCCAAGCCAAGTTCCATTTCCTTCACAAAGCCTTCCCTGATTCTTCTAACCTTCAACAACCTCCTCTATGACAATCAAAAAACAGACAGTAACAAGTGTTGGTGAGGACATGGAGAAATTGGAACCCTAATACATTGCTGGTGGAAATGTAAAATGGTGCAGCAGCTGTAGCAAACAAAAAGTTAAACAAAGAGTTACCATATGATCCAGCAGTTCCACTCCTAGGTATAGATACAATGAAATATTATTCAGCTATGAAAAGGAATGAAGTACTGATACATGTTACAATATGAATGAATCTTGAAAACATTACCCTAAGTGAAAGCAGCTAGACATAAAAGGCCACATATTGTATGAATTCATTTATATTAAATGTCCAGAATAGGCAAATCCATAGAGTCCAAAAGTAGCTTAGTGGGGCTTCCCTGGTGGCACAGCGGTTGAGAATCTGCCTGCTAATGCAGGGGACACGGGTTTGAGCCCTGGCCTGGGAGGATCCCACATGCCGCGGAGCAACTAGGCCCGTGAGCCACAACTACTGAGCCTGCACAGACGTCTGGAGCCTGTGCTCCGCAACAAGAGAGGCCGCGATAGTGAGAGGCCCGTGCACCGCGATGAAGAGTGGCCCCCACTTGCCACAACTAGAGAAAGCCCTAGCACAGAAACGAAGACCCAACACAGCAAAAATAAATTAATTAATAAACAACTTTGAGGAGCTAATTCATATTAAAAAAAAAAAAAAAAAGTAGCTTAGTGGTTTCCAGAAGCTAGGGGAGGGAGAAAGAGGGAATGACTGCTGATGGGTATGAGGTTTCTTTTAGGAGGTGAGTAAACTGTTCTGGAATTAAATAGTGGTATTACACCTCAATTAAAAAAATAAATAACCTCATCTAATCTCTTACTACAGAACTCCTAAATTCTACCCATCTACTTACCCCTAAATCTACTGATTTGCATTGAGTAAAATTACTCTCTCCAGTGAGAGAGAGGTTCCTTGAAGACACAGAGCCTCATCAATTTTCTCCTGGACTACTATTTCATTAGCTTTCTAACAGATATCCTTACCTCTAGCCCTGACCTCCCTCCCCTTTCCATCTTTCTCCCATCCCCACCATTACCATTCTTTCATATTCCAGCAAAAATGTTCTAGAAATTTACCAGTATTACTCTTCTGCTTAAAGTTTTCAATAGCTCCCAATTTCCTAAGGCAATTCTCTCCAAAGTAGAGTTTTTGCTTACCAGAAGTGCACAAAACAAATCATTGGGATATGAAAAGAAAATATTAAAACTATTTATGTTTGTTTTGGGCATCTCTCATAAACATAAGACATTAGTACAATGGTGCTTATTATAATGTATAAACAAACAAAAACTGGGGCACATCTTCAACATTTTTTATGGATATAAGTACATAATCAAGAAAATTTGTAGACCATCTGCCTTAAAAGATTAAAATCAAAGCTTCTTTCCATGGCATACAAGATCCTTCATCACCTGGCCACCATCTACCTCTTCAGGAGTTGCCATTCCAGCTTTGCTCTTTGTATTTCAGCAGCACTAAACTGCGTATAGAGTTTCCTTTATTTACCAAGCTGTTTCATAATTTTGTGCTTTTGCTCTCGCAATCCCATTGCCTGGGAATACCCTTCGAATCCTTCAAATTCAACCTTCAAATTTCTGTTCAGGCATCAGTTTCTCTGGAGAGAATTCTTCAGTTCTCCCCCTTCATCTCTAAGCTAAATGCTTCTCCGGTTGCAGTAGCACTCAGGGCATGGTATCCCTCTGTCTTTTCACTTACCACATCATCGTATTTATACATCTATCTCCCTCATTAAACTGGGAGTTCTTCCAGGGCAGGAATTGTGTTGTACTCATCTTTATTTTATTTTATTTTTAATTTTTATTTTTTTTGCGGTACACGGGCCTCTCACCGCTGTGGCCTCTCCCGCCGCGGAGCACAGGATCCGGACGCGCAGGCCCAGCGGCCATGGCTCACAGGCCTAGCATGTGGGATCTTCCCGGACCGGGGCACGAACCCGCGGCCCCTGCATCGGCAGGCGGACTCCCAACCACTGCGCCACCAGGGAAGCCCTGTACTCATCTTTATTACCCTCATGCTTAGGCCAGGACCAAACTCCTAATAAGTTCTCAAAAATTGGTTCTGAATTGGATTCTTTTTCTCTGTACTCAAAATACTTATTAACTAACTCTGTAATCTATTTCCCAGAAGCAAGGGAATAACAATAAAAGTTTTCATAGCCAATTGTTAGCTTCTGGAGTACATCAGCCTCAGTGACCCTCCTTGGTTTAGGTTTCCAATGCTGGTTCCGGCCCTCTCCTGTGCATGCGCCATATATAACTCTCCAGATGCACACATTCTTTCTTTAGATGTTAAAATATTTGTGAATAGTTTAATCAGATCTTGTTGTTCTCAAAGGCATTATGTCTCTTTAAAGTGCCTTCACATACCCTTGCCTCGATTGTGTTCATTTTAAGCTTTAACTCTCAAACGATAGATTGTGTTGATTAAATTATTGTTTTATTAAATTATTATTTATTTAAATTATTTAAATATTTATTTAAATTATTAAATTATTGTTGATTAAATTGTTGATAGATTGTTGTTGTTTCTCAAAGGACAATTCCCTTATTGCTAAATTATTATTCAGTCAACAAATATTTTTATGGTGCATCTACTACAGGTCAAGCCCTTGGTACTTGCTAGAAATAGCTGGCGTGAGCAACAGGCAAAATCTCTGCTCTCAAGAAGCTGACAACCTATAATAGGAATTTCCAAATTCTTGGGGTCACTTCATGTTTTTCTCCAGATACTGATAATCCCCAGGTCCAAAATGCTATTTTAAGCCATGTAACAATAACGTTAGACAAAAAAATAGTAATTCAATGGCTCACAAGGAAAACACAGAGCATCTTTTATCAAATTGTAATCACTGCTTCCTAGCAGTGGGCTCCAGCACTGAACCCAAAGCTGAAATAAAAAATAAGCCCACTATACATAAGTCAGTGGGTACCTGGGGCTCTCCCAAAGATGGAGAAACTGCTAAGTGATAAACAGGAATGGGGATAATTGGAGAGCTGCTTTGTTTAGTTTTTCAGGAATAATTTCTATAATCCATGAGCTAAAGACAACAGCAAACAATCAAGAATGTATTTTATCAGGGAAAACGTAAGAGCTCAGATAAAAAACAAATTCATAAGTAGATAAATACTGACTCAGGATACCTACAATAGGTTTTTGCTGCTGTTGTTTTGTTGTTGCTTCTTCAGATAGGTTTTACCCCCCCACTTATAAAAAGAGTTAACATGTACCCTGGAAAACACAGAAAAGTATAAAAAGATAATAATTCCACTACTCAAAAAATATATAAACATTTAGTTATATATCTTGTTTCAGACTTTCTATTACATAAAAATATTTTTTTCTTTTCACAAAATTGACACCAATTTTGAATATGAATATGCAACTGTATATCATGCTTTTTCACGCTTAACATTAGGAGCATTTCCCATGTACTTGTTCTTCTACAATGTGAATTTTTAAGTCAGGTAATATTCCACCATGTGGACATGCCATAATCTCACCACTCCTATTGTGGGGCAGGTTGTAGCAAAGTTTTGCAACACAGAATAAATAAGTGTTGATGACTGCTCTCATTCACAACCATCTAAATATGTCCTTGAGGTAAATTCCTAAAGGGGGAATTACTAAGTCAAAGAATATGAACTTTTTAAGGATCTTGATTTATGCCAGAAAGTTCTCTGTTCAAACTCTCCAGCACAATAGGAGGACTACTGGCAGCACTAGATATTTTTACTTTGATTTTCATCAACATGATAGGTTAAAAAGGATTTCTCATCTTAATCCGCAGCTCTTCGGTTAGTAATGAGAATGAACATTTTTTTTAATGTTTTATAAATCATTTTAATTTCTTATGATACTCTGCTTATGTCTCATTCATTTTTGCTATTAGGACACTGTGTTTTTTAAAAAATTGATGTAAAAGAGCTCTGATAAATTAAAATACATAAAAAAATCTGTCTGTCATGTATTGCTTGCATGTTCCCTCAGTTTGAACACATATGGCTCTTGGCTCTTCCATGATAAAAGCTCCAAACTTTTCCAAAATGGAACTGGTACAATCTAATTCCCATCATAACCACTCCTACCAATACCACCTTTGCACCTTTATACTCAATCTGTTCCTTAGGGTGCTGTCTTGAAGCACCAGGCTCAAGGGATACTAAAGAATAGCCCAGTGAGACCACAGTGCCATGTTTAACCAACTAGCTTGGCAAATACAGAAACACTCAGCAATGCTTCTTCCTCCCCTATACTCAGAATCCCTCAAATAACAAGCTCATCCTCGTTCAGGGCAAAAAAACTGTCTTTGGTCCTCCAAAAGATCACCTGTGGTTGGAAGGCAGCATAGCAGAAGAAAAAAAGCGTGAGCTCTAGAGTAGAAAAAGCTGCATTTAGATTCCTGGCTCTGTCATGTTCTTGCTGTATGACCTTGGTCAAGTCATTTTGCCTCCCTGGGCCTCAATTTCCTAACTACAAAATAAAACTATCTGTTTTCAGGTTATCATAAGATTAAATGGAACATGTAATGTTTACAACCAGGGGTCTGGTATGTGGTAGGTGAACTTCAAAAAGTGTGGTTTTCCTATTCTATGATGGTGCTAAATCAGTTACTTATTTAATTCAAATGATCTTACATAAAATGTTGGCTTGAAATAGTTAGCTGTCCCAGCAAAGCATCATCTGGGTAAAAAACATTTAGGTCAGCTTTCTGTCAACTGCAATTTCCACTGCTATAATTATGCAATCATCAACCACCACCGCAAAACAACAAAAACCCCAAAGCTGATGTTACTGAAATTGTTAAATACAGTAATTACTTGATTCTCAAGATCACGGCCACCAACTCCTTTTGGAAAGCAACAGAAACTTTTCTAATTATGGGGGCAAAAGACGGATTAGTTGTCCCAGACAGTGGTCTCTACAACAGAAGTCTTTTGGTCATTGCCCAGAACAGCAACATACTGAGAAGTCATTCTCAAATTGCTGTTTCCTCACATTTCATACTCTGAAAGGTACAATGTCAACAAAAGAATGAAAAGAAAAAAAAAAAAACAGAAAAAAAGGATATTCTTTGAGATTTAGCCTTTTTGGCACTTTTTCCTGGCAAGAGGTAACAGACTGGTGAAATAATCTCTAGGAGGAAAGCATACTCTATAAAATCTATCAGCATAACCCCATTCTACGGAAGAAGCAAGGAACACATTCTCCCTCTAAGTATAGAGTGTAGATTCCTTCAGGAAAGGAAAGAAAGCCAAGTATCACTTATGTTCAGAGAATTGTACTACACGCTTTAATTATATTATGTTTTAAGTCAAGTTATGAGGTAGATCTTATGTTTCCTTACAGACAATAGGTAACTTGCTCAATGTTTTATAGTTATTAAGTGGAAAGAAACATCCAGCTCCAGGACCCAGGTCCTTGTAACTTTGAAACCTTTTCCTTTTCATTACATCTTCATCAAATCTCAAAATGATCATGCCAATCCTCCTTTATGAGAAATAACCCAGGGACTTCCCTGGCGGTCCAGTGGTTAAGACTCCATGCTTCCACTGCACGGGGCACGGATTCAATCCCTGGTGGGGGAACTAAGGATCCCACATGCTGACTGGCAGCGGCCAAAAAAAAAAGAGAGAGAAAGAACCCAATTTAAATTTTGGTTTAAAACAAAACAGACAAATAAACCCAACAAACTAAGTGTCCAGCTAAAGGATGACCACTTCTGTCAATTAGCAGGTTGCTTTTCTGGCTCCTACTAGTCTTTAAAATGAACTGAAAGACTCACACCGAGTACGCTTTTTTAAAAATCTTAAATATATAAAGAAAATGGTACCTGTTGACAGCCACAGACCACTGAAGCAGAAGCAAATATAAAACAGGTACAAGCTTTTCAACCACTTCACAGATGTCTGCCAACAAAATCCTGATAAAATCCAAGAAGCACAGCTTGGCTTGATTCCCAGCTTCTCCATGGCCTTCCAGACAGGCAGAACCAGTCCACTAGAAAGACAGAAAAAGAAGAAATTATATGCCAAGTAATTAATAATTGATTCCTCGAAATGCAGAGTGCTAGAGAGTGTGACAGATTAGGGAGAAGGGAATTTTCAAGTTTGTCTTTCACTGCTCATACCTGCCTATAAATTTCAAAGCTGAGCTTTGGCATAGCCTATAATTATCAGGATAAAAACATAGCCAGGGATATGAAATGAATCCACTGTAAAACTGAAACACTTTATATTCCATATTTTCTAACCTAACATCATCTGTGTGGAACAATGGAAAGCGTACCAGACTGAAAAAAAAGATCTGAACTTCAGTTCCAGTTCTGCTACTAACAGCTTTGTGACTTTATACAAATACGCTTTCTTTTTTTTATGCGGTACGCGGGCCTCTCACTGTTGTGGCCTCTCCCATTGCGGAGCACAGGCTCCAGATGCGCAGGCTCAGCGGCCATGGCTCATGGGCCTAGCCGTTCTGCGGCATGTGGGATCTTCACGGACCGGGACACGAACCCATGTTCCCTGCATTGGCAGGCGGACTCTCAACCACTGCGCCACCAGGGAGGCCCAATACAAATACGCTTTCTTACCCATGAAAAGAAGAGTTTAGAGCATCAGAGGTAAACTAATCTGAAGGCTTTTCTAGCCATGTTCTTTAAAAATTTTAATGTGATTGTCTTTAGGCAGGGCATGCACTCTCCAGTTTGCTACTGTCCCCACCACTCTTATCTTTAAATTCTATCCAGTTTACACTTTGATGTCACCTCCCTGATCCTCAGAATCATTAGCAATTCCTGACTTAAATTCATATAGCCATTCAACAAGGATTTACACAGCCCCTATTTTGTACTAGGCATTGTGCTGGCTACTCCATAATCTAAAGACCAAATGATTTAGGTCCCTTCCAGAAGATAAAATGACTTTCCATCAGTTTCTTCTCTCTTACACAACTTCCCTATATTGTATAAATTATTATATAAACCTTGGCAGTATTACGAGGATTGACTGAGTTCTGAAGAAGCAATTTAAAAATCTTCTGTCCCGGGCTTCCCTGGTGGCGCAGTGGTTCAGGATCCGCCTGCCAATGCAGGGGACACAGGTTCGAGACCTTGTCTGGGAGGATCCCACATGCCGCGGAGCAACTGGGCCCGTGAGCCACAACTACTGAGCCTGCGCGTCTGGAGCCTGTGCTCCGCAACAAGAGAGGCCACGATAGTGAGAGGCCCACGCACCGCGATGAAGTGGCCCCCTCTCGCTGCACCTAGAGAAAGCCCTCGCACAGAAACACAGCAAAAATAGATAAATAAGTAAATAAATTTATTTAAAAAAAAAACTTAAGCCGCAATTTCCTCACAAATGTTTAAAAAAAAAAAAAAAATCTGTCCCGGACTTCCCTGGCCACACAGTGGTTAAGAATCCGCATGCCAATGCAGGGGACTCGGGTTCGAGCCCTGGTCCAGGAAGATCCCACATGCCGTGGAGCAACTAAGCCTGTGCGCCACAACTACTGAAGCCCGTGCCTAGAGCACTTTCTCCGCAGCAAGAGAAGCTACCGCAATGAGAAGCCCACGCACTGCAATGAAGACTAGCCTCCCTGCTCGCCGCAACTAGAAAAAGCCCGCGCACAGCAACAAAGACCTAAGGCAGCCAAAAATAAATAAATAAAAATAAAAATAAAAATCTTCTGTCCTAAATATGCACCTGTCATGCACATCTGGAAAATGGCACAGACTGACAACCCCAGCCCCAGCCAGCACTGTATGGGTTGGATATCAATACTGATTAACACCAGGAAATAGACAAACACACAGAACTGCAAAACTAAGGTAAAGCCCACCCAAGAAAAAGCTTTCACTGAGCCTTAAGCATCTGAAGGACTTCATCTTTCTCATTCACTTCCATCCATTCCTATTTCTAGCGGTTTGTCATTGTATGTTAGGGAGCAGGGGGCAGAAAGGAAGTGTGCAGGTCAGACACATGCTCAAAAGATTATGAAATGGAGCCTAAGTTAGAAAGTATATGCTGCAACTTTTCCAGCCTCCCAAGATGGAATGAATGAGTGTGCATGTGTGCGTGTGTGCGTGTGTGTGCACGTGTGTGCATATAAATCTTACCCAACACATTTCTGCCTACCACAAAACGATTTTAAATTCAAGGTGACTCAACACCTGTCATCAATAGTGTGGCAGGTGGGCGATAGAAGCATAAAAGAAATGAATAGGTTTTGAAATGGAAGTAATAAACACCACTGGATTAGCAAGCTGATTAGAAGGGCAATGTCTCACAAACCATGCATGAGAGAGGCAGTTATTTTCATGTGAACTCCCAACCAGTCATTCCTCTGAAACCTACAATTGCCTAAGGGCACAAATCACTGCTAGGGTCCAGTCAAAGGCTTGCTGACCAGAGGCAGGAACACCACCACATCACCAAGATCCAAATGGCTTGTTATAGAATCAAAGGGAAACAGCCCAGGGAGAGAACACACACCTCCACAATACTTGACAAATGAAAATTTAGAAAAGCTTGCAAGAGTTCTGGCATTTAGGGCGTTACAAGTACACCCGAAATAAAAGCACTCTCTGTTACAGCAGCTGTTCAGACAGCGCAGGGGGTAATGTTTACTTAATGCTTCAGGTTGATGGGGGAATGTATCATAGTTCAGTCTGTCAGCTACATATGTGGAACTCCATTTATGTACCCAGAGATAAGATATGTTTGAACAACGACAGAGCAAGTCTGAAACAGCCTATTCAGCTGGTATGAGTAATTAAGAATAAAGCTCTTAAAAAAAAAAAAAGTCTCAGATATTTGGGAAAGTTACAGAACAGACTGCCATGAATAGCTTTGCTTATATTTGTAGACACTGTTTTCCAAATAGCTGGAAAAATGAACAGATTGTTCTGGGAGGTCGTGTTTCCAATTTGTTCCTAGCTTCCAGTCTGTTCATCAGATAAGAAAGCACAAGGAGAGTCAGCTAATACTCTTCACCAACTGCATCTATCTTCGATTGCGCACAACCACGGTGAGAGGAAAGAAAGCAAAGCTTTCCTGGAATCTCGCCTGAGGTCTTTTCTCTTGACTTCCTTTATTTCACCTTTGTGCTCACTGCAGCCACCACACGACCCCTCGGTAGGGCATAATTTCCAAGTCCTGAATAAGGCAGGTTTCGCATCGTAATTTACACGTAGTGCTCAGCCCCGCCCCCCTTATTCAGCATCAACTTGCTGTCCTGGTGGGGAGAACAAACACCAGAGACTGAAGCTAGCGGGTAGGGAGGAAGAAGGCCAGCAGCGTCTCGCGGCTGGTCTGTCTGTCTGGGGATGGAGGGAGCCGCAAGACCAGGCCCGCGCCCGAAAGAAGCGGGGTTCAGCCTGAGACTCGAGCTCCGCACCTACAAAGCCAGAAGCAGCTGGCTGCCCTAGCCGGGCCAGGAGCGCCACCTCCGGGTCCCAACACCCGGCCAGCGCACCCCCAGAAACAGCCCGTCCCGCTTGCCCCTCCCCTGAGCTCGTGGTACTCGGCCCGGCAGCCAGCCGCCCCCGGCCACCTACCGGGGCTCAAGGCCACAAAGCGAGGCCCCGGCTCTCGGCGGCCTCCGCCTCCTCCAGGTCCATGGGGTCGGGGCCCCAACCTTCGCTCCCCTCACCCGGGGGAGGAGGAAAAGGAAGAAGGCAATGCGGGCTCCCCACCCGGACAGCTCACTCTGGCCTCAGCCTCCCTGGACAGCGACGGCGGCCGGAAACGCCGCCCCCTCCCACCTCCCGGACTCAACCCGGAAACACACTCTTGATGCTAAACAAGCCCTCCTGTCCCCCCGGAAGCTCAATTCCAGCCGCGAGCCCGAGGGGGAGGAGGGGTAGTGCTGGGGGGTAGAACTACGCACGAGCGAAGGAACCTGCGTCCCCAGGCTGTCGCCTCCCGCTCTCCAGAAGCGGTCTGCACCTTCGCCCGCCCTGCGCGAGCCCCAGGCCCCAGACTCTGGCAATACCCACAAGCAAGATGGCGGCAACGGCAGCAGCCCCTACGGCTTAGCGCCCAGCTGTGCCATTGGCTAGAGCCTGGAGTGAGGCCGCCGCGGATTGGCCGAGAGCGCTGCGGGGGTGGGGGTGGAGCTGCAGCAGCCTGGAGCCGGGAGTGGGCAACGCGGCGTGAGCAGCGGCCCCAGGCTCCCGGAGCACCGCGCTCGGAGAAGACTTCGCCGCTCGGGGCCGCAGCCTGGTGAGCTCAGCCCCCTTCAAGCCCTCCCTTACATCCCAGCCGGGGCCACTTCGAGCCGGCGCTTATCGATGCCGACACACCCCGGGGACCCTATCGCGACTCCATCGCGCCATATCGCGACATCATCGTGCCTTGTCGAGACTCCATTTTGCCACAGCCCTTCTCAATATATAGCTATATCTTTTTTAAAATTTTGCTCTGTCATCTTTGGGGGCTGTCCCATGTCGTGGTTTTGCCGTGATCTCTCCGTGACATAACCGCGCCATCGTGAAGTGTGAGCTCATCGCCGCCCTGTCGTGACTTCATCAATGTCGTGTTGTGACCTGGCTGCGGCGGGACAGGTGGTGACCGTCAGGAACCCTCCTTCCCTTCTCATCTCCCCATCTCAGCTGCCCCTCTTCGATTATCCGGCTTTTGGAGTCTCCGTTGTCCTGGGAGCTACCCGGGACCCCTTCTTGCTTCTCCAGCCCCTGCCGGCGTCCACAGGCTGGTAGCCGGGCGGGGAGGGTGAGGAGAGGGAGCGCAAGGGGTTAATTCTGCTGCTGCTTCTGTTGCTCCGCTGCTGCAGCTTCTGCCCGAGGGAGGGAAAGGAGAGGAGGCAAGGAGCCTGCGGGGGCGACTGAGAGCCCTGGCTGGAGGGATGGGGTCTCCAGAGGGCCCTCTGAGCTTTCCCTGGTTAGCACCTTGCTTCCTCCCTTCTGCTGAAGCTTGTCTCCTGTCTCTCCTGAAGAAGGGAGGGGAAAGGAAACCTGGGATGCCCTTTTCCCTCATGCCAGCCTGAGTCCGGATAATCGAACTTCACCCGTGTATGTCTCCATTCCTCCCTGTCTGTCCTCACCACTCCCTCCCTGTACGCCTGGTGGAGGGAAACAAAACCTGGCCTCTGGTGCCAGGGAGCAGCTGAGCAGTGGGGCCAGCCCCCTCCCACCCCCAGGAGACTGGTGAGGAGAGCTGTCCAGCTGAGCAGCAGGATGCATGGTCCTTCTTTCCCACTTTCCGGAGGTGACCTTGGACCAGGGTCCCTTCTTCATCCCTAAGGACTTGAGGGTCCAGCCCCTTAAAGGGGCTCCCCCAAGGGAGGTCAGTCCTGAGGAGTCCATCCCTTCTGATCCTCCCCTCCCTCTGTGCTAATCCCTCCCTCCCTCCCTCCTCCACTCCTCCCTCCTCCACTCCCTCCTCCCCTCCCACCCCTCCTCTGCAGAGGGATGCTCAGTCCCTCTTGTGTTCACAGTTGGGCAAGGCGGGCATCATGGCCTCGGATTGCGAGCCAGCTCTGAACCAGGCAGAGGGCCGAAACCCCACCCTGGAGCGCTACCTGGGAGCCCTCCGTGAGGCCAAGAATGACAGCGAGCAGTTTGCAGCCCTGCTGCTAGTAAGGAACTGACTGACAGTTGGGAGGTGGGAAGGGCTGGGTGGTTGGGCTCCCTAGGAATGGGGTCAACAAGTCCCCAAGGATATATAGGTGGTGTTGGTAACCCTGGAGGCACCAAAGAAGGCCCAAGGCACCTACCTGTGGACTCATTTTGGCTCCCCTGCGTATGGGAGCAAAGGGGAGAATGGGGGTGAATAAAGCTTGTGGCCCTAGGAGCCTTGGAGGAAGCTGAGTGGGTCTGCTCTCTGGGGCGTCCCAGAGCAGATGGGAGCTGACTCATAGGGTTGCAGCAGCAGGCAGTAACTAGTGCAGAATACCTGAGGGCTGGGGATGTTTGTTCTGGAGGTGGAGAGAGTAGCAGACTGGAAGTGACTGGGAAGGGGTCCTAGGGGGTGGCCAGGATGCGTATGTAGGTTGCGGGTGAAGGATCTGGTTCGGGGCTTAGCCCTGGAGGAACCCAAGCTGGGGACAGCAGAACAGGAGCTGCAGTGCTGGGAAGGGGTGGGGGGGGGGTGAAGGGAGGAGGGAGTACAGCCTGCTTGTTTGCCATGGCAACAGGGAGAAGGCTCCAGAGTCAAGGGCTCACACTGCAGCAGAGGAGGTGTTTAGGTGAAATGTAAGGGGAAATGTTTTGACAGGCAGAGCGGCGAGACACAGGAGCCATTTCCCCTGAGAAGGTGGCGGGAGTGGATCAGAGACTTCTCTGGAGAGAGCAATTAGGGAGGGACCCCAAATCCTTGGAGAATTTTAAACACTGAGTTCTAAGCCTCTTCCAACTCAGGATGTGTTGGACATCAGGAAGAATTTAGCTTAGACATCAGGAAGAACTTCCCAACTAACCAGGTAATGAAACAGTAGAGTGAGTAGTTGAGGAGGACCTGACCTCCCTTCCACAGGGATCACAGATGAGGGATCCCAGAGGTCACACCTGTCTGCCTCTGGGGAGAAGGAAGGAGCTGGATGAAGTGATCTCTGGGAGACCTCCTGACCCCAGAGTGAATCTTGTTATATAACCTAGTCCTGCTAATGGTCAACCCCCAGAGTGCAGGGGACAGTCTTTGCCACCCCTTCCTTTCATCCTGCTGATAGCATATACCTCCCTTAGGTGACCAAGGCAGTCAAAGCAGGTGACATCGATGCCAAAACTAGGCGGCGGATCTTTGATGCTGTCGGCTTCACCTTCCCCAATCGTCTCCTGACTACCAAGGAGGCACCGGATGGCTGCCCTGACCATGTTCTCCGGGCCTTGGGTGTGGCCCTGCTGGCCTGCTTCTGCAGTGACCCTGAACTAGCTGCCCATCCCCAGGTCCTGAACAAGATCCCCATCCTTAGCACCTTCCTCACAGCCCGGGGGGACCCTGACGATGCTGCCCGCCGTTCCATGATTGATGACACCTACCAGTGCCTGACAGCTGTGGCAGGCACACCTCGTGGGCCCCGACACCTCATTGCCGGTGGCACTGTGTCTGCCCTGTGTCAGGCATACCTGGGGCATGGTTATGGCTTTGACCAGGCCCTGGCACTCCTGGTGGGGCTGTTGGCCGCTGCTGAGACACAGTGCTGGAAAGAGGGGGAGCCTGACCTGCTGGCTGTTTTGCGGGGCCTCAGCGAAGATTTCCAGAAAGCCGAGGATGCCAGCAAGTTTGAGCTCTGCCAGCTGCTGCCCCTCTTTCTGCCCCCAACAACTGTGCCCTCTGAATGCCTCCGGGATCTGCAGGCCGGGCTGGCACGGATCCTGGGCAGCAAGCTGAGCTCCTGGCAGCGCAACCCAGCACTGAAGCTGGCAGCCCGCCTGGCGCACGCCTGCGGCTCCGACTGGATCCCAGCGGGCAACTCCGGGAGCAAATTCCTGGCCCTGCTGGTGAATCTGGCATGCGTGGAGGTGCGGCTGGCACTGGAGGAGACAGGCACAGAGGTGAAAGAGGATGTGGTGACCGCTTGCTATGCCCTCATGGAGTTGGGGATCCAGGAGTGCACCCGCTGTGAGCAGTCACTGCTTAAGGAGCCACAGAAGGTGCAGCTTGTGAGCGTCATGAAGGAGGCCATCGGGTCTGTCATCCACTACCTGCAGCAGGTGAGGGTGCAGTGCCCCACCCGAGGGGGCCCAGTGTGGGAGGGGGAGCCAGAAGGCAAGGGAAAGGGGGCAGTGAAACCCCGAACCTGGGTGTATGGGGAGACAGAGAAGACGTTCCTACCTACCTACGGAGGGCTGATCCTGCAGCACTCCAGGGAGTAGTGTGTGGCCAAGCCTCCCTCTCCCTCCCTGAGCCTCCACACAAGCACCATACCACACGCCATATGTGCACTCCCATCACAGTACACACACGCACACACACAACACAGAAACCTCCTACTCACAACCCTCCCCCCGGTCCACACACACGAAAGTGAAGCAGTCTGTTCTGTTCAGTCTACAGCATGGCCTTACACACACACACATACAAACTTGTAACAGTACAGGGAAAAGGAGCAGGGCTGCCTGCTTCCTGTCCTCTGTGGCCGGTCTGCTAACTCCATTTGATCACCTGCCCCATCATCCCTCCTGCCTGAGAGTCCAGCTCTCCTGTCCTGCAGATGTTCCCTCAGCACTCCGGTCTCTTTTTTTTTTTTTTTTTTTTTTTTTTGCGGTACGCGGACCTCTCACTGTTGTGGTCTCTCCCGTTGCGGAGCACGGGCTTCAGACGTGCAGGCTCAGCGGCCATGGCTCACGGGCCCAGCCGCTCCGCGGCATGTGGGATCTTCCCGGACTGGGGCACGAACAGTGTCCCCTGCAAAAGCAGGCGGACTCTCAACCACTGCGCCACCAGGGAAGCCCAACACTCTGGTCTCTTTAGTAGCCTGCTCCAGCTGCATACCCCACACACCGTGCCAAGCTCCCATTGTCTCATTCTTTCTGATTTAGCCCAAAGTGGGGCTTCTCTCCTGGCCTCCCACCCCAGGTCAGAGCCACTGTAGAGGGAGTGTTTTCTTAGCTTTGGACCTGTGAGTCTCCTTCTAGCCTTGAGATGCTTTAGAGGCTGAGTCCCAGCGAGTGCAGGGGCATGTTGTCTAAAGTCCAGTTCCCTCAGCAGGCATGCCCTGAGGGCCTGCTCTGTGCCAGCCCCCGGTTGAGTGTGTCCCAACCATGCGCTGGCTTCTGGGTACACAGGGCCTGCCTTTGCAGGGCTCACAGGCCAGCATTCCCTTCCACTTGTGTTATTCCTAGCCTGGCCGGCATGCGGGCCAGGCAGGGGAGGTCCTCTGGTCCTGCTCCATCTCAGGGGAGCCCTTTGGCAACAGGTGGGGCCAGAGAAGCAGAAGGAGCCCTTTGTGTTTGCTTCCGTGCGGATCCTGGGTGCCTGGCTAGCCGAAGAGACCTCATCCCTGCGCAAGGAGGTCTGCCAGCTGCTGCCCTTCCTCGTCCGCTATGCCAAGACCCTCTACGAGGAGGCCGAGGAGGCCAATGACCTCTCCCAGCAGGTGGCCACCTTGGCCATCTCCCCCACCACCCCGGGGCCCACCTGGCCAGGGGATGCTCTCCGGTGAGTTTGTAGTTATGGTCTGTTCAGCCAGAATGTGCTAAAGGAAGGAGTAACACGGATACCTCCCCTCTCCCCACACTGGGCTGTGCTGGGCTTCCTGACGGGGGCCTGAGGTGTGGTAGTATTTCTGTTTGTTGGGGGTGGGGTGAGGGGTTGTTCCCTCAGGACACCTGGGCTTCCTAGTCTCACCTGCCAACCCCAGGTTACTCTGTAAAGAGAGAACTGCTATTGAGCACCTGCTGCCTGCCAGGCATTTTACTGTACCCTTTACCATTTTGATCTCATTTGGTCCACGCAGCAAATCTAGGACAGAAGTCTCATCCACATCTTCAGGATGAGGAAATTGAGACTAAAGGAGGTTAAAGTAACTTACCCACACTCACAGCCCAAGCTTGAGCCCAGGCCTGTGCTCTTTCTGCAGTGCCTACAAAGATGTGTTTTCCTTCTCCCCTACTTCCCTTTCTCTTAGATGGGGTGCCCCCCCAAAAAGGGAATCCTGGTGCCTTCATTTCTCCCCACACACATCTGTCCCTTCTACACCCCCAGGCTCCTCCTGCCCGGCTGGTGCCACCTGACAGTCGAAGATGGGCCCCGGGAGATCCTGATCAAGGAGGGGGCCCCCTCACTTCTGTGCAAGTACTTCCTGCAGCAGTGGGAACTCACATCCCCTGGCCATGATACCTCAGTGCTGCCCGACAGCGTGGAGATCAGCCTGCAGACCTGCTGTCACATCTTCCTCAACCTTGTGGTCACTGCACCGGGGCTGATCAAGTGAGGCCGGGGAGGAATTGGAGGAAGCAGGGGTCCTGCTCAAACTTGCCCCAAATCTCGGTCTCCTACTTTGCTTCCCTGTGCCCATCGGTTCCTATTAGTGTTAGAATGAAAGGGTCTCAGAATGGAAGAGAGAGCCACCCCACACAGGGATTTGGTATATGTGGAAGCCCTCTGGGCATGTATGTCTACCTGCTCCAGCCATAACCCAGTCTCTGCTCCCCAGATGCCACGGATGGGGCCCAAAGTTAACTGTTCACCCTGCTGCCTAATTTCTTGCCAAACCCTGGCCTGGTAAAGCTGGGAGCCCAGCATCCCAGGTTTCCTCAGGGTTGGTCTGGCTCCACTAATCTCCCGCCTCCCATCTTTCACTCCCTTTCTCCCCAGGCGAGATGCCTGCTTCACTTCTCTAATGAACACCCTGATGGCGTCGCTGCCCGCGCTAGTACAGCAGCAGGGGAGGCTGCTTCTGGCTGCCAATGTGGCCACCCTGGGCCTCCTCATGGCCCGGCTCCTTAGCACCTCTCCAGGTAAGCCCTGGGGACCCAGTCCTAACAGATGGAAGCAGAAGACCTGGGTGGACCTGCTGTGTGCTGGGCATAAGTCATCCTTTTCTGAAATTCTGAACAGAATTTTCCAGTCAAGGAAATCTCTGAAGTGCGCCTCCCTCCCCCGCCCCACCCCACCCTTCTTCCCCAAATGATAACGTTTTCTTCCTTCTGAAGCCTTTTAAGGCAAGGTCTGGTGGGTGTAAGTACAGGCCCGCTCGGAGGCACAGGCTTAAGCACCTGGAATCCCCAGCAGCCCAAGGAATCTGAATTCTGTGTTTTCAAGGTGGAGCCGCCCCCTCCCAGGCCTTGAGTCAGAAACATGACTTTTCTCCATTGAGGTTTTTCTGTGCTCGGCACCGCACCTCGTGACAGGCTTCGGTGCTCCTGTGCACTTACCTTCCCCACCTCCCACCTCACTCTGGCTGCATGCGGTAGGGAGGGGCATCCGCTTCAGCCCCCTGCCAGCCCTCTGTGTCTCCCACTTTGGCCGTGGGTGTCTGCTTGGGTCCCTCTGTCCCTGCCTGTTCCCTGTACCCCATCTGTCTGGTTGGAGGAGCGGCACAGATGCCTGGGAACAGGGTGTAATGAGCCTGTACCCTCAGCTGCCTCTGTTCCCTGTGTGGGGGGGCCCCAGTAGGGTACCTGGCAGCTGGAAGGGGAGCACGTCCCAGTAGACCAGGAGCTCCCCCCTTCCCTCTAGCCCCTGAGCTCCCTCAGATCCAGGCTGCATGTCCACAGCCCCTGAGTAGAGCCACAGTGCTGGTTCACCCACAAATGCCACCAGGTTAGCCTAACAGCCCCGGGAGAGCATCTGCAGTGCAGGGGCCGAACCCCTGCAGGCAGGCGAGCCAAGCCTGGACCCCAGCCCATGGCCCCCTCTGGCACCCTCTTCTGGCCTGAGAATCAAATTGCTGCACCCTCCTCAGCCTACAAAGTGCGAGGCCCAGCGGAAGCTCCCATCACTACTCAGGCTACAGGAGGGTCCGACCACGAGGCAGTGTCCCAAGATTATTACATTTCATTCTCACGACAGAGTTCTAAGATTAGCACTATTGGCCCCATTTTACTAGTGAAGAAACAAGACCCAGAAAAGTGAATTAACCAAGGTCACACACTGAAGTCAGAGGGAGGGTTTGAACGCAGGCAGGCTGATTCCAGGCTATGCTTCGGCTCCTGAGTATGCCCACCAGGAAGGGAAGGGGCTGGTGAGGCAGCTCGTTCATGCCCCCCTCCCTCCTTGCCTTCCAGCTCTTCAGGGAACACCAGCGTCCCGAGGTTTCTTCGCAGCTGCCATCCTCTTCCTGTCGCAATCCCACGTAGCACGGGCCACACCTGGCTCAGACCAGGCAGTGCTGGCCCTGTCCTCCGACTACGAGGGCATCTGGGCGGATCTACAGGAGCTCTGGTTCCTGGGCATGCAGGCCTTCACAGGCTGCGTGCCCCTGCTGCCCTGGCTGGCCCCCGCCGCCCTGCGCTCCCGCTGGCCACAGGAGCTGCTCCAGCTGCTGGGCAGCGTCAGCCCCAACTCTGTCAAGCCTGAAATGGTAGCCGCCTATCAGGGTGTCCTGGTTGAGTTGGCACGGGCCAACCGGCTGTGCCGGGAGGCCATGAGGCTGCAGGCAGGCGAGGAGACGGCCAGCCACTACCACATGGCCGCCCTGGAGCAATGCCTGGCAGAGCCCTGAGGGGGCATCCACTGCGGACAGACCCGGGGGCGGGCGGCAAGGGAAGGAGGGAGGAGGCATCTCCCCTGAAGCCCCCAAGTTGGACCCTCTCCCCCAACTTCCCCCCGCTAAACATCCCAGCTTTCTGGCTTTTCCGAGGGTGAGGGCATGGTGCCCATCCTTCAAGTGTAAGGAACTGCGTCACGCCCCCTGGGCCCGCTCAGGGGCAGGGATTGGCTTGGAAATCAGCATGGCTGTTCCCGCCAGGCCAGGGGAGGTTGGAGCAGCCCGCAGGGAGGGCGGCACTAGGTGTCATTGTGCCCGATGTCTGGCTCCCTCGCAGGAGGGAGGCCCCCAGATGGGACAGGGCTGGCAGGAGCTGGCTGCTTCAGCCCATGTGCCCTGCCGGCCAGGGCGTGGGCTCCCCTAGACTGTGGTGCCCCTCTGGACTTCCAGGTCCACGTCCTTTAAATTGGCCATTTGGTTTTTGCCCTTGGCCCCCTTGGGCAGAGAGCAGGCTCAGGCCGTTGACATCACAATTCTTCCTATCAACTTCAGTGACCCAGGGTCTGAACTGCCCCAGCCTTCCAGGGCAACCTGGGGCAGACAGCCCTGGTGGGGGGGTCGGGAAGCCTTCCACCTGAGCTACCTTGAGGGAACCCAGGAGCCCTTGGATCCTGGTCTCTAAGCTTTTGTGTTGTGTTGCAGCAGAGTGACAATGAGGGTTGGGGAGTTATTTATTTTGCCTGCCCTTTTCCCTGCTTGGACACCTGAGCATCTGATCCCTGTCCCCTTGGTGCCATATGGCCTGGCTGGAGATAGGAACCGAAGGGATGCTTACCCAGAATCCGCATGTCTCCCTAGTGACTGCACCCCATCACCATCCTAGTGCCTGGCTTTAACTCCCACCCCTGCTTGTGATTCCTCTCTGCAGAGAGACGCGACTGGCGGCTCCAGCAGGGACTACCTTTCTTATGAACCTGATCCCTTGCTTCCCTCTCCCCTTCCCTCCCCCAGTGCGTTCTGTGATCGCCCAGTTCAAAGCTGTGCACATGTGGACACTCAATAAATGTTCATTGGTGACAAGATGGCTCCTGTGTGGTCTGTCCTGCACCTTCTTCCTTCCAGGCCCCAGCAGCTCACAGCACACATGCCCTGCGAAACACACTTCACAAGTGTCATCTCATTCAGCCCTCCCAAGTATCCAGTGAAGCAAGCGTCGTCCTGATTCTCCAGGTGAAGAAACTCAAGCAGGGGTAGGTGATTTGTTCGAGGTGTTACAGCCAGTACGTGCCAGAGTCAAGGCTCCAGGCGGGCCATCCAACTTCTCAGCCCACACGCTTCAATGCCAGATCAGGTGACACACTCATATGTTGATGTGGCGAGGCCTCTGGGGGGGCTCTTGTGCTCCTGTGTACAAATGAAGTTCCACCCCTCCACGTCAGCAGACTGTGGCCAAGTGGCACTGCCACATCCTCCAATGTTTAAAGGGAAGTCAGAAATCTTAGTGTTTCTGTGAAATCTGATTTTGAATGTTGATATTTTTAATTAAATCAGTACTACCCCAACAGAACAGCTGCAGGCCAAACGTGACTTTCAGGCCACCAGCTGTTTACTTCTGTTCTATGCCAAGTGAGAAGGGGAAGGGTCTGAGAGCTTCGGTGGAGACTGGACCCAAGTACCCACTGCCTCACCAGGCCTGAACCAAAGCTGTAAGTCTGGAGCCAGACCAGCCTCTGGCCCACGTTCTGCAGACTCTTTTCTACCTAGGCCCTCAAGCCTGCAAGCATTGGTTGAGCACATCCTAAGTGCCTACCTGTGGTTGGCTATGCATAGACAGGAACACTCATTTATCTATTGGATGTACTGAAAGTCATGTCCTCGGCATGAAGTCCCTGAAATCCCTGAAAAATATGAAAAGACAAACCCTGCCTGTCGAGCAGCTTAAAATCTAGAGAGGAAACAGACAAGGCAAAGGACAGCTCCTAAAGATGTAAGCCGTTTCTTCCAGGGGAGTCTGAATAAAGTGTGGCTGGAGCATAAGAGCCCCTCAGCCTGGCTGAGTAAGTCCAGGAAAACTCGGAGAAAGTATTTGCGGCGAGACCTGAAGGGAGAAGGAGCTTGCCAGGTAGACAAGCCGAGAGACCGCAGCTTGGGAACTGCAAGTAGGTCACTACTGCTACAGTGGAGAGTGTGAAGTGGGGAGTGGTGGAAGATGAGGTTGGACCAGTGAGCAAGGACCAGATCTTACAGTTCCTGGTGTGCCAGGCTAAGCAGTTTGGATGTGGGGTCATGTTGAGACTGGATTTTTGAGCAGGTGGAATGCGATCCATTTGCATTTCAGAAAGATGACTTCGGCTGCAACAGGGATGACTGAGTCGGGGAGCTCGGAGAGGAGGTAGTAAGTCTGAATTGAGCCAGTGGCGGTGAGGGTGGAGAAAGTATAGGTCAGAGTTAGCTAATTGGGCTTGGTGATTAATTGGAAGTGAAGAGGGATAAAGAGCGAAGGATGACTCCCAGGTTCCTGATCTGGGCCAGTGACTGGATAGTGGGGCCACTCACTGTCACGGGGAACACTGAGAGAAAAACAGGTTTGTGTAAAATATAAGCTCATTTTGGTAAATGGTGAATGCGTATAGCTTATGTCCAGGAGGAAGTGGCTCTCTGCAGTCTGGAACTCAGAGAGAGGCCTGGGCAAGTGACAGATTTAGGAGTTGTCAGTATAGGGGGTCCTTAAAGTCAGGGAAGCGACTGAGATCATCTGGGGAAGTGAAAAGAGAAGAGAAGGGCCCCAAAGCCAAAGGCAACTACCCTTGGTCCTTGCTCTCAAAGTACTCTCCCTTGTGCGGTGGGGAAGAAAAACCCTGCATAAAGCCTCAAAATGCAAGGCAGACTGAGCTCTGTACTTTGGTGAGGGATGGTCAGAGAGTTCCCGGCTCTGGAATGGGGAGGGACTAGGCTAGCAGGGTAAGACCAAGTTTGCTCCTGGTAATTCAGCAGCAAGGGAGAAAGGGGGACCTGAGCTGCAGTTGTGAGATCTAACCACGAGGTGGCGCCTCAGCATCTCCTTGTGCCTGATTTCCCCCACCCTGCAAACAGCCCGGCCCAGAGCAGAAGGTTGTCAAAGGCTGGGAGGAGGGTGGCTGTGTCAACAATAAAGGAGGCCGGCCTGAGTCTTTTCTTAACATAAAGTCCAAACGCAAACTTAGGGCTTTCCTGGTGGCACAGTGGTTAAGATCCCGCCTGCCAATGCAGGGGACACGGGCTTGAGTTCTGGTTCGGGAAGATCCCACATGCCGCGGAGCAACTAAGCCCGTGCGCCACAACTACTGAGACCCGCGTGCCTAGAGCCCATGCTCTGCAGCAAGAGAAGCCACTGCAATGAGAAGCCCGCTCTCAGCAACTAGAGAAAGCCCGCGCGCAGCAACAAAGACCCAATGCAGCCAAAAATATAATTAATTAATTAATTTTTTAAAAAAACCCAAAAAAATGCAAACTCACTTTTTGAAAAGAGAGGGGAAGATTTGAGCCTGGGAGAAGAGCAATACGGCAAGTATGCCAAATGGGAGCCCATGTATGTTTGAGCATGCGTACCTACGTGTCGATATATGTCCTGTGTTTCCATGTATCCCATAAGTGTCTCTGTGCCCTCTGTGTCCAGGGGTGTCTGCACATGTACCCCTGTGCACATTCCAGGGCTCCACATGTGTGCATGTGTTCCAGAGAGTGGGCAACCAACAATGCCCACCTCCATGCCTCAGAAAGTGAGGAGCCCCTTGGTGAACAAGAAGGGCAATAGAGTCTGCAAGCACAGGACCCGGAAGCTTTGAGGAACCCCCAAAGCAGCAGCAGACCATGCAGAACATCCATCTCCCTAGTAGCCATAAGTGAAATCATTCATTTATCAGGTGACCTCCCCAGATTATACCTGGGTTCTATGTCTAGCTACCCAGGGTCATGTTCACATGGAGGCTTCCTAAAGGATGCCTCAGTAGGCTGAGGGATTCATAAACTCATCCATTCATTCATTTGTCATTTATTTAATGAGCGTTTGCTGAGCACCTGCCATGTACCAAGCCCAGCACTAGACTAGACATATTTTCTCTTTCTCCTTTCATCTTCTTCTTGTGAACGGGTTCAATTGGCAGGAAAGGAAGATTAGGTTCAGCTGCAAGGAGCCTAAAATGCTGGTTACAGTGTTTAAAATTTTTCTCCCCAAAGATGAGCCATGAAGAACCGCAGGAGAGTTTTTAGTCAGGAGGTAACATGGTCCAGTCATTTTTGTGGAAGAAGAGATATGAATGAAGGCAGGAGACCATTTGGGGGTGGGGGGTTGTTGCAATGGTCTAGGCAGTGGTACTCAGACTTGACTTTGCTTCTGAGCCACCTTACAGGCAATGGCTGGGCCCCACTCCCAGAGTTACTGATTCAGTGGGTCTGGGTGGGGTCCAAGAACTGGCAAGTTCTTCTAACAAGTTCCCAGATGTCGTAGGTGATGCTGGTCCAGGGACCACACTTTGAGAACTACTGGTCTATGAGGAAGAGTATGGTAGCTTAAGATGCTGACAGAGGATGGAGAGAGATGTTTAAGGATTAGAAATGACAACACTCTATGAGGATTAGCTTATGGAGGTGAGGGAAAGGACAGAGGCTGGGATGGCTCTTCTTAATTTGAAGGATGGTGGTGCCACTTAAAGAACTATAGAACACAGGAGGAGAGGCAGGCTGGGGTTGGTGGTGGGGGTGGAGGAAATGTTGAGTTTAGTTTGGGCCTTGGAAAGTCTCAGATGGCTGCAACAAGGTGTCTGGAGGAAAGATCCAGCTGACAAGTGCATCTATGGGTCTGGATTTTTGGTGAGAGATACAGACTGGAGATAACAAGGTTGGGAGATAACAGCAGACAGGTAGTCATTAAAGTCTTGAGAGGGGATGAACTCACTAGTGAAGAGTGTAGATAGGAAGAAAAGGCAAGAGCTGCAACTCTGGGAATGAATAACTGACCTTAAGGATGTGAGTGAAAAGAGGGGAGATAGAAAAGGAGACTGAGGGACTTCCCTGATGGTCCAGTGGTTGAGAATCCACCTTCCAATGCAGGGGACGTGGGTTCGATCCCTGGTCGGGGAACTAAGATCCCACATGCTGCGGGGCAACTAAGCCCACGCTCCACAACTATTGAGCCTGTGCGCTCTGGAGCCCACGCCACAACTAGAGAGAAGCCCGTATGCCTCAACGAAGATCCCACATGCCACAACTAAGACCCAAAGCAGCCAAATAAATAAATAAATTTTTTTTTTTTTTAAAAAAGAAGACTGAGAAATGGTCAGATTAGAAAGGAGGAGAAAGAAGCAAGAAGAGGTTGTCTTAAGCTGCAGGGAAGCAGGGTGAGGAAACCCAAGGAAGCCACTGGGCAGGCAGCTCTTCCTGTCATTCTGGCCTTCCCAAGCCTACTGGAGAGAGCAGGAGAGCCCCAGAGCTAGGCACAGGCGTCATCAGCCTCGCTGCTCCTGGACGTCTCCCAAAGGGGTCCACCGAGCTGCATGCATTCAGTCACACATACACCTGTCCTGGAGCCCGATATCTAATGTCCTGTGGCTAAAGTTGAGGGTCGGGGGAAGAGGGGTCTCACCATTGACTCACATATCCACACATATAGACACACACACACACACACACACACACACACACACACACACACACACATACTCCTGACCTCTGATCTGTCCTAGGCATGAGGTTGCAGAGCTGCCCAATTTTGCTTCGTCTACCACCCTAGCTGGTGGTTCCACCTTCTGGAAAGTTCTTAGTGATGAAACCTTGCCTGCTTCTAGCCTCCTCATTCCCCCAAAGCCTCCCAGGCTGAGATGACCCAGACCTGAGTTCTGCACCTGCCGTGTGCCTTCTGGGATGCCCTCCTCAAGTCTCCTCCACATACCTCCCATGCGTTAATGGTGTCACCTCTATCTCCCTTTCTCCTCTAATTTAGCTCAATATTTTTACCTTTACTTTCTCATCTTCCACCTCATTAGAAAGGGGCCTAAGAAAACATCTAGCCCTCTCTTCCTTCCCGTACCTTTTTTTAAAAAATAATTTAAAAAAAAATTTTGGCCATGCCGCACGGTGTGTGGGATCTTAGTTCCCTGGCCAGCGATTGAACCCACGCCCCTTGCATTGGAAGCACACAGTCTTAACCACTGGACCGCCAGGGAAGTCCCCCTACCATACTTTTTTATTGTTGTTTGTTGTTGAAGTTGCAGAAACTGAGGTCAGAGAGGAAAAAGGTCTTGCCCAGAATCACACAGTCCATCGGAGTCAGGACTAAATTCTAGGCACCTGAGTCTAAGGCAATATAGAATAGTAATTCTGAACCCAGAAAGAGGCTAGAAGCAGACTACACCAGCTCTGCCACTTAACTAGCACCTTGATCTTGGGAAAGTCATGTCACCTCTCTGTGCCTCACTTTTCTCAACTGAGAATGGGGGTGATAAGGGTTTCTATCTCATAGGGCTGTTGTGAGAGTTAAATAACTCAATACTCATCAAATACTTAGCATAGAGTCTGGCACACTCTGTAATGTTTGCTGTGATTATTTCTACTCTGCCCTGGTCTGAGCATCTTCCCTTTTTTAATTTTTATTTTTATTACTTTCTTTTAGCACCTTCCATCTGCTTTCTTAATTCCCATTCCCCTTAGCATTCCTCTCATTTCCCTTTCTTTAATCCTTGTCCCTGTTCCTTAGGAAGGGAAGGTTGGGTTTTGAAGGAAAGAAAGATAGAGTGACTGCAGGAAGTGGAACATGCTTGAGAGCCAGCCAGTGCCTGCCATGGCAACACACAAACACACAGCCTGCGCATGTTAGTGTAATGAGAGCACGCGGTCCACATGATGTCAGTTACACACAGCTTCACTCAACATCCTCTGGGGGCCCACAATCAGTCAGCCCGGGCCCTCGTGGCTTCAGAAATAGCTTGAGCCCTTCTCAGGTGGAACTCATGATGCCCAACCCCAGTGTCAGGCAACTCTCTCTGTCGGGCCAGTTTGTGTCTCCAACTTCCTCAGACCCTGGCTTGGCACTGGGAGTTACCAGCTGGGGGAAGCCTGAGTGAAGTAAGCACCCTCAGAGGGGCTTTGATCCAGAAATGTGCAGAGAACACACACACACACACACACACACACACGTACTGACATATGTGTGCACATGAGCCAGCAGGCTTGAGTCTGCAGCTCACAAACTTCTTCCACCTTCAAGACTGCCCACCTCATCCATAATCCGGTGAG
Source organism: Delphinapterus leucas (assembly GCF_059928025.1). Classification (NCBI taxonomy): domain Eukaryota; kingdom Metazoa; phylum Chordata; class Mammalia; order Artiodactyla; family Monodontidae; genus Delphinapterus; species Delphinapterus leucas. The sequence continues at coordinate 162,105,551 of NC_143129.1, read as the reverse complement.
GCGGTTAGAGAAAGGACTGATACCCATTTTACAGACAGGGGAGCTGAGGCCGAGGAGGAGTAGTGCTTTGCTCAAAGGCAAAGGTGCAATAGAACCGATAGCAAACTAGGGCCCTTATGTCCCAGCCTCGAATCCTTCTCTGTTTCAAGGTGACTGGGAGCTTCGAGCCTAGAAAGCGATCAGACAAGCGCGGGTTGGAATCACAACCCTCTATCCTTCCCAGGGGGTTGCGCCAAAGCTACGCCTCCTCTTGGGCTGTCGCTGGGGAGCTGGGAGAAAGCGGCCCTAGCGTATCTCTTTAATGCGCGCCCCCGGAGGCCCGGCGCGCCCCCGCCACTATAACTGGAGTGCATGGAGCAAGCTGCGTACAGAGGAAGAAGGGCGGGCGCTGGGCGCCCATTGACCGACTTTTCCAAGTGCGATCAGCGCCCGTCCGGCCTACATCCCGCCCCCATGGACCCGCCCGGGGGCGTCCACTGCTGAGGACCCGATGCCTATTGGGCTCCGGGCTAGGTTGCACCCCGCCACTGCAAAGTGACCCTCCACGGGCCGTGCAGGCTCCCAGCACCTCTTCCCGCAGAGCTCGCCGTCGGGCGAGGGCTCCACCGCCGCCACGCCTCGCGCCCCGCGCTGCCCGCCCCATGCTGGTGCACACTTACTCCGCCATGGTGAGTAGTCACGGGCCCGGGGACACCGGGGCGTACCGGGCCGGGATCCGGGAGCCTGAATGCTGGACCTTCCGAACCTCCTCCTCCAACGAAATTTCGGAGGGAGGGGGCCACAGCGACTCCGCCCGCTGAGAACTGTGCGCGCCGGAGACCAATGTCCCCAGCCCAAGGCTCCCGCGCCCACGGGTCATTCAGAGATAGACCTCGGGCCTCGGGAAGCGGGCAGGACGGCAGCTGGCCCCTCGGGAGCTGAGGAGGGTCCTTTCGGGCTGGGTCCTTTCAGCTGCCGATGGGTCGCCTAACGCGCCCCTTTTCTTCCCCAGGAGCGCCCCGACGGGCTGGGCGCAGCGGCTAGCGGGGCCCGCCTGTCGTCGCTGCCCCAAGCGGCCTACGGGCCGGCGCCGCAGCTCTGCCACACGCCAACCGCCGCCGCCGCTGACTTCCAGCCTCCCTACTTCCCGCCGCCCTACCCGCAGCCGCCACTGACCTACGGCCAGGCGTCCGACGCCGCCGCCGCCTTTCCCCATCTGGCCGGAGACCCGTACGGTGGCCTGGCGCCCCTGGCACAGCCGCAGCCTCCGCAGGCTGCCTGGGCCGCGCCCCGCGCCGCCGCCCGCGCCCACGACGAGCCGCCCGGCCTGCTGGCGCCTCCCGCCCGCGCCCTGGGCCTCGACCCGCGCCGCGACTACACCGCCGCTGTGCCGCGGCTCCTGCACGGCCTGGCAGACGGCGCGCACAGCCTGGCCGACGCGTCCCTCGGCCTTCCCGGGCTGGCGGTGCCGCCGGGCCTGGAGGACCTGCAGGTGAGGCCCGAAGGGTCCGGGATGGGCCAGCATCCGCTGCGGTGACTTAGGACCTGGCTGGAGGCAAAGAGTGACCAATGCAGGAACCCGACTTTTCTCCCAGCCTGACACTTCTTGCTCGTGACTCCCAGGATGCGTCCCACGTCCTAAGTTAGACGCTGCCTGGCCTTTCGGGCGGCCTGACACTGAGTCCATGAGCAGGTGCCTGGATGGCGGCGACCCTTCGCCGAGTAAATGGGCAGAGGCCGAACCACTTTTGTCCCTCTCCACTGGGCAACGTAGGGAACCTATGCCCAGTCGCGGTCTACTGGAGCAGCCTGTACCTGGAGCGAAGCGAAGTGGAGGAGTTGCCTGTCTTAAGGTTCCAAAATGCCCTTTTTGCACGGCATGGCGAGGCACCCAGGGCTCCAACTCAGCCGCAAATGGTGGAGCGCCGGTGAATCCTGGTCCCGCCCGTCGCCGGCCACAGGCGACGGGTGGTGCGCGTTGGGTGAAGCAGACAGGACAGGGACCGGGGACAGCAGGGGCTTGGGAAGCGAAAGGAGACTAGATCTACAAGCGCCCTTACCACCACCCTGTCCTATTTGCAGGCCATGGACGAGCCGGGAATGAGCCTCCTGGACCAGTCCGTGATCAAGAAAGGTAAGGAATGGCGTGCATCTGCCAGGGCAGAACCGGGCGAAATGGTGCAGGCCCCGGCACACAGACCCAGTTTCTTCCCCTGTGGCGCGTCCCTCCTGTGCGTCGCCAAGCTCACTCTTTACCAAGGCAAGGGCACTCTTTTGGATCTGGAGTTAATTTGCAAAACGAGTTAAACCACTTCTCTGTTTCCTAAGAGGTGTTAATGGGAGTGCTATTCCCATGGATGTCGTTAAATGATTTCCACTTTACCAAGCCTTATCATTTCCTAGCCTGTCTGGTGCTTTCTGCCCCTCCCTTCCTAGCAGGGCCTTGGGGACCTTGAGGTTTCCCTAGGGAATTTTTTCTCCATTTGGGAGCCTCTTTCAGCAGTTTAGGAATAGGGGAGCTGGTGTGTGACTATTGTGTTGGGCTGTACGCAGGAGGGTCAGGGCTTGGGAGTTGGTGTCTATGTGAGTTTGGGATCCTGTACATGTCTCTATGTTGCTTTCCCAGTATTTCTTGGTGTCTCTTGCTGTGAGTGTGTGACGTGTGTCTGTTATGTTGGTGTAATTTCCATGTGTTTGGGGGTCAGGGTCCCTGTTGTATCCCAGAATTTGTTCTTTGGCACTGAAGATCTTTAAGCATGTAGGGTTGCTCCCTGTGTATTTTCAGGATGTTTGTGTCTCTCTGCCCTTGGAAAAGCCAGGGGTTTGAGATCTGCCCTCCAGTGGATTTTCGGGCCTGTGAGTTCTGACTGTGACAGGGAAAGGTGAGAAAGACAGAGATTCAGAGAGGCCCAGGGATAAATTTGGGGCAGGTGCAGAGAGGAATATGGAGGCACAGACAAGCCCGCTGTACCTGGGGCAAGCACTTGAGCCGAGATTGGCTCAAGTTGTTTTTCAAACGAGTGAATTCAAGCCTGGACTCTGTTTGCCCTCCTTGAGTCCCAGGGAGGTGGGGTGGGGGGAGCTGGATTTCAAAAGTTGAGGCTGAGTTACCTGGGGCTGGGAGTTAGCTGGACCACCTGGTGTACATGTGGGGAAGATGAGGAGACAGGCCTCCCAGAACTTGGGAGAAGGGAGCTCCAGGTATTGGGGCTGTTACCTGGAGCTGGGGGTTTGGGGAGGCTGCCTGCAGTCCGGGCAGGTGTACACTCAGAGCCAGCTCTTTACTGGCGGCCGCTGCCTTGCTTTAGTGGATTATTTGGAACCCGACAGAAGGGAGAGCTCGGTGTGCAGCGGCAAGAGCCTGCCGCTGTGCTGTCCACCCAGAGATTCAACCATGGTCTTGGTCCCCAGTTCTGACTCCTGCCCGGGCTCCACAGGCTACGGGGGCTCGGCTCACTGACTCCCTCAGGGAGGCCAGGACTTTGCATTTTGGGAAGGAGCCTGGGGATTTCTGCCCTGGGGAAGGGTAGAAGGATCAGGTGGGGCTCTGAGTACCTTAAACCCCAATCCCCTGGCCAGAGCCAGGATAAAAGACTGGTTACCAAGAAGGAACCAAAATTGCCTCGAGTTAGTTTCTCTCAAAGGACATCAGCTTTCATAAATCCCGGGTCCTAGGGGTGTGCCGGGATCCCCAAAGAACACAGTGAGTGCAGCCGGGACTGTCCCGAGTGCTGCACACGGGCTCCGGCGGGTGGGGGATGGATGTGGGCGCTGGTGCTGTTCGAGATGTCGCCGACGCGGGCGTGCACACCGGCCGGACACCAGTGTCAGCCCGTCGGTGGCCCAGTGGAGCCCGGCGACCTGAGCTGGGGACTGCGTCCTGGGGGCCCCAACCCGGACGTCGAGTCACAGCCCGGAGCAATGGAGCAAAGGGGGAGGGATGAGAGCCGGGGCTCCCAACGGAAGGAATAGGCTGGTTCCTGAGTCGCGAGCTTGTCCTTCGGCTGGCGTGGCGAGCCTTTGAGGAGGAGAGAGGGTCATTGCGGCAGAGCCGACCTGCGAGGTCCGGACCTCGGAGCGGGGTGCGTGGGCGGGCGACCCAGCTGTGGCTAAGCAGGTGGCCCGGTTGGAGCCCTGCGCCCTGGAGCCTCCACGCCCCACGCGGCGGGTAATTTTCGTTTGGGCCCTCCGCAGTCACTGCGGAACTCCGGCCACGCCGCCAGCCACTTGGGCACAATTGATTAGCGTCCTTCAAGGCATCGGGAGACCCGGTCGAGTCCTGAAGTCCTCCGGCACCTGCCAGGGGCGGTGGAGGACCATCCCACTCAGACCCGGGCCCTGGAATTATAGAAGGTCGTTCTTGGCTAGCTGAAGCAAAGGATTCATTCCTCCAGCTCCTCCCGGCCCTGGCGGGAGGGGCAGCTGTGTCACGGGCGGTTGGAGTCCTAGGCTGTGAAAGGGAGGCGGCCGCAGCCCTACACCAGAAGCAGCCTTGCTACCGCAGGGAGGCCTCGGGTCTCGACTTCGACAGTGCGTCCAGGGAGGTTGTAAAATCTTCACTACTCCAGGCAGGGGAGGGGAGGCAAAGTCCCCGCCCCAACCCCACACTTCCAGGTCGGCAGCCCGTTGTAGCCAGGGCTGCCGGGGCAAGGATGGCAGATGGGGCTGAGGCTGACCCGAAGGGAAGTGGGGAGCCCTCAATTTTCTGCCCACATTTGTCACTTTCAGTTTCGTGACTTGTCCTAGGGGCACAGAAAGCAGGCGGGACTGGCCTGAGAGACAGACATGGACAGGAATATTTCCCAGCCAAGAAAGGCAGTGAACAGGGTCTGTATACCTTGTAGTGGGAGCTCAGAAGAGGAGCAGTGAGTGCCTGAACTTGGGAGGCTTCCTGAGGGAGAGGCAGCAGGGGGCTCAGTAGGTATTCAGATTTGTTGAATGAAGGGTTTGGAAGTCTGAGTGCATTCGGAGAGGGGGTGTACAAAGGGCCGAGCTACTTTCGCTCCACTAGGAACAGCACGTGCCTATGCCCTCTCTTTGGAAAGCCAGACAGGTTTAAAAAGGTTAAAAATCTCCGTGGGTTTCAGGCTATACAGTCACAGCTGGAGGGGAGTGGTTTGGGGATGAGAATTGAGATAATCCTCCTTTCCTCCGAGGAGAGTGGGTAGTTGCCTAATTGGGGGTGGGGAATCCCTCTCTGCTGGGCTCTGTTGTCCAGTCTCAGGGCAGGGGATGATGTAGGTTCTCTGCTCTCCCTGGATCTGGGGAAAGAAAAGGGAGATGGGGAGTTTCTGGGCTTCCAAGTGAATCTACAAGCAGGGCCAGGACCGGGGTGAGGTAAGTGAGGAATTCACTTGAGGCAAGATTTAGGAGGGCGCCTAAAAGCTCAGTAATCAAGGTAAATGATACATCTTAGTGCAATATGTTTAAAATTTTTTAATGCAAAAAATATCCACAATAAACGAAATATCAAAATTTAAGTAAAGATGGAATCTGACCCTGCACTTCTACAACCCTGCCTCGCCTCCCAGGCTACCATTGGCCCCAGAATGAGATAAAAAAACTGGTGCCCATGCAGATAGACTGTGGACTGTACCTGAGGGCAGCATAGAGCAGGGCAGTGAACGGTAGCAGTTATATTTAAAAGAAACCCTCTAGGGGAGAGGGAAGAGGGGAGGGGGAAGATAGATAGGAGTAGGGGATTAAGAGGTACAAACTTACTATGTATAAAGTAAATAAGGTACAAGGATATATTGTACAACACAGGGAACATAGCCGTTATTTTATAATAACTATAAGTGGAATATATCTTTAAAAATTGTCAATCATTATGTTGTACACTTGCAACTTATATAATATTGTACATCAACTATCCCTCAATTAAAAAAATAAAATAAACCCTCTAGCAGTTGGTGAGAAGGAAACTTAACCAGCAGGTCCCACTTGGGGAGATGAGGGGACTCAAGTGGGCTGGGAGGAGGGTCACGACCCCTCCTGTCTGCCTTCCTCCTGCTGCCCCTTCCCCCCAGGCTTTGGACCTTAAGTGGTACCTTAAGTGTGGTCTAAGGAACCACATGCATCAAATCCCCAGGGGTGCTTGTTAAAAAATGCAGATTTCCTGGGCACCATTTCACATCTACTGAATGAGAATCCCTGGAATTATGGCCCTGGAACTTCATTTCTTTAACTGATTGATTGAAGTAAAATGTACATACCTGAAATTCACCCATTGGAAAAGCGCAGTTCAATGATTTTTAGTAAATGTATGGAGTTGTGTAACCATTACCACAGTCTGTTTTAAGACATTTCCAACACCCCCCAAGGTTCCTCCATTCCCAGTTGTAATTAATTCCCACTCCAGGCCTTAGGCAACCACTGGTCTGCTTTCTGTCTATATGTTTGCACATACTGGACACGTTATATAAATGGAACATATAAGTATGCTGACTTTTGCATCTAGCTTCTTGTACTTATAATGTTTTTGAGGTTCATCTGTGTTGTAGGCTGTATCAGTAGGTCATTCCTTTTTTTATTGGTTAGTAGTACTCCATCGTGTGGATGTAACACATTTTGTTTATTCATTCAGCAGTTGATGGACACTGGGGTTGTTTCCACTTTTTGGCTAGGATAAATAATGCTGCTATGATCATTTACACGCATGTCTTTGTGTGAACATACGTTTTCACCGCTCTTGAACTCCTAGGAGGGGAATGTCTGGATTTTATGGTAAGTTTGTCTTTAATTTTTTTAAAGAAACTCCCAAGCTGTTTTCTAAAGTGGCTGTACTGTTTTACATTCCCACTAAGAAAGTGTGAGAGTTCCAGTTTCTCCACATCGTCATCTGCACTTGATATGTCTCTTTTTGATTATAGCCTTCTTGATGGTACCTCAGTATCCTTTTAATTTGCATTTCCCTAATGACTAATGATGCTGAGCACTTTTCCATGTGCTTATTAGCCATTCATATATCATTTTAAGTGAAATGTCTACTCACATATTTTGAACATTTTCTAATTGGGTTGTATATCTTACTATTGGATTATAAGAACTCTTTATGTATTCTGGATACACATCCCTGATAAGATACAGGATTTGTAAATATTTTCTTCAAGTCTATGGTTTGTCTTTTCATTTTCTTAATAGTGTCTTTTCAGGTGCAAAAGTTTTCGATTTTGATGAAATCCAGTTTATCATTATTTTCTTTTATGGATCATGCTTTTGGTGTTATATTAGGAACTCTTTGCCTAACCCAAGGTCATGAAGATTTTTCTCCTGTATTTTCTTCTAGAAAGACTTGCAATTTTAACCAACTTTCCAACAGAGTCTATTGCACACTCCCCAGAATCAGTGGTCAGACCATATCTACCACCTGTGGACAGAGTGTGTAGACTTGTGTGTGTGTGTGAGTCTTGTCTGATAGATTGGCTAACTAGGAGCTCTGTCTGTAGGACATTCCTATGTCTGTAGGAGTGTGTACATGTGAATGGCTTCTGCGTTCATGACCAGGGGGACACCATGGGTAGACCACTTCAGCTTTAGGACACTGTGGTGTGGGAGACAAACACTGGTCCCTCCTTTGCAATCCGTGCTAGTTAATTCCCACCTTCGTGACTGCTCCTGTCCCAGGCTACCTGCTTCCCTAACCCTGGCCTCCAAACCTCTGTCATTTTTGAAGGAAGAAGCTGAGGAAAAGGGTACAGACAAGTGGGGAAAGCAACAAAGTCTGTAATTCATATACACAAACACATGTCCACCTGTCATGCGCTACATTAGCCGCACCTATGTTTGCATAAATCTGGCATATACTCTATGTTTAAATATATCAGCAGGAGCAAAAGCACTTGCAGATAACCTTATGCATGTTGCCACATACTTGCAACAGTCGGGCAGAGCCTATGTGTATATAGCTGGGGCTCGGTATTTGTTGCTGAGTAAGTGTGCATATGCACAGTCTCATCCTCAGTGCTCTATGGCAGGGCATGTAGTTTTTATGTATAGATGTTTGTGTGACACGTGTGCTCACATATGTCCCTGTTTGTACATGCGCAAACAGCTTCACCCAGCTTTGGTCTCTCTCCTCTCTCACAGTGCCTGGCCTCAGAGGTCCCCAGATTTTAATAAAAGCTGGATAGAGGAGGCTGCTGGGGGAGAGAGGAATTTTCTGTTCCTCTGACCATTCCCTCTGGCTAGGAGTCACGGGAGAGAGGACAGTCACTTTGCCCTTCTTGTTAATTTGCTAATTCATAGTTTTAGTTTTTTAAGTCGAGCATGAGGTATAATTTATGTATAGTACAGTTCACCCTTTTTAGATGTGCATTTCTATGAATTTTGACAAATGTAAACATATAGTCAAGATATGAAATATGTTAGAGAATGGTTCCATCACCCCAGAAAGTCCCCTCAAGGCAGAGGGACACAGGTGATGAGGGAGCCCGTGCAGAGGCCTGGGAGACACTGGGGTGGGGGGTGGCATGGCTGCTATTGCGTGTCCAGTGTCAGTGTGTCTGTTGGGTCAGGACATTCATGCTCCTCACTCTGGGGCGGAGGCTGGGATTAGGATAAGAGGAGTGAGGCAGGGTCGTGGAAGAGCAGGATCAGAGCCTGCTTCTATTTAAATTTTTGATATTTTGTCACTGTGGATTTTTACATTAATTTTTACTTTTAAAAATATTGCATTAAAATACTGTTTGCCTTGATTGCTGAGTTTTTTGCTGCCTCCTTAAATTTTGCACCCACGACAAGCGCCTCCCCTGCCTCACCCTAGTTTTGGCCCGGCTCTGGGGACAGGGAACTTGCCTGGGGTAGGGTGTGTGCTGCTACTCTCTCCACCTCCCCCCACCTCTTCACTTCTCCCACTCAGCCCCATCCATGACCTGTTGGCCCTTCCCTGGTGCCTGAATAGGGACGACCCAGGGAGGAAGGGCAGTTTTACCATCAATTGCTAAAAAAGAAATGAGGTTCCCTTTCCGACCCTCCCCCACCCCCACCCCCACCCCATGCATATATTGGCTGTGAGTCTTCACACTTTCTCCCATTCCACGTTTCAAGGGCCCTTGCTTCCCTCATTTATTCTACATTCATTGACACCCCCTTGTGCCAAGACTCTGCTCTCAGGCACTCCCAGTTGGTGGGGAAGACAGAGGAGGAAGCAGACATGAGGTTCAGTGTGGTAAGGACAGCGACAGAGGGTGAAAAGGAGCAGGGGGTGAGGGCTTAGGAAGCTTTGCATTGCGGGTGGTGCCCGGACTGAGGCTTGAGAAGGAGGAGGCCCCGCTTAGTAAAATGGAGAAGGGCTCCTGAGACAGACAGCAAGCAGTTCTGCGGGGCTTAAAGAGCCCACACGCTGGTGAGCTAGTCGTCCCGCATCCCAGGTGGTGCTTCACACGTTCCATGTGACCTGTCCTGGGTTTTTAAATTTTTGAATCAGTTGCCAATGTTTAAAAATCCAGGGACTTCCCTGGCGGTCCAGTGGTTAGGATGCTTCCATTGCAGGGCGCATGGATTCAATCCCTGGTCAGGGAACTAAGATCCCACAAGCTGCACAGTGTGGCCAAAAAATAATAATAATAAAGTAAAAATCCAGAGATTTCACCTAGAAATCTCAAATCCTTGTCTCACCAGCAAAAACAAAAACAAAACAAACCAAGAGTTCCGGCAATGTTGGTGTATCCTGCATGGTAACACTCGGCCAAGTAGCAGGTCTCCCACATCTCACTTACTTATATGTTAACTCCTGTGCTCCCCACCTTTGAAGTCTAGAACTGTGCTGTCCACTGTGGGAGCCACGGGCCACGTGTGGCTATTGAGCACTTGAAATGTGGCTAGTCGGAATTAGGATGGGCTATAACTGTAAAATACGTGTTGAATTTTGAAGACCAAGGACAAGAAAAGAATGTAAAATAGCTCATTAAGGGATTCCCTGGTGGCGCAGTGGTTGAGAATCCACCTGCCAATGCATGGGGCATGGGTTCAAGCCCTGGTCCGGGAAGATCCCACATGCTGCGGAGAAACTAAGCCCGTGCACCACAACTACTGAGCCTGCGCTCTAGAGCCCACGAGCCACAACTTCTGAAGCCCGCGCACCTAGAGCCCGTGCTCCACAAGAGAAGCACCGCAATGAGAAGCTCGCACACAGCAACGAAGAGTAGCCCCCGCTCGCCACAACCAGAGAAAAGCCCACGAGCAGCAATGAAGACCCAACGCAGCCAAAAATAAAATAAATTACAAAAAAAAGCTCATTAATAATTTTTAAAATATCGATTGTATGTTTCAGTGATAATATTTTTATTTTTTATTTATTTAAAAATTTTTAAATTTTTATTATTTTTTTTTTGGCTGTGTTAGGTCTTTGTTGCTGCATGCGGGCTTTCCCTAGTTGCAGTGAGCGGGGGCTACTCTTCGTTGCAGTGCGCGGGCTTCTCACTGCGGTGGCTTCTCTTGTTGTGGAGCATGGGCTCTAGGCGCACAGGCTTCAGTAGTTGTGGCTCGCAGGCTCTAGAGCACAGGCTTAGTAGTTATGGCTTAGTTGCTCCGCGGCATGTGGGATCTTCCTGGACCAGGGCTCGAACCCGTGTCCCCTGCATGGGCAGGTGTATTCTTAACCACTGTGCCACCAGGGAAGTCCCGATAATATTTTTATATATGGGGTAAGTAAAATATATTAAAATTGGTATTAACATGTTTCTTACTTTTTAAAAATAGAGCTACCAGAAGATATAAATTTATATATGTGGCTTACAGTATATTTGTATTGGTCAGTGTGGGTCGAGAGCCTAAAGGGCAGATGGAGGACCAGGCAAAAGGGGTAGGCAGGGCCGGACCACAAAAGAGGGTGAAGGAGGACATTATGACAGTTAAGAATGTGAACTTTAAAGTCCATTGTCAGAGGTCAAGACCCATGTCTGCTCCTTATTGCTGTACTATCTTAACTTGTTTGAACTTTTAGTTTCTTCATCTTGAAATGGGGACAGAAAATAGCATCTCCACAGAGCTGTTAGTGTGAAGCACTTGGTATATAGTTGGCACTCACTGAAGGATAGGCAGCAGCATTCTGCTCAGCTATGGAGCTGGAATTTAATTCTTGGGCACTGACGGGTTCTAGCTGGGGAGTGATGGGTGTTTCAGAAAGATCCCTCTGGAGCAGGGGCTGGGCAGAAATTCAGGTGGGAAATGAGTGAGCGTCCCTGTACACCTGGAGAAGTGGCTGCATCCAGGGCACGTGGAGAAAAGAAAGCCCTAGTACGTGGTGATGGATGGGATGTGGTGGGAGAGGGCAGCGTGGAGGGCCTCACTGAGGTTTCTAGCTGGGCGATGGGATGGAGGGTTTGAATGTGCATCCAGAGAGGAAAAAGCTGGAGGGGCTCTGCCAGGCCAGGGACTGGGCCAGCCTTGCTTACCTCTGCCTTCCCAAGGCTTAGCACAGTTCCTGGCACACAGGTGCTCAGCAAATATTTGCCAAATGGCTGGAGGGCCAAGTGCTGCCTTTGATGCCATAGTCCAGGGCTTGCTACTGGTACTAAGTCTACCAGCTGTGTGATCTCAGCCACATTACTTCACCCCTCTGGGCTTCAGTCTCCTCATCTGTAAAAGGGGAATAATAACATAGCCCCCTGGTGGGTTGTTCTGAGGATTCAGTGAGGTTATCTGTATGGTGAATGCTCAGTGACTGTTGGCCTCAGGCTCCCCACTTGATCCCCCTCCCCAAACACACAAGGCCTGCCTTTTCTACCAAGGCTCTCACTTCCTTGAAAGAAGAGAAGCCCAAGGGGAAGCAAGTGCCTCAGTCAGTCTCCCTTCCCCCTGAGGCTTAGCAGAGAATGGAGGTTAGACTGCAGGAAGAACTTTCTTTTAGAGCCAAGAGTGTCCAAATGGGTGTTAAAAAATAAACTTCTCAGATTTCCCTCCCTGTCCTTCATAGATATTAGTAGATAATTAGAAAGCATTTGGGGGAGGGGGTGATAGAGTGTGTCTCTTCATTCTTGGTCTCCTTGAGCATCCCAGAGAGACTTGGCAGGAAAGGGGCCAGGGCTGGAGGCCTAATGGGGCCATAACCTCCCTGTCCCTGGGATGTGGGAGCCCAAGGGCCCCAGGCCTTTCACTGATCTGGGGCTGTGGGTGAGACGTGGGGATCACAAATGAGCGGGGGTAATCAGGGATCGCCTGTGATTGTGCAGATCTGGCTGAGCTCTGCTGCAGTGACCCAGGAATCCTGCCTCCAGCTCATATTCCATTTCCTTAGTTCCAACTCCCTCTCTGATTACACACGGCAAAACTCCAAGACTGCTGAAGCTGTTTGAGTTTTAACAGGGAACCAGCCTGACTCAGTGAAAGAACAGGGGTTCAAGAGCCAGAGAACTTAGGGTTTAATGTCTACCACCCATTAGCTGAGTGAGCTAGAGTGAGTCACGTTAACCTCATTGTGCTTCAGTCTCTTCCCTTGTAGAGCAGACATAGTAGAACCTCCTTCCACAAGGTGCTGGGACGTACAGATGCAGCTGTGTGTACACAGCATGCTAGAACGGGGCCCAGCACACAGCTGGTGCTTCAGCAATGCGCTCGTGCCACAGCTGGCTAGTGCCCGTGTCCGGTGGTCCCTGGCTCAGTGTTGTCTCTCTCTTCCTTGCTCTTGCTTCTGCTTCACAGTCCCCATCCCCTCCAAAGCCAGCAGCCTTTCGGCCCTCTTATTGGCCAAAGACAGCTTGGTTGGCGGCATCACGAACCCCAGTGAGGTCTTCTGCTCCGTGCCAGGCCGGCTGTCTCTGCTCAGCTCGACATCCAAGTACAAGGTGACAGTGGGGGAGGTCCAGCGGCGACTCTCACCCCCCGAGTGCCTCAATGCCTCTCTCCTGGGTGGTGTCCTTCGCAGGTAGGAAGGCCAGCCCACAGCTTCCTGCACAGTATCAAAGCTAAAATGTGTGGTCGCTTCAGACTTTCTCAGGGGATCGGAGAGGGGCCGGCCCCACCCCAGGCCACAGGGTCATCTCCACCTCAGTCTCCCTGGGGGATTGTGCATGCTCTCTGGGCAGGCCTAGGTCCTCAGCAGCTCCCATGGGTCTGTGGGCTTGGGGGTCACGGGTAGAGAGGAGCCTGGGTACAGAGAAGGGATGGAGGACTCACCCACATTGGGTACGATGGACAAGGCTGGGTCTGGGGAAGGGAGAGTGCCATCTTCACCCCATCCCTCAGGAAAAGGATCCCCGGGACCTAAGGCCCATTCCCTGTGTCAGTATAGGCCTCTCTGGTGCGTGTGTTTTGGGGTGGGGGGCATGGGGTGCATGGTTTGTCTTCATAGTTGTGTCTGTCTCTCTGTGTGCGTGTCCTTGTGCCTGGGTATTTCTGCTTCAGGGCTATCAGCTTTGATATGTTTGAGGATAGTGTTTGTGTGTGTGCATGTGTGCATGTGTGTGTATATGTGGTGTAGGGGTGGCCAGGAGTATATGTTTCCGTGAGTGTGAGTTTCCTGTGTTGCCTTTAGTGAGATGTGTTGGTTACAGTGTGCTACTCTGTGTGAGTGTGTATGTTGTGTGTGTGTGTGTGTGACTGCATGCGCACGTGGAGCTAGACATATGTGTGTTTACCTGTCTGTACCTTTGTGTGGGGCTGCATCTGTGCAGGTGTGGGAGTATCTCCTTATTCCTGGTCTCTTTGAGCATCCCAGAGCGACTTGTATGAGTCTGTGAATGTCTGTACAAATGACCCTGGGATCCTGACTTGGTGTGAACATGTGTCTCTGACTGTGTCCCTGGGTGTTTGAGTCTGTGTGTCTGTCTCTATTGGTGTGTGTGTCTCTCTTCTTGGCCCTCAGTGTGCGTTCATCTGTGTATGTGTCTATGTGCTCCTGGGCAGCTGTGTGTGTAACAGTGTCTCCCCATGTGTCTGTGTTTCCCTGTGTGTTTCAGGGTCTGTGTGTCCCTGGGTAGCTGTGTTGGTGTGCTCAGGTGGGAAAAAGGACCCTAAGATGCTGGTTCATCCTGCCCCACCTTGGGCTGTCCCTGCTATTGAGAGGATTAGGGAGAAGTGAGGGGTTCCTGGAGCTGCGTGCTAGGCCCCCCATTCCCATCTTGGCTGCAAAACCAGTGAGATTAGGAGATTGGGATCAGGTAAATAGAGACCCCAGAGTGTCCCCAGGACCAGACCCAAGCCTCAGCAGGGTTGGTGGAGGCAGGAAGGCCCTGTTGGGTCACTTAGCATACATGCTTCATCTTGTCTTCATAGTGTGTGTCTCTGTCTTTCTGTGTGCATGGCAAGGGCCAAGTCCAAGAATGGGGGCCGGTGCCTGCGGGAACGGCTGGAGAAGATTGGGCTCAATTTGCCAGCTGGTCGTCGCAAGGCCGCCAATGTGACGCTGCTGACTTCACTAGTAGAGGGTGAGGCCTGAGGGGACCTGTGTCATCCAGTGTGACTGTGTGTGGCTGTCTCTAATGCAGGAGGGTGTGTTAGTCATGTGTGTGTTCTCTGTGCACCATGTATAAGTAAGGGGTGTGTGTGATATATGTGTACAGTCTTTAAGTGTACATGGAAGCACACATGTGCATGTGCCGGTGCAGTAGAGAGCATGTGTGCGTGTGTGTGTGTGTGTGTGTGTGTGTGCATGGGGGGAAGAGTGGCCAGTGTTTGGATGTGGTAAAGAGATGAGGGGTCAGAGTCCCTTCCTTGGAGGTTGGGGACTCTCAGCTCGATTATCTTGAGTTCAGGCTCTGGGACAGCTGGTGAGCTCAGCTCCCACCCCTTAGCTCAGAGCCCATCTGAGGTAGCCCCAGGGGAGGGCAGCGGGGTTGTGTCTAGAGCTGAGAGGGAAATCAAGAAAAGATATATATAGAAGCAGGATGGCCCCGGTCAGGGGTTGGAGTGTCAAGGCCATGCTCCAGGCTCAAAGGTACACCTGGCTGTAGTGACGGCTCATCTCTCTGCCTCCCCTCCCTCCTAGGAGAGGCTGTACACCTGGCCCGAGACTTTGGCTACGTCTGTGAGACCGAGTTCCCAGCCAAGGCAGCTGCCGAGTACCTGTGCCGCCAGCATGCTGACCCGGGGGAACTGCACAGCCGCAAGAGCATGCTGCTGGCCGCCAAGTGAGTGAGGGCGCCACGCACTGGCTGTCATGGGTGCCGTGTACAGGCACATGTTGGTGCAATGCACAGACACAGACACCAAGCATGGGCACAATGGATACCACTCGTGTACATGTGATGTACACATGGTACATGCAGCACTGCACACAGGCACACCTAGGTTCCATGCTGTGCACGTGACAGGGCACACATGGATACATGTGAACATATCTGGGTTCTACACATCAGCAAACAGTGTCACAGACAGGCTTACGTAAGTCCACGTGTGGGCACCACCAGCCCCAGTCCCGTCATGAGTCTGAGGTTCTCTGGCCTTGCTCCCCCTGCCTGAGCCTTGCCAATCAGCCCCTCTGCTCCAGTGACCTCCATCAGGGCACCAACACCCACCCAGACCCCTGGGTTGACCCCCCTTTGTTCTTACTTCACATCTGACCCCTCTGCAAGTCTCACTGATGCCTCCCTCGCCACCACTCGCATGCCACCTCAACTCTGGTCTCCCAGTCTCACTCCTGGACGTTCACCCCAGCGCCCCTCTGTTCCCCCAGCCTCCCTGCACATGCACTGATCCCTACCCAAGAGCCCCTTCAATGGCTCCCACTGCTACTGCAATTGATTTTCAAACTAGGTTCTGTAGGGATGCCGCAGGGCCTGTTTAATGAACTGGTGTTCCATTAAGATTTAGTTTTTAGAAAGGGTCCCATTGCAAGAAGAGACAGACATGGGGGCGGGTTTGAGAACCACCATTCTGTCAAGTCCAGACTCCTTTGAGGGCCCCCATAATCTGGTCTGCACAAACTCCACCCGCTCCAACTGACCCACTTGCTCTCTCCTGCCCTCCTGTCCTTGGGCTTGTTCTTCCGCTTAGAACATCATCCAGTCCCCCCACCTAACAGTCCTTCAAATCACAGCTCCATGCTCCCGCCTTCAAGGCTTCCTCAAGTCCCCTAGGCAGAATTGGAATCACAGACTCACGGGACTGCCATGACTCATGGGGCCTTTGAGGCTGCTCATATTGGAGCTGGAGAAACATATCTAGGGCAGGGATCACCTCACTCATTAACCAGCTAACTCATCAAGCACTTTCTGGGTCCCAGTCATGTCTAAGATGCTGACCCGGTTCCTTGGTGATGCAAAGGTGAGACACAAGTGATTCTCCTGCCTGAGCCATATATCCAGCCACATACTGGAGACGGATTCAAATCCCAGCCTAGTCACTTGGGCAGGTCATCTAACCTGTCTGAAACCACCCAGTTTCCTCTTCCATGTGATGGGAATGATAATAACATTATAGATTTGTTGTGAGGATTAAGTGAGATGATACATACAGTGTGCTTGGCACAGCATCCAGGCCTCAATTCATGTTCACTGCTAGCTATTATTTCAGTTATTTAAGGCAGATTCTGGATTGTTCCCCAATAATTTCGTAGACAAACCTCTTGAAGCATTGGCTGTTTTGGGTGGAGGTGGCAGTAAGAGAGGGAATCAAGGAAAGTTTCCTGGATAAGGTAGGAGTTGAGCTGGACTTGGAACGTGGGCAGGACATCCACAGAAAAAGAAATCGTAGGGTATTGGCATGTGCTATTTATTAGGTGTGTGACATTGGGCAAATCAGTTAACTTCTCTAAACCTTAGTTTACTTTTCTCTAACACGGGTATGATCATCATTTGTAGACTGTTGGGTCAGCAATCATATATATAATGTATATAAAGTACCCAGTATGTGGTGGGTCCTTCCCTGGACTCAGACCTTTGTCCTCTAACCTCTGACCCTCCTTCCCCCACCAGGCAGATCTGCAAGGAGTTTGCAGACTTGATGGCGCAGGACCGTTCACCGCTGGGGAACACCCGCCCAGCACTCATCCTGGAGCCCGGAGTGCAGAGCTGCCTGACACACTTTAGCCTCATCACCCACGGCTTCGGCGGGCCTGCCATCTGTGCTGCCCTCACTGCCTTCCAGAACTACTTGCTGGAGTCACTCAAGGGGCTGGACAAGATGTTTCTAAGCAGTGCAGGCAGTGGGCATGGTGACACCAAGGCTTCGGAGAAGGATGCCAAACTTCGGAAGTAACTGCTTCCCCCACCCCATCCCTAAGGGGCTCCCAAGGTCTGAAATGAGGTCTTTGCTCCTGGGGGTGGGCCTGACAGGATTAAAAGGTGGGGTTGGAGTCAGGCCAGAAAGAGAATATTCCTCCAGAAGCCCATGAGTTAGGGGTCTGGGCTGGAGTAAGGGGAGGTGGCCTCTGTGGTGGTTTGTAGATAAGGGCCCAGGCGTCTGCCTCGCGTGTGCAATTTTCTGACCCTTGACTGCTGAGAAAGGCTTGGACAGGAAATTGCATGGAAAAGCCTGGTTCTTGGGGCCAGCGCTGCCCATTAGGGTGATGGGTGCTCCTAGAGGCCAAGGCCTTGCTGTTTTTACTAACAGCAGGAGAGGAATTAACAAACCAGGTGCTACTGAGGAGTTGGTGCCCTTCATCCCAGAATCTCCTACCCCCAGAAAAGGGGTGCTGGCAGGAGGCCCCAGTGGGCTCTTTGGACCCCTGCCACTCTTGGAAAGAAGTGGGCAGGAGGGGCCCTCAAGGAACAGAGAAGATAAACACAAATTGGATAACTTGAATCCAGGCTGCACTTCAGTCCTGTTGCTGTGTCCTATTTATTTATGTTGTAATTTAAAGTTTTAAAATGTTCAGTGCAACTTATTTATCCCAATGAGTTGAGGACTCTTGTTTCAATGTCTTCTGCTTATGCACCACGATGTCCAGCTGGACCAGGATGGAGAGGGTGTTTTTGCTCGCAAAGGGCTGTTGGTGGGCCGGGAGGGAACAAAGATGTCAGGGACCCCAAGGTTGTTGCTGGGATTTTGTATTTGCTGTTGTTTCTCTTGACCCTGCAGTCAATGTACCTCCCCAACTCTCAGATTGCTTTCTCATTCTCTTAATAAAACCTTTTCATTGGATATGAAGCTCTCCCTGTCCTTCTTCAGCCCAAGGTCACGGGGGAGAGGCAGAGCCTGGGAATTGGGGGTGGGGGGGTGGAGTGGGAGGGCGACTATAAGGGGGAAACCTCGGAATGGGCTGTAGGCACCTCTGGGTGAGGGGGTACAGAAGGTGGGTCTATCTGGCTTGTCAGTGTGGCTGCTATTTGTGTGTGTGTGTGTGTGTGTGTGTGTAGTGAATCCTGGGGGGGCTGTATGTGTATTATTGTGACTTACTGGGCCGTGTGTGTGAATGTGTCAGTCCAGCTATTAGGTCTATGTGATGTGTTAACATGACCGTTGGTTACGTGTGTCTATCTGGCTCATTCAAATCCAGCTCTTCTGTCTCCTTGAGGATTTCATTCTTGAGGCCACTTTTCTTTCCTGCACCTTTATTCTCTCCCTCTCTACTGAATCATCTATACTAAATCGTTCCCCAAAGGACACATATTCTATGATCTCTTACCTTACAAAACATAAATCCTTTCTCCATTTACTTCTTTTGCAGTTGGAGAGTTTTTAAAAGATTGCTACACCCCTACCTCCATTTCCTCACCCACCCCCAATTCACTCCTCAACCACTTTAATCTGTCTTCTATCCCTACCAGCCTATGGAAATCCACTCAGCAAGGTCCTCAATGGCCACCTGTCAAACCCAAAGGCCCTTTTTCTGGACTTGCAGCATTTGACATGGCTGACCACTTGCTCTTCTCTGAAATTCTCTCTTCTATTTATGTCCAAAATGGAGTACTTGGGCGTCCCTGGTGGCACAGTGGTTGAGAGTTCGCCTGCCGATGCAGGGGACACGGGTTCGTGCCCCGGTCCGGGAAGATCCCACATGCCGCGGAGCGGCTGGGCCCGTGAGCCATGGCCACTGAGCCTGCGTTCTGCAACAGGAGAGGCCACAACAGTGAGAGGCCCGCGTACAGCAAAAAAAAAAAAAAAAAAAGGAGTACTTGACTCAAGTACTCAAATCTTGACCTCACCACCTTCCTGACCCAGTTGCTCAAGCCAGAAATTAGGGAGTCATATTTGATTCTTTCCCTACACCCAATCCATTAGAAAGTCCACATCCTTTTCTTTCTATCTCCTGTGCTACCACCCTAGTCCTCGAGACTATTACAATAGTCTTCCGACTGGTCCCTCT
Source organism: Delphinapterus leucas (assembly GCF_059928025.1). Taxonomy (NCBI): domain Eukaryota; kingdom Metazoa; phylum Chordata; class Mammalia; order Artiodactyla; family Monodontidae; genus Delphinapterus; species Delphinapterus leucas. The sequence continues at coordinate 162,086,386 of NC_143129.1, read as the reverse complement.
GTTTTCACTGGTACACCTTCATACTAAAGCCCTGCAACAATCAAAACTTTGCCTACTTCCTCAACCATATCTTAAACTATTCTCTTCATCACTCACTTTGCTCTAGCCACACTGGTTTCCTTCCTGTTCCTCAAATTACCACTTTTATGCCTCAGGGCCACTGCACTTACCGTTCTCTTGGCCTGGAATTCTCTTCCCTCAATTCTTTGTAGGTGTGCTGCCAGAGACAGATGGTCAGGTGTTTTGCAGAAATGAAAGGTCTGGGCGTCATCTCCCAGGGGAAAGGTCCAAAGATGTGATTTCTTCTCCCAAAAAGTTTCCCTGCCTCAGCCCACACATATGAAAGGAGGACTGGAGTAAAGGCTGAAAGTATGTTCTGCTTTAACGAAAGCCCTGGGCCTGCAAGAGACATTCTACTACTAAAATTATTTTACACTATGGGAAGTTGAAGGGATTAAATGAGGTAAGACATATGGCACTTAAACTATTTCAGCACCCTCTTCCATCTCTTAAGGGTTCCTTTTCAGCCTCCCTAACCTCTTCACTAGTCAGAGCTAAGCTTCCCTACCCTGAGGCAAAACAGGTGCTCTCTTCTCCAACCTATCCCCTCTCACCTCAAGCCTGGGAAGGAATAAATTGTTTTCAGTGTATTAATCACCTGAAAGCAGATGGGAACCAATCGGGAGACCATTCTGAGCAGTGTTTGGCCAGGAGTGTTAAAGCATCAGTGCATTCCCAGTGTTTTTCAAACTTGAAATTGATTTAGGACATAGCTGGCATTAAAAAAAACAAAATCTGGTAGAAGAAAACAGATTAGAAAATATCAGAGTGCACTACATCACGACTCAATCATACATATATACACACCTGTAAGAAAAGTTCCAGGAAGCAATGCTTACCCTTCTTACAGTAGGTATATATATATACAGGCGTGAAGTAAAAAATGTATGCTAAGGCCATATCAATTCAGTTGGGTCATGGCTTTATGAGGTACAGAACAGGGAAAGGAAATTGGGGACCTGGGTTGGTAAAGGATTATGAAATGTTTAGCATGTCAAACCAAAAAGGTAGGCTTTATTCTATAAGCAATGGAAAACCATCAGAAAAGTTTTAAGTGAGGAGAGGAATGGACGATCCAATTTTTCGAGTACAGAGAAAAAACTGGAGAGGGAGGAGATTAAAAGTAGAGAGAGCTTCCCTGGTGGCGCAGTGGTTGAGAGTCCGCCTGCCGATGCAGGGGACACGGGTTCGTGCCCCAGTCCAGGAAGATCCCACATGCCGCGGAGCGGCTAGGCCCACGAGCCATGGCCGCTGAGACTGTGCATCCGGAGCCTGTGCTCTGCAGCGGGAGAGGCCACAACAGTGAGAGGCCCGTGTACCGCAAAAAAAAAAAAAAAAAAAAAAGTAGAGAGAAGTTAGGAAGCTGTTAAAATAGTCCAAGAGGGACTTCCCTTGTGGCGCAGTGGTTAAGAACCCGCCTGCCAATGCAGGGGACACAGGTTCGAGCCCTTATCTGGGAAGATCCCACATGCCACGGAGCAACTAAGCCCGTGCGCCACAACTACTGAGCCTGCATTCTAGAGCCGGCAAGCCACAACTACTGAGCCTGTGTGCCTAGAGCCCGTGCTCCACAAGAAGAGAAGCCACCATAATGACAGGCCCGCACACCGCAATAAAGAGTAGCCCCTGCTTGACACAACTAGAGAAAGCCTGCGCGCAACAACAAAGACCCAATGCAGCCATAAATAAATAAATAAATGGGGGGGAAAAAATCCAAGGGAGTTCCCTGGTGGCTTAGTGGTTAGGATTCCAGGCTTTCACTGCCATGGCCTGGGTTCAATCCCTGGTCGGGGAATTGAGATAATGGAGATGGAGATTTTCATTAAAAGATTTAGGAAGGTAAAGCAAGCATACTCCAAAAAAAATTAATAATAATAAAAAAAGATTTAGGAAGTAAAACTGCCAGAACTTGGTGACTATGTGAAGGTTGGAGATAAAGAAGGCATCAAAAATGATGCCCAGCTAAATGCAATATGGTATCCTGGATCATATCCTAGAACAGAAAAAGGACGTTAGTGGAAAAATCAGTGAAATCTGAATGAAGGCTGGAGTTTAGTTAATATCAATACTAATGTGCCAACCAATGTTGGCTTCTTAGTTTTTACAAATGTTAACATGTTAACATCAGGGGAAACTAGGTGAGGGGTATAAGGAAACTGTTATCTTTGCAACTTTTCTGCAAAACCAAATTTATTCCAAAATAAGCTTATCAAAGATAAATGATGCCTAGGTTTCTGCCTTGGGCACTTGGGAGCTGGGGGCTGATGGTAAGGCTTAGATTTAGACATGCTGAGTTTGATGTCCCTATGACCAGAGGGTGAGATACCTAGAATTAAGTGTATCTTGAGCTCAGAAAAGAGATCTGGATTGGAGAAAACAGACTGGAAGTCAGGGTGGGCTGGTGGGCTTGCCTATGAGAGTGCCCTGGGGACACTTATATTCAAAGGCAGAGAACAATTTCATTCCTCGTGAGGCTTGGATGCAGAATAACAAGTTTATCAATAATTATGTACTTATTGAGCACTTACCACATACCAGGCCCTGTTCCAAATGCTTTATATTTGCACATGGAATCCTCATACAATTTTAACCATTCTACAGATGGGAAAACCATGAAGCAGGACTGCTCATGCCTTAGTAGTGGCACTCAACTGGGGCAAGCCTAAGAATCACCTGTGGAGTTTTAAAATAGATGCCTTGGAAAGAGATTCAGGAATCTAGCCCAAAGCCCACACCTATGCATACCGATGGTGGTGTTTGATGATAAACCAGCTGTGGTCATGTGAATCATCTCTTTTGCCCATTTAGTCAATGATTAGCTTGTCATTGGTAAATGATTAGCATTTACCATTGGTGTATTAAAAAGTGTACGACATTCAATTTGATATTAATCCAATACTGTTAATACAAATGTGCTGATCTATACGGAGTATCTTAGAGAGATGGTATATTTCGCCTCAGATAAACCCAAAACCTATTGTATGTGGTATTACGAGTAGCACAGAATGGAATAAAGTAGGGCTTACCTTAGTTTAAGACCAAATGGTGCTCACAGTATGGTTCCCAGACCAGCAGCATCAGCATCAATTGGAAATATTAGAAATGTAAAATCTCAGGCCACACCCTAAACTACAGGAGTAGGACCCAGCAAGCTGTGTTTGTAAGGAAGCTGGGATGCATGCTAAAGTTTGAGGACGACTGCTCCAAAAAAGCTTCAATCTGGTGGTTCTCTATCATCACCTAAGATTAGAAGCTTTAAAAAAATATTCCTAGTTTAGGCCCCAAACCTGTTTGTTAGAATCTGGGAGTGAATGCAGCCTAATCATGTAGACTAAAAAAGAAAACTCCCCAGGTGACTCATACATACATCTGGTTAAGAACCACTGTTTTAGTGGCACCAATCAAAAAATATCTACATTACTCATTTCCAAAAAGCTAGGTTAGGAAGTAAAACAGATACCTGGTTAACCACCTACGGTACACCAATTTCATGGAATATTATCCAACCGTCAACAACAATAAGGTAGTTATTTAGGTACTGATATAAAAACAATCTCCAACACAGTGTTAAATGAAAAAAAGCAATATGCAGAACATTTAAAAATTTTTTAAAAGGGACGTGGGCATGCACGTATTTTATACAAGAACAGCATATCTCTTAAAGGTTAGATAAGAAATTAGTAGCTGAAGTTTCCCCTGGGAAGGGAAGAAGGTGATTAAATTATAGGGATGGGAGAAACATTTTTACTGTGTGTTTTTGTACTGTTTACATTTTTTTTTAATGGCCCAATAACAATTTTTTGGGGGGGGGAGGGTTCTTCTAGACGTTTTACAGTTTTATTTTTTATTTATGTTTCTTTCTTTTTTTTTTAATTGGGGTATAGTTGTTTTACAATGTTGTGTTAGTTTCTACTGTACAGCAAAGTGAAGTAGAGTTCTCTGTGCTATCCACCTGGTTTTTATTAGTTACTTATTTTATACATATTAGTGTATGTATGTCAATCTATAGGTACATATATTACTTATTCAAATTAATTAAGTTAAAAATGTTTAAGCTTAGGGGCAATAAAGAACCACTGCTTTAGAGGGAATGAAACATTAGCAAGCAAGCTGTCAGCTGCTAAAGGGCAATCAGAGCATTAATGAAGGGAAAGGGGCAGGAGGAAAGACAGTCCCGGCAAAAAGTCCAATGCAGGTAATCCTCCCTCCACTTCCTTCCTGAGGTGATGTTAGGTAAACTGAGACTCAACCCAGAGCACTCAATTTATCCATAGTCAGCTTTATTCTGAAATAACCATCTATGGAGAGCACACATCAAAAGAGTAGAAAAAAATAAAGGAGCCCATCAAAAAAAGTTCCCTGGCAAGTGGGAGGGAGGGCATGACGTTAGGAGCCCTGTTTAGGGAAGGAAATGTTGTCCAGGTCGTGGATGCCATTCTTGTCAATGATTCGAACACTGAAGGCTGGCAGATTCAGAATGAAGCGTTTCTGGAGCTGCAGAGAAACATGAAGGAAATCAGTCAACAAGTTTTTATTGAGAACTAACTGTGGTCCAGGCTCTGTTCTAGGCACTGGGCATATAAGCAGATAATAATCTCTGCTTTTGTGCCGCTGGTATCCTATTGGAGGCAGTTGGTACCAGGACACTGAGGAAAGCCCAAACTGCAGGTGGAGGCTGACTGGAAGGTAGTGAGCAAGAGCTGAGGGCTTGACTCTGGTCAGTCAGCTGATGAAGAATGAGACAATCTAATGCTCTATTCCTCACAATTTGCCACTAATTAGCCTGGTAAACAGACTTCTCTTTTAAAGTGTCTCAAGGTAACAAGCCAACCAAGGAGCGACTGCCCTAGGAATAAGCTTTGGACCAAAGCCATGTACTCCTAGGTCCCAACAGTTTGCTCCAGTCACCCGCCCACATTATAAGGACCAGATGTGTATGTGTTTGTGTGTATAGCTGGGGGGTGGTGGGAAGGATGGCCTCAGAACTACTCTTGGAACAACTCCTGCTTCTGTCTCCTCCAATACAAGCTAACCTGTCATTAAAGAAACACCTCTGGGCTTTCATGAGACTCTTTGCTTGAGAGGCTATTCCAAAGGAGCTGTGGTCTATGTGCATAAAACCAGACGGCCCCCATTAACCTGGCTGGAGATTATTGAGAAACACAGCTGGAGGAAATCTTTGCTTCTGTGGGAGACTCTTCCTGGACACCTCACTTAATCTCTAGATAGAAGGCACAAAGCTCCATGTGCTCCCTTAGGGGCATATCCTGGACATGTACACCTCTCCAGGCCTAAGCCCTCTCTCTCTTGATGTTTCCCATCTCCTTTACAGATGAGGACTGGACAGCAAGAACCATTTCCATTTCTACCGTCCTCTCTGGCTGATGACTCCTGTGTCCAGACACCAGCTAAAAGATCAAGAAAAGGTGACAATAAGGAAATGTGGGTTTATAAAATAATCATATTTAGGATCCTTGAGGAATAAAGTCTCAAAGCATTCGATATTCCAGTGGCTTCTTCCTGGCAGCCCCTTGCAACACTTGGGGCTGCTGGACTAATACGGCCTCGTGGCTGAATGGTTAATAAGAAAAGCACATGAGTTTATTCTCAGCTTCTGCTTTGGAAAGGGGATTTACAAACAAGAGGAAAAAGTGGCACTATGGACTGAAAATGACAGGCTTGTGTAAGAGGCAAACTGACATTACTGTCCAATGCTACCACCTGCTCTCAACCTCCTACTCTCTTCTCACTAGACCACGAATTCAAGTTCATCCTTAGGCTACAAGAACAGTAGAAGAATTAAAAAGCCTACAGGAGCTGCTTTCTTTTCCTCCTCATCTTCCATTCATACCCCAGAGCCTTAGACTCCTAGGAGTAGTATTGGAATGGGCAGGGCCTGTGTTCCTGGCCTCATAAACTAAGGGCTGCTCTCCCCTACTGCCCAAAGCCTCTTAGTTACCTTCTATGGCCTCCTGAATTCCCAGCAGAGGCTTTCCCTCCCAAACTTACGTACTATTAAGGGAACAGACTTTTTTTGGGGGGGAGGGGGCTGCATTTGGTCTTCGTTGCTGTATGCAGGCTCTCTCTAGTTGCAGCGAGTGGGGGCTACTCTTCGTTGAAGAGCAGGGGCTCTAGGCACAAGGACTTCAGTAGTTGTGGCTCGCGGGCTCAGCAGTTGTGGCTCACGGGCTCTACAGTGCAGGCTCAGTAGTTGTGGCACACGGACTTAGTTGCTCCACAGCATGTGGGATCTTCCCAGACCAGGGATCAAACCCGTGTCCCCTGAGTTGGCAGGCGGATTCTTAACCACTGCACCACCAGGGAAGTCCCCAAGGGAGCAGACTTTATGACAACTCCAGGTAGCACAAAAATAGAGCAGGTATAAAATCTAGCACAATAGTTCTTAAAGTATGGCTCCAGTTACCACCTGCAGCAAAATCATTTGGGACTGCTGGTTAAAATATTCTCAAGATCTACACCAGGACCACTGAATCAGAATTGGGTGGAGAGTGTGAATCTGCCTTTTTTAAGAAACAAGCTCCCCAGATGATTCTTATACATGCTAAATTTTGAGAACCACTAGTCTGGATGAACCAAAAAGAAAATTAATTAAATTATAAAATTGACATTGATGAGAAGGTGACCCATGAGTGAAAAAAATAAGCTTGTTATGTACCAAACTCTACCCCTGGTAGCAACTTCACATCTGGTTAGTGGATATTTATTATACCTTCTGGCAAGGATCAGAAAAAATGCAACTGAGGAATGGGAACAATATTGGCAAACAGAGAGACAAAACATTCCTTTCAGGATCCCATGGGAGCTACTCACCTCCTCCAGACATTTCCTAAGAAGCTCCACTGCCTTCTCACGTGAGATAGCTGAAAGAGAACACAGAGGCCAGGCACTCAAGGTGCTGACATTAAGTCCAACGCTCTGCTGCAACTTTTGACTAAGTTTCACATGTTTCCAGGTCAGCATATGCCACACAAATGCCACACAACAGAAAAGGCAAAAAAACAACAAAAAAAGCCTAGCCTTCTGGCTTTCAACGAACTTATTCCATATGCAGTTGAGGGTGCCCCACACCCAATGCTCAGGCAGCCACAAGCCATTGCAAATTGATTTGCTACAGAGAAGGGAGAGCATGACGGAATTCTGCCTCCCATGGCCAGGGCTTGCCTCTAGAGAAGTCCAGCGGCCTGCCTCTTCGTTATAGCCCATCCCCCAACTCCCAACGCCCCCAGCCCCCCTTTAGACCAGGGCTTAAATCAGCTCCATCTGCCCTAGCCAGCTGCAAATCAGGGAAAGGGAGGCCAGGGCCAGTATTTTAGCCTCACTTTGCCAGCTGGGCCTCAGTTTAACAATGGAATGAGAATTCATAGGATGGGGCTGAGTCTCTCATAAAATAGGAGCCAAAGGAACTGTCCACAGGCATGGCAAACTGGGATGACATATTACGCAGTTAGGCTTCAGGGGTGGTTGGTGGTTATTTTGGTGGGCAAATCAGCTGTATTACTGACAGACGCCAAATCAAGAAGCAGTCACTAGGAGGCCAGGCTAATTCTTTTTAGGATGTGGCCTGGAGCTCTGGCATGGCTGAGGCTGAGTGAGAGGGCAGCACCAAAAAAGGAATGAACAAGCCAGATTCTTACTATACTGACAGGGATGAATGGAATGTAAGGAGAAAACTGGTTATCTGTGCTACATCTATAGCTTGTAAAAGCTGAGAATCCCGACTGCCTACTGCTCACAGTGGCTGAAGTTGAGGTTAGGATTGGGGTCAGAAAATAGAACTTAACACAAAAGCATCCCAGTGTCTGGAGGTTTGCCAAGCTGATGGTTCATGGACAAGTAGAGAGCCAGCTTTTTCTTGTAGGAGAGGGTAGCCATTAGGTGATAAGAACCAAGGGAACAGCTCAGGCTATGGCCCTAGAAAGCTTTGATATTTAAGAAAAGAAACCCTCAGTTGTCAAGCTGGAGACCTGTTCATCACCACAAGCTCAAAACAAACATTCAAACCACTTGGTTTACTTGCTAATTCTTTACACCTGAGAAGCTAATGAGCACCTAACTAGGGCAAAATGAGTGAAAAAACTGAACTTATGTAACTGAAGAATTATAGTTTTACTCCAACTCCCCTTTAAAACAAAACAAAACCCAGCTCTGGGCATATGCAATACCTCGTTTTATCTGGCAGAAGAGGGAGTTCGATCAGCTTTTCCATAACCCTAATGACCTACAGGAGAAAGCTTCCAGAGGGCACCTGCATGTACTTCTTAGGATCCATCCTCCTTTCAAGCCCTGGCCACCCAACTCCAGGGGGTTGTGCACAAAACCAGGAAACAGCTGAGGACAGGGCTCTGCTACTGCTCCCTACACTTAGAGAGCTGAAACTTACTTGGTGTGTAATACCGGTCCAGGATACTGAGAGTCAGGAAGGCACCATAGCCGTGGGCTGCAAAAGGGGCTTTTGCCAAGGCTGCCAGGTAGTCCATGTAGTAGAGCGCTGGACCCTCATGCTCATCATAGCCAGCCAGGAGGAGGTTGACATGATATGGGGTCTGCAAAGGAAAGACACTGCAAAGTGATGGTCAAAGCGATAACACCAACACCTCTCCTCATGGAAATAGGAACGTTCCAACTCTTGATAAATAAGAAAATAGCAGCAGCTGAGTAAATCATGATGAAAGTAAAGATTTAGACAAATCTAAAGGACCCAGAGTGTGGTCAGAGGTAAAGGGAGGTCAGCTTGTTTTCTCTGAACAGAAGAGTATTTGGAGCACTTTAAGGTATGTGAAAAAGCTGCTGCTTAAAGCCCATGGACCAAAACCTGTTACAAAAGCATTTCAAAGGCAAAGCACGGGTGTTCTTGTATTGTTCCTAATAGCTGAAACCAACACACACAACTCTGAGAGTGTCAGGCCACAGGCTAAAGAAAGCTGCAGCTCCAACCACATCATCCAAAAGAAGAAGGCTCGGTCTGGACAACTGGACCAAAATCTCAAATGGTAAACTGGAAGGAAAGGGAACCCTCCAACACTGTTGGTGGGAACGTAAACTGGTGCAGCCACTATGGAAAACAATATGGAAGTTCCTTTAAAAGCTAAAAACAGAGCTACCATACGATCCAGCTATTCCACACCCGGGTATATGTCCAGAAAAGACAAAACTCTAATTCAATACACGCACCCCAATGTTCATAGCAGCACTATTTACAATAGCCAAGTCATGGAAACAACCCAAGTACCCATCAAGAGACGACTGGCTTAAGAAGATGTGGTACATATATACAATGGACCATTACTCAGCCATAAAAAAGACTGAATTATTGCCATTTGCAGCAACATGGATGGACCTAGATAATACTTAGTGAAGTAAGTCAGAGAAAGATAAATATTATATGATATCACTTATATGTTGAATTTAGAAAATAATACAAGTGAATCTATATACAAAACAGAAACTAACTCACAGACATAGAAAATAAACTTACGGTTACCAAAGGGGAAAGGAAGCGGGGGTATACATTAGGAGTATGGAATGAACAAACTACTACACATAAAATAGATAAGCAACAAGGATTTACTGTATAGCATAGGGAACTATATTCAAAATCTTGTAATAACCTATATTGGAAAATAATCTGAAAAAAATAGTATATATAAAACTGAATCTTTTTTTTTTTTTTTTTTGCGGTACGCGGGCCTCTCACTGTTGTGGCCTCTCCCGTTGCGGAGCACAGGCTCTGGACGCGCAGGCTCAGCGGCCATGGCTCACGGGCCCAGCCGCTCCGTGGCATGTGGGATCTTCCCAGACCAGGGCACAAACCTGTGTCCCCTGCCTCGGCAGGCGGACTCTCAACCACTGCGCCACCAGGGAAGCCCAAAACTGAATCATTCTGCTGTATACCTGGAACTAACATAATATTGTGTATCAACTATAAAAAAAGAAAAGATTTTTTAAAAAAAGAAAAAAAGAAACAAGTCTTGCAGTAGGGAAGGGTAGAAAGTCTCAAACATTTAAGTCAAATCACTAAACTTTTTTTTTGGCTGTGTCACACATCTTGCACGATCTTAGTTCCCTGAGCAGGGATCGAACCCACGCCCCAGGTGGTGAAAGCTCAAAGTCCTAACCACTGGACCGCCACGGAATTTCCAAATCATTAAACTTTTAATGCAGACAGTAATAATGGAAGTTCATAAATACAAAGAAATGTGGTAACTCTAGAAGAACTGTAGATTTAGGTGAAATGCTAATATTTTTCTAATATAATAAGGCTCTGCTAAGGTAACTAAGAAGTAATTTTTATCAGTGAGATAAACAGTACTTATAATAACCTATTTATAGGTATCCTTTCTTTGTATTACCTGCAAGTCTAAAAATGCAAGTTTCTACAGAGAACCTTAACTCTGTCTGCCTTGCTCTTCATCTCCAAATGGATGATTCTTTTTCTACACCAGGTGGGCCATTTACCATGGCCTGTCTATGCTGCCAGGCATCAGCGGTGAGACTCCCATGTAAAATGTCTTCCTTTTTCTGTGCAAAGTGTGTTTTCCCTCTTGCATTTGGCACAGTGGCTAGTGAGCAGGCCTTGCCCATGGTTATATGTCCCTCCCTAAACTTATACATTCGATTAAATGCACATTAAATGAAATCAAATACATTTATGCATCCTATTATGGGGCATAAAGTAATAACAGCTAATGGTCTTAAAAGTGATGCTTTGTATTCTTTGAACACTGATTAACATGGGCACTTGGCAGCCTGAAGAAACATTCTAACTCATGTTAGAAGGACACATGAAAATATCATGTACTTACTTGGAATTCCAAGCCAGCTGTGCTAAGTAATATTTCCCTTAGACTACAGAGTAGCCCTAACCTGCAAACAAGTTTCTGCCTTGGGGATAAGATGGTGAATAGTCTCAGGGCTTAAGAATTGACCAGCAATAGTCAAGTCTTTAGAGAAAATAATCTGCCTATCACATTTCCCAGTAAGTAGCGTGCTACACTTTGCCAGGCTCTGGAATTCTCTGCCACATTCTGTGACTACATTCTTAGTAAGTCTGACCTTAGGCAAGACACTTAACCCCTATGAGCATATGTTTCCTTATGTGTAAAACTGAGTTAATTAATCCTTCCCCTTTCTGTCTTCTATGAAATATGGTGAGAAAAAAATAATAGAGGTGAGGCATCCCAAACTCCGGAAGAAAAAAATGCTACCTGAATTCTTAGTAGATTAGCTATACCCCAGTCTCCTTTTGACAGCTTACCACTTTAAACAACAACAACAAAAAAGTCTAAATTACCTAAAAATAAAAAATATATAATATATATATTTTTAAACTGTGAGAATAGTAATGCAAAGTCAGGCAGATAAAGAATACTGTAGTGTTCTTATAGTTAAAATTCGAATAGCAAAACAGAGAGAGAAATATACAGCAAGGAGATTCTAACTGGTTTCCTTCCCCAAGAGGTTTAATAATATAGTTTCTTACCTATCACAAAGTAAGTTCATCTTTTTGCTATGAGGATAACTCTACTCTTCTCCATTCACTGGAGAATACTCCTCTTACGGCTACCCAAAACAATTTTATCAAGTTGCAATGGTATATTATGGATCCACCAGATAACTAGAGACCTAACCAGCAGAACCCTCATATGCTGTCTCCAGTGAGGCTCTTGCCCACACTTAAACTGTATTTAACACAATTAATGTGATCTTTAAAAGCCACCACCAAAAAATTTTTACATGAAGATGTCAACGGAATTTCAGAAGCAAACTGTATTGCTTAACTGGTCTATATAATATCATTTATTTATGCTTAAGCATCTGACACACACACACATCAAAGCTGGTATTCAGAAGCTATAACACGTGGTATAGAAGATAACTCATAAATTATTCTGTGACTTCGAATCATCAACTTTTGCATGTGTGAGATGCTTAAGCATAGATAAATGGTGTTATTTAGACTAATTAAATCAATACATCTGTGCAACAACTTGCAGTTTCTGAAATTCTTTTGACAATGCTCCATCAAAGATCTCTGGCTCACACTATTTTTTTTCTTTTAATTTCAAATAAAGTCTTGTATACTGCCACTCTCTTACTCCTCTAAGAATCATGACATTCAAAGTGACAAAGCCATAGTGATGGGTCTCTTGACTGTTCCATTTCCTCATATTCTTGATGCAACAGTGTTTTCCTGGAATAAGACAAATTCCAAGCCATTCGATTTTGTGAAACTCTTACAGCATATACATGTGTGACTGTGGTGTGTTTAGGAAAACATATAGTATGTATAAGACACAATCCACCTATTCAAATATTTATACCAATTATAAACTCCATGAAGGCAGGATTGTGTCTGGCTTGTTCAATGATGTATAAGCATATAGTATATGTTCAGTAAATATTTGCTGAGTGAATAATAATCATACCAGAAGGCATTATATATGTTTTTGTTTTGTTTTTTTTTGTGGTACACAGGCCTCTCACTGTTGTGGCCTCTCCTGTTGCGGAGCACAGGCTCCGGACGCGCAGGCTCAGCAGCCATGGCTCACAGGCCCAGCCGCTCCGTGGCATGTGGGATCTTCCCGGACTGGGGCACGAACCCGCGTCCCCTGCATCGGCAGGCAAACTCTCAACCACTGCGCCACCAGGGAAGCCCTATATATGTTTTAATACATATATGGCTAATGCCTAGTATCACAAGAAGAAAGATTAAGAAAATCACTAAACAAATGTCAGAAAGTGATAGGTCCTACTTCTGAGAACTGGTTGAAGCTTAAGTTGACTGCCAGTATCCTATGATTGCACATAATATTGCTGCTTTTTTCTAGGCTCCTAGGTCCTTCTCTTCCTACTTTTCTTTAGACATAGGTTGCTAAGTAAGTAAAAAAATTATGCTACAGGCATTTAGAATTAAATGAAGAGAACGGTAGCTTATATATCTCAGGAAGAAACAGCTGGACTACATTACAGTTAGACCCGAGTTTGAAATCCAGCTCTATTACCAGACGTGTAGCTTTAGAAAAGTTAGTAACCTAACCTCTCTGAAAATGTTTTCATTGAAAACATGGGATAATACCTACTACAAAAAGGCTGCACTGAAGACTCAAAGAGATAATGCATATAAACAAGCATAGTACCCAAAACATAATAAAGCCTCAGTAAATGCTAAAGTAATTACTAGGAAACACAATCACCTATGAAGTTCACAGTGTCCATGAAATAAACAGGGTAAGCACTCAAGAGAAGCCCATCCACTCCTAGCACTGAGATATAAGATAAATTCCTCATATAGTCAAATATACCCCAAAGAGCCAAAACAATCTTGAAAAAGGAGAACAGAGCTGGAGGAATCATGCGCCCTGACTTCAGACTATACTACAAAGCTACAGTAATCAAAACAGTATGGTACTGGCACAAGAACAGACACACAGATTAACAGAATAGAAAGCCCAGAAATAAACCCATGCACTAGAAGTCAATTAATCTATGACAAAGGAGGCACAATGGAGAAAAGACAGCCTCTTCAAAAAGTGGTGCTGGGGAAACTGGACAGCTACATGTAAAAGAATGAAATTAGAATATTCTCTAACGCCATATACAAAAATAAACTCAAAATGGATTACAGACCTAAATGTAAGACTGGATACTACAAAACTCCTAGAAGAAAATACAGGCAGGACACTCTGACATAAATTGCAGCAATATCTTTTTGGATCCGTCTCGTAGAATAATGGAAACAAAAATTAAAATAAACAAATGGGACCTAAACTTAAAAGCTTTTGCACAGCAAAGGAAAACATATACAAAATGAAAAGATAGCCTATGGAATGGGAGAAAATATTTGCAGAAGATGCTACCAATAAGGGATTAATTTCCAAAATATACAAACAGCTCATACAACTCAACAAAAAATGGGCAGAAGACCTAAAGAGACATTTCTTCAAAGATATACTGATGGGGACTTCCCTGGTGGCACGGTGGTTAAGAATCCACCAGCCAATGCAAGGGACATGAGTTCGAGCCCTGGTCCGGGAAGATCCCACATGCCACGGAGCAACTAAGCCTGTGTGCCACAACTATTGAGCCCGCGTGCCACAACTAAAGCCTGTGTGCCTAGAGCCCATGTTCCGCAACAAGGGAAGCCACCGCAATGAGAAGCCCGCGCACCACAATGAAAAGTAGCCCCCACTCACTGCAACTAAAGAAAGCCGGCATGCAGCAACAAAGACCCAATGCAGCCAAAAATAAATAAATAAATAAAAATTTTAAAAATTGGCCATTATTTATTTATTTTTTTTTTTTGCGGTATGCGGGCCTCTCACTGTTGTGGCCTCTCCCGTTGCGGAGCACAGGCTCCGGACGCACAGGCTCAGCGGCCATGGCTCACGGGCCCAGCCACTCCACGGCATGTGGGATCTTCCCAGACCGGGGCACGAACCCGTGTCCCCTGCATCGGCAGGCGGACTTTCAACCACTGTGCCATCAGGGAAGCCCAAAAATTGGCCATTATTATTATTATATATATTAAAAAAAAAAAGACATACTGATGGCCAAAAAGCACATGAAAAGATGCTCAACACTGCTAATTATTAGAGAAATGCAAATCAAAACTACAATGAGGTACCACCTCACACCCATCAGAATGGCCATTATTTTAAAATCTACAAATAATAAATGCTGGAGAGGGTGTGAAGAAAAGGGAACCCTCCTACACTGTTGGTGGGAACGTAAATTGGTGCAGTTACGGAGAACAGTATGGGGGTTCCTTAAAAAACTAAAAATAGAGTTGCCATATGATCCGGCAATCCCACTCTTGGGCATATATTCAAAGAAAACTCTAACTTGAAAAGATACATGACCCCAATGTTCACAGCAGGACTATTTACAATAGCCAAGATATGGAAGCAACCTAAATGTCTATCAACAGATGAATGGATAAAGAAGATGTGGGCTGTGTGTGTGTGTGTATATACACACACACACACACACACATATACATACACACACACAATTATTAATCAGTCATAAAAAAGAATGAAATAATACCATCTGCAGCAACATGGATGGACCCAGAGATTATCACACTAAGTGAAGTCAGTCAGACAGAAAAAGACAAGTATCATATGCTATCACATATATGTGGAATCTAAAAAAATGATACAAATGAACTTATTTACAAAACAGAAACAGACTCAGACATAGAAAACAAGCTTACGGTTACCACAAGGGAAGGGGGGCATATATTTGGAATTTGGGATTAATAGATACAGATATATAAGGATCTACTGTATAGCACAGGAAACTACATTCAGTATCTTTTAATAACCTATAATGGAAAAGAATCTGAAAAAGAATATATATATATATATATATATATATCTGAATCACTTTGCTGTACACCTGAAACATTATAAATCAACTATACGTCAATAATATTTTTTTTAATTTTTAAAGGAAAATAAATAAAATTTTAAAGGAAAATAAACAAACACCTCATATACATCTTCCTAAAGGGATATGGTGGGAATTTTATAAAAAGTGCCCAGCACACTGCCTGACACATGGTAGAAATATATGACAGTTTCCTTCTCTCTCCTTCCTGGACTCTTGGAAGGAGCCCTAAGGTGAAGGTATTCATTGTCACAAACATTCATAAGCACCGACACTTCGAGCATACCTACTTCACAGTACACCCACCCTAACCTATCTTGAAATTGACACAGGCACAGAGACATTTTCCTGGAAGCCTGAAAAAACAAAAACAACAAATCCTACATCCAGATTTGGAGAGCAAATTACCACTTATTAAGTACCTTCATACTATTTCCACCCTTACAGATATGTCCATCCTGAGTGCTAAGCCTCACTTTCTAGCTCCTTTTTCATCAGTTCCCTTCTTTCCCATGATCAGTACAACATGAGAATTTGCCGATTAACCTGAAGGAATGCGAACACTAATCAATCATGATAACATTGCCAGGAATCCTGTATCTTTTACGAAGTAATCCTTATCCTGTGCGTGATACAATCTGTCTTTAGTTGTCTCCACTATTCTAATTATTTAGATAGTAAGTCTAAGTAATAAAGCAAAGTTATGAGGTCCCCAAGGGGAGGAACAGTATCTATACATAACTCTGAACTAACCTAAACATCCGAGTGACCAATAAATGAATTTAAACATTTAGCTTAGACACTCTCTGTCCAATGGCCATGAGGATCACCATCAATGGTTTGCAGTACAAATGCCAACGTTCTTAGTTTTAAAGTTGTATCTATCTGACATACAAAGAAAAAAATTTAAATGATCCATCCTGGGAACTCAAAATGAACTTTAGTTTCTAAAATAAAATACCACCAAAATTTTGCCTCTTTTTACAAGTAGAGAAAGAAGAAAAGAAAAAAACCTAAATTGGTATCTCTTCCTCCCTTAAAAAAATACATGAGGTAAGCTTATATTTAAAATGAAGAGCTTTAAGTCATTTTGAGATTTCCTCATCTATACAACAGGGATAATAAGAGTATCCATCATTACGGGGTTATGGCAAGGTTTAAATAAATAAATGTAAACTGCTCAATGAAATGCCTGTTCCATAGTAATAACACCATCATCACCACCACCACCACCATCATTTTTAGGATCTGACAGCATTATTAACAGATCTGATTAGATAATAATAAGATCAAGAAGATGCACCAGGGAATTCCCTGGCGGTCCAGTGGTTAGGACTCCAAGCTTTTACTGTCAAGGCACTGGGTTCGGGTTCAATCCCTGGTCGGGGAACTAAGATCCCACAAGCCGCAAGGCGAGGCTCAAAAAAAACGAAGAAGAAGATGTACTAACTACCACAGAGTGCCAATAAATTATCCACCTTTTTTTGGTTGCTAAAAGGAATACAATTTAAGCCAGGGGAATTAGCCAATAAGCATATCTCTTATGTCCCTCTCCCTGGGATTGAAATGGACTTCCTAAGTACCCCTGAGCCCTGCAGAACTGAGTTCAGTTTCACTTTGTACATCTGAGCTCAGTTTCCTTGTACATTTGGGAGTGGGGGGTGTACATGGCACACACATGCAAACTTTCCTTCAGTTTGATGGAGCATTTCCTTCCCTCTAACTCTTGTGCATACAACTCCTTGTATATTCTCTCTCTCATGAAAAAGAAACACTGTAGTGATTAAGAAGAGTGTGAAATTCCATAAATTTTACAGCTCAAGAGAACAGTTGTGATAAATACACTGAAACAACAAAATCAGTGAAGAGAGTCTGGGCGGTGACAAGCAGCGGTGTGACATCTGGCGGAAGCCAAAGTCACAGCAAGGGGGAGAGGGGTGGGCGTGAGGAAGCATCCTGCTGAGCGTGGACACAGAAAAGGAGAGGAATTGACAGTCTTCCTTTGGAGCCAGGCCAGCCTTTGCCACCTCTAAATGAACAGGACGACGTCGCTATGAGTCAGGTGCCTCAGAGAACGATGCGGTTTCTTTTGCAATGTGCTGCACACCTTGGAACATTAAGCGTGTGAAGCATAATCCCATTCCTTGTGGGTCGGGAATTTGGTAGGAGAGGCAGAACCACCAACGGGACAAAGGATTTAGCTAATGATGACAGTGTTTCAATAAACAGACTTCTAAACAGAGTCTGGGCTTTGAAGGAAACAGTGCCTGCTCTTTCATTTAGTCCAGCCGATTGCCAAAGCTGCCTAAAATTCCATCTTTGGCACCGAGAATATTTCACAAAAATGCAGTTTACAGAGTTAGAAGGGATCTAAGGGCTCATCTAGTTTATCCAATGTCCCTCTCACAAATGTGGGGACTCGGGTTCAAAGAGGGGACAGTGACTTACCCTAAACCACAGGGCTAATTAGAGTCAGGACCAGAATTCAGGCTTTCTGATCCCAAGACTTGTGTGCTTTTCTAGGAAACGATGCTGCCTCCACAAAATGGAAATTAGTGTGAAAATATGATTCAATATGTAAATGTCAGTTTCACACTCAAATAGTTCAGAATGTACTATTTTGCATACCAGCATCTATTGTCCTCTATTTCATGTATTACATCTTATATGACCGATAATATTTTAAGTTTTAAAAGGGCAGGTTTAACGTCAGACCATTATGACTCCTCTAAAGGGTCTACAACTATGCAAGATATGTAGTAGGTACTAAATAAATAGATGCCAACACCTTAACTGCTTTGCCAATGCCCAGTTTTTCAACTTTGTTAATAAATAAAATGGATCCACTGCTATTTTCTTACACTGGTGCTCTGAACTCTGAATCAGGAGCTTGTTTCCAATAACCAATAGAATTTATTAGCTATCTCCTTTGGCTGGGTTTGGTGCTATAACTTTAAAATTTCAATGTCAATTTTGCCATTTTAATTAAAGAAAGACTTTGTACCTATACTGGAATTTCAATGTTCACTATTTAACACTTTTAAAAAATCTAAAAGATTACGGCAGCTTCCAACTGTCCTTGTGACCAAGTACTTTTCCCAGCTCTAAGAGATGATGGTTCTATGGATGGGGATAGGGCTGGGCAGGGGAAGAACTACTTATCCCTAATGCCTAAGCAATACAGAATCATTTGCACCTTGATTTTAATCCTCTCTGACAGAGTCCTTTTTAAGGAAACCCATCAATCTCTTTTTCTAATAACAGTGGTGACTATGCCTTAAGCAAAAACATAGAGTTTACAAAAGGCCTCAACCAAATCCTGCAAGAGTTCTCCGAGACTGCACAGGATAATTATGAAATGAGTAAATGCCCCAACCAACTTCCCTCTTGCATGTGGAATGTGAATACATTATAAATTCAATAAATGTTATTGAGCATTTACTATGTGAGAAGCATTGTGCCAGGTGACAAAGATGGAAACCTGGATCTGGAAGGAGCTGAGAAGGTAGACTGGAGTAGGAAAGATTTCAGATGGAGGAAACAGCATATGTGAAGGTAAAGAAACATGGAGGAACATGGAATATTTGGGTATTGGTGAATATGGGACATGTATACTTAGTGAATTAGATGATTTCAGTAAGAAGCAGAGAGGAAGTGGGATAACAGGAATTGAAACGATACTGTCACTGGCTTCCTAGACTAAAGAACATGAACTTCAGGGGAGTTCCCTGCTGGCCTAGTGATTAGGATTCTGGGCTTTCACTACTGTGGCCCAGGTCCAATCCCTGGTTGGGGAACTGAGATCCTGCAAGACATGCGGCTCAGCCAAAAAAAAAGAATATGAACATCAGTATGTAAACCATGGAGAAACCAGTGAAAACTGCTCCCATTCCCATGACAATACAAGCCTTTTTCATGTGTTAGAAAATTGCAGAAGCAGTAGGGATGGAGGGGGAGATATGGAATATAAGATATATCAATATTTAGAAAGTAGAATAGATAGGAGTTAATGAATAGTAGAACAGAAGATGAGGGAAAAAGAGGAGTTAAGAGAATGTTCAATAAACGGAAAGGTGGAGGAGCAATGTAAAAAACTCAACTGAGACCGAAAGAGGCTTAAGTTGAGCTGTTCAGAAGTAGCTGGAAAGAAAAAATAATGTATAGCTGAAATCATGAGACTGAATGAAGTCAGCCAGTTGGTAGGTTTTATTTATACAAACACACATTCCTAAGCTCACATGTGGAAGACAATAAAGGAAACAATTACAACAGGACACTATGGCGGAGGTATTCGTAGGTTGCCATGAGAGCACAAAGAAGCCCTCATGAGTGACGAACATATGTGGAGAAATACAGTTTCCCTGGAAAATGATAAACTGAGTTTTAACCAGCAATTAAGAGTTAGCCTTTTGGGCTTCCCTGGTGGCGCAGTGGTTGAGAGTCCGCCTGCTGATGCAGGGGACACGGGTTCGTGCCCCGGTCCGGGAAGATCCCACATGCCGCTGAGCGGCTGGGCCCGTGAGCCATGGCCACTGAGCCTGTGCGTCCGGAGCCTGTGCTCCGCAACGGGAGAGGCCACAACAGTGAGAGGCCCGCGTACCGCAAAAAAACAAAACAAAAAAAAAAAACAGCCTTTGGAGATGTGGAAGTACATTCAGGGGAGAATGACCAGCAAAGTGCTGGAGTAGGCAAAGGCAGAGATACAAGAGAGAACACACAGCAGGTTAGGGGAAGTACAAGTAATTCAGTATGAAACAGAGAATGCCAGTGAGAAAGGGGTGACAGGTAGGTCTGGAGACAAAGCAGAGGAATAAGTGAAAGAAGAGAGATGAAGCAGAGAGGCTAATTTCGAAGACTGTGTACACCTAAGTTGAAGAGAGCAGTTCTGGGAGCTGAGAAAAAACTGGCCTATTGCTCCTTCATGATCACAAGCTGGGACCAGTCCTGTTACCTACGGTTACCACTCAGAGGAAAAAAAGGAGGTACAATGTTGGAAGTTGAAAATAGTTTCCTCTTAATCTTGTGATGGAAAAAATAGTATGAGTTCAAACTGATCAGAATCAGAATACTAGACTGAGCTTCACCACAGAGAAGTTAAATTAAACTGACTTTCCTCATTCTTTCCTGCTTCAGATACACTCATCTTCTGTTGCACTAAAACACAAACCAGCCCATGTTTATAAATTCTCACACTAAATTAAAAAATAAGGAAGCAAGTGTGCCTCAAATGAAGCAAACCTTTTATTTCCAGAAGCCCAAGACAAAATAAAAGAAACTTACTCTGAAAATGAGGCTGTCTAACCAAGGTTTCCCATTTCTTTTGTCTGCCTTAGTTAATTCTCTGAAAGTGTATTTGGCATACTCGTTTGATGCTGGCAGATGCAAAGGCATAATATAAAAATTGTGTTCATTCTCCTTTAACAATGATTAGCTCATGTTCAAATATTTTTGCTTAACACACTGGCAAAAATTCTTATAATGGATGATTTCTTGAACTTAAGCTCAGGAACGTCACTGCATTTACAACCAACATTTTATTTTATTTTTATTTTTGGCCGCCCCGCGCAATTCCCTGACCAAGGACTGAACCTGTGCCCCTGGCAGTGAAAGTGCAGAGTCCTAACCACTGGACCACCAGGGAATTCCCACAACCAACATTTCAAACTTTAAAAGCAAAACACCTTTTAAATTATTATTTGAAAAACCTATGTTTTTAAAATGCCGTTAAGTCAAAAGTTAGGCATGTGTTTTTGTGAAAAAAAATAATAAAGGCTCAAGGTCAAAAGTGGCTTTATCGCTTTACGGTTGTGCTACAAAAGACAGTCCACTTGGTCTTGAAGTCTCAAGTGCCCCATTTGAACGTGGAGGACAGTATTGCTTGCCTGATAGCTGTGAGGGATGAAAAGTACTCATCTGTGTTAAAGTTCCTAGAAGAAGGCCTAGGAAGTAGTAGGTGCCCAATAAATGTCAAATGAATCTGAATTTTAGAAGCAAAAAATTAAACATTGTGTATATCTCAATTTTTAGCAAAATTATATTTTAAAGTTACCCCACAATAATTATGAAATTTCTGTAAATTTTACTTTCTAAAACCATCACTAACCCGAAGTTTGAATGGTTCTTCTATGAAAGTTGTAATCTTCTCGTAATTAGAAGTTTAGAAATTTAATGAGTTGAAATGCAACAAGGCACAGATGCCTTATTATACCAACTAGTTAACACAGTATTTGTTTTCTACATTAACTTTACTTGCTAATCAAAAATACTGCTTTCTCCCAAACATCAAAATAAAATCGCTGATTGTGCAATGGTAAAACCAACGATACCATGTCCGCAACAAGGCCACCTGAATTTTTTTTCATGAGCTGGCAGTGTCCAGGGAAAATATAAGACTCCATATACCTTTAAGTCAGTTCTCAAAAAATTCAAGTGCAGAAGCCACGCTCTGTACACCCCAAGGCATATGTATATTAAGTTGTACATGCTAAGCATGCCCATGAATATCTTTGTTTTGAGGGGTTTTTTTTGTTTTTTTTTGTGGGGGGGAGTTTGGCTATGCCACTCGGCTTACGGGATCTCAGTTCCCCAACCAGGGACTGAACCTGGGCCACCACAGTGAAAGCCCGGAATCCTAACCACTAGGCCACCAGGGAACTCACACCCATGAATATCTTTGCATGTTGAACATCTGAGCTGATTCATCTCCCTGAGTTAAGAAGTAAGTCTGCTGCTAAAGACTATTTAGGACTATATATAATTGTATATGTTTTCAGATGTCCACAGCAACTAGGAAATCCTGGGGAAAAGACTATTTAGAAGCCCTTCTAGGGACTTCCCTGGCGGTCCAGTGGTTAGGACTCTGTGCTCCCAATGCAGGGGGCACAGGTTCAATCCCTGGTCGGGGAACTAAGATCCCGCATGCCGCACAGTGCAGCCTAAAAAAAAAAAAAAGCCCTTCTATTAGAACACAGTGCTCCCCATTAGCAGCCTAGGTCCAACACAAGTTACTCCTACCTCTTCAATGGACATGAAAGCTCCACACTGGTCTCCCTGCTTTCTTCTACTTTCCCTAAATGCTCTACCAAAGAGTAGCCAATGATCTAACCAAATCTCATCTGATCATGTTAACCCCCTCTTAGCCAACAAGCTTCCAGAGAGGCCCATTGCTTTTAGCACAATGCTTTTTCATCAAAGTCCTCGTAACACGGACTACCTCTCTAGTTTCAATCTCTTACCATTCCCCTAAAACCCTGAGCCATATTTAACAAACTACTTGAGATTATGGATTTTGTATATGTGTTTATAGTAAAAACTATATAAGGCTATTTATTTCTATTCGTTTTCCCATCAACAGAGCCCTACTTTGTATTCTGTACTCCACTAGTTAAAACAGATAAAAAATTAGGAATAGGAGGTTCAGAGAACTATTTGTGCCTGCCCCAAACATCATTAGAAAATCACTGTGCCTAACCTAACCTGCTCTCTCACACTCCTTCAGGTCTGCGCCTCCAGTTTTCCTTTCTGTTTCATCTTTGCTTTAATGACAGCTGGTCCTTCAACGCTCAAGTTAGGCTCTATTCGCAGAGCAACTACCTGTAAGGCTACTGCAGTACTTGTCACTCTGCAGTACAGTTGACTATTTACTTCTCTATTGCCCCATCTGAAGGCACACACTGAGCTTTGCACCTCTGTTTCCTCAGCCCCAAGGACAATGCAGGCTGTAGATTTGTTGAATGGATGGCTATCAGCACCTATGGAACTTCTCAGCTGTACAAAACTGTACAAATTAGGAGGCATCATAAAGGGAAATGTGGAATTCTGGCAGGGCATTTCAGTTTATAAGGATTCAGAGATTATTTCCTCTCCCTTCCCTTTTTCTTTCCAATCTAGTTCATGCTATCTGCTCTATTGTCTACACTCAAAAGTAATGGTAAATCTGAACTTTTTTTCATTTTTAGCTCTTAAAAAATGTGTTACGCTTTCCTACCCCTTTACTCTTCCGTTTTATTCTCTTAAACTTTTTTGGTGGAACAACACACTCACATAAAAGTATGTAAAATATACATGTACAGCTTAATGAATAAACTGAACATACATTTAACTACAACCAAGGTCAAGAAACAGAACAGTCAACTATTTCTCCCTCCAAAGGCTTTCCATTCCCCTTCATTTTAGATAACTGTGGGAGAGAATAAAGAAAACCTCACAGTTTTTTGGATCAGCCCCTGAATTCATATCTCTGCGTGATCCTGGGCTACGGCAGGTAAAGAGAAGCAGTAAGATGCCAGGGTACATGTGTATTTCTATCTGTGAGTATGTGTGAGGGCGTGCCCCCACAGGCCAAGGCACTGGTTTAAAGCAATCTTAAAAGGTAGGGTAAATCTGTACTTCTAATGGTAAACACTCTGCGGCTTGGTAAAGCTGTACTCTGCTGCTTACAGCTTAAACCAAACCTTAACAGGAAACCACATAATTTTCAAGACACAAGTTTCAAAACAACACAAATTTAAGACCAATTACCTATGTTTGCTTCATCCCCATTGTGGATAGGAAAGATGCTTTAAGTGAAAAGTTGGCATTATGGGGTCACACAATCCCAGCCACCCAATAGGCTCATTCCATTCAACCAGAAGAGGGGTTCTCTATGCTCACAGCAGGCATACAACAGGGTAGCACATATATGCTCTCTGAGTGAGAAAGCAACACCTTCTCACATACAGCCCCCTGGAGAGAGATGGGGAAGGGGAGGGGGGAGGGCTTTACACCTGCAAACTCCTAACTCTGTCAGCGCTAGGACTGGGAAAAACAGCACATATTTTAAAAAAAGAAAAAAGGTTTCCTGATAAAGCCAGTAACTTTTTTTTTTTTTTTTTTGGCTCACGGGCCCAGCTGCTCCGCGGCATGCGGGATCCTCCCGGACCGGGGCACGAACCGGCGTCCCCTGCATCAGCAGGCGGACTCCCAACCATTGCGCCACCAGGGAAGCCCCAAAGCCAGTAACTTTTAAAGAAGGATGTTCTTAAGCCATTTTTTTCTAGGAGACTATTAAGTGTAATGACTCAACATCCAAGTCTTTGTCTCCTTAATGGAATGAGTCAAGCCCTAATGACTGTATAAGCAAACTGCTTAAAAGGGCAGGTGTCAGAATTCTTATTCTTCTTGGCAGAAAAACACTATAAGCACAAAGTGTTGTCATACTAATTAAGGCATCTCAACTTCAAGGCACATCTGTCCCTGGGCCTTTGGATAATCAAAATGACCACTGAAAATAGAACAGTGGTATCTCCAATGGGGCAGATATGAGCCACTCCCAATCCTAAGAGACTCCAGTGAGATGTGACCTGGGATGCACATGTCTTACAATACCATTGAATGTCCATCTATATGTAGCCATATGTTTTAAGTTTTTACTTTATGTTCTATTAAGGTTAGTAGACAAAAGTAATTAGCAGACATTTAACTCTTGGCCCATAGTGAAAATCCAGCTAGCTGACTAGCTAACTGAGGTCTGGCAGGGAAGAAAACTGCTCTCCAGGTCTAAAAACAACACTGCTTGCATTGAAACTCCCTGAGTTTCATGATGAACATCTTGGTATTTTTTTTCAATTTCCTCATCACCAAAAGTAAGCCAGCTCTGTCTGTCAAGATGCCCAGGCTGCATGGCAGCAGTGTCAAAGGCTGCCATTTGCTTCAAGGCACTGCCATATGCTGGAGCACAACATTTTGTCTCTGGAAAATAAACACATCTGCCTTTGCCAGTGTCCTCCCACTGCGCCACCCATCTGGAGCAGGTGAGCTGGAAGACAAGCCTGGGCATGGGTGAGACAGGGGTGAGCAGGGGAGATGAGGCCTCAAGAGAGATGGCACATGGAGGAAGAAGGCAGTGCTGTGTCATGTCACGTCCTGCTAACCACGTTTGCCAAAGCTTGTGAAATTACCCTTGTTAGTGATATTTTAATCACATGTAACAAATGGTTGGTTGTTTTTAGGGGACAAGACCTGCAAAGTCAAGGTTCCACCTGGGCCATCTGTTCACAAGGTCACATGACCTCACTGATACCAATAAACAGATATCTTTGGGCCAGCCACCAAAGGCACGAGGACAATATTGTCCTTTGAATAGAAGGCTCAAAGCAACAGGGTTCTTCTAGGACAGGACCACACAATACCTGCCTAATATTAACCAGACCAAACACACTCAAATTCAGGCCAGAGTGCTGAGACGAGTCACGTCTGGAAATGACTGATACCTGAAATTCTCTCCTTTATATTCTTTCCCTTTCACTGAAAAAAATAAATTCAAGTCAGGTTATGGTCCTGGCATCAGATCTTTTTTTTTTTTTTTAAATTGAAGTATAGTTTTGATTTACAAGATTGTATTCATTTCAGGTATACAGCAAAGTGATTCAGCTATATATATTTTTTTCAGATTGTTTTTCATCATAGGTTATTACAAGATCTTGAATATAGTTCCCTGTGTTATATAGTAAATCCTTGTTCCTTATCTGTTCTATGTAGAGTAGTTTATGTCTGTTAATCCCATACTTCTAATTTAACCCCCACTCGTCCCCTTCTCCTTTGGTAACCATAGTTTGTTTTCTAAGTCTGTGAGTCTGTTTCTATTTTGTATATAGGTTCATTTGTATTATTTTTTTAGATTCCACATATAAATGATATCATAAAATATTTGTCTTTCTCCACCTGACTTACTTCACTTAATATGATATTCTCTAGGTCCATCATTGTTGCTGTGAATGGCATTATTTCATTGTTTTTTTAAGGTTGAGTAATATTCCACTGTGTATATATACCACATCTTCTTAAACCAGTTGTCTGTTGATGGGCACTTGGGCTGTTTCCATGTTTTGGCTGTTGTAAATAGTGCTGCTATGAACATCGGGGTACATGTATCTTTTCGAATTAGAGCTTTTGTCTTTTCTGGAAATATGCCCAGGAGTGGGATTGCTGGATCATATGGCAACTCTATTTTTAATTTTTTAAGGAACCTCCATAGTGTTTTCCATAGTGTCTGCACCAATTTACATTCCCACCAACAGTGTACAAGGGTTCCCTTTTCTCCACACGCTCTCCAGCATTTATTATTTGTAGACTTTTTGATGATAGCCATTCTGACTGGTGTGAGGTGATACCTCATTATAGTTTTGATTTGCATTTCTCTAATAATTAACAATGTTGAGGGCTTCCCTGGTGGCACAGTAGTTAAGAATCTGCCTGCCAATGCAGGGGACACAGGTTCAAGCCCTGGTCTGGGAAGATCCCACATGCCGAGGAGCAAGTAAGCCCGTGCACCACAACTACTGAGCCTGTGCTCTAGAGCCCGCGAGCCACAACTACTGAGCCCGTGTGCTGCAACTACTGAAGCACGTGTGCCCAGAGCCTGTGCTCCACAACAAGAGAAGCCACCACAATGAGAAGCCCATGCACCACAACCAAGAGTAGCCCCCGCTCGCCTCAATTAGAGAAGCCCGTCCGCAGCAACAAAGACCCAACACAGCCAAAATTAAATAAATACAATAAATAAATTTATAACACACAAACAAACGAAAAAACAATGTTGAGCATCTTTTCATGTGCCTGTTGGTCATCTGTATGTCTTCTCTGGAGAAATGTCTATTTAAGTCTTCTGCCCACTTTTTAATTGGGTTGTTTGTTTTTGTGATATTGAGTTTTATGAGCTGTTAGTATATTTTGGCTATTAACCCCTTGTCAGTAGCATCATTTGTAAATATTTTCTCCCATTCCGTACTTTGTCTTTTTGTTTTGTTGACGGTTTCCTTCACTGTGCAAAAGCTTTTAAGTTTGATTAGGTCCCATTTCTTTATTTTTGCTTTTATTTCTTTTGCCTTGGGAGACTGACCTAAGAAAATATTGCCACAATTTATGTCCAAGAATGTTTTGCTTATGTTCTCTTATAGGAGTTTTATGGTGGCATGTCCTGTATTTAGGTCTTTAAACCATTTTGAGTTTATTTTTGTATGTGGTGAGAGGGAGTGTTCTAATTTCACTGACGTACATGTAACTGTCCAGCTTTCCCAATACCACTTGCTAAAGATTGTCTTTTCTCCATTGTATATTCTTGCCTCCTTTGTCATTGATTAATTGACCATAGGTATGTGGGTTTATTTCTGGCTCTCTATTCTGTTCCATTGATCTATATGTCTGTTTTTGTGCCAATACCACGTTGTTTTGATTACTGTAGCTTTGTAGTATTTGACATCAGATCTTTAAATCATGCTATTTGGGAGCTGGAAGAAACCATAAAAATTACCCATATGCTTTTTCTCCCAAGGTTTTTCATCTAGCTCATGGGAGAGCTAGTGCTATACCTCCTGCAGCAATTATACTAGTTTTCAGACTTCAGTAGGAAAGGGACAGAGAAGTCACTTTTTCAAATAAAATCTTACATGGAATTCCTATATATAAAATAGATAAAAGTTGGGAATGCTCTGGTGGTCCAGTGGTTAGGACTCGGTGTTTTCACTGCCAGAGCCCGGGTTCAATACATGGCCAGGGAACTAAGATCCCACAAGTCATGCGGCGTGGCCAAACAAGAAAAAAACAAAGCAAAAAAATTAAAATAGATAAAAGTTGAGCTGATCTATATGAAACAGAGCTAAAGTTTCATTACACTGGTCTTCCTTGGTGAGTTTCCTGAGGCAGCTTCATGTAATAAAGTTTGAAAACCACCATACCAGGCTGGATGATATTTTTCCAACATTATTTCTATTGTTTGCTTGCTAAACATTTACAGGTATAGCCCCATAAGAAGATAAATTACCAAAGGCTCATCAAGCACTTCAGAAAAGGTTCTCTGAAAACACTTTGGCCAGTGAATAGCAGTATAGTAAAGCCCTGAAGATTACACACCATGGAGGCCAGCATTCTACTCTAAGTCTTGTCACAAACTCTGCGTTCCCCAAGTATATCAAATCCGGCTGGTTCATCTCTCAGTTCCCACATATGTAAAGTGGAGATCTCCATGGATAATAACAGATAATTTTAGGGCATTCATATGGACTACACCAAATGTGCCACATAATTCATTTCAAGCAAGAAATAGCTCCATAATTCATCACTCTCCCTTCTGTAGTCCATTAATCAAATCATAAGAAGTTAAACAAGCATCATGCAAACTATGCCTGTAAGTCATTACAAATTTTTCAAAATAATCCTGTTAAAAATCTAGCAGTTCCTTAATGATGGAGTCATTTATTAAATACTTATTATTTTTCAGGGAGTTACCATTCACTCATTCAAAATATATTTTATTAAATTTATTAAACCAATGGCATATATAATTTGCCACAACTGATCACTCCTTCCTTCTTAACAGATGAAGAAAGTGAGGCTCAGGAAACATAAGTAACTTATTCAAGATTACACAAGCTAGTACATACCAGAGAAGAGACCAGAACTTTGGTATATCTGACTCCAAAATCCATGCTCAAAGAAGCCTCATAAGCATTTAAGATTGGGGGAAAGGGCTTCCCTGGTGGTGCAGTGGTTGAGAGTCCACCTGCCGATGCAGGGGACATGGGTTCGTGCCCTGGTCCGGGAAGATCCCACATGCCGTGGAGCGGCTAGGCCCGTGAGCCATGGCCGCTGAGCCTGCGCGTCTGGAGCCTGTGCTCCGCGACGGGAGAGGCCACAACAGTGAGAGGCCCACATACCGCAAAAAAAAAAAAAAAAAAAAAGATTGGGGGTAAAAAAATATTTGAAATTGGGGAGTCAAACCTATAGCAAAATCCTAATAAGCCCTTTCTCGTTCGTTGGGGTCTAACCAGGAGCAGACCAACTTAATTGTACACATGCGTCTAAATAAAAACTAAAACGAAGGCTCTTGATTTTTTCCTCCAATCTGTGTGTCTTTTTCATCTTCTCCTGCTGATTTCATATCTTTAATTCTTACATGAAGAAGTAACACCTATTCATTAAGAATACTTTAATAAAATTCCCTTCCAGTGTATAAATGCACAATAACATTTTCAATGGTATATGTGGACCTAACTGGATGACATTTATTCAGCAAACATTTATTGAACACCTACCATGGGCACATATTTATACCTTAACTATATAATCCTATGTGGAAATCTTGACTTTTTAGTAGAACTGAACATTTCATGCCTCCCCAAATGAACAAGCACACTTGTACATTAGTCCAGTAACTAATAAAGGAGATAGTATGAAACAGTATGGTATTTGAAGTTAAGAGTCTTACTTCAGCCTTTTATAGATGATATATGTGCCTCTGGTATACTTGGACACATAAGAGAAATATTCCTCTCGTATACTTGGACACATAAGAGAAATATTTAACCCTTCTATTAACCAGTCTTAGCACCTCTGTAAGCAAAATGGGACTAACTCAGCTTATGGTATCATAAGAAGCATTAAATAAGGTCCCATATATGGTTATCTAGGATAGCACTGTCCAAGAAAACTTTCTATGATGATGAAAATGCTCTATATCTGTAATGTCCAATATGGTAGCCATTAGCCACATGTGGCTATTGAGCAGTTGAAATGTGGCTAATGTGACTGAGGAACCAAAGTTTTTTAAAGAAACAAAAATTTATTTCTCTTTCAAAGTCCAGGAGACTCTCACCTAGGAACTGAATTTTAAACTAAATTGAAATAAAATTTTTTATTGAAACAGTTGATTTACAATATTATATTAGTTTCAGGTATCTAACACAGGGATTCAATAGTTTTATACATTATACTCCATTTAAAGTTATTACAAAATAATGGCTATACTTCCCTGTGCTGTACAATATATCCTTGTCGCTCATTTATTTTATACATTGTAGTCTGTATCTCTTAATCCCATACTTCTATCTTGCCTCTCCTCTCTTCCCTCTCCCCACTGGTAAGCACTAGTTTGTTCTCTGTATCTGTGAATCTGTTTCTGTTTTGTTGTATACATTTGTTCTATTTTTTAGATTCCACATATAAATGATAAGAGTACTTGTCTTTCTCTGACTTATTTCACTAAGCTTAGTACCCTCTAGGTCCGTCCACATTGTTGCAAATGGCAGAATTTCATTCTTTTTTATGGCTGAGTAATATTCCATTGTGTGTGTGTGTGTGTGTGTGTGTGTGTGTGTACCATATCTTTTTTATCCATTCATCTATTGATAATTTTAATTATTTTAAATTTAATTAGCCACATATGACTAGTGGCTACCGTACTGGACTGCGTCAATCTAGAAAAAAGCCTAGCACATAATAGATGGTCAATGTTGGTTTATTTCTATTTTCCTTATCAATACCAGTATCCCACTCTTTACCAGCAAATCAGTTCAACTAAAATAGCACAACAATCTCCAATAGGAAAATAACTTATAGCTATTAAATTGTTACTTTGACCAAACAGTAAGAGCAGCATAAAAACAAAAGTGAATTTATTAATTAGGTCTATGTGCCATACACTGTGCTAACAACTTTGCATGATTACCTCATTTAATCTTTATAATAACTCTATGAAGTAGGTGCCATTATTTTATAAGTAGGGAAATTAAGCTTAGAATTTGTCCAGAGACACATAGCTAGCAAGTCAGTGGGCAAAGATTTAAACCCAGGCAGTGTAACTCCAGACACTGTGTTTAACCAACAAGCTAAACCACCTACATCTTAAAGAACCAATTTACAAAAAATTGGCAAACAGCACAGTACACAGCAAACCGGAAATCAAACAATTTGAGCTACAGACACAAAGTTACACATGCTAACTGGCTGACTTAAAGTAAGTCTCATGTGCTAACTGGTGTGACTATACAAACGTACCAAATCTAGTGACTTTTTAGTTATTAGAAAGACTGAAAAACTACCATCACCTCTCTCCCCATAATAAAATGACTGAAATATGAAACAGTATTTTAGAACTAACAATCTATTTTGACTGGAGGGTGGGGGAGCAGGGATTGGACCTAGAAGCACAAGGCAGAGGTAATCAATATTTACAAGAGCCCCATGTCACTGTCTACAAGGGATATTTATTTGTTAAGACATCAAACATTTCTGCTAGGAGATTAACCGGATTCACTACATTTGCATGAAGCACATTGCCACTCTTATCTCAATTCTAAAAGAAGCTTAACTCACTTATGTCTGTAGCATTTAAGACAAGTGTTTATTGTGCCCAAAGCTGGAATTCTTATTCCAATTCTGCTTGACAAGTCAGAGGAATATTTTACACAACAAGCCACAGCACACTCTTTACTGAATACCACAGGAAATTCTAAGTGGCAGGAAAGGTCATATGTGATTCATTTTCCTCTCTGGTGGAGAAATGAACAAAAAAGGCCACTGACTTTTCACCCAGATCAAAACAATGCATGTAAATGTGTCTCCTCTCCCCTACGCATCATGTTTCTAGCTTCTCTTCAAACTTCATAATCCTTCATATTGCACAAACCCCTTGGTCAAAGACAGAAAAAGAGATCCTATTTATTGAAGATAACTAATGAGAACCTACTGTATAGTTCAGGGAACTTGACTCAATGCTCTGTGGTGACCTAAATGGGAAGGAAATCCAAAAAAGAGAGGATATATGTATATGTATAGCTGATTCACTTTGCTGTACAGTAGAAACTACAACAACATTGTAAAGCAACTATACTCCAATAAAAATTAATTAATTTTAAAAAAGAGATTCTATTTATTGAGTTCTCAATTCAGCATTATTAGGCACTAGAAAATAAACTGCTTTAAAGATCTGTAAAAAATAACTAAAATAAACCAAAAGCCTGTACTTGTTTTGATTTCTGTCATAACTCAGCTTAATCAAGTCCAAATGGAAAAGAAAAAAAAAAAAACCTATGTTCTAGAAATATTACTGAAAAACCAAGGAGCTGTCAAGGCAGAGCAGGCAAGTAATTATGGCACCATTAGTGTAGCTTTTGCCTGACCTGCTGTGTGACCTGGAGCTAATCCCTTTGCCACTTTATGCTTTTCATTCCGTATCATTGATAGAGAATTAACTGCTATATATCTCAGCGGACTAGTGAGTAGATTAAATTATTAAGCAAAATGCTTTGGGCAAAAGTCATATGAATGTTAAATATTATGATTTACAAGCATTCATTTTCCTAGCACTCCTGCGGGGTTAGGAAGTTATCTCGATTTCATAGATGAGTAAACAGGCACAGGGGGTAAGGCCACATGGTAAAGCTCCGTTTACAAACTCCCTGTGGGAAGGGAATACACACCTTTAGCAATCATACGAACATTCTTAGCACATCCTATACAATCTTTAATACAGTCAAGCCTTTTTTTCCCCTTTCTTTCTTTCTTTTTTCATTCAATCCTTAACTTAATGTTGCATCTTTTAACATGCTGTCAATGGAACAGTGACAGCTCTAAGGTAACAACAAGGCCAGAATAAGTGAGAAAGAATAATTCTGTGTGCATAGGCAAGAAGAGCCATTGAAAGACAGTTAATCTCAAAATGAAATTTGCATTATTATTTTTAAGGTTTTATCTCTACTACCGAGTAATTCAACCATGGAAATAAGAAACATGGTTTGCTATGAAAACACTGAAAACAAATTAAAAGGCCATCACAGGGCCTTCCTGTTGGTGTACCCCATCCAAATTCTCTGCAATGTATATTCACCCCTGGGCTTTAATTAGCAACTATGCAGAAAGAAAAAACAAATCCAACAAGACTGAAAAATAACAAGTAGCAATGGTAAGGGCTCAGGAAGGCCAAATAGGGCAAAAATACTACTCGTGTGTAACAGGAACAGAAAAGAAGCACAGATTTCTCTGCTCCTAAGGCTGCTTGCTATATTGCTTACCCGACTCCGAAGATAGTCAGCCAGGTTTCGGCGAGTGAAATTAGCTGCTGCTGTGGGAGACAATTCATAACCTGGTATGAAAGATAAATAATCATATTTAAAGTGAAGCAGAAGGAATATCAGTACAAATCCTTCCACTACTCCTGTTCTTACAGCCTACCACCCTCTGGACATTCAGAGTATACACCGAATAAAGAGTACAATCATACTTCTTGTCAACGGCTGTGAAATAGCTAGTTAGTACTGGCAGTAATTACTGTTCATAAAACAGAACCACGGTAATTATTCTACAGTGAGATCAAATTCATAGCCTTGCTCAAGCTATTCCTTCATCAACAGACTGTGGTTTCCTCTGTAGAAGGAAAGAGGTACAAATACACAGGTGTTGGAAAAAAAGAAAGAGGTCTTGAGATGACAACTTTTAAAATTTATATAAAAAGGAATATCGGGAAAAGAGAGGCTGGAAATTAGGATAGCCTCAGAGACATAACTTTATACGGTTTTCTTTTCTTTAAAAAAAAAGACATTTTATTAAGAAGTGTAATATTTTCAAAAGTACAAGCCACAGGGAAAAAATGTTTCTATCACTATCTACAATATTTTAAAAATAGAGGATCTCGGGCTTCCCTGGTGGCGCAGTGGTTGAGGGTCCGCCTGCCAATGCAGGGGACATGGGTTCATGCCCCGGTCCGGGAAGATCCCACATGCCGCAGAGCGGCTAGGCCCGTGAGCCATGGCCGGTGAGCCTGCCCGTCCAGAGCCTGTGCTCTGCCACGGGAGAGGCCACAACAGTGAGAGGCCTGCGTACCGCAAAAAAAAAAAAAAAAAAAAAAAGAGAGGATCTCCAGCATAAAACCTCTAAATAAAGTTGTAATGCCAGCAAAAGTACAGCCCAGAGGAATGGCGTCAGGTGTGCATTAACAATGCACTCACTTTGGGAATTAATTCCCCAGTAAAATGGGGCTAGTGCCAAAAGACACAAGAATGACCCACAACTCAGTAGACCCACACAGAATATGCCAGTTTGGAAAGAGAGCATGTGGTTATTTCCTACAACATTCCAAACACCAGTGTCACAGCAGGTAAGATGTAGATTAAAATTCTAACAAATATTTATACAACAGCTACTGTGTTTCAGGGTCTATGCTAGGTGCTTTCACATACAATACTGAATTTCATCCTTATAAAAAGTCTACTAGTACATGTTAAACTATAATGGAAGCAATTCTGAATAAGCAGGAATGCTTTTCAATTCTCTACCTAACCCTCTATAAACTAAGGATTTGACAATTATCTTAAAGGCAGAACGTCTGATGCCTGATCATCTGCATACAGATTTTTCTTTCTTTCCCTTATTTTGGCTCAGTTCTTAAATTTTAATACGCATAAGAGTTACTGTGTAAGGATACATGCAAAAAACTATACTTGACAGGTAACTTAAGGGTTTTTTTTTTTTTGGCTGCACCACACAGCATATGGGATCTTAGTTCCCCGACCAGGGATCGAACCCATGCTCCCTGCATTGGAAGCGTGGAGTCTTAACCACTGGACCACCAGGGAAGTCCCCCGCTTAAGGGGTTTAGTCATATACAATTTTTAGTATATGACTTACCTTAATTTTAGTCACATACAATTTTTGTTTTATGCACTGACTTTAGACCCTGACAGCTACGTAACAGAACCTCTCTTGTTTATTCCTTCTCCCTCTCCTGGGACAGGACAGTGAAGTATTGCTCTACTGACTGTACTTCAGAAACACGGGCATCCTTCGCAGGCCACGCAGGCAATAAGTAGAGTCATTAAAAAATAATTATTAAACTATTCTAAACTTGCTTAAACCTAAACACCATGTACTTTAGGTTCCTGAATGGCAGGAACTGAACCATATTCATCTTTGAATTCTCTGTGGTACTAGGCAGAGTGCTTAACATAGATGAGGCCCTCAAAAATATTTACAGAATTTAATGCATGATGCTAAGTCTGCTGCCTAAAAAACTATACAAATAGATCATATCTAGTCATTTTACACATACAATTATATTCAAATTAAGCTCCTTCACAGTGCCACATTATAGCAGTGCTGTGTATAACAGTATTATTGCACTGTGAAGTAAGTAACTGGAAGGAAGGTTCTTTCTGCTGGAGCATCACTATACACTTCCCTGGATCAGAGGGCTAGTGGCTAGTATTATTTCACAGGGAGGCTTTCCCAGTGGATAAGAGTTCATTAGCCGCAGAGAGAGCTCACAAAATATCTCACAAAAATCCTAATTATCTCCCTAGACAAGAACCTACCAGAGAGGCAAGGCAGAACCCTTTTATGACACAGTAAATCTCCTACAATTACACAGAGTTTAAATTTTGTTTAAAAACAAATATGCATTTTCATACATATTATTCATTAATATTATTATAATACCATTTTATTTGTTTGTTTGTTTGTTTTTTGGCCATGCCACACGGCTTGCAGGATCTTAGTTCCTCAACCAGGGATTGAACCCGTGCCCCCTGCAATGGAAGCATGGAGCCCTAACCACTGGACTGCCAGGGAATTCCCAATAATGCCATTTTAGAGATAAGGAAAATAAAGGTTCAGAGAGGATAAGTGATTTGTCACATTAAGTTTAACTTAGGTCTTTTAGCTCTGAGATTTCAGATATACTTTAGCTCAAATCACATTCTCTAAAACTTAAAAAGTCTGATATTAACATGCTCATTTTTCAAGATGGTATTAGCTTTATCCCCCAAGTATTAGTGTTGTAATGGTTCTCTTTTCTGCTCTGGGATTTTTGTAGAAAATCTTTAGGATCAGAAGGAGGATCTAGCTAAGGCTTCAAAAATAAGAAGACTCAAATAAAAATAAGACCACATTGGTTTGCTCATGTATAGAACTGTAGAGAATATCCTCTTTCAATACAAATTTAAAGACAAACCCACCAAAGCCATTTTCTAAGTATTACCCACCATTTCGCATCTTATAGAGCTGCACGTTTTTCTGAATATATTCTGCAAACTGTACAGTGTCTCCAGCCTCTCCAACACATAGGAGTAAGATTTTTTCACTCATCTTAAACATCTTGTCATGATCTGCTCAAAATAAAAAACACACACTGTTAGAAACTGCCTTATCAGAAATTTATTCTTATTACACAGGCAACCATAAACAGGTTTAACAATTACTATACTGAATAATTTTATGAATCACTGTTTTTAGAAGACTTTAATGGGCAACTGTATCAATTACTCTTACTCTGCATGTTAAATTCATCTGCATATTTTATTACTATCAATTTCAGCTGGAGAATATATGTAAAAGCTGATAACTGAAAATATACATAAAAACATCAAGGCACTTGAAATACAATGAACAACAATTAAAGAAACTGAAGGAATCAAGCCAATGGCCATTATCTTTAGGCTCATGATTACAAAGCCCTGAAATGTCTCT
Organism: Delphinapterus leucas; assembly: GCF_059928025.1. Classification (NCBI taxonomy): domain Eukaryota; kingdom Metazoa; phylum Chordata; class Mammalia; order Artiodactyla; family Monodontidae; genus Delphinapterus; species Delphinapterus leucas. The sequence continues at coordinate 162,049,642 of NC_143129.1, read as the reverse complement.
ACAAATACAAATGTTAATTATTACATATACACATACAAAAACATATATGAAAACTACCGGTGCTACAATTAAGGAACCATGTCAAGAAAGAACAAAAAATCAACTGAGAATATAAATCACCATAGAAAGTAAACCAACTCCATTTCCAAAGCAAAGAGAAAGTTAAAATGAATGCCAAAGCAAAAATTCTAACAAATATTGTAATACTAAGCTATTTAAAAACACCTCAAAAAACCCAATGCTCTAATCTTATCTAACTGAACCAGACTCATTCAGATTAAACAGATAAATAAATATTCAGATAGCAATTAATGCCCAAGGAAGAAAACTCCATATTCAGTCTGTAGCTTCAGAAAAAGGCTAAATCTCCCTATCTTACTCTCACTTTCACTTTTCATTTTTCAAATAGTGCTGAATAATCTTCCCTGGGAGACATGCTTCCTGTTTGAAAGCTTCTGAAATGTCAAAATCTCTTAATAGGATTTTAAAAACAGAATGCTACAGTTAAGTACTTTACAAGTGTTTGAGAGTTGTAGATACCAGTAATTTGGTTTCCTAGACTTTGCGGGGGGGGGGGGGGGGGGACCACATAAAATGTGCCTGTAGATAGTATCAAATTGCCTTGAAACTCCTAAATAAACACACTTTTATTTGTTATAGGCTACAGGAGACTTAGAGACTATTAATTTGCAAAACTGTTTATGACAGAAAAAAATTCACTTATAAATATATTATCTATGCAAAGAAAAAGAACCAAAAGAGAATTAGATGCCACTGGCATCTGAGTTCTTGCCAGTGGCAAAAGTACAGGCAATTTTTATTTCCTTCATTATGCTTATGAGTATTTCCTAAAATGTCTATACTTAATATGCATCATCTTTGTAAGAAAATATTACTTAATAAGTTTATTACCATAATGAGAAAAAAAGCTGTTCTTATTTCAGGGGGGCGGGGGGAGCTTGTTTACAAAGAATTTATGTTACAATTAGAAGAAATGCTAAATTTTGAGACACTAAACTGTTCAATTTTAAAATGAACTTAATTCAAGGCCAAAAGTGTTTTTTAAACATCTATTGTGTGGCCAGTGACTGGTGAAGGGGGATATAAAAAAAAAAAAGTGATAGATGCTAATTACTCCTTGAGTTATGCAGGAAATAGCCTATGTAGCTCTAGGAAATTTCTGATCCTTGACAAAGAACTTAAAAGATCCACATACATGATACAAACGGACAACAAAATAAGCAACATGAGTGTACAATACTCGAGACTGGAACCCAATAGACCTTGGTTATAATCTGGGTTCAGCACTCTGAACTCGGGCAAATTATTTGCCCTTTCTAAGCCAGTTTCCAAGTGTGTAACATGGTAATACTATCACTTACACCTGCCTAACTCATAGGTGGGGAAAACTGTACATGTACAATATTATCATACTCAGTGTGAGACAATGTAGTTCAGATTATACATGTTACAGGAATTCAGAAAAAAGAGCAATCTGTGTGGGCTGAGGTACTGCAATTTAAAAGCAATCCTATACAGGCCAGAAGAGAAATGAAATGTGGCATATAACCAAACTGAAGAATTGTGCCATTTTAATAAGCAAGCAATCTCTGGGAAATATCTCCTCTATAGTATCAAAATATCTTACAAAGTGACAAACCAAAAAACTGATTGGAAGTATCACTCTCATTTTATACCTGGAGAAAAATGAATCTCAAAAGGTTATTCATTTTCAGCATTCTTGCCTACTCTACACAGTTCCTTCATGAAAAGAAAGGTAGGAAAAAGTCCTCATGCTACTCCAAAGCTTCTACCATAAACATTTTCCCCCCCCCCCAGTATCCAGGCCTCTCACTGTTGTGGCCTCTCCCGTTGCGGAGCACAGGCTCCGGACGCGCAGGCTCAGCGGCCATGGCTCACGGGCCTAGCCACTCAGCGGCATGTGGGATCTTCCCGGACCGGGGCACGAACCCATGTCCCCTGCATCGGCAGGCGGACTCTCTACCACTGCGCCATCAGGGAAGCCCCATAAACATTTTTATATCGTAAAACACTATAGGGAAAATCAGAGCTGAGTACAGTTATTTCCAACCATTTTCAAGAACTAGCTCAAATTCATCTTTCTTCTATAGACCACAGTGATTTCTTTTCTCTGAATACCATAAGGATTTACTTTTGAAACCACTGATTTAAAAATTAACCTAATACTTACTAGTGATACTTCTTTCATCATATAAAATCATCTTGTAGTATTTATTTCATGTTTTTTTAATGTCTTAGATACCTTTATGGATTATACCCAATACACTGCATACCCTATAACACCTAGAAGTACTGTGTATGTAGGTAGGCTTAAAACACATTTTATTTTTCAAAATGATTTCATATTCATTAATGTGATGAAACAGAACACCTATAAATGTACTGACTTTGTTATAGCTCTATCTAGACACTACTGCATGCTCAACTCACTTGCATGTCAAAGGTCTTAATATTCAAAATAATGGACAGATTTACCCTCAAAAAAACAAATTGACTCTTTTGGAAAACATGGTTTACAAATAAAACTTCTACAAACTAATCATGGAATTTCATAATCTGACTTGAGGAACAATCCATACCATAAATGTTTTAAAATTTAATAATTTTTCTTTCTTTAAGCCCAAAATGAACTGTTATCTGCTCTCAAAGCTTCCCCTAGTCTCTACAACTAGAATCTCTTCTTCCTCTGGAGTACCTAAAAACAACTCTGCTTCCTCTGCACTACCTGAGAAGCTTGATTGTACTTTTCATATGCAGCATCATTTTCTAGCTTGTGTCATAATTATCTGTACTAATATCTGAATCCCTTATTAAACTGTAACTTCTAAGATAAGGACCACATCTTATTCTTCTTTGCATCCCTTTAGCACCTAGCACTGTAATGGACACATAGGTGCCCAAAACCTATTTATCAAATGAACATTAAATCATCTGAGCCAAAGTATAATACTCTTTTAACAGCAGTATGCCTATGATCAATCACGAAAACTCACTCTTCAATTCCACAGATCAGCAACCAAAATCTTTTTTAAATTATTTATTGAGTACTGACTGTAGGGAGACAGTATAGTATAGCAGTTATGGCAAAAGATATGGAGTCAAACTGCATAGGTTTGAACCTGGGTTCTGCCACTTGTGGCCTTAGGCAAGTTTCTTAACCTCTATGCCTCAGAACTGTCATCTGTAAAGTGGCAATGTAATAGCACCCATTTCAAAAGGGTAAATGAATTAATGTAAACTGCTTAAAATAATACATACATAAGTGCTTAGTATGTTTACTACTAAGTATTTGTCATGGTGTTAAACATTTGCACAAAACTTTTTCACTCAATCCTCCCAACAAGCTTTTGAGGTTGGTATTACTAACCCGATTTAGCAGATGAGGAAATCTGGGCACTGAGAAAAAACTTGTACAAAGTCATAAAGCAAGTAAGTGACAGGGCTCCTGTTTCCTAACTCCCCTAGCTACATAAATGTAAGGAAAACTAGGCAGCCAGTGCCCTGGAAAAGAAGGATCAGAGCTAAGACTCGGGAAGATACAGGCCGCGGAAGGCAAATGCCAGGTTTCTAGCCCCACAGTCTCTCACTCTCCCCAAGATCCCACCTTATGCTGCCAGCAAACTAACGTCATCAGCCCGACAACAGGAAATTTATCAGGGATTAGGGGATCTAGGAATCCTGGAGCCAGGCTGGCGCTTAGACACTTCAAAACTTAATTCCCTTAAGCAACTCTCGCCCAGCAAGCATACAGCAAAAGCCAGAGAAGAGTACTGACCCAGGAGCCCTGGGAGGAGCGAAAGTCAAGGCCCTAAACTTGTCTTCCTGTTTCCTAATTCTAAAACTAAGCAAGTGCAGACCAGGGCAGTCAGGGTTCCACCTCCCAGACCTCCCTGGTACTCACCCAACCGCCCCCCCACGAACTCCTCCCGGCTGCCCCTATACCCAGGCCCGGGCCTCCCCTGTTTCCTCTCACCGTCCTTCATCTGGACAATATTGCTAGCGGCCACCCGGTCGGAGGCGACAAGGACATAGTCAGGGCCCTGGATGCCGATGAGGTACTCCATGGTGGCAGGAGGCCGGGGACTGCAGGTTCAATGGAGCCCGGGACTGGCGGGCTTCTCGGCCTCACCGGTGAGACAGCACAACCGAGCGAAGATCCGCGCGACGCAGACCTCGCTAGCGTCCCGGCCAACGGCGCTCTCGGATGACGTACAACTGTCGCGAGAGTTTGGAAAGTGGGCGTGTGTGAAAAATCTTTCCTCGCCTCTTGGCCCTGTCCAGGTCTCTTGCAATCCCGGCAGTACAGATCACTTCACTTACGTAATGCCTAGTTTCTTTATTTATAACTGAGAGTTTAAAACTCGCTTGAGGAGGGAATCATGCACTATATGTAAAGTGCCGAGCACACGTGTGTGCCAAAAGGCATGCGTCTCTGGATGGCCGTTTCCCTTCGATGCTCGGTAAAATATCGCCAGAAACCCCTTCCCTGCAAGCTAGTAGGAAAAATAAAAACGTGAAAGGACCCCTTTTTACATGTTACATAAAAGTAAAATATGAATGCGTTAAAGATCTAAGCATGAAGACTAAAATCGTAAAAGATCTTTTTATGATGTTCCAACCTCAAATTGTATGTAGTTGCTACCTCTGGTGACGGTGATTTGAAGGAAGCACTTTCACTTTTTATTTTGTACACATCTGTATTATTTGAATGTTTCACAATGCTCACGTATTACTCATATTTTAATAGGAAAAAGCACAGCCATCCCTTTATATGTTGCAGACATTCCGGGGAAAGCTGATATATTCCATGATTAGTTTCTGACATTTGAATGGTTTCACAATTGAGTCTTCATACTAGCCATACTAGCTGCCTCAGAAATGGAAAACCGGTTGCAATTGTATCTCCAGACACAACCGTGCAATTCACTTGCTTCTGCAGAAATGTGTAGTCCTTACTCCCTTCTGAATGTTTCTTCCAGCTCTCTGCCCATGAAGGAACACAGAGCCTGAGGAGTTTGGGGCAGCCCATCTATCACGGGATGATGCCAGAGGCAAGTGAGGTCATTAAGTCAAGCATTCCACTATGAACACAGATGCATCCATCATCCTAGAAAGATCCTTTTTTAAACACCACTGGGAAAGAAGACTCTCAAGCCTCTCTCCCTTTCTCTTTCTCTTTCTCTGTCATTTTGCTTGCTTTTTACAATTGCAAAAATTACATAGTTATACTATACACACACACACACAAAAAAATAATACAAAAGCGAAGAGTGAAATATTTCTCCTCCCACTCGAGGTAACTACTCACCAAATGTCTGTATCCTTCCAGACCTTTTTTCCTTTGTATATACCGAAATTCATTCATTCATTCATAAAGGCTGCAGAATTCTGAATTGGAAAATCTAATTTTTAAAAAGGACCCAAGTTGGGCTTCCCTGGTGGCACAGTGGTTGGGAGTCCGCCTGCCGATGCAGGGGACACGGGTTCGTGCCCCGGTCCGCGAAGACCCCACATGCGGTGGAGTGCCTAGGCCTGTGAGCCATGGCCGCTGAGCCTGCGTGTCCGGAGCCTGTGCTCCGCAATGGGAGAGGCCACAACAGTGAGAAGCCCACATACCGCAAAAAAAAAAAAAAAAAGGACCCAAGTATCTTTTAAACCGGCTCTTTCCTCCTCCTCCCCAGGATTCTTGAAATCCCCTCTAGCTAAGTCAAACTAAAGATTCTCTAACTTCTCATTAATATAAAAGAAAGTAGATTTTCAAGACATAACTTGTTCTATTTTACTAAGAATTAGGGAGAATCCCTCCTTCAATTAAAGTCTTAGAATAACCAAACCTTAGATTAGAAAAAGTGTCTGTGGAGGTTCCAGAAACAGCATGATGTAGTCAGTTTTTCTGTAAAGGGCCAGATAGTAAATATTTTGGGCTTTGTAGGCCATAAGGTATCTGCCACAACTACTCAATGATGCCATTGTAGTGCAAAAGCAGCCATAGCCAATATATAAATCAGTGAACATGCAATGTTCCAATAAAACTTTATTTACAAAAACAGGTGAGGGGGAGAGGTGGATTTGGCTCATGCAACATAGTTTTCAGACCCCTGAAGTAGTGGGAGACCTGTAAATCAACAAATAACTCTGGTCCCAGCTCCACCTCTTCCAACCTTGGTGCAAAATTCATTGAGCCTCAGTTTCCTTATTTATAAAAGGAACATTTAGGAGAGAGATTTGCTTTGTATTTCTCTTGAGATGGGAAGGAGTTGCAGGTTTGGTTGGCTCCATGAGTATAAGAAATCATATCCTGCTCCTTCATGAATGCTGGGAAGTTTAGCAGGACCATAAAGAAGAATGACCACATTGTACCTAGGGAATGTGGCCATACTACGGGAGGCTACCAGCCTTGCCAAGACTCCCAAGCTTGACATGGAAGCATCAGCACACCCCATACTCAAAAGACTCTGTGAGCTTAGATAGTAAGGTTGGGACAAAGATAGACTGGAGATCAGTGGCCCACCCCTAAATATTCAGAGATGTTAATGTATCAGATACTGTTGATGCCCTGCCCATAACCTTTTTACCTACTTATGGTAGCTGCCATCCCCTAGCTGCTGTAAATCTTGATTAATAAAAACTCACAGCTTTGCCCTTCTTCAGAGAATTTCCCTTAACCACATGAGAAGCATCTTCGCCTGCGAGGCTATGCACCTATTCCCACTCCCCAGCCATTGACTGACTGACACAGGGATAAAAGGTCAATTCCCTTAACTTAAAGTGGGATATAATTTGTCCTCCAGAGTTTCCCTGTGGATCAGTCTAAAGCTAAGCTCCACCCAAGACCACATTCTTGCTTAGCTTTATTCCCTGCCCTATCTTGCTTCTGTTACTCCCCTTCTCCTACTACAGAAGCTAAAAGGAATTCTTTAGCAGATATTAATGTTAACAAGCTGCTGTGTCTAAAGTCCTTAGGCAAGAATCTCTTATAGAACAGAAAAACAAAATTATGGAGAGGTTCACATATTACATCATAGGTACACAAAATCTGGCCCCCAACTTCATATTTTACATCAATTAACATCACAGGGAAATGGAACAATTTACATCTAAGCTAAAAGAAAACACAGCCTGGCTATCTAAGGTAGACTCAAGGAGTTGTTTGAACATGTTTTCTTGGTAAGGCCTGAGAAATCTTGGATCACATTTCTCCAGTGACTTCAAAATTCCTTTTATGAGTTTTGGCTGAGGGAAAATCAAAAGGGAAAACAGAATTTAAAAGTTCCCACATTATTATGAAAAGACTGATTGTTTTCTGAGGTGATGGTATCAAGCAAGAATCTGTTTCAAACCTGTCTAATCAATAAATGAGAGTTCTATACCCTTGGTAACAAATCACCAGAATGTTTTTTTTAATCAATCAATATTGATATATCAATTACCTAATGCACATGTTTTTGCAAGCCAACCACTCAGTGACAACTCCTTATCTCTAAAAGTCAGCCAATCAAGATCTGACTGATTCCAATGAACATACTTCTGAATGCCAACTAATGAACAGACTCACCCAAGTAACCACACTTATTAGGATTATGTCAACCCCCTCATGCCTCTGAAAATCCACCCATCTCTGAATTCCATGCTTTCCCAAAACTCTAAGATCAGAAGTCTGCTCTTCTTGGAGAAACTAAGCCTGATAAGCATGTACTTAAGTAAGCAATACATTAAGCTTTGTATTTTTTGTTTTAGATGTTGATTGGTGGTCTCATCTATCGACATGTGGAGGGTCTCTAGCTCTGAGTGGGTCCAGAACAAGAAAGTGCTCTTCAGCAGTGTCAAGCTACAATATAAGCAGCCTGGCTACTTGGGCCATTTGCTCTCAGTTGACTGCATGTTACTAGAGTTGTCTTTGGTAAAGAAATATGCCATCTGGAACTTCTGTTAATCCACAGTGGGAGAGTTGTAGCTCAGACCTCTATGATTCTAGAGCAAGGGCATACCATCTTGGTAGAAGTGTCTGATCATAGGACATCAAATGACCATATAGTTAGAACTTCTCATTATGACCTGAGTTCTATCTAACCCCCCAGATTATAAGGTGAAGTGGGCCCAGCAGTAACACATCATAAAATGAAAGTGATACATCTAGGATCACGTCTGAGCAGGTCCAGAGATCACAAGTAAACTGCACAAATAGTTGGCAGGGATAATTGATCCTAATCATCATGAGGGGATAGGGCTGCTGCTACATAATGAGGGCACAGAGGAATACGTTTAGCACTCAGGTGATCTACTGGGGCATCTCTTGGTACTCCTATGCCCAGTTGAACTATAAGTGGGCAATTATAGCAACCATGGCCTGGTAAGGGTCTGGTGACCAGGAGACCAGACACCTTAGAAATGAGAGTGTGGACGTGTATCAAATTATCACATTATACACCTTAGACTTAAACAATATTATATGTCAATTATATCTCAATGAAGCTGGAGGTAAAAAGAAATTAGGATGTGGGTCAACTTACCAGGTAAGCCAAAGGGGAGGGAGATCTAAAATGAGTGGTGGTGGGACTTCCCTGGTAGCACAAGTGGTTAAGAACCTGCCTGCCAATGCAGGGGTCATGGGCTCACGCCCTGGTCCGGGAAGATCCCACATGCTGCCTAGCAACTAAGCCTGTGCGCCACAACTACTGAGCCTGCGCTCTAGAGCCCATGAGCCACAACTACTGAAGCCAGCGTGCCTGGAGCCATGCTCCACAACAAGAGAAGCTACCGCAATGAGAAGCCTGTGCACGGCAACGAAGAGTAGCCCCCGCTCGCCGCAGCTAGAGAAAGCCCGCATGCAGCAATGAAGACCCAACACAGCGAAAATAATAATAATAATAATTTTTAAAATTTTTAATAATAATAAAAAATAAAATGAGTGGTGGTAGAGGGAGATGATGACTGTCAGTTACAGCTCATGGACCAAATGCAGCAACAGGGGCTGTCGTTCATTCCACTAACCCTCCTCTTGTAAGTTTCCTCAGATTTGTGACCAACCAGGGTCCTGGAGAAGCTATGCCTGGACAGAGTGAAATTAATATGAGAAGAAAGTGGAGCTGACTGGGGCAAGGGGTGGACTATAGAGGCTTTATTAGGGTAAACATCCCCCAGCTATCTTGGTTAATAACAACTCACAGCTGCTGTATTAATTTGCTTGCGCTACAGTACAAAATATTACGGCCCGGGTGGCTTAAACAACAGAAATTTATTTTCTCACTTCTGGAAGCTAATAAGTCCAAGATCAAGGTGCCAACATGGTTCAGTTCCCGGTGAGAGCTCTTTTTCAGGGTTACAGATGGCTGACTTCTCACTGTCTCCTTACATGGCCTTTCCTCTGTGTGGAGAGAGAATCTTCCTCTTCTCTTCTTATAAGACCTCTCAGCCCATCATGAAGGCAAACACTCGTGACCTAATCTAACCCTAATTACCTCCGTGCAAAGGTTCTGTCTCCAAGTATAATCACATTGGGGGTTAGGGCTTTAACATATGAATTTTGTGGGGGACACAAACATTCAGCCCAGAACAGCTGCCCTCTCTTCTAGAGAACTGTCTTCCCCTCACTCGGGAGGCTGCATCCCACCTTGAGCAATAACTCATTGACACAGGGATAAAAAAGACTGGCTCTTTTGCCTCAATGGGTAACTAATTCTGAGTTCTATTTTGTGCTCCAGAGCTTTCTTGTAGAATCAGCTGAGACCACATTCTTTCCAGCTCTTTACTCTCTGTCCCATCCTGCTTCTCTCACACCCTCTCTCCAGAAATCACTCCCCAAATAAGTCACTTGAACAAGAATCCCTGTCTCAGACTCTGCTTCTAGGAAACCTAATCCAAGCCGCTGTACATTGCTCAGAATTTTTGTGTGGTCTTAGGGAGAGGGAGAGTCCCCAAAAACATTTCTGAAATTGAATTTCTTATTAACCAGGGTGAGTGAGGGCTCACGTGATATTTATCTAATGTAGAAAAATGCACCACTTCTTACGTGTGACAGTTGTAGGGTAAAATTCACACCCATTACAGGTGTATATCTCTTGTCCTGTGGTTTGCACCACACCCCTTCCAGCAGATGAATTTATTTTGAACAAGGTACATCCTTCCGTTGCCAGATGCAAGTCAGTACTTTTAAAACAATCCACAATGTGATAGGAAACTGTCTCTTAATAGCAAGGCACCATCTACCAGAACCATGCTTAACTAAATGACTGTCCCCCTCTTCAGTCTTCCATGTTTCCTGTTTCATTTGCTTCTGCCAGTCAGAGCCCGTTCCCTTGGTACATTCTGACTGACCTTCAGTGACTGTAGCTTCCCCTTTGGCCCTACCTTTGCCTCATAGGTTGGTCGCGATATTCAGCCACTGATATTCATTAGTTATCTTTGGCTTCACCTCTCAATGATGACCTTGCCTCCTTGATTACATCTGACATATGCTCCCTGCCCCTCTGGAATGGGCCCTGATACTCCCAAGGTTCTGGGCTTATCAGGCCCACTCTGTATAAACCACTCTCTTACACATTCAAGTCCCATTCTTCTCAGCCTTGGTGGTACCTCTGAGGTTGTCCACCCCAGATGGATAAATATGTCATTTAAATAGTTCATTTTTTGTCATCCATATTTTATTGATGATTAGACACTTGAAATCATAAGCAGCATTTCTAAATCCTCGTCCTTTTCTACAAGGCACCTTTCTATATCACATCTTTGGCCTTCATGGTATCTACTTTTACTTCAGCCTGGATGTTCATCTCTCCTCATCACATTTCTGTTTAGCACCTTCTGCATCAGGTCAGGAAGATTTCTTCCAAACACATGTTTCCATAAAATGGTCTCTATGCTTTTACCACTGATGTTTGTCACGTTCCAGAAAACTCAATTCCTCCAACTTGGATAGACAGTGCAAATGGTGGTTAAAAGCTTATATTTAGAAATAAAACAAACCCAAGTTTCAATCCTGGCTCTACCACTTACTAGCTGGATCATCTTGACCAAGATGTTCAACTTTTTTGAGTCTTAATTTCATTACCTATAAAATGGGGAATGAACGTGATAGCATTTAGAGAGTTGTTGTGAGGATGAAATGAGATAAAACAAAGTGTTTAGCCTAGTGTCTGGCATACAGTATGCATTTAATAAATGATATCATTATTACGTATTCACCATCTTCAAAGTTAGCTGTTCAAGTCCCAGAGCTGTCTGGTAGTTATGCAAATGGCCAATCAATGCATAGTAAGAACTATCCATCAGGGCTTCCCTGGTGGCACAGTGGTTGAGAGTCCACCTGCCGATGCAGGGGACGCGGGTTCGTGCCCCGGTCTGGGAAGATCCCACATGCCGTGGAGCGGCTGGGCCCGTGAGCCATGGCCGCTGAGCCTGCGCATCCGGAGCCTGTGCTCCACAACGGGAGAGGCCACAACAGTGAGAGGGCCGCGTACCGTAAAAAAAAAAAAAAAAAAAAAGAACTATCCATCAGAGCCATTCACCACTGTGGGAGGTGGATGTACCAAGGATGTACCAGAAGGAAGTTCATTACAGGAGAGGTTAGGCCAGAGGGGAGTCAGTCCAGACAGAATGCAGGGTACCAAACCAAAGCATCGAAGGCAGAAGGCAGCCCACCCAAGCCTCAACTGGAGAGGAAGGGCAGGGGAGAAGGCCAGGGATGAATGAGGGTATGTTTGGGGTAAACAGAGAAAAATTAAAGTACAAATGGGTGAACTGCACGGATTTGGAATGAAAACCCCAAAAAGCAATGTCCTTCCTGGGCAAGATACCCTGAGGTGATAGAAGCAATCTTAGAGAAAAAGATGCAGGACAGATAAGAACCTTCTCAAACTTCAAATTCTCTTTCCTGCTTCCCCACTACTGACCTGGGAAAAAGAAGTTTCGCTTTCAGTTAGAAGGCTTTGGGATGGAGCCAGTCCTAGGGAAGAGGTTAAATTAAAAATAAGGAACCTAGGGATCGGACAAACTCTATGAATACATCTTGTGCTCCAGGCCTTAGCATCTCCGTCTGGAAAGAAAGAATTTTTCCTGGAAAATCTCCCATACCTCCCCGTCCCTGGGTTGTGTGATTGGCCTAAAACACAAACACCAGGGCTGGCTGGTGCTTTCAGCAACAGGCTCCAGCATCCTGGAAGCTGTCAGACAAATGACACCTTTCTCCTCCTTGCATTACCCCCAGGGACCAAAGTGGTCACATCTGCTGATGGCCAAAAACACAACTCTTCTTTTAGGTCCCACAGGAGCTGACGCAGCCCCAGTAGAATTGAAGTGGTCCATGATCAGAGACCTGTTGCTGTCTTGTACTGTCTGAAACTGACAGCACCAAGCATGCCACTGGCACATAATTTCTATTTACCACCTATAACTGTTTTAACCTCTTGCCCAGAGGACGGGGAGAGGACCTGATGACTTTTAGAGAATTCCAGTGACCCAAGAAGCCTGTAATCATTAAATACAGCGATTCTGGGATCCTTTAGGAAAAGTCATAGAGGACTTATGAGAATTCTGCATAAACATCAGAAGTATCATTTGTGCCATCTGATTTTTCGTCCCCAAGGAGATTAAACAGAATCAGGAAGCCTGGTGTATCTCCTCCCAGGGCTTGGAAAAATAAAGGAATTCAGGACCATGTTAAGCTCTGCCTTACCTGTCCCCCTCCCATTCTCATCCCAAATCCATCTTCCACCTGGAGCCCACCCCTAACTATCCCATCACCCACTCAGGCTCTGAGTCAATGAAAGTTGATGAGCTCTCTTGATTAGGGCCCTTTAATCTAATGGTTCCTGCTCCAAAGCACCCTCTTCTATATTCCTGCTCTCTGATATATCTAGGGCTTTGGACTGTGGAGACAAGAGTAAGATACCAATGTGCCCTGACTCCAGCTACCCAGAACTGATGTTTGGATTGTTGAGACTCTGGGCTAAAAGCCCTTCCTGAGCCTGGTCCTCCTTGCTGCTCATCTTCTGAAAGCATTTGCTTCCCTGATGCTTCTCCTGCCATGAGGAAGTATGGCAGGCCAACTTGCTGCTGGCACCTGCCACACTGTAGCATAACACAAACACCAATGGCAGAAATAATCACAGTGACAACGGCTTGGTCTACACGCAGAAGGTACTTGTCATCTCCCCAGGAGCCTCTTGGCCTAGGGCTCAACTGTGATGATGTACCTGGCCCCTGGCCCACACTGTCATAGGCACACACCAGATTCACACACTGAATGGTTGACATTATCATTACTGTCAGCACCATTCTTGATAACTATTCATTTATTCCTGCGAAACACATTTGCTGAGGACAAACTGCCTGCCAGGTACTGTGCAAGATTCTAAAGGAGCTACAAAGACGAACAGTTTCAAGGAGGAGGCACCAGAGAAGAGAGAGATCAACAAATAATTCCAATATAGGGTTGTACAGATGGCTGTTGTAGGTGGATGGATTCTCAGTGCCTAGAAAAATGATTGGCCATAGTGAGTGCTCAATAAATATGTTTCAATGAAGAATAAATAAATGAGTGAATGGATTGATTGATTAATTAATTAACTGGTTAAGAACATGGAGTCTAGATTCAGAGTGCCTGGGTCTGAATACCAACTCTGTGTGGTTTGGGACAGGTTACTTGACTTCTCTATGCCTTAGTTCCCTTATCTGTAAAATGGGTTAATAACAGTACCTTCCTTATGGGGGTGTTGTAAAGATTATTGTAAGGTGTTTAGAACATAGCACTATTACTGCATAAGTAGTAACACACAACACTACATAAGTGTTTGGTAAGTAAAAACAACTGGCTAAGATCTCATCAAGTTGACAGGGTAGAAAGTCAAGGGTGTAAAGAAAAACATTCCAAACAATGTGATGGTATTGAGGTTTCCAACAGATGGCATCTTCAAGAAATGTTTCCACTAAAGGGAACATCCTAAAGGGAGGCACTGCTTTTAAAGCAAGAGCATGACTCAGTCAAGGATGCATTTGAGAAAAGTTGTTGTGGCTGTTGTGAAGAGGAAGAATTGGAGGGAAAGAGACTTGACCCCAGAAGACCAATGAGGGGGCTGTTAGCATCACCCGGTGGGAAACAATGCAGTCAGGACAGAGGCTGATAAGGAAGGCATGGATGTGAGAAAACTTCTGAATCAGAGCAGCTGGCGATAAATGCTCTGGAAGAAAAAGAAGCAAGAGCAAAGTCAGAAGATGCAGGCCCTGGGCTGGGCAGCCCGCTCTTTGAGGCATTTGCCAAGCAGCTATCCATGTGAGTGACTTAGCATCTCTCACCAGGAAGCTCTCTGGAGAGCTCAGCATGCAGGCAGGTCTGGGGAGTTCAGATGGCTGTGCAGAGCCCAGGGTAGGATGAGCAGTGGCCAGGGCTCCTTTCCAGTACCCTGGACCCAAGTTTTGTGCACTGCTTTGGCTCCAGAGGTAGCTGATGAAGTGCTCCGCTCTTCATGACCTGTTAAATCTGCTCAGCTTCCTGGCTCTCATCTGGGGAAATGGGCCCAGGTGAGACCAGGGGAACTGATGCAGATTCATCTCTGACTTAGGATGTTATTCATTTGTACTGATAGTGTGATGTAATGGTTAAGTGCATGGGTGATTAGCACCAAGCAGACTGGGTTCAAATCCCAGATTCAACACTTAACTGTGTGACCTTGGGTAGGTTACTTAAGTTCTCTGTGCCTCCATTTTCTAATCTGTAAAACAGAGATGATAATAGTATCTACCTATAAGGATGATGTAAGAATTAAATGAGGTAATTTGTTTATGAAGAGAACCTATTACACCTTTTAAGATATATTAAATCCTATGTATGTATTTAAATTGTTTGATTATCGTGTTTAAATTAAATGTGTTTTGGTTATTTAATACTGCTACTATTTCCATTTTCTATATGAGAAAAAGTGAGCCCAACAGAATGCAAGCTTCATATGAACAGAGTTTGTATCGCTCCCATTGTATCCCCAGTCCGTAGTAGGGTACCTGGAACCGTATTACTTGGTATTTACTGAATACTTTTTGAATGAGTGAATGATTGGTACTCCACCTCCAGGATACATGGGGTGTACAGATGCTAGTTGAGAAGCACTTTGGTAGAATTGTTCCACGGCCAAACAACTTCCATTTCGGTTTTTAGTAATTGTCCCACTTAACGTGTCAATATTAGCAGTAGGTGTCTAAAAAAGAAAAAGTTAAAGCACTGGTTGCACACTTGAGGTCTGCTCTAGAGGGCTATTTGGCAGCAAGGAAGAGAAATCTGCCCAATCCAGCTTAATAAAGTGTTTTTTTACATTGGAAGAACACAGGAGAAACTCATTGAACCCACCTCCAACAAGTCCAGTCAATATGCTTGGTAACTAAGAAATCAGCAGTAACCCCCCCATTTCTGTCTCTTAGAGCCTCCTAATTTTCTGCCTCTATGTTTTTCTGCATGTCTGCTCCATTCTTCTCCCAGAGACTGGTTTCCTCTGTTTCCACATACACTATTATGGCTGCCCCAATACACAAGAAGTGAGAAAGAATCTGACTGGCCCAGCTTTAAGCAACTGTTCCCTACTCCCATCTAATCATCTATGACTAGGAGGTAGGATTGAGGGATTCAGAGGACTCCTGCTTTTGGAAGAGGATATCCACGAGAAGAATATGAAGGGCACGTCTAGAACATAGTCCTTTCCCCGGAAATTAAATAAGACTGATGAGCACTGACAAAGTATCTGTCCTTATGGGTGAGCTTTCTTTTTTGTGAGTAGGATGTAAGCCCAGAAATTTACCCAGAGTCTTAGACACATCCTTTCCGCAGGCACTCCACCAGGCTTAGTTGAGTTCAGCTCCTGCCTGCCTGGTTTCTGCTACTTCCAAGCTCAGTTTCCAGAACCCAGTGGCCTTCACCAGAAGATCTGATCATGCCAGGAAAACAAGGACCCAAGAGCTGTTTTTGACTACTTAACATAACCCAAGAGAGGAGATAAACCTCTCATAGAGCTGTGTCAACAGAACTTGCCTCCCAGAATTGTCAGATCTCAAGGTTAGGGCTTGGGGTGAAGGGGGAAGACCAGGTTTGGGGAAATAACCTATTCTTCTAGCCTGTGCTTTACATTAGCTACATTTTGCAGTGTTTCCCAACTTTACATTCAGTAGATATAGCTGGGGTCCTCACGATGATCCTGCAGATATGAAATTTTTATCCTCATTACACAGCTGAGAAATATTGAAGTTGGAAGAGGTGAGGTGACTTGTCCAAAGTCACACAGTTAGGTGCTGATCTGAAACTGGAACCCAGGTCTGTTGGATGCCCAGCCCAGAGTTCCACTGTACCGCTAGCTGGCAATGGTTTGGGGAGTGAGATTATCTGGGGAAAATACAGAGAAGGCCAAAGCTTGCAGGTGGCTGGAGATGCAGAGTTAATTCAGCATCTCAGCCCCTCAGGGACGGACGGCCTGATGAAGCTGGTCAGGGACTACAGAGAATGAGGAATTGATCTGCCGTTTCATGTGAAAATGGATTGTAGCCCCAACCTGTGTGTGTCACTGGAGCTGATTAGCACTTGTGTGAGTCTCCAGCCGTCGATTGGCAGGTGAGAATCATTCTGGGAGCGGCAGGGAACCAGTCCTCTCCCACCTCCATCCGCACCAGGTTCCTCCCTCCACAGAGGTTTCCTCCCCCTCCCTGCTACCTGAAGTCTCCAAACCTCCTCCAGCTGCCAGGCCTAATGTGTGCTCAGAGCTCCTCTACCTGCTTTTGACCAAAAGAGGAGGCATGGCTGGTACTTACCTCATTCAGCTATGCTAGGTGCAGCTGGTAGAAAGGCAGCTGGCCTTTCCAGAATGTACTGCCTGCTTGGAGGATAAAGTGTGAGTGAGTGGGCGCAGGGTTCAAGTTGGAGCTTACACCATGCAATGGAAAAAGCAAGGGCTCTGACACATATTGACCGTGTGACCTTAGGCAAATCATTTACCCCTCTGGGCTCCGGTTTCCCTATGTATATGTGTGAAGGTTAATTTTGTGTGTCAACTTGACTGGGCTAAGAGATGCCCAGATAGCTGGTAAAACATTTCTGAGTAAGCCTGTGAGGGTGTTTACAGAAGAGATTAGCATTTGAATCAGTAGACTGAGTAAACAGGGTCTACCTTCACCAGTGTGGGTGGACATCATCCAATCTGTTGATGGGCGCAAATAGAACAGAAAGATGGAGGAAGGGTAAATTCTCTCTCTCTCTCTCTCTCTCTCTTCTTAAGTTGAGACATCCATTTTCTCCTGCCCTTAGACATCAGAGCTCTTGGTTCTCAGGCCTTCGGACTCAGGCTGAATTATACCACCAACATTCCTGGTGCTTCAGCTTGCAAACAACATATTGTGGGACTTCTCGGCCACCATGTGAGCCAATTACTATAATAAATATCCTCATATATGTGAATATGTATATCCTATTGTTTCTGTTCTTGGAGAGCCCTGACTAATACAGTACGGGATAAAAATAGCTTTCTCACTGGATTGTTTGGATTAAAAAAGGAAGTGTGTGGGGACTTCCCTGGTGACACAGTGGTTAAAAATCTGCCTGCCAATGCAGGGGACACGGGTTCGAGCCCTGGTCCAGGAAGATCCCACATGCGGCTGAGCAACTAAGCCCTTGCACCACAACTACTGAGCCTGTGCTCTAGAGCCTGCGAGCCACAACTAATGAGCCCACATGCCACAACTACTGAAGCCCGTGCGCCTAGAGCCCATGCTCTGCAACAAGTGAAACCACTGCAACAAGAATCCCACGCACCACAACGGAGAGCAGCCCTCGCTCGCTGCAACTAGAGAAAGCCCGCGCACAGCAACAAAGACCCAACGCAGCCAAAAATAAATAACAAAATAAATTTATTTAAAAAAAAAAAAGGAAGTATGTGAAAAAGTATTTTGCAGTCCCTGACACATAGTAGGAATGTTATTTGGAAATTGACTCTCCACTCTCCTCAAGAGGCACCCACTCTGGGAAGCCTTCTCTGGTTGATCCAACTTCTATCTCTCTTTTCATCATTTGAGTGTCATGCGCAAGTGACAACAAAAGCCTCAGTGTTTTCCCTGACCTGGAGAAGTTCTGCCTCCAAGGCAGCTCAGCCCATAGTATTGAGCTGCCTTTGGGTGAGTGAACAGTCAAGTTCCAACAAGGGAACCAAACAGGCTCAGATTCATCACACACACCCCCACCACCACCAGTCTATCTGGACTTAGAGGTTCTATCCTAAGCTTGTCACATGGTATCTAGGGATGCCCTGGGCGTTCTTGTACCTGTCAGGCTGTGACCTCTTTCACTGCCTCCAGGTGTACTTGGTCCACATGGCAGACTTCCTTCATTAGTTTTCTCTCCTGTTCCTCCAAGGCTGGAGCTCTGCCCAGTTGGTAGTGACCTTGATTTTCTGCCTTGATCTTGCCAGACTTCTCCTTAGGGGCCTGGACTTGCCTACTGATGGCTGGCCTTCTGCCCCAAGTTGTTTATGCCTTCTGTTACCAGAGCTTGGCCTCAGCCTTGCCTGAATTGGGCACTTCATGACCATCAAAGGTGGCTACAGCCAGAGAGTAGGGGGTTCTTGAGTTCCCAAATTTGGAAAGTGTGGCTAAGCTCTGTTACTGACTCCTAGGGCTGTAGTGGCAAATGAAGATTGTGGTCAGGACCATGGACAGAGCCCACAGTGTCCAGAGTGCCTGTGGTTGAGGATGGATTTCATGTCCCTGACTCCATGCTGAAGAAGTGAATAGGGGCACACAGTCAGCACCACAAACAGAGGCTCTGTTGTCCTGGAAGTAGTCTTTAAGACGGTGGATTAGTCAAGATTCTTCTGACTACAAGAAATGGAGACCTATTTCAAACTAGCTTAAGCTAGTCTTTGAATGAGCCAGATGAGAGAGATGGTGGAACTGAGTGCTGAGACTTGATGCAACAAACAGTGGGAAGTAATAGGCACATCCCCCTTTACCTTAAAACAAGATGTGGTTTCTTTTTTTTTTTTTAATTTATTTATTTATTTGTTTATTTTTGGCTGTGTTGGGTCTTCGTTTCTGTGCGAGGGCTTTCTCTAGTTGTGGCAAGCGGGGGCCACTCTTCATTGCGGTGCACGGGCCTCTCACTATCGCGGCCTCTCTTGTTGCGGAGCACAGGCTCCAGATGCGCAGGCTCAGTAGTTGTGGCTCACGGGCCTAGTTGCTCCGCGGCATGTGGGATCTTCCCAGACCAGGGCTCGAACCCGTGTCCCCTGCATTAGCAGGTAGATTCTCAACCACTGTGCCACCAGGGAAGCCCAAGATGTGGTTTCTTTAACAGACATGGGGCTATTCAAGCTATCTATTTCTTCTTGAGTAATTCAAGGAAATCGTATTTTTATCCAAGTTGTCAAATTTATTGGTGTAAGGTTGTTCATGGTACCCCCTTATTATCCTTTTAATTTTTCTAGGATTTATAGTAATTAACCTTTCTCTGTTTCCTGATATTGCTGTTGGTAATTTGTATACTCTCTCCATTTTTTCTGATTAGTCTGACTAGAGGTTTATAAATTTCATTTATTTTTTCATTATTCCTGCCACTGCCTCCATCATGCCAGTTTAGAACATTATCATTTCATTGTGGCAACCTCCTAAGAAGTGTTTATGCCCCAGTCTCCCACTCCAGTACACTCTGCATACTGCTGCCAAATGAAGCATCCTAAAAGGCCTTTCATAGGAAGATTTTCAATGACTCTACATTGCTTTTGAATAATTTCCAGGCCCCTTCACTTGACATTCAAGTCCCTCCCCCACCATCTGACAAGCATTCACATCTCCAGAGTTGTTGTCCACTCCTCCCCTGCATGAGTCCTCCTCTTTTCCAGCCAAACAGATCCATTTGTCATTCCCATTAAATCTAGGTGATTTCTCAGCTCTGTGCTTCTACAATTCTTCAAATGTCAGCTGCTGAAGGAAGAACACCAGACTTGGAGTCTGAAGACCAAAATTGGAATCCCATTTATGGGCTATATGGCCTCAATTTTTTCATCTGAAAAATGGGATAATGCTTGTCTTACAGAGTCATTCCTAATTCGTTCAGCAAGTACTTGAAGGAATATGCCCTGAGACTTACTGCGTACTTGTGTGCATGTGTGTGCACATGTGCACATGCATGATGAGAAGTAATGCTATTGCTCCAGCATGAAGGGATGTGCCCTGAAGACAAATACAGAGAATAAAATAGATAGCATTTATTGACTCCTTACTGTACTTGTTTATTGAGTCACTACTATTCTAGGCTCCAGGGACATAGCAGTGAGCAACAGACAAAACTCCCTGTTCTCTTGGAGTTTACATTTAATCCCTACATTCTAATCCTACACTTAACCTTTTGGAAATCTAAGTCAAAGGCTGCATTCTTTATTTTAATTAAAAATTTATTTGTAGTAAAATATATATAACAAAATTTACCATATTAACCAATTTAAAAATTACTTATATATTTTACATTGTGGCAAAATAAACATAAAATTTACTATCATAATCATTTTTAAGTGTGCAATTCAGCAGTATTAAGTATATTCACATTGTTGTGTGACCATTACCACCATCCATCTCTAGAACTCTTTTCATATTGCAAAACTGAAACTCCATACTCATTAAACAATAACCCCATTCCCCCTGCCCCCTAGCCCCTGGAAGCCACCATTCTACTTTCTGTCTCTGCGAATTTGACTACTCTACCTCATATAAGTGGCATTACACAGTATTTGTCTTTTTTGTAACTGACTTATTTCACATAGCATAATGTCCTCAAGGTTCATCAATATTGTAGCATTGTCAGGATTTTCTTCTTGTTTAAGGCTGAATAATATTCCATTGCATGTTTCTTTTTTTATTTTTAAAGCAAATCAATACATGTACATAGTTTTAAAAAGTCAACCAGTACTACAAGTCTTATCACAAAAGACAGTAGTCCATACCCCCCACACAAGTCTTACTCCTCAAGGCAACCATTTAAAATCACTTTAGCTGTGCCTACTGGTATTTACCTCTGAGCATCTAAATAATATGCTTTTTATGTTATTTCTTAATCTACTATAAAAGATAATAACTTAATATTCTTGTAGCACACCCACACCTCTCCCTCTTGCATCCTTCTAGTATAATTATATAACAATTTTCATCAAATCAACATTCAGGATTTACCTTATTGATTTTGCACACATGGTTCACTGCCAAAACTAATGTTGTGTAACATTTCTTGTACAGATTTTTCTGTCTTTCCTTATGTTAATGGCTTTTTTTTCTTTCTCCCATTTTCTTTTTTTTAAAGATTCTCTTTTTATTTAATTTAATTAATTAATTTATTTATTTTTGCCTGTACTGGTTCTTCGTTGCCGCGTGTGGGCTATCTCTAGTTGCGGCAAGCAGGGGCTACTCTTCATTGTGGTGTGCAGGCTCTAGGCATGCAGGCTTCAGTAGTTGTGGCGCACGGGCTTAGTTGCTCCACAACATGTGGGATCTTCCCGGACCAGGGCTCGATTCCGAGTTCCCTGCACCGTCACCAGGGAAGTCCCTCTTTCTCCCATTTTCTTAGTTTTCTATATCCTCATCATGAATTCTTCCCAAACTCCTTAACAGAATGCAAAACCTTCTAAATGCTAATTTCCACATGGTGAAACACATCAAGTAATCTATTAATTCCACCGTTTTGTTTTTCCTAAAGGCATCGTTCCTGGAGTCTTCCATCTCCCTGCTCAATATGTACAGCTATCCCTTGGTATCCTTGAAGGATTGGTTCAACAACCCCCACAGATACCAAAATCCACCAATGCTTAATAAATGGCAGTGTATAAAATGGCACAGTATTTGTATTTAACCCATGCATGTTTCCCACATACTTTAAATCATCTCTAGATTATTACCTTAATACAATGTAAATGATATATAAACAGTTGTAAATACAGTGTACATGCTATTCAGGTTTTGCTTTTTGGAACTTATTTTTTTCAAATATTTTTTATCTGCAGTTGGTTGAATCCACAGATGTGGAACCCACGGATATGGAGGGCTGACTGTAGTTACTCTCTGGTCCTTCTTCACAGCCATCATTCAGGGGATTGCCTTTGTAATTTTTATGGGCTGTATCCCCTTTTCCAGGACCCACAACTTTTTTTTTTTCTTGGCTTAGTCCTTCATTTTGATGGAGCACAACCTTCAGTAACTTCCTGAGGAAGAATAGATGAAAAGTAAAACATTTGAAATCTTGAATTTCAGAAAATTCTTTATTCTACCACACAGTTGATTCATAGCTAGGCTGGTATAAGAATTCTTTAGAATTTGGAAGGCATTGGTCCAGTATGGCTATTGAGAAGTCCATTGCCATTACTGGCTTTACGTTATACTTTGTGTGTACCTGTCCTTTCCGTATGGAAACTTTTAAGATTTTATCTGTATCCTTGCCCATCTAAAAGTTCATGCTAATGAGACTTGGTATGTGCCTATTTTCATTTAATTTATTTGTCACACCTTTTGTAGGCCTTTTCATTCAGGAAGCTCATGTCTTTGAGCTCTGAGAAATTTTCTTCTATTATTTCTGTGAATCTCTTCTCTCCATTTTATCTGATCTCTCTTTTAATATCTAAAGATATTTTCTATGCTCAGTTTCTCCAGTGAAGAATCCGCCATTCCCCACCTGAGAGGTTATGCACCTGAGCATGAGCATTCTAGAAACCGTGTCTCATGGGCCCTAGAGGCTCACTGTTCACGTTCCCCCACAATGTCTCTCTTTTTATTATGACATTCTCCCCTGATTTCCACTGTGCCCAGTGTTCCTGGCTAGAGTTTTTGTGGTTCACTTTTCTTAAATTGAAGTATAGTTGATGTACAATATTATATGTTACAGGTTTATAATATAGTAATTCACAGTTTTTTGTGTGTTTTTTTTGTTTTTGCGGTACGTGGGCCTCTCACTGTTGTGGCCTCTCCCGTTGTGGAGCACAGGCTCCGGACGTGCAGGCTCCGAGGCCATGGTTCACGGGCCCAGCCGCTCCATGGCATGTGGGATCTTCCCGGACCGGGACACGAACCTGTGTCCCCTGCATCAGTAGGCGGACTCTCAACCACTGCGCCACCAAGGAAGCCCGATTCACAGTTTTTAAAGGTTACACTCCATCTATAGTTATAAAATATTGGCTATATTCCCCGTGTTGTACAATATATACTTGTAGCTTATTTTATACATAATAGTTTGTATTTCTAGTTCACTTTTTAAGCAGAATAAAACCTCCAGTCCCTGCCAGGGTGTGGAAGATATAGTCAGCTGTCTGTGTGTGATAGGGAAGGGACTTGCTTCTTATGCAGACTTTCAACCCGTTCCCATGTTCTTAGCCCCATGCCTCATTCCCACCTTCTGTGATAAGTGTTGCCTCCAATTCCTTTGTTGTTCCACTGGTTCTGGGTCTCTAATTGGCTGACTCCTCTTTGGCATCCTTTGCTGTAGCACTTAGTATGTAGCTATCTCAGCTCTGCCAACTCTTCCATCCACTTGCCATCTTCCAAAAATGTGTTGACATCTGTGGTCCACCACGGCCTCTTTTATATTCCTTTACTTTTATTTTAGCGAGGATTTTAAAAAGGAGCAGATATAAATGCATGTATTCCATCTGCCACATTTAACCAGAAATCCAAGGACGGCACTCTTAATTACTACGCTATATTGTCTCTCAAATGAGACAGTACCTCTGGGAACCTACATCCCAATGAGGATGAAATGAGACTACATATGTGAACATACTTTGTAAGCTCTGAAGAGCTATGTGAACGAGAGGGTCTATATTAAATTCCTCTACAAAGTGCCCTCCTTCCTTTTCTCTGCTCTCTGATTCTTCCCCTTCTCCAAGGTACAACTCAAGCTTTTCTTCTCCTTGGGGCCTTCTCTGATCAACCCAGCTAACAAGGATGTCCCTGAGCCCTGAGCCACCACAGGAGTCTCTGTGCACCTCTCTTGGCCCTAAGCAAAGCTGCTTTATTTGACTATGGGCACAGAGTTCCTGGCCAAGATACATAGTCAAATTTGGACCTTTCAGTGTGCAAGAAAAAAGCTTTCCTTGGACACCAGGTGTGTGTGCACACAGAGGAAAAATGCCATATGAGGACACAGCGAAAAGGCAGCCATCTGCAAGCCAAGGAGAGAGGCCTCAGGAGAAAACCTTCCAACACCTTGATCTTGGACTTGATTTTGGATCTTGATCTTGGACAGGATTGAGAGAGAGGAACCAAGATGGAGGAGTAGAAGGACGTGCTCTCACTCCCTCTTGTGAGAACACCAGAATCACAACTAGCTGCTGGACAATCATCGACAGGAAGACACTGGAACTCACCAGAAAAGATACCCCACATCCAAAGACAAAGGAGAAGCCACAGTGAGACGGTAGGAGGGGCGCAATCACAGTAAAATCAAATCCCATAACCACTGGGTGGGTGACTCACAGACTGGAGAACACTTATACCACAGAAGTCCACCCACTGGAGTGAAGGTTCTGAGCCCCGCGTCAGGCTTCCCAACCTGGGGGTCCGGCAACGGGAGGAGGAATTGCTAGAGAATCAGACTTTGAAGCCTAGTGGGATTTGATTGCAGGACTTCAACAGGACTGGTGGAAACAGAGACTCCACTCTTAGAGGGCACACACAAAGGAGTGTGCTCATCGGGACCCAGGGAAAGGAGCAGTGACCCCAGGGGAGACTGAACCAGACCTACCTGCTAGTGTTGGAGGGTCTCCTGCAGAGGCGGGGGAAGTCTGTGGCTCACCGTAGGGACAAGGACACTGACAGCAGAAGTTCTGGGAAGTACTCCTTGGCGTGAGCCCTCCCAGAGTCTGTCATCAGCCACACCAAAGAGCCCAGGTAGGCTCCAGGGTTGCCTCAGGCCAAAAAACCAACAGGGAGGGAACCCAGCCCCACCCATCAGCAGACAAGCAGATTAGAGTTTTCCTGAGCTCTGCCCACCAGAGCAACAGTCAGCTCTACCCACCACCAGTCCCTCCCAACAGGAAAGTTACACAAGCCTCTTAGATAGCCTCATCCACCAGAGGGCAGACAGCAGAAGCAAGAAGAACTAAAATCCTGCAGCCTGTGGAAGGAAAACCACATTCACCAAAAGATAGACAAGATGAAAAGGCAGAGGGCTATGTACCAGATGAAGGAACAGGATAAAACCCCAGAAAAAAACAACTAAATGAAGTGGAGATAGGCAACCTTCCAGAAAAAGAATTCAGAATAATGATAGTGAAGATGATCCAGGACCTCGGAAAAAGAATGGAGGCAAAGATCAAGAAGATGCAAGAAAGTTTTAACAAAGACCTAGAAGAATTAAAGAAAAAACAAACAGAGATGAACAATACAATAACTGAAATGAAAACTACATTAGAAGGAATCAATAGCAGAATAACTGAGGCAGAAGAATGGATAAGTGACCTGGAAGACAGAATGGGGGAATTCACTGCTGCGGAACAGGATAAAGAAAAAAGAATGAAAAGAAATGAAGACAGCCTAAGAGACCTCTGGGACAACATTAAATCCAACAACATTCACATTATAAGGGTCCCAGAAGGAGAAGAGAGAAAGAAAGGACCAGAGAAAATATTTGAAGAGATTATAGTCGAAAACTTCCCTAAGATGGGAAAGGAAATAGCCACCCAAGTCCAGGAAGCACAACGAGTCCCATACAGGATAAACCCAAGGAGAAACACGCCGAGACACACAGTAATGAAATTGGCAAAAATTAAAGACAAACAAAAATTATTGAAAGCAGCAAGGGAAAAACGACAAATAACATACAAGGGAACTCCCATAAGGTTAACAGCTGATTTCTCAGCAGAAACTCTACAAGCCAGAAGGGAGTGGCATGATATACTTAAAGTGATGAAAGGAAAGAACCTACAACCAAGATTACTCTACCAGGCAAGGATCTCATTCAGATTCCATGGAGAAATCAAAAGCTTTACAGACAAGCAAAAGCTAAGAGAATTCAGCACCACCAAACCAGCTCTACAACAAATGCTAAAGGAACTTCTCTAAGTGGGAAACACAAGAGAAGAAAAGAACCTACAAAAACAAACCCAAAACAATTAAGAAAATGGTCATAGGAACATACATATTGATAATTACCTTAGACGTGAATGGAATAATGCTCCAACCGAAAGACACAGGCTTGCTGAATGGATACAAAAACAAGACCCATATATATGCTGTCTACAAGAGACCCACTCCAGACCTAGGGAGACATACAGACTAAAAGTGAGGGGGTGGAAAAAGATATTCCATACAAATGGAAATCAAAAGAAACCTGGAGTAAGAATACCCATATCAGATAAAATAGACTTTAAAATAAAGAATGTTACAAGAGACAAGGAAGGACACTACATAATGATCAAGGGATCAATCCAAGAAGAAGCTATAACAATTATATATGCACCCAACATAGGAGCAACTCAATACATAAGGCAACTATTAACAGCTATAAAAGAGGAAATCGACAGTAACACAATAATAGTGGGGACTTTAACACCTCACTGACACCAATGGACAGATCATCCAAAATGAAAATAAATAAGGAAACAGAAGCTTTAAATGACACAATAGACCAGATAGATTTAATTGATATTTATAGGACATTCCATCCAAAAACAGCAGATTACACTTTCTTCTCAAGTGTGCATGGAACATTCTCCAGGATAGATCACATCTTGGGTCACAAATCAAGCCTCAGTGAATTTAAGAAAATTGAAATCATGTCAAGCATCTTTTCTGACCACAGCACTGTGAGATTAGAAATGAATTACAGGGAAAAAAAAAAACACAAAAAACACAAACACATGGAGGCTAAACAATTGGTTACTAAATAACCAAGAGATCACTGAAGAAATCAAAGAGGAAATCAAAAAATACCTAGAGCTTTCCCTGGCGCAGTGGTTAAGAGTCCACCTGCTGATGCAGGGGACACGGGTTCGTGCCCCGGTCCGGGAAGATCCCACATGCCACAGAGCGGCTAGGCCAGTGAGCCATGGCCGCTGAGCCTGTGTGTCCGGAGCCTGTGCTCCGCAACAGGAGAGGCAATAACAGTGAGAGGCCCATGTACGGCAAAAAAACAAACAAACAAACAAAAAAAACAAAACAGGGCTTCCCTGGTGGCGCAGTGGTTGAGAGTCCGCCTGCCAATGCAGGGGACACGGGTTCGTGCCCCGGTCCGGGAGGATCCCACATGCCGCGGAGCGGCTGGGCCCATGAGCCATGGCCGCTGAGCCTGCGCGTCCGGAGCCTGCGCATCCAGAGCCTGTGCTCCACAATGGGAGAGGCCACAACAGTGAGAGGCCCGCGTACCGCAAAAAAAAAAAAAAAAACAAAAAACCTAGAGACAAATGACAATGAAAACACGACAATCCAAAACCTATGGGCTGCAGCAAAAGCAGTTCTAAGAGGGAAGTTTATAGCTATACAAGCCTACCTCAAGAAACAAGAAAAATCTCAAATAAACAATCTAACCTTACACCTAAAAGAACTAGAGAAAGAAGAACAAACAAAACCCAAAGTTAGCAGAAGGAAAGAAATCATAAAGATCAGAGCAGAAATAAATGAAATAGAAACAAAGAAAACAATAGCAAAGATCAATAAAACTAAAAGCTGGTTCTCTGAGAAGATAAACAAAATTGATAAACCCTTAGCCAGACTCATCAAGAAAAAAAGTGAGAGGATGCAAATCAATAAAATTAGAAATGAAAAAGGAGAAGTTACAATGGACACCACAGAAATACAAAGGATTATATGAGACTACTACAAGCAACTCTATGCCAATAAAATGGACAACCTGGAAGAAATGGACAAATTCTTGGAAAGGTACAATTTTCCAAGACTGAACCAGGAAGAATTAGAAAATATGAACAGACCAATCACAAGTAATGAAATTGAAACTGTGATTAAAAATCTTCCAACAAACAGAAGTCCAGGACCATATGGCTTCACAGGTGAATTCTATCAAACATTTAGAGAAGAGCTAATACCTATCCTTCTCAAACTCTTCCAAAAAATTTCAGAGGAAGGAACACTCCCAAACTCATTCTATGAGGCCACCATCACCCTGATACCAAAACCAGACAAAGATACTACAAAAAAAGAAAATTACAGACCAATAACACTGATGAATATAGATTCAAAAATCCTCAACAAAATACTAGCAAACAGAATCCAACAACATATTAAAAGGATAATACACCATGATCAAGTGGGATTTATCCCAAGGATGCAAGGATTCTTCAATATATGCAAATCAATCAATGTGATACACCATATTAACAAAGTGAAGAATAAAAACCATGTGATCATCTCAATAGATGCAGAAAAAGCTTTTAACAAAATTCAACACTCAATTATGATAAAATGTCTCCAGAAAGTGGGCATAGAGGGAACCTACAAAAAAAAAAAAAAAAAAAGATTTGCACAGCAAAGGAAACCATAAAGAAGACGAAAAGACAGCTCTAAGGATGGGAGAAAATATTTGCAAATGAATCAATGGACAAAGGATTAATCTCCAAAATATATAAACAGCTCATGCAGCTCAATGTTAAAGAAACAAACAACCCAATCCAAAAATGGACAGAAGACCTAAATAGACATTCCTCCAAAGAAGACATACAGATGGCCAAGAAGCACATGAAAAGCTGCTCAACATCACTAATCATTAGAGAAATGCAAAACAAAACTACAATGAGATATCACCTCACACCTGTTAGAATGGGCATCATTAGAAAATCTACAAACAACAAATGCTGGAGAGGGTGTGGAGAAAAGGGAACCCTCTTGCACTGTTGGTGGGAATGTAAATTGATACAGCCACTATGTAGAACAGTATTGAGGTTCCTTAAAAAACTAAAAATAGAATTACCATATGATCCAGCAATCTCACTACTGGGCATATACCCTGAGAAAACCATAATTCAAAAAGGCACATGCACCCCAATGTTCATTGCAGCAGTATTTACAATAGCCAGGTCATGGAAGCAACCTAAATGCCTGTCAACAGACGAATGGATAAGGAAGATGTGGTACATATATACAATGGAATATTACTCAGCCATAAAAAGGAACGAAATTGAGTCATTTGTTGAGACGTGGATGAATCTAGAGACTGTCATACAGAGTAAAGTAAGTAAGAAAGAGAAAAACAAATATCGTATATTAACACATGTATGTGGAACCTAGAAAAATGGTACAGATGAACCAGTTTGCAGGACAGAAGTTGAGACACAGATGTAGAGAACAAACGTACGGACACCAAGGGGGGAAAGCCGTGGGGGTTGGGGATGGTGGTGTGCTGAATTGAGCGATTGGGATTGACATGTATTCACTGATGTGTATAAAATTGATGACTAATAAGAAGCTGCTGTATAAAAAATTAAATTAAATTAAATTAAAAAAATAAAAGCTTTCCTTCTTCTTCCTATGGGTAGGAGCTTTGCTAAACAATGATGAGCTTTGGGGGTAGAGAAAGAAGTGTTTTGTATCTTTGGTAGTGAGTTTAAGGGTTAAAGTGGCTTCTGTTGTCCTGCAGTCTGAGCTGTGGCCATGGCCCTCAAAGCTCACCTTCTTCCTCTCACCTCCTCTTCCCTCTCCAGACCTCTCCTCCAAGCAGTGGGGGCAGTGTCAGCGACTGCACCAGGTCTGTGCCACTGGTCCAGAGGCTGTGTCCTTTCACTCCCTCCCTTTTACCAGAGCTTCCATGTGCATTCTGAGAGATTCAATTCATATTCGCAGAGAACTTAAGCCAGAATGGCAGTGGAAACAGATGGGTCTCTGGCTAGAAGCAGTTATTCTTGGCCTCAAAAAAAATTCCTGATTAGTTTTTTCTTTTTTTCTTATTTATTTATTTTTTTTATTTATGGCTGTGTTGGGTCTTCCTTGCTGCGCGGGTTTTCTCTAGTTGCAGCGAGCAGGGGCTACTCTTCATTGTGGTGCGTGGGCTTCTCATTGAGGTGGCTTCTCTTGTTGCAGAGCACAGGCTCTAGGCGCACGGGCTTCAGTAGTTGCGGCTTGCAGGCTCACTAGTTGTGACTCACAGGCTCCAGAGCACAGGCTCAGTAGTTGTGGCGCTCCGGCTTAGTTGCTCCGTGGCATGTGGGATCTTCCCCGACCAGGGCTCGAACGCATGTCCCCTGCATTGGCAGGCGGATTCTTAACCACTGCGCCACCAGGGAAGCCCCCGATTAGCTATTATTGACAATAACTAAAATGTGAAAGCAAGCCAAGTGTCCACTGATGGATGAATGAATAAACAATATGTGTATATACATATTGGAATATTATTCAGCCTTAAAAAGGAATGCTACAACAGGGAACCTTGAGGACATTATGCTAAGTGGAATAAGCTGGTCACAAAAAGACAAAAACTGTATGATTGCATGTATATGAAGTACCTAGACTAGTCAAATTCATAAAGACAGAAAGTACAATGGTGGTTGCCAGGGGCTGGAGGAATGGGGAGTTATTGCTTAATGAGTAATTGAACAGTTTACAAGATGAAAAAGTTCTGGAGGTGGATAATAGTGATGGTTGCACAACAATATAAATGTACTTAATACCACTTAACTGTACACTTAAAAGTGGTTAAGATGGTAAGTTTTATGTTATATATTTTTTACCACAATAAAGTAATTGGAAAGAGAAAAGATCCTGATTATTTTCTGAGACAGATTCCATCTGACAGTCCTTACAGAACATTCCACTGGAGTGAAATGTGCCATCTCTTGTACATTGCCTGATATGATTCTTATGAAGGAAACAGCTTTTCACAAGGACTGCAGCTGCAGGGAGCTCTCTGAGGGTCAGTGCTCATGTCCTGGAGCACCTCTGAAACACACAGGAGCATAGATGCACTCCCACACGCAGACAGCAGGGCACAGCTCTGTGTATAGCAGTGGCACTGCCCTGCCCCAGGTTGTATGCACCAGGGCAGAAATCCAGTCCCTCTGGATTCTCCTCTGTCCTTCCCAGACCCTTCATCTTGGAGACCGGTGAAGCTAAGGCTGATTGGGCTGGAAATTTCCAGGAGGCGTGGCTTAGGTGGGAGAATGGCCAAGGAGAGAAAAGCAATGAGGAGGTCATGTCACTTGGGTCTGTCTCCACCCTGCTGCAGATTGCTCTAGGGCTTAGGATCTCAGTCCCCCACTTTTTTTTCTGTCTAGAGCTGTATCGTCCAATATGGGAGCAACTAAACCTGTGTGGCTATTGAGCGCTTGAAATACAATTATTCCGAATTGAAAGGGGCTGTAAGTGTAAAATACATACCAGAATTTAAAGACTTAATGCAAAAAAAGGTAAAATAGGGCTTCCCTGATGGCGCAGTGGTTGAGAGTCCGCCTGCCGATGCAGGGGACACGGGTTCATGCCCCGGTCCGGGAAGATCCCATGGCCCGTGTACCGCAAAACAAACAAACAAACAAAAAAAACGTAAAATAGCTCATGAAAAAAATTTTATATTAATTATATGCTGAATGATAGCCTTTTGGGTCAAATAAAATATATTACTAAAATTAATTCCATCTGTTTATTTTTACTTTATTTAATTACATTTGTGGTTTGCATTATATTGCTGTTGGAAGCACTAGTCTGCAGCCTGTCCTGATCCCAGACTGCTTGTCTGGGCCCTGATCCCCCACTTGAATCTTATTCCTTTCCACACAAATTGGGACTCTTGTCACCGTTGGGGTCCCTTGTTGAATGGAATAATAAATGGAATAATGTACCCACCTGATGTGACATCACCTCCTACCTGGACTCCTTCCCACTGTTCCTTCTGGTCTGAAGGCCAGAGCACTCCCTCCCCTCCTCCCCAGCATCTATTCTGTTTGAAGTCCCAGCAGATGCAGGGTTGCTGGACTAGACACAGGTCCAGAACTCTCCACGAAGCCCTGTATAGGCTGGACCCACCTATCTGCCAGGGTAAGGGCAGGTGGCCAGAAAAGTCATGTCTTTTTCTTATTTTTCCTCCTTCCCTCTTATTTGCCCTCTCCTCTTCCCAACCTTCTCTTTTTCAAAAGTCTAATTCTGAGCAGCCGGCTCTGTTCAGCCTGACTGGTTTGTTATGGCTTCTAATCTGCGCCAGGATTAATTAGCTAATTACTGACAAACATCCGCTGGCAAGATCCTGCTGCAGCTTGTCAGCTTGAAGTGTTGAATTATTTTAATCATTGACTTTCATCTTCAAAATTGATGCTGCCTAGAGACTTGTAGGGCATCTTTTAATTATGATTTGCAGTTTCTGCTGGGCTATGTTCTGTTCCTGGGGATAGGGGATAGTTGTTTTTTTTTTTTACTAGTCTTCCACCAAGGCCTGAACACCTTCTACCCCAGAGCCTGGAGTCATGCTCCATGGATGGGAGGTGAGGAGGGAACCCAGATCATCTCTGGACACCGCCCCTTCTGTATCCCCAGAACACATGCATGGGAGCATAGTGTAAATTTGCATTTTGTAAGTTGCTATTGTGTGTTGGACACCATGCTAGTCATTTCTTCTTTTTTTTTTCAATTTGTATATTTTTGGCTGCATTGGGTCTTCGTTGCTGTGCGCCGGCTTTCTCTAGTTGCGGCCAGCGGGGCCTGCCCTTCATTGCGGTGCGCGGGCTTCTCATTGCGGTGGCTTATCTTGTTGCGGAGGACGAGCTCTAGGCGCAAGGGCTTCAGTAGTTGCAGCACGCGGGCTCAGTTGCTGTGGCTCGTGGGCTGTAGAGCGCAGGCTCAGTAGTTGTGGCTCACGGGCTTAGTTACTCCACGGCATGTGGGATCTCCCCAGACCAGGGCTCGAACCCGTGTCCCCTACATTGGCAGGCAGATTCTTAACCACTGCACCACCAGGGAAGTCCCTAGTCATTTCTATTATTTCACATTTGTGAGCATTTGTGAGCACAGAGAGTATGGAAACGGCCTGAGAGCTGGACAGAGTGGCCTGGAGTGATCAGTGGTGAGAAGAAAAGTAAGGAATGGGTTTATTTACTTGTTTGCCTATGGCCTAATTTAATTATAGTAAAGTGAGATTATCTTAAATGTAAAACTTGGGTATACATATGTGTACACCTCCCACCATATCAAGGTAGCCTAGAGACTCCCTCTTGCTCCCCCCAAATCAATATCTCCCAAAGGTAAGCACTTCTGACTCCTTTCACCATAGATTTGTTTTTTCTAGTCTTTCACTTTCATATAAATGGAATTATATGGTATATCCTCTTTTATGTGTGACTCCTTTCACTCAACGTTTTGACTGTGAAAGGAAAGGTTCTTTAATATAAATCATCTTACCTGACCAAGATTTTGGTTTGGGTCCAACTAAGAGATTCAACCCAAGTCCTTAGAGACGTTGCCTCTGACTCCTTGCTTACTAGCATGGTCCTGAAATCAGTTTGGATGTGACTTTTCTCCCACATTCCCTCTCCTCCTCTACTTCTTCTTTCCTCTCTTCCTCCTCCTCTCCTTTCTCTCCCCACTGGCAATAGACATGTCTATCACCATGTTGTACTAGGAAGTCATTTCTGAGCTTTAGTTCTTGCCATTCTGGATGCAAAGGTGTTTCCTAAAGACACGGTGCTCAGAGCGGGATTGAGAAGGGCAAAAGATTGTCCCCTGTTATAGGTTGGATTCTGTCCTCCAAAAGAAGGATGTTGAAGTGCTAGCCCCAGTATGTCAGAATGTGACCTTGTCTGGAAATAGGGTCTTCACAGAGGTAACCAAGTTAGAAGGAGATCATTAGGGTGGGTCCTAATTCGGTAAGACAGGTGTCCTTATAAAAGGGGGAAATTTGGACACAGACACACTCAGGGAGAATGCCATGTGAAGATGAAAGCAGAGATGGGGTGATATCTCAAGCCAAGGAATATCAAAGATTGCCAGCAAAGCATCAGAAGCTGGGAAAGAGGCATGGAACAGATTCTCCCTCACAGTGCTCAGAAGGAATAATCCTGCCTATACCTTGATCACAGACTTCTAGCCTCCAGGACTCTGAGACCACAAATTTCAGCTGTAGAAGCCAGTCAGTCTGTGGTACTTTGTTAAGGTAGCTCTAGCGAACTAATATACCCCCAAAGGGAGCTCTGATCATTTTTTTTTTTTCTAAATTTGTGTCATGGGACCAGCAGCAATCTCTGCAGAATCCTCTGTGCTGGAGCCACCAGACGTTAACTCAGCCCCAGGATGGGAGTGACTGAGGCGACAGCTCAGAGCTGGGAGACTGAGGAGAGGAGAAAGATCAATTTAATGAGCTCAGCAATGCCATTAATGAGGCACCAGGCAACATCCAGGGGGCTTCCGTGAAGGCTTACACCAGGGCAGGACAAGCTGAAGGATGCCATGAGCCAGGCCACGCCGGGTTCTGATGTGATGTGATCTGTCCTCTTGATGCCTTCCTTCCACAGGGCCCGGGATGGAGATGGGAGTGGACACAGAAAGTCCAGATGCATTGGGACTCCCGTCCCATTCTCTGGATTTGGGGCCTGGTCCTGTGCATGGCATCACACTCTCTAATACATCTCATACCTGAGTCCACCCTTATACACACCTGCACGCGACCGTGCCAGGCTTGGCAAAGGCAACTCTGCTATGTATGTGTTTCCCTCCTCCTATTCCCACCCACCTTTGAAGTTCCATCTGGAACAGTTTGCTTCATAGGAGTATGACTGAGTATCTTGCTAGCCTGTCTGGCAAATGCATAGGGAGCTTCCTGTCCAAATCCTACACGTTCTTTTTTTTTTTTAATTTATTTATTTTATTTATTTATTTTGGCTGTGTTGGGTCTTCGTTGCTGTGCACGGGCTTTCTCTAGTTGCAGTGGGTGGGGGCTCTCTTCGTTGTGGTGCGCCGGCTTCTCACTGCAGCGGCTTCTTTTGTTGCGCAGCACGGGCTCTAGGCACACAGGCTTCAGTAGTTGCAGCACGCAGGCTCAGTAGTTGTGGCTCACGGGCTCTAGGGCACAGGCTCAGTAGTTGTGGCGCATGGGCTTAGTTGCTCCGCGCAGGTGGGATCTTTCCGGACCAGGGCTCGAACCCGTGTCCCCTGCATTAGCAGGCGGATTCTCAACCACTGTGCCACCAGGGAAGCCCTACACCTTCTTTCCCTGCTATTTCATGCTAGAAATCCCACCCCCATGTTCTATCCCTAAGGTCAGAGCCAGACCTCACTGCTTTCTACCAGAGCCAAAGACTCTGACCAACAACCTCCCTCCTCACCTACAGCTAAGGGCTCCCCCTATTCTGTCCCTGGAGATCTGGGTGGGGTCTGAGTCCCTGACTCAGGCTGTGTCTCCTATAACTGAATCTAGCCTATGATGATTTGCATGATGAGGGGGCGTGGGGCAGACCCCCACCATGAGCTATCTTAGAATCTCAATCACAGGTGAGCCTGAGGCCTGTGCCTGGGGTCCTTATAATGAAGTAAGCAGTGAGGAGAGAAGCAGGATGGGACCTGAGTTGTAGCCCTGGTTCTGCCTTTAGGGAAAGCCACTTCCCTTCAAAGTCTCAGATGATTTCTAAGTCTCACCTGAAAAATTAGGACAATAATCTCTACTATATAGAATTATGCAGATTAAGTATATAAAATATTAGTTGCATGTGGTGTACACATACAATAGAATATTATTCAGCCTTAAGAAGGAAAGAGATTTTGAGACATGTTACAACATGAATGACCCTTAAGGATATTATGCTAAGTGAAATAAGTCAGTTATATGAGGTACCTAGAGTAGTCAAATCCATGGAGACAGGATGTAGGATGGTGGTTGTCAGGGGCCGAGAGGAGAGAGGAATGGGGAGTTATTGTTTAATAGGTACAGAGGTTTTTATGCAAGATGAAAAGAGTTCTGGGGCTTCCCTCGTGGTGCAGTGGTTAAGAATCTGCCTGCCAATGCAGGGGACACGGGTTCGAGCCCTTGTCCGGGAAGATCCCACATGCGGCAGAGCAACTAAGCCCATGCACCTCAACTACTGAACCTGGGCTCTAGGACCAACGAACCACAACTACTGAGCCCACGTGCCACAGCTACTGAAGCCTGCCCACCTAGAGCTCGTGCTCCGCAACAAGAGAAGCCACCACAAGAAGCCCACGTACCGCAATGAAGAGTAGCTCCCGCTCGCTGCAACTAGAGAAAGTGCATGCACAGCAACAAAGACCCAACACAACCAAAAATAAAAATAAATAAAATAAATAAATTTATAAAAATAAAAAAAGAGTCCTGGAGCTGGATGGTGGTGATGGTTACATGACAATGTGAATATGAGAAGGGGGAGTGGAGTCCAATAGGAACAGGATAAAAGTGTCCAGATTGCAAGTGAGACATCTGGGCAGCAGACAGACTAGTGAGTTGGAAGAACATGACTTGGACATAGGTGAGATTTATAGATAAAAGGAGAAGCAAATTGGAGCCCACCCCAATATTTGAAGGGTGGGTGGAGGAAATGGAGCACAGGACCAAGAATGAGGTCTCACAGAGGAGGAAGAGGATGAGCATAGAGCATTGTCATAGAAGGTAAGGGAGGAGAGGGTCTCAGGAGAAACACAGGCAACTGCAGTGTCAGATGTTTCGGACAGGTGGTGAGAAAGGCCATCAGGATGGATATTTGTACTTACTGACAACTCTATCAAGAGTGGTGGGGCAGAAGTCAGGTAGCCAGGTGTGGAAGAGAGAATGGAAGGGGAGGAAGTGTATCCATTGACCGCAACTATTCTTGCAAGAATTTTGGTAACAAAGGGAAGGGGGGGATTTGAAATGATGGCTTGAGGAGAGATAAGCCTGTTTGTAATGGAGAAAACCTAGGCAAGTTTATAGGCTAAAGAAGAGGCAGTAGATCAGGAGAAGGTGAAGATACAGATTGAAGGCACAGAAGAGTAAAGGGTTGACCGAGGGCCAGATATGTCCAGGCTTCCTACAAGCATCCCCTGCCCACCCTGTGTGTGCAGTGAGAGAATCCAGACCAACCCAGGCTCCACCTGTGCTGACAAGAGGGCACCCCTTTGCTCTTTTTTTTTTTTTTTTGCGGTACGCGGGCCTCTCACTGTTGTGGCCTCTCCCGTTGCAGAGCACAGGCTCTGGACGCACAGGCTTAGCGGCCATGGCTCACGGGCCTAGCTGCTCCGTGGCATGTGGGATCTTCCCGGACCGGGGCACGAACCCGTGTTCCCACACGAACCTGCATCGGCAGGCGGACTCTCAACCACTGCGCCACCAGGGAAGCCCCCCCTTTGCTCTTTGACAAGGACAGATGTGGGTGTGTCGAGACTATGAATGGGGTGTGCTTGTGTCAGTGGCTACACTGTCCACACTGAGATTGACCACATACACCCTCCCTCCCACACCCGGCCTCACATACACCCTTTCCAACACACTACTGGTACATAGTAGACATAACTAATTTACATGGGATTTTTGTTGAATATTCTATCTTATGGTCTTCACGAGGTTGTGAGGATCAAGTGAAAAGCATATCTAAATGCTCTGTAAAACTATGAATAATACAAATATTAGGAATTATTATTATTGAGAAACAAGCTTCACACACGTAAGCCCATGAACACACACTGAGGTTCTCATATATCAGCCTTGCACACACAGACTCACAAGCTCATACTGTTTGGCTAGGGCATGTATGCTCACATGGACCCATGAATCCGCTAAGACACACTCACACACTCCCCTGTAGGCCTACACAAATATGTTTGGGCTCATACACACAGTCCACCAAATTGCCCTACAGACTCACACACACCCAAGTTCATAAGCACACTCTCACAGACAACACACTCATATATGCCCGCTTAGTTTCACATACGTGCAAGTACATACACACACACACACACACACACACACACACACACTGGAAGAATGAGAATCTTCCAGCCCGAAGAGAGCTGAGTTAACTTGACATCCATGAGCCAGAGGAGGACTTCTCAGTTAGTAAGTGATTTCACCAACCTGCTGCTTTGCTCCAAGACATCAGTATCAGCAGAGAATCAATCTGTCTGGGGCCAAGGCAGGCAGGGAGGCAGAAAGAGAGGAAGGGGTTTGTAAGAACAGAACTCTCCCCTCTCCCTCCTTGTCTGTCTCTCTCCAGATGCCCACGGCACCTCCCCCCATGTCCCTGAGCAGAAGCTGGGGATGCTCTGAGCCACAGTTCCTGTCTTTGGAGAGCCCTCAGCCCTCAGGCCAATGCCACACTCATCAAAAATATCTCATAGAACATCTGCACAAACTCAGCCGCCCCAAGCCCCTTTCTCCTTTCCTGGTTCCACTGCTGCATGCCCCACAGGTGGGCAGTGCACAGATGGGTCCCCACTTGGGTGATGCAAACACTGAGTTCGGGAAGAGGAAGAGCTTTATCCAGGGAGCACGTGTTTGTTGTGCTGTCATCAGGGCCTCAGCCTTGCACGTGGCCTTTCACAAGCCCCAGTCAGTTACCAGCCATTCTCCATAACAGCTGCTTCAAACCTTCTTGTCAAGCCCACATCTCACCACCCCCTGGCTTCACTCTCAGGACATCATTCTCTTGAATGTTGAGAGAGAACATCACCTCTTTCTTTACAGAGAACATAAATAGATTAGGGACCATCAGAAGCAAAACTTTTAACTTCATGAACCCCTTCCAGTAGAAACCCAGTCACATTTGTTCTCATCCTTATCGCCTCCCATCTCAGCAATGTCCACAGCTAATTGCTTACTGTTGCTCTGTATCCCACTCCCACCTCTTCTAGAAACCTTCTCCATCAACTATCCCCCCGTCTCCTGTATCTTCAGTCTCTCGCTCTTTATTAGATCTTTCCCTTCACATATAAATATGCTCACCCTCTCTTCCATCTTAAGAAATATGTTGTTCTTCTATACAGCATTTCACTATCTGTCACTCTGTCTCTCTCCTTCTGTTCATTGACAATATTCTTGAGTTGTCTCCACTCACTTCTCCTCTTCTTACTACACTCTTTCTTTTCCCAGCTCACTGCTGTCTTCTGCGCAAGATCCTATCCCCTTTCCACCCGCATACAACTGTCCCTCCAAGAGCACCAGCCATCTCGTTTGAGTTAGACCCAGTGTCCACTTCACAGTCCCTATAGTTGGGACCTCTTGGCGACATGGGATGTTGTTGACCATTCCCCAATACTTGAGACTCTCTCCCCGCTGGCTGTCTTCTCTCTTGGCAAGTATTGACTCTTTCTCATCTTCTTCTTACCTCTCTGAACACCCATTATTGGCCTCTTCTTCCTCTACCTTATTCTTAAACTTCCCATGTCCAATCAATATTAATTCTGTAGCTTCTACCTTCTAAAGATTTCTAAAAGAAAGCCACTTCTCTTCTTCACAACTGAGACTCTCAGCTTTAACCTGAATTCAAACAACACCTCCCTAACTGGGTTCCCTGGACCCACTCTTGCCTTTTCTGAGATCTTGCGGGATCTCAGTTCCCTGACCAGAGATTGAACCTGGGCCATGGCAGTGAAAGCCCGAAATCCTAACCACTAAGCCACCAGGGAACACCCTAAGTGATCCTTTTAAAGTATAAATCTGGGACTTCCCTGGTGGCGCAATGGTTAAGAATCTGCCTGCCAACGCAGGAGACACGGGTTTGAGCCCTGGCCTGGGAAGATCCTACATGCCGCAGAGCAACTAAGCCCATGTGCCACAACTACTGAGCCTGTGCTCTAGAGCCCGTGAGCCACGACTACTGAGCCCGCGTGCTGCAACTACTGAAGCCTGTGCACCTAGAGCCCGTGCTCCGCAAGCCCCCGCTTGCCGCAGCTAGAGGAAGCCTGCGCACAGCAACAAAGACCCAACACAGCCAATAAATTAATTAATAAACTTATTTTTTAAATAAATAAATAAATAAAGTGAAAATCTGACTGTATCTTTTGTTGCATAAAATCTTTCGTTTGCCCATAGGATAAAACCCAAACTCTGAGAGAGTGCTTAAGGAGACCCTCTATTCTCAGACCCTACCTTCCTCTGTACCTCACCTCTCACACCTACCCCTTTGCCTTCTACATGCCTTCTCTGTTCAGCTGAACCATTTTCAGCCCTTCAAATACAGCAGGATTTGGGCTTTTAAACACTTCTGGGCATTTAAACGTGGTATTATCTCTGCCTAGAACACCCTCCCCTACCCTTGCTTCCCCTCTGTACCTAAGCATTGTCCTTCTGGACTCAATTCAGCCATCAATTCCTCCTTAAAACCACGCCTCCCATCCATCCATGTATTCACTTGTCCATTTATTCAGTAAGGGTAGCCACTTGTAAACTTTAAGAGCCTCAAGAAGAATGCTCAGTCCACCCATGGACCCTCTAGCAAAGTGAGGAAAGTGGAGGAAGAGGACTGTAGGGTCCTAATAATTTGACGGGAGTCAAAGCTACTGAGAAAACAAGGGTTCACTGAACATAGAATGATAGTACTACATAGAAAAATAGAAAGCCAATAAGGAGAGCTATGGGATCCCTCCTGTGTATGTTTTAGTTAAAGGTTCTCCTCTGGCCGTAATGAACTTACAAAGGGCGTAGAGAATCCTACACTGACCAGGAAAGCAGATTTAATAACAAGTCATAGTTATTGGGCACTACAGGTACTAGATGAAGCATGTAATGTACATTATCTGACAATCCTTGGGACAAGATAAGTATTACTATTCTCATTTTGCAGAGGAGGAAAGTAAGATTCAGAAGGTTAAGTGGTTTGCACAAATTCTCACAGCGAATTAGTGGCAGAGTCAAAGTTCAAATGCAAAGTCTCTCTGAACCCAAAGCCAAGTTCCTGACCTTGACATTCTTCTGCCTGTGATTACTTACCCGCGGTGGGTTTGGAGGGAGGTTCAAATATGCCAAGGAGATGGGGAGCCCATCGGTAATTCCCACAGTTAATGTCCCCATGGCACCCATCCTGTGTGTGCTGACAGTTTGACAACTTACACAGCTGCTGGTTTGCTTGGAGGAGATCTCTGTTAATTAAAATAGCACAAAGGGAGAGCAGCACACAAACCATGTCAGTGGGTAATTAATGCAGAGGAGGGCCCAGGCACACAGGAATGCTCAGCCTTTACCTGCCAGAACCCATCTTCACTCGCATCTCCCAGCCTAAAGTTGCCACTTTGTCCCTCTGGCCATGAGCTGCTGCCTGCTTGCCTACCTCCATGGATGGGGAAGGGAGGACCTGTCCTCTGGGGACAGAACCTGGGCTTCTACTCTCACTGGACTCTGATCCTTCAACCTCCTCTTAACTATCCATGTCTCCCAGGAGATCCAGAAGGACAGGATGAGCCAGAGATAAGCCATCCACGGCCCAGGGCTTTGGGGCATCATTTCTGAGGAAATGTTAGTCTCTACCTGCCCCTGCCCCAACAAGAAGATCACTGCCTTATCTCCCACGGCAGGGGTCCTGAGTCAGCCTGCTTCTGTATACAGTGTATTGGGATGAACTGAACCCATCTTCTCCACTGCCTCTCCCAGGGTTTGTGCTTGCTTCCCTACGGGACCTACAGCCTGGTCCTGAATCTCACTGCTCTGCTGGGGTCCTGACCTCCTTCCTGTCCCTTCTCTCATTTCATTATCACCATATCCCCAGCAAGTACACTTCAAAAGGATGTTTCTCCATTACACAGATGAAGTTCAGGGCAGCAAGGTAGCTTGTTCAAAGGTAACAGAAGTTTTCCTTTCTTTGTTCAGATGCTGCACTCTTCTGGGTTTCCAGCTTATCCAACAGATAAGCATTCTTGCTTATCTGTTTTTAACAAACTTTTTATTTTGGAATAACTTTAGATTTACAGAACAGTTACAAAAGATAGTACAGAGAGTTCCTGTATACCCCTCACTCAATTTCCCCATTATAACATTTTATATTGCCATGTTGTATCTGTCAAAACTAAGAAATTGATGGTGTGTACCTAGTTTTGAATCAGGCATTTTTTTTCTCCCTAGGAGATGAGCTCCAAATTTCTCTCTTCTCCATCCAGAGATCCAATGAAGAGTGTGGACGCTTGCAATGTGACCCCTTCCGTGCCAGCACAGCCCCCCTGCATCCCTACACTGCCCAAACCACCTCCCCACAAATAAAGCCAGAAAGACCGTCCAAGGAGAAACACCTACCAGGACCAGAGGCTCAAACTCCCAGGCAGTGTCCTCCAGGTGCCCTACTCATCAAGTTCCTCTTTCCATAAGTTCCCCAAAGCTACCTCTTGCCCATAAACACTCCCTTTTCTGCTAATTTCTTCACTAACTCTACCGTGGATCCTCGTGAGCATCCACCCAATACCAACTCTATCTTCAAAGCTCTCAATCAGATTCAATGCAGCAAATATTTACCGAAGCACAGAAACAGTTCCAATCCAGCCCCTGACCTTGAGCAGCTCTTGCTCTCTTGGGAGAATTAGACAGCTCTGCCTATGATGAAAACAGCAGTTAGTAGGTGAAGCAGTGGAGCACTGTGGTTAAGTGCTTGAAGTCTTCAGTCAGAAAGCTGTGCGACTTCGGGTTAGTGATGTTAGTTTCCATGAGCATCAGTTTTCTTAACTCTAAAATAAGAAAAAGAGTAGAACCTACTTCGTAAAGTGTTTATAACCATTTAATTGCAAAAAGTTACCTATCATTTATTGAGTAGTTACTATCTGCCAGGCACTGTGCCAATTGTTTTGCCTTTTTATTTATTTATTTATTTTTGTGGTACGCGGGCCTCTCACTGTTGTGGCCTCTCCCGTTGCGGAGCACAGGCTCCGGACGCGCAGGCTCAGCGGCCATGGCTCACGGGCCCAGCTGCTCCGCGGCATGTGGAATCTTCCCAGACCGGGGCACGAACCCGTGTCCCCTGCATCGGCAGGCGGACTCTCAACCACTGCGCCACCAGGGAAGCCCTGTTTTGCCTTTTTAAAGTCAAGGCTTACTAATCAAATCTTACTTGCCTTTACAGTCAAAGCTAGAGATGATGGTGGCCTGAATGAAGGCAATGACTTGGGGAAGGAAAGATGGATTTAATAAACATTTTACAAGTAAGTAACCTATAGTATTTAGGGAGAGTGAGTCGAGCATGATGTCCAGTTATGTAGCTTAGGCCCCTGAGCAGATGCTGGTGCCATATACTGTGAGAAGGAAACTGGAGGAGGAGTAGGTTTGGAGATGGTGGTGAATTCTGCTTGAGCATGATGCAGTGAAGGAGTCTTTGGGACATTCAAATAGAGATTCCTTCAGACAGTTGCATATATGTGCCCAAAGTCAAGAATAGAAATAAAGTCTTTGAGGGACTTCTCTGGTGGTCCAGTGGTTAAGAATCCGCCTGCCAATGCAGGGGACATGGGTTTGAGCCCTGGTCCAGGAAGATCCCACATGCCGTAGAGCAACTAAGCCCGTGCATCACAACTACTGAGCCTGCACTCTAGAGCCCGCGTGCCACAACTACTGAGCCCACGTGCCAAGAGCCCGTGCTCCACAGCAAGAGAAGCTGCCACAATGAGAAGCCCACGCACCACGACAAAGAGTAGCCCCCGCTCGCCGCAACTAGAGAAAGCCCACGCACAGCAATGAAGACCCAACGCAGCCAAATAACTAAATAAATAAATTAATTTTTTAAAAAAAGAATCCACCTTCCAATGCAGGGGGGCACAGGTTCAATCCCTGGTGGTAGAACTAAGATCCCACATGCCACGGGGCA
Organism: Delphinapterus leucas; assembly: GCF_059928025.1. NCBI lineage: Eukaryota > Metazoa > Chordata > Mammalia > Artiodactyla > Monodontidae > Delphinapterus > Delphinapterus leucas. Next base: position 162,005,924 of record NC_143129.1, on the reverse strand, counting down.
ACTAAGCCCGCTCACCGCAACTACTGAGTTCTTGCACTCTGGAGCCCACACGCTGCAAACAGAGAGAAGCTCTCATGCTGCAACTAGAGAAGCCCACGTGCCACAGCTAAGACCTGACATGGCCAAATTTTTTTAAAAAGTCTTTTGAGGGCTTCCCTGGTGGCGCAGTGGTTGAGAGTCTGCCTGCCAATGCAGCAGACACGGGTTCGAGCCCTGGTCCGGGAAGATCCCACATGCCGCGGAGCGACTGGGCCCGTGAGCCATGGCCGCTGAGCCTGCGCGTCTGGAGCCTGTGCTCCGCAGCGAGAGGCCGCGACAGTGAGAGGCCCACGCACCGCGATGAAGAGGGGCCCCCGCTTGCCACAACTAGAGAAAGCCCTCACACAGAAATGAAGACCCAACACAGCCAAAAATAAATAAATAAATAAATTTATAAAAACAAAAAGGTCTTTTGACACATCAGTTTATAGATGATAGTTGAAAGCATTTGTGTGGATATGACTGCTCAAGTAGAATCAGAAAAAAAAAAGACAGAATTCGAAGGAGCAAAAATATTTAAGAAGTAAATAGAAGAGCAGTCTCTCAAGAGGTGAAAAGTTTTTTTTGATATTTGGAAACATTTTTAACATTATCGCTTCTTGCATCCTACACCTTCTTTCTGGATTTAATATCTTTCTTGCTGACATATATCCTTTAAAAATTATTTTAGAAAGATTGTCTTTGTCTTCATGTGACTGAAATAACTTTATTTTGCTCTCACCTTGCTGTGACAGGTCAGTGAGGTATAGAACTCTAAGTAGACAGTTGTTTTCTTTCAGCACTTTGATATTATTCCATTACCTTCCAGCATCTATTGTTGCTGTTGGGAATTTGGCTGCATTGGGTCTTCGTTGCTGCACACGGGCTTTTTCTAGTTGCAGCGAGCAGGGGCCACTCTTCGTTGTGGTGCGTGGGCTTCTCATTGCGGTGGCTTGTCTTGTTGCGGAGCATGGGCTCTAGGAGTGCGAGCCTCAGCAGTTGTAGCATGCAGGCTCAGTAGTTGTGGCTCGCGGGCTCTAGAGCACAGGCTCAGTAGTTGTGACACGGGCTTAGTTGCTCCGCGGCATGCGGAATCTTCCTGGACCAGGGTTCGAACCCATGACCCCTGCATTGGCAGGCAGATTCTTAACCACTGTGCCACCAGGGAAGCCCCCACTGTTATTATTTTATAATGTTATATATATGCCTCAAATATTTTCTTTCTCTCTTTGAACACTTAAAAATCCTATTAGATTATTCTATTACCTCTGCTTCGCAGACTATCTCTTATGATATTTGATTTCTTTACTTGATTTGTCATTTTTATTTATGACATCTTCTGGGAAATTTTCTCCCATGGGAGTCTATAAACACCCTGGGTTGTGCACTAGGTTGTGGATTACCTATGACCAAGGTGGTTCATTGGATCTGGATCAATTTTTTTCTTGGGTTGGGGCTATTTTGAGGTTAGGCTTTCTGTATCAGGAAGGTAATGAAGAATTGTAGCCCTCTACTCACATATTGCTCAGGCCAGAGGTTCAGAGTTCTCAGGGTTGACATGAACACCTCCCCTAAGCTGGACTAAGTGGCCCATTTCCACTTCTGTCCATATCCCCCAGGCAATGGGCAGGTAGAGAGTTTGTAAGTCCAAATTAACAGACCGCACAGCCCTTTCCTGCTTCCAGTTTTATGCAGAGAGCCCAATTCTCGCCTATGGTCTTGCCTCCTGCCCCAGCATGTAGTGTTGTAAGCCCAGCCCCAAAGCTTAGATCTCAACTTCTTCATGGGCAACAGAGCTTTGGCTCCAACTCACCCCTGAAGGAACTGTAGTGTTGTTCTGGTATTTGAAATTTTACCTTTGTTGCTTTCAAGCTCAGCTATACACTCTTTATAACTGGAAGAAAAAAAAAACAAAACTAAAAGCTTCTGTCTCACATTTCTATGTTTTTGGAGCAAAATGACAGCTCAGTCTGACATCTTAAGCAGAAATGCTGGGAAGAAACTATTACAAAGGTATGGTGAGAACATGTAGACAATGATGTCCCAGAAGACAACAGATAAAAAGGTTTCAAGAAAGGGAATCAAATGTATCATATTGATGGGCTTCCCTGGTGGCGCAGTGGTTGAGGGTCCGCCTGCCGATGCAGGGGACACGGGTTCGTGCCCCGGTCTGGGAAGATCCCACGTGCTACAGAGCGGCTGGGACCGTGAGCCATGGCCGCTGAGCCTGCGCGTCCGGAGCCTGTGCTCCGCAACGGGAGAGGCCACAACAGTGAGGGGCCTGCGTACCGCAAAAAAAAAAAAAAAATAGCTGGACAGACAGACCGACTCTCTTCTCCCTAAACTTGATCTTTCTAGACCCAGTTATATTCTCTGCATTTCTCTTCTGTTTCCTTCCTCTGCCTCCTCCTGTTCTCTAGGAGCTCAGCGCCAAGGCTGGAGTGGGGCTGGGAAGTTATTTTGTGGAGGGCTGGTTCTGAGGGCTGGCACTGGGGTGGGAGGGAGCAGCTTCAGGGATGCTGGAGTGCGGTAGGCAGCTGAGACAGAGAGGGAGAGGGGGAGGGGAGGCAGAGGTGCCCTAGGCATGGAAGCTGCACAGGTGTCAGAGACAGAGACTTAATGATGAGCCCGAGGTCCACCTGCACAGATGAGCAGGGCTGGGAGGTAGAAGCTGTGGGGAAACTGGAAAAGGGACACATTCATTTTTCAGTGCACTTCTCTCTCCTTACACACCACACACACACACACACACACACACACACACACACACACACACCTTTAATAAAGAGCCAGAGGCTTACTCTGTTCTGGCTCTCACTCCATTTCCGCAAAGGACCCTCTGGGAAAGAGGTTGTAAAAAGGGGCCAAGAGGATCTTGGGGAAGGAATGGAGCTGCTTTGTCCCCTGGGCTTTGCCTGTCTATGCACCTGCCTGGGAGAGACCCAGCTAGTCAGGTCTCTGGTGAGCTGGGATTGCAGCGGGGGAGGGTTAGAGCACCCAGAGCAAGGCCAGGAGGCTGACTGGGTGCTCAGCTCAGGAGCAGGCACTTGGCCAGAACCCTAAGCCTCTGGAGCCCCAGCTCAGCCCCTCCGAAGAGGCCTAACCGCAGCCTGGGAAGCTCCTCAGTGCCCCCTCCCCAACCCTAACACATTAGCGTCATGGGAACCCAGGACACCCACTGAACCCAGGGCCATTAGCTTCTCTTCTGGGTCCTCCTTCTCTGACCCTGGAATTGGGACAGTGGGGGTAGGGCTGAGCTAAACCACTGCACAAGCGAGGGGCTCAGCTGCCTGTAAGGTCAGGTTCTCAGGACCCCAATTCCAACCCTCACAGCCCACAGTCATTCACATCTGTTCTGGAAGAGCGACTAATCTATGGGAGTTGTACAAACACCATCCTAACAACCAAGGGTGTCACTCCCAGTTCCTGGCCCTAGGGATAAAGACCTTCCCTCTGCTCTCACCTGCTTGAGGAGGGGTCCAGCAAATACACATCTGCCCACCCATAAGCTGGAGACTCCCTTATGTAACTACCTGTTCCTTCGAGGCTATATTCAAATAACAATAATCCCAGCCCCTATCCTGGGTGACCACAGAAGTCCATCCCCTCGCTCTTGTATTTCTGAGCTTTCTGGGAAGTGTTTACATGTTCCTCTAACTCATTGCTGGCCACTCAGGGAGCTAAGTATGATTGTGAGATTGTGGACTGTACAACTCTAGTGTACCATTCACATAGACTATGATGATCATATAACCATCTTTGTACTTCTTCCAGTCACCACTGACTGTCAAGTCCACTGACACCAGTTCAGGTTCTTCTCTCTCTCTCTTTTTTTTTTCCCAAAAGGCACTGATTACCCAAGTCAAAGAGGTGAATCCTTCCAAAATCAGAATTTGAGTTTTTGTAACACCTGATTCGAGCTGTCCATGCTCATTACTTGTAGACTTGTTTTTTGGTAGTGGGTATAAGCTAATTATTTTGTTAGTCACCAAGCACAAGTAATTCATTTTTCAATCATGACTTATAAAGCGCCACATCACCTATAGAGTTTTTTGGTCCCTAGGCTCAGGTGGCTGGTGTAACCTGTGCGCTGCTTGCTTGCAAATTGTGATGATGCTGAATGTGGATTGTGTGAAGTCACTTAGGTCTGATTCGTCCAGGCAAGTCAGGGATGGATGCACTCTCACAAGAGCGGAGCTTGTGACAATCACTTTTTTGGTTTGTTTTTATGTATGTGGTAAAATACACATAACATAAAATTTACCTTCCTCATAATTTTTTTTTTTCGGTATGCGGGCCTCCCACTGTTGTGGCCTCTCCCGTTGCGGAGCACAGGCTCCGGATACACAGGCTCCGGACGCACAGGCTCAGCGGCCATGGCTCACGGGCCCAGCCGCTCCGCGACATGTGGGATCCTCCCAGACTGGGGCACGAACCCATGTCCCCTGCATCGGCAGGCGGACTCTCAACCACTGCGCCACCAGGGAAGCCCCTCTTCATCATTTTTTTTTATCTTAATCATTTTTAAGTGTACAGTCCTGTGGCATTAGGTACATTCACATTGTTGTGTAACTAAAACCACCATTCATCTCTAGAACTCTCTTCTCATCTTGTGAAACTGAAACCCCTAACCCACTACACAGTAACACCCCATTCCTCCTGCTCCTTGGCCCCTGCCAACCACCGTTCTACTTTCTGTCTTTGACTATCCTACATTATCTAAATGGAATCATATTTGCCATTTAGTGACTGGTTTATTTCACTTAGCGTAATGTCCTCTAGTTTCCTCCGTGTTTCTGCATGCATCAAAATTTCCTTCTTCTTTAATGCTGAATTATATTCCATTGTACGTATAGACCACATTTTGTTTATCCATTCACCCACGGATGGACACTTGTGTTGCTTCCGCCTTTTGGCTACTGTGAGTAATGCTGCTTTGAACATCTTTGAGTTCTTGCTTTCAGTTCTTTTGGGCACTGATGGACACTTGTGTTGCTTCCGCCTTTTGGCTACTGTGAGTAATGCTGCTATGAACATCTTTGAGTTCTTGCTTTCAGTTCTTTTGGGCACTGATGGACACTTGTGTTGCTTCCGCCTTTTGGCTACTGTGAGTAATGCTGCTTTGAACATCTTTGAGTTCTTGCTTTCAGTTCTTTTGGGCACTTACCCAGAGGCAACATTTTCTGGCTAGTATGCTAATTCTGTGCGTATCTTTCTGAGGAACCGCCGTACCGTTTTCCACAGCAGCTGCGCCATTTTATATTCCCATTAGCAATACACAGAGACTCCAATTTCTACACATCTTCACCAACATTTGTTCTTTCCTGGTTTTGTTTTCCAAATTCTGATGAGGTCAGCCTCTGCTGACTGTAGGGCCTAGTGCAGGGAAAGGTAGGACAATCAGTAGCCTGGAGAGACTTTTGGAACAGGCTTCATACTTATGAAGAGCCTAAATTTTGTACTTCTAGTTCTAATGAGATTATATATAGGTTTGGGGTTTTTTTGGTATCACTATTAAAATAATTAATTTATTAATGGAAGCATTTAAATTATATCACATTTTGGGAGTTCCCTGGTGGCCTACTGGTTAGGATTCTGGGCTTTCACTGCCGTGGCCCAGGTTCAATCCCTGGTCGGGGAAATGAGATCCCGCAAGCCTCATTGCGCGGCCAAAATAAATAAATAAAACAAACCTTTGGAAAAAAACAATAAATTATATCACATTTCAAGCACACTGCTTTGGTATTAGACATTTTTTAATATACCCTGGACCCTCATATAAACAAAAGTGGCCTGGGCTCAGTCAGCCTTGGAGAGGTCCTGATTGGTGGCCCTTTAGAAAACACTAGTCTCGAGCTTCCCTGGTGGTGCAGTGGTTAAGAATCCGCCTGCCAATGCAGGGGACACGGGTTCGAGCCCTGGTCCGGGAAGATCCCACATGCCGCCCGTGCACCACAGCTACTGAAGCCCGCGCTCCTGGAGCCTGTGCTCCGCAACAAGAGAAGCCACCGCAATGAGAAGCCCGTGCATGGCAATGAAGTAGCCCCTGCTCTCTTCAACTAGAGAAAACCCGCTTGCAGCAACGAAGACCCAACACAGCCAAAAATAAATTAATTAAAAAGAAAACACTAGTCTCAACTTATGTTGTCATGCCTCTGTTCCCTTTTCTGTATATTCTTCCTTTTCCACTCCCTCCATGTAGGCCTTTATTCCCTCAGATGCAGTCTCTGCTCTCTGGCCCCTCATCTCCCATCATCTTGCCTACTGCCCCACGTCCACCTTGATACAACAAACTGTCTCCAAATCTTCATCTCTCAAACAAACTTTTCTCCCAAGCCCAGATATGTGCTTCCAACTGTCTAAAGTTGGTTCCCAGAAAATAGAATCTGAGGTGGAGCTCTGCAAGCAGGAAGTTTATTGGGGAGGGCTCTTGGGGTCAACATCAGTGGGGAAGGGGAGGAAGTAGAATTGGGCAGTTGAAAGAACCTAATGGTCAAAACAAAAGCCACAATCAATCCTAACATGAGTTCTGGAATGTCGTCCTGCCTTGAGCAAGGGTGCCTAGCCTTTGTATCCCCACGTTGGTCAATCGTTGATGTTGGCTGCCTGAGAAGGCAGTGTGACCTTGGGCCAGGTGACTCTCTTAGCGGAGGACAAATACAGAGAGGGACTCAGCTGAGAGCTCTCAGCCACCCACACTTCCAGAAATGGGGGAATGACTGTTTTGGCCCTGAAAGAGGGATCCGGGGGATGTACCGCAACAGTCACCACTTGGACATCCTTGGGTACCTCAAAATCAATATGCCCCAGATTGAACTGAACCTGCTTCTTTGCTGGGTTTCTCTCATGTTATGACCAAACTCCTAGGCTTGTCAGGTCTGAGTCAGTTATCCTCCCTCGCTGTTACCCTGTAATCAACTGGTACTTCATCTCAGAGAGGGTATTAGACTTTGCCTAAAGTCTCTTGAATTCATCCCCATCTCCTCCTTTCCCACTATCACTGGCCTGGCTCAGGCCCTCACAACCTTACGGCTTCAATTGCCTTCCAAAAGGTTCAGTGGAAAGAGCCAGTTAGCACAGAATAGGTGCTACATGAAAAGTTTACTGGGATACTGTTTAAAAAAAGAGAGATACTCAGCCTCACTAGAAATCAGGAAGAAAGGAAGGGAAAAAGGAAGGAGGAAATTAAAATAACAGTTTAATAATATATAGTTAATTGTAGTATTATGTATAACAATATATAACATAGTTTATTAATTGTCATGTATACAATATATCTGATATTAATTTTGTATTCATTAAATTTGCAAAGATGTCTTTTTTTTTTTTTTTTTGGCTGTGCCACAGGGCACGCGGGATCTTAGTTCCCCAACGAGGGATGCAACCCGTGCCCCCTGCAATTGAAGCACAGGGTCTTAACCACTGGACCACCAGGGAAGTCCCTGCAAAGACGTCTTTGAAGATGACTTCATGATATCTCTCAAGAGCAAAAAAAGACACTTTGATCCAGGAATTCTAACCCTGAGAATCTACCCCAAACACAGTTGACCCTTGAGCAATGTGGGGGTGTTTTGTGGCGCTGACCCTCTGAGCAGTAGAAAATCTGCATGTAACTTACAGTCATCCCTTCCTGTTCATGGTTCCTCTGTATCTGCAGTTCTTCATGAAGGGATTCAGTCAATCACATGGTCCTGTAGTATTTACTATTGAAAAAAATCTGCATTTAAGTGCACCTGCGCAGTTCAGACCTATTTTGTTCAAGGGTCAATTGTAGTTTGAAATATGAGGGGCAACATGAGGGAAAATAGGAACAAAGATGTTAATTATAAGCATTATTCATTAGAGTGAAAAAAAATGTTGGAGGCAACTTAAATGTCTAATAGAGGATGAGTTAAGTAAGTTGTGGTTTGTTCTATGTAACGTTATAAAATCATTAAAAATAATGGTCAAAAAGTCTGTGCAACAGCATGGAAAGTGATTACTGCAAGGTTAAGTCAAAAAATTAGGATTCATCAGGCTTATACATTACGATTGCATGTAAAAAAATACGATCAGGGAAAACAATCTGAAAGAAAATACACCAGCATGATAAGAGTCCTTGTATTACAGAAAAGTCATGCCTGGTATCTTTAGCTCCTCTCCCCTCACCATAATCTCCCCCTCATTCTTAGATGTTGACAACATTGTTTTCTTATTATGTAAAGTACTACAGAAATGCAACTTCAAGCCATCTATATGGAGCCATCCATAATCCTACAACCTTATTTTTCAAACTTGTAGTTGGTGGCCTTATTACTTTTATAATATGAGATGAGATGATGTATAATGTAATATAATTATAATATAATAAATTAAAATGCATCAGTATTTTTTATTGCTGGGTAGCAGTCCATTGTATGGGTATGCCATATTTGTTTATCCACTTATCAGTTAATTGACATTTGGGTTGTTTCCACTTTTGGCTATTATAAATAATGCTGCTATGAACATTCGTATACGTGTTTTTGTGTGAATATAGGTTTTCAATTCTCTTGGGTGTATATGTTCTAGGAGTGAAATTGCTGGGTTGTGGAATCATGGTAACTCTATGTTTAACCTTTTGAGGAACTACCAGATTGTTTTCCAAGCAGCTGCATCATTTTACATTCCCACCAGCGGGTCATGAGGGTTCCAATTTCTCCACATCTTCACCAACATTTGTTATTATCCGTTGTTTTGGTTATAGCCATCCTTGTGGGTGTGAAGTGATTATATCACTGGCGTTCGATTTGCATTTTTCTGATGGCTGATGACGTTCACCATTATTCATTTGTAACCAAAAGCACTGTTTTTTTTTTTAACAAAAGAAGCTTGAACCCCTACCATTATAAAAGTAATTCATGCACATTATTAGATATTTTGGAAACAGATTTTTTTAAAAATTAAACTACACCCAAATAGCACCATCTAGAGGTAAAACCACTGTAAATATTTCAGTGTATTTCCTTTGAATATTTTTTCCTCTCTATTCTTTCTAGAATATGGTTGAAGTCATATAACATTGGCAATTTTGCTTCTGGCTTTTTCACCTAATATGATAAAATGGGGATTTTCCCAACCTCTTCCTGAACATTACTAGATATTACAACTTCCTTAGCCATTCCCCCATTGATGGACCTTGGTTATTTCCAGCTGCATTTAATACTGCAAATGATGCAAAAATACAGTGTTTTGATATTGTTTTTGATCTGTGTTCCATCTGTCCAGTAAAGCTGAGATCTTTCTCTTCCCTTTCAATCCATCCACATCCTTCCAGAACAGTACTTGGTACAGAGTAAGACTTCTTTTTTTTCTTGTTATTGAGACATAATTGACGTACAACACTGTATACGTTTAAGGTGTACAACATAATGGTTTGGCTTATAGACATCACGAAATAAGTTTAGTGAACATTAAATTCACAATAAGTTTAGTGAACATTCATCATCTCATATGGATACAAAATAAAAGAAATACAAACAAATTTTTCCTTGTGATGAGAACTCTTAGGACTACTCTCTTAATAACATTTGTATATAACATACAGCAGCGTTAATTATATTTATCATGTTATACATTACATCCCTAGTACTTATTTATCCAATAACTGGAAGTTTGTACCTACTGACTACCCTCTTCCAATTCCCACCCCCCCACCTCTGGTATCCACAAATCTGATCTCTTTCTATTAGTTAGTTAGCTTGTTTTTAAAGTATAATTGACCTGCAACACTACGTTGGTTCCTGGTGTGCGATATAGTGATTCAGTATTTCTGTACATTTCAAAATGATCACCATGATAAGTCTAGTTACCATCTGTAACCATATGAAGATATCACATAATTATTGACTACATTCCCTACACTGTACAGTTCACACTCATGAGTCATTTATTTTGTGACTGGAAGTTTGTGCCCCTTCATCTCCCTCACCTATTTCGGAGCAGTTTTATTGAGACCTTATTACAGGTCAGGCACTCTTCTAAGCACTGGGTATATATCAATGCATTTAATCCTCACAACTTCCCTGTGACGTAAGTAGTAGTATTATCATCCCCACTTTATACATGAGGAAGTTGAGGTGAAGAAATTTGTCCAAGGTCATCAGCTAGAAAGGGACCGAAGTAGAATTTGAATCCAGGCAGCCTGGCCCCAGAGTCTGAACTCTTAACCGTCAGCCATACAGCTTCCCTATGATGGTGACGGTAACGGGAATTGGAGATAGGATGACAGCCAACAGGGCTTTAAGGATGGGTTGGTCCCAGGTTTGAAATTTGGCACCCAAGCTCTGTCCCTTAGTTGGGAAGGGAAGGTCAGGAAGACTCGGGAGAGGGAAGCGATTCAGGTGCAACTCTCAGGACAGGAGTTTCCAACAGTCCCCAGCCTGGCACCTTCCTATTAGCCCACAAAGCACCGGGGTGGTCTTTCTCAAATGCAAATCTGATCCTGTCACTTCCCTGCTTAAAGCTCTCTATTGCCCTTGGGATAAAACACCCAAGCCCTTAGATGGACTGCAAGGTCCTCATTAGCTCCATCTCAGCTCCCCACCGGGCCTCTCCTCTCCACATGGCTTCTCCTTTCTGCCTCACTTGGGGTCCTGCACACTCCACCACACTGCATCTCACTCTTGCGCCTTTTGGACCATTGGCCTAGAGAGCTCTTCCTTACCTCACCCCTACTCAACCCCGCTTTGGCCCTGCTCACTCTGAGTCTCTGCTTAAACGCCCCTCTCTTCTAGAAAGCCTGCTCCAAACCCCTCAGACTGGACTGTGTTCCCCTGCTAGACCCATACTTCCCTTCTAACACTCACCACATTTCTTGTAATTGCTTTTCTTAAAAACAACAATACTTTTAATTATAGAAAATTCAAATATAAGAAAACAAAGAGAACGTTTTCACCACACAACTTCAATTATTAGCTCACACCAATCAGGTTTCACCTGAACTCCCAACAACCTCCCTCCTCCTATATTATTGTTAAGCAAATAATACAGATCATTTAATTTCATCTGAAAATGTTTTATTTAGCCAGTGTCTCGAAAAGATAAGGACTTTAAAAAAATCATAGTTACAATATCATTATCATGCTTTTAAAAAGCCAATTATATTTTTTTCTTTTTTCAACGTTTTATTTTGAAAAATTTCAAACCTACAGAAAAGTTGCAAGAATAATTCAATGAACAAACCTAAATTTCTCACCTAATTCACCCATTGTTAATATTTTGCTACATTTGTTCGCTGAACCATCTGAGATTAAGTTGCAAATATGAGATTTTACCCCTATACATTTCCATATAGATTTCCCCCAAACAAGGAGACTCTTCTATGTAACCATAATATGATGACCATATTCAGGAAATTTAAGTAGATACAATAAAATATGTATAATACAGGGACTTCCCTGGTGGTCCAGTGGTTAAGACTCTGCTCTTCCACTGCAGGAGGCATGGGTTTGATCCCTGATGGGGAATTGGGATCTTGCATGCCTCACGCGTTGCCAAAATTTTAAATAAATAAATAAATAAATGGTTAATTCATGTTAAAAAAATATGTATAATGCAATCCATATTCACATTTTGCCAAACGTCCCAATGCTGTGCTTCACAGACATTGTCCTTTTTTCAATCTGATCCAGAATCATGCATTGCAGGTTTAGTTGTCTTGTCTCTTTAGCCCATTTAATCTGCAACAGATCATTCTTCTTTCATGACATTGATATTCTAAAGAGCCCCTGCCAGCTGAGCCTGACCTTGAATTTAGGTCTGTCCTGTGCTTTCTCTTCTGGTTCTTCATTCCTCAGATTCTGCATCTTTGGCAGTTGTGCTGCCTAGGAGATTGTGTCCATGTTAGGGGGTGGATGTCCATTTTATTTCACTATGATGACATTGATTTTGATTGCTTGATTTAGGTGTCTTCTAATTGCTTTTCAACTTTTAAATGGTCTGGGGGCTTTTTCCTGCTAGGCTGTGAGCTTCATGAGGGCAGAAGCCATGTCTGTTTTCTCCATCTCTGTATCCTCCTACCACAGCAGGTTTAAACTGGAAAGGTGCACCTGCTCTGCGCCAGCCCCGTGCCTTTCCCTCGGTTCAGCCTCACTGCCGCCCAGGGAAGGACTAATTGAGATCTCAGATGAGGAAAATGAGGCTCAGAAAGACGCAAACCCCTAACACAGTGATTCCCTCAAACTTCTACCTGAGCTGTTCCCTCCCTTTTTTTTTTTTTTTTTTTGCGGTACGCGGGCCTCTCACTGTTGTGGCCTCTCCCGTTGCGGAGCACAGGCTCCGGACGCACAGGCTCAGCGGCCATGCCTCAGGGGCCCAGCCGCTTCGCGGCATATGGGATCTTCCCGGACCGGGGCACGAACCCGTGTCCCCTGCATCGGCAGGCGGACTCTCAACCACTGCGCCGCCAGGGAAGCCCCTGTTCCCTCCCTTTTAAGGCTCTCCCTTTGGATGGCACCTGGGAAAAGTCCCCCATCCCCCTAAAAATTGGTTTCAATGGAAACAGAAATTCCCAAAAAGAAGGAATCGCATTAGCTGTCCAGGGCCTTGGGGCTGAGGGAGAGAGGTGGGAAGCCTTATTTGCATTTTTTCCATTAACAAGCTGGAGTTGAGCTAGTTTGCCTGGGGAGATAATTTGAGAGGGAAATCTTTGCATATTTTATTTAAAAGCACGCAGCGATAGGCGGGCAATAAAGCAGAGCGTGGCGATTAGGTGAGGCCTGCAGGGGGCGGGGGTGGGGTCCTTTCCCTTCTCTCTCTATCAACCGCCCCGCCCCGCCCGTCACTGTCCCTCCCACCCCCACCCCCACCCCCTTACCCCCGTTAGTCCTGGGAACCAGCCTCCTTAAAGGAACAGCCACCTTAAGCCTCAGAGCCATGGGGCTCAAGCCTCAGTAACTCTTGACGTTTTCTAGCTGATAGAGTTCAAGAGGGAGGTGAACTGCCCTGGGAGAAAAGAAGGGTGGTGGGGGTGGACAATAGAAAGGGGTCCAGTGTCCAAAGATGAGACCGTAGCCCTGTGGTTCTAAGTGGTGAGGAGAGAGAAGTGGGAGGGATACCACCCCTATAGGGGGCTTTAAAAATATGAGGGAGATGTTTTGTTCGTCTCAAGTGTGTAGGCAGTCCTATTGGTATCTCTCATGTCTAGGGGACAGGGGTGCTAAACTGGGACCCTGCCTAGGACAGTCCCACTCAAAGAATTATCCAAATGCCAAGGCACTCCCACTGAGCCAGTAACTCTCCCTGCACACCTGAGCAACACTTTCCTTTTAAGTCCTGCCACATTGTTGCCGTGGGATTCAAGGCAGACCTGGGTGAGACCTGGGCAGTTGAGTGTTTAGTTGAAGGAGTAGGGTCCTTGCTCCATTGCAAGCTGTTCAACTTTGTGCAAGACACTTAGCATCTGTGACTGCCTGTTTCCTCTTCTATAAAAAGGCACACCATTGCTTACCTCCCAGTGTAGTCATGAGAAAGGAATGGGGAAATAGAGGGAAAGGTTCTATCAACTATAAAACTCTGATCACATATAATGGGATATTATCACAATGGGGAGCAGAGCCATAGGCTGCTAATTTAGTAACGGACTCCTGAGGGTAATTAACCTTCTCCGGGTGAAGTTCATTAGGCGTGATGTAGCCATTCAGACTCCCCATTCCCAAAATGCACATGTGCATGCACAAATGCACACACACAAACTAAAAGATCTCAGTAATAATTAGGGGAGTATCTGAGTGTCTCATATAAAAGGAGTTTCATTACGGAGATCAAGGTGGTGATTGTACCTGAGACAAGTTAGGGGAGGAGAGGTCAGGAAATCAACCTAGAAGATTCTGCTCCTATCTGGGTGAGTTTTGGGGGTAGGAAGGAATTCAGGGGTGAGGGGTTTTGTGAGTCCTGGGAAGGTGTATGAGGATTTCAGGTACTCTAGGCACAGGAAGTGGAAGAGATAGCACCTTCCCTTCCCTCCATTTTCCCAAAGAAGGAGGAAACAGGCATCTGGAGCATTAACTGTAAAGCTGTAGCATGAAGCAGACGCCTGCTACCATGTCTCCCTCCCCTTTCCATCCCAATGGCAACTTCCCATCTCTTGCTCAGTTCCATTGAACTTAGTCCCAGGTGGGTCATGGGGATACTCCCTATCTTAGAGAATCCTTTCTGGGTACAGATGAGCCTGTTTCTCAGGCAAGGAGTCTGAAACCTTGTTTCTTTCTAGTAGGCATTTGAGGGGAAATGTGAGAATAGAGAGTACTGTGTCTGTCCTGCCAGAAATGGAACCTACCTAAAGAAACTTTGGTTTATTCACCTATAAAATAGGATAATAAAATAGGGTGAAATGGCACATAGGAAGGCTTGATACAGCTTGGTCATTCTTTTCTCACCTGTATCCCTTCCCTGCTCTTTATCTCTACCTTGTTCTTTTCCAGTTCTCCATCCTCTTTCCCATTCCCCATTCCCATCTCAGCTCTTTCCCATCCTGTCCTAGAGCACCCTCATTCACAACCATTCCATTTTTAGGACCTCCCGTGGAAAGTAATCCCAACCTTGTTAATACAAGCAACATTTACTTTTCTTTTTCTTAAATTATTAATAATCACAAACAATAAAGATTACCATTTCAGTAGCCTCCATTAAAATTAGTTTCAAAACAGCATAACGATTTCACTGTTTAGAAAACAAATGGTCAATTACTGAAATTAAAACATTTGCTTCTAGACGGGGTAAAAAATAATATCAAGGCAAATTAACAAAACAACAACAACACATTGGGCTGTAAAATATTTTGCAATTTACAAAGCAATTTCAAGAGCATTATTTAATATGCACAGCAATCCTGTGTAGTAGATGGCACTTGCTTTCTTACCCCTTTCAAACCGATGAAAAAACTGAGGCTCCAAAAATTTAAGTGAATGTATCTCTTGTTCAAAGCCTAGTGAACTTGAAAACAGACTCCAAAGCCAGTTTTCTAAGGGGTACAAGGAAGAGGAAGGGAATAGGAATGGGGAAGAGTCAAAGGTTGGGTGGGGGGGTGAGGAATGGGTATGAAACTGGGCATGGAGTAAGTGGGATGGGATAATATGTGTAGGACAGGATGCTGAAGGGAATGAGATTGGGATGGCGATAGGGTAGGAGAATATGAAGATGGTTATAAAGGCAAGTAGGGAGCGGTTGTGGGGCAACGTGGAGTTGAGGTGGTGAGAGCACTGATTCTGCAGCCAGATTGCCTGGGTTTGAATCCTGGCTCTGCCTCCTACCAGCTATGTGAATTTAAGCAAGTTGCTCAACACCCCGGCCCTCAATTTCTTCATCCGCAAAATGCAGAGGATAATAGTACCTTTCTCCTAGGGATTAGATGAGTTAGCACAGGTAAAGCACCAAGAACAGTGCCTGTCCTGACACAGAGTTAGCACTCTAAGAAAATACTCCTCTCCTGCTCCCCTCTGCCTTCTCCTCCTCCTCCTTCTTCTTTCTCTTATTGCTGTTGTTGTTAGGACGATGCTTTGGGCTGAAATAGAGAAGTGAGTTGGGAAAGATGGTATTGAGAATGGGGAGAGGATGAGCTGGCCACAGGGACAGGAATAACGCAGGATGCAAGTAGGAATAAAATTGGGGGAGGGGGAGGGGGAGTATGGCATTGAAACCCACCAGACCCACCAGATAAAAGAAGCTTTGAACTTCTTCACAGGGGTTTGGACACAGACATATACATCTGTGTACACCTGCATGTTCTGGACTGAGCTTATGTTGTTGGGTTCCTGCAGAACCAAGTTTAGTTGATATTAAGCAGGGAGGGTCTTTTGCGGGAGTATTGTTGGTTCCCATAATGAAGCCCAGTGGCCTGGTGCAGAAGCCCTTTCTTCAGAGGACTGGCTTCTGGGGTTCCCGGTCTGTACCCGTTACTACCACATACACTCCCAAACTCTGAAGGTTCTGAATGTACCTGAAGACAGAGGCTTGTGTGGCTCACAGACAAGTGGGATACTTTACTGAGTTTATTATACTGCCCAGCATCCCAGGAAGTGATGTGATGTCTCAGGCCAACCTCATGAGAGCAAGCATTCATAACAGTTGTACAGGTAAAGCCTCGCTCCTCATTGCAGTTGCCAGCTTAGAGACTCCTCTGCCTCTTGGACAGTGCCCTGCTTCTGAACTCTCGGAGGCTCCTGGTTCCTGGGTCTCCAGGGTAAGTCCTCTTCACTTTTCCTAGGAGGTTGGTTACCTACTTTTACTCATCCTCCAGGTCACATCCTCCACATCAGCTCCTCTGTGAACGCTTTCCTTTTTTTTTTCTTTTCCTTTATTTTCTTTTGGCCTCCCCCGAGTGGCTTGCCAGATCTTAGTATCTTAGTTCCCCGAACAGGGATTGAACCTGTGCCTTCAACAGTGAAAGCGCAGAGACCTAACCACTAGACTGCCAGCTAATTCCCTGTGAACGCTTTCCTGATCATTCCCTTTGAACGTGGAAATCTTTTACTTCCCACCTATTAGAACAAGTTTTACAAAGTGCTTCCACAGCACCATGGACAGAGTTGTATTAGCACTTATCACACTGTACTCTTATTACCCGTGTCTGGGTCTCCAGGAATTGACTGTGAAGTTCCAGTGGGCTGGGACTGTGTCTGATTCATCTGAATCACCACTGCCTACCAGAGGGGCTGGAACATGGTAGACAGTAATAAATATTTGTTGAATATAGGAATTTCCTCTCTGACTAAGACAGGGGCTTGAGAGCATCCTGGAAGCAGGTTCCTGGGAGGAGGTGTCTGGTGACAATGGTGACAGGAACAGTGTGACACAGACATGTTTGCAGACTGTGGGGTTCTGAGCCCCCTGGGGATGTCGTCCATCCTGAGAGATCTGGGACAGAGACAAGGGTGTCCAGCAGCCCTGAGGATTCACGCACCTGGAGTGGCCTCTGTAGCCACGGTGGCCTGAGGAAGCCCAAGGAAGGGCAGGACCACATCAGCTGGGGAGGAGCCCTGCTGTCCTGCGTGTGGCAGGCATAGTGTGGGCAAGGCTGAGCCAGCACACACTGTCTCTGGAGGATCTGGCTTCCCACTGCCCTGTAGCTCCCTGGACCTTCTGAAGGATGGTTCTGTGAGGAACAAGGCTACTCAGAGATTTCATGAGAAAAAAATCTCCATGAAGGCTCTTGAGAAAGGTCTTTGTGGACTAGACAGTAACTTGAGAACAACAGACCCTGGGGAAAGATCAGGCCAGTGAGGATGTAGGAAGCAGTCAGAGAAGGTCTTGTAAACCAAGCTAAGCAACTGGAGAGCCTTGGAAAGGTCTTAAGTTGGAGGAGTCTTATGGAAGCCCACTCCAGAGCAGTGTGGTGAATGGAAGGGAGGGAGCCAGGCTGGGATCCCTTCCAGTTTTCTGGGTGAGAGATGACAGTGGCCTGAACCAAGATGGGGAAGCTGGAGTGGACAGGAAGGCATGGGCTAGAGAAGCGTTCAGAGGCAGAAGGGACAGGACCTGGTGACGGGTGTGAGGAGTGACTAGGAGGACCAAGGCTTATACCCCAGGTGACTGAGTGGGGTGAGCAGATTTGTGGGTGACGAGATGAGCTCAGTTTGGGACATGGGACGTTTGAGGTGCTGTGGGTCATCCGAAGGGAGCTGTCCAGTGGGCAGTTGGAGGCAGAGACCCTGCTGGAGTCCAGAGGATGGGCAGGGGCCAAGGCACAGAGTGGAGGAGATCCCAGGAGGAGTAGAGACAGGAGGTCCCAGGGAGCCCAGGGAGCATCAAGGTCTAGGGAGTTTCTTGCCCTGCGAGCTGTCTGAACACTGAATGTTGGGGGCTGGCCAGAGGAGTCCAAGAAGCTTGAGTAGTCAACCCGGGTCCCCTCCAGTCTGCTAACTTGCACCCGCTCACACGTGTCGACCTACGGTTCCAGTCCCACATCTATGCTCTCACTTGCAGGCCCACATCACTCGCACAGCCCACATTCGCAGAAGGCGCACCCCTCAGCCCTCTCTCTCTGTCTTCCCTCCACAGTCCCACCTCTCCCTGCAGACCCTGGGGTTAATCTTCCCCCTCCCCCAGATTAGGGGCACTGCCCCTCTTTGTGCGGCCCAAGTGCCCGAGGCGAGAGACCTGGGAGGCTTGCGGCCATCCGGGCAGCTGAGTTGGGGAGGGCGGAGAGGGGCGCGGGGGTGGAGACACAAAAGTGGGGAGGGATCCTGGCTGCAGCTGTCCCGCGAGGGGCCGGGACAAAGGGCCTGCTGGCGGGCCCGCTGGAGCCGTTTTCATGCTTGTTGGGATTAAGCGCAGGAAACGTCGCTCGCAATCGTGCGGATCAACAGTCCCGTGAGCGCCGGCGCGTGGGGCGGGCTCGGCTCCACCCGCCCCCAGCTTTGTGCTGCGCCCTCGGCTCCAGGCGGCGCAGGGGTCCGGGGAGGCCGCCCCTTTGTCCGTGCCTTTCGGGGGACGAGCCCCGCCCGGGGACCGCTGGACACCAGCTGAACGCCGGCTTCCTGCCCTCTCCTTCCTTCCCGGCACGGAGCACTAGGGCTCCACCTTGCGCCCCATTATGGGGCAAGCTCACGGCCCCCCAAGCACCGAGCCCCTCAGACTGCTCCCATCCCACGGCCCGAGCCCTCTTTCATCCCCGGGGGGGGTGGGGGAGTGGGGGGGTGGGAGGGTGGGGGGGGGGGGGGGTACATACAGGTCCTTGGGGGACCTGGCCCCTCCCCCGGCCCTGACCTCAGTATGATGATTCCCCTTTTCCCTGAGCCACCTCCCTCCTCCCGCGGGCCAGTCCCACAACCAGCCGAATCTCTTCTCAAATCTACTGGAGATAAAAAAGAATGGAGCAAGTAGAAGATCGACCGCCCCTGAGCCTGGGGGTTTGGGAAGAGGAGCTGGGAAGGATAAGGTGTGGCTAGAAGCCTTCAGGCCTGGAGATGGCGGAGCAGACTCATTTCTAGCTGTCCGGCGCTGGGGCTGGGAGAGGGTCGGGGGTCTGCGGCGGTGTGCAAACCACCCCCCACCCCGGGCTGGGAGCACTTTTATTTCTGAGAGGGGTTGGGGAAAGAGGAGGAAGCACGCGTGTGGGTCTGTGTCCAGGAGTGTGTGTGAGTGTGCGGGTGTGTCTGTGCACGGGCGCAGTGCATAGGCATGGGGTCTAGTGCCCCTGTGTCTGTGGGTGCCTGGTGGGTGTGGGCATGTATATGAGCGTGGATTTGAGGTCTGATTTGGAACACCCCCATCTCATGCTCCTCACCACTAGCATCCCCATTAAACTCATAGGTCTGGGAGTCAAGGCCCTTTAGCAATTATTTCTAATATACAGCACAACTGCCCAGCTGCATCTCCTAGCTCTGATGACCTCCCCATCCTCTCCTAGTCAGATAGTAACAGCTGACATTTATGGACTCCTTCCTATGTGCCAGGCTCAGCTCTAAGCCCTTTACATGTGTAAACTTATTGAACTCTCACAAAATGCTATGAGAGAAACACTAACTGCCCCATTTCACAGTTGAAAAAAGTGAGGCACAGCTAGTAAGTGGAAGATCCGAGACACCTGGGTCCAGTCTGCGCTAGGAATCACTATCCTTTGTTGCCTCAACTTCTACTCATTCTCTAGGCTCTTCTTCCTCCAGGAAGTTTTCCTTGATCAGGTGTTCAGAGATCTCATTGCTTTCCTGTTCTTGTTACCTGTTCATGCTGTGATTAGGAGGAAACACTAACACTGGGTTTGGGGTGTGGCCTGTAGGAAACAGAGGCTGGCAGACATGTCACAGGCTGCCATCAGGGGCCATTCAATCTCCTTAGAGATAGCCACTACAGACCTTTCTCCACTTATAACGGGGTTCCATCCCAATAAACCCATTGTAAATTGACAGTATTGTGAGTAAAAAATGCATTTAATACACCTGACCTACTGAACATCATAGCTTAGCCTAACCTACATTAAACATGCTCAAAACACTCACGTTAGCCTACAGTTGGGCAAAATCATCTAACATAAAGCCTGTTTCATAATAAAGTGTTGACTACCTCATGTGATTTATTGAATACTGTACTGAAAGTGAAAAACAGAATGGTTGTGTGGGTACAGAATGGTTGTAAGTGTATCAGTTGTTTACCCTGACGATTGTATAGCTGACTGGGATTTGCCACTGCCCAGCATCCCGAGGGTATTGAGAGACTGACTATTATACTGCATATCACCAGCCTGGGGAAAGATTAAAATTCAGAATTCAAAGTAGGTTTCTACTGAATGCTTATCAGTTTTGCACCATCAAAAAATAAAGTCAGGGCTTCCCTGGTGGCGCAGTGGTTGAGAGTCCGCCTGCCGATGCAGGGGACACGGGTTCGTGCCCCGGTCCGGGAGGATCCCACATGCCGCGGAGCGGCTGGGCCCGTGAGCCATGGCCACTGAGCCTGCGCGTCCGGAGCCTGTGCTCTGCAGCGGGAGAGGCCGCAGCAGTGAGAGGCCCGCGTACCGCAAAAAAAAAAAAAAAGTCAAAAAGTCATAAATCAGATTCTCCTAGGTGAGCTGGGGAGTGAACCTGGCGTCTGGCCCTCCATCCGACACACCAGGGAAGAGGCACCAGAGACCATCTGTGGTTCCCACGCACAGGAGTCTTCCTCCCAGAGTAAAAATGGGCCAGAAGGAATGAGGATAATGAGAAGGATTAGTGAGGTACAGGGGATCTCCAGCCCAGACATTTGAAGAGAATTCAGCGAGCAGCAAAAATTCTGTGGAGCTGCAGAGGATGGTAGCCCTCACAGCCGAGGGCTGCAGCGACACCGGCTTTCAGAGTGATGAAGACTGCTTTGAAAACCAGAACACATCAGGAAATGACAACTCACTAAGGAGTAGAGTTGTGCAAAAGAGAACAAGAAAAGGGCAAACAGGGGGAAGAGCAAGTCACCACTGAGCAGGATTCTCCAAGAAAGGCTGAAGATGAGGACGATCGAGAGACACGTCAAAAGGTGCCTGGAAAGGAAGTATGGTACAGTTTATGAGTTTTGTAGGGAACACAAAACAACCCTTAAGTATATCATCTGGGGCATTTTTGTTTGTTTGTTTGTTTTTTGCGGTATGCGGGCCTCTCACTGTTGTGGCCTCTCCCGTTGTGAAGCACAGGCTCTGGACGCGCAGGCTCGGCATGTGAGATTTTCCCAGACCGGGGCATGAACCCGTGTCCCCTGCATCGGCAGGGGGACCCTCAACCACTACGCCACCAGGGAAGCCCGTCATCTGGGGCATTTTAACAGCAAGTTACCTGGCTCTGGTGATTGCGGCCTGTGTGCTGAACTTTCGCAGAGCCCTTCCTCTTTTCGTGATCACGGTGGTTGCCATCTTCTTTGTGATCTGGGATCACTTCATGGCCAGATATGAGTCTCAAATCGCTCAGCTCCCGTCTCCTGGCCAAAGGCTTCTGGACAGCCATTGGTTCTGGCTAAAGTGGGTAATTTGGGCCTGCCTGATCCTGGGAGTTATTTTCTGGCTGGTCTTTGACACCACCAGATTGGGCCAACAGCAGCTGTTGTCCTTCGGTGGACTCCTAATGTACCTTATCCTGACATTTCTATTTTCCAAGCACCCAACCAAAGTTTACTGGAGGCCTGTCTTCTGGGGTATTGGGTTACAGTTTCTTCCTGGGCTTTTGATACTAAAGACGGAAACTGGATTTATGGCTTTTGACTGGTTACGGAAACAAGTTCTGACATTCCTGGAGTACACTGATGCTGGCGCCACATTTGTCTTTGGTGAGAAATATAAAGACCACTTTTTTGCATTTAAGGTCCTGCCCATCGTGGGTTTCTTCAGCACTGTGATGTCCATGTTGCACTACCTCGGATTGATGCAGTGGATCATTAAAAAGCATTCCTGTGTCCACATCGAAGCAGGAAGGAAGGAGAGAGGATGCAACAGGAAGTCTCCATTCTGAGGAGGGCACCACAGTCTCTGGTTGGAAGGACCACTACAAATTGGGACCATCAACCATGTTTGTTTGAGAGGATGGATGGGTAATGCTAGTGACTATGGGAACATCTCCTGTTGAATCTGTAGTTCCTTCTGGCAATAGATTTGTTGGACAGAGAGTCTCCACTGCTGGTCCAACCACATTTACCATATGTCACCAAGTCTGAACTCCACACAATCATGACCACTGGGTTCTCTACCATTGCTGGAAGTGTCTTAGGTGCATTTATTTCTTTTGGGGTTTCATCCTCTCACCTGTTAACTGCTTCAGTTATGTCCACACCTGCAGCATTGGCTATTTCTAAACTTTCTTGACCTGAGACAGAAACACCTAAAATAACCCTCAGGGAGCATCCTCATGCATTTCCCTGGTGGCGAACATCGCTGTGAATTTGATTGCCTTTCTGGCCCTGTTGTCTTTTGCGAATTCAGCCCTTTCCTGGTTTGGAAACATGTTTGACTACCCACAACTGAGTTTCGAAGTAATATGCTCCTACATCTTCATGCCCTTTTCCTTCATGATGGGAGTGGACTGGCAAGACAGCTTTGTGGTTGCCAAACTCATAGGTTATAAGACATTCTTCAATAAAATTGTGGCTTATCAGAAACTCTCAAAATTGATCCATTTAAAGCAAGAGGGTGGACCCAATTTGTGGATGGTGTGCAGCAATATATGTAGATTCGTGCTGAGACAATTGCCACTCATGCTCTCTGTGGCTTTGCCAATTTCGGTTCCCTAGGCATAGTGATAGGCGGGCAGACTCACATCCATAGCACTTACCAGCACTTCTGTAGACATCAACTGCCATCATGTTTTGGAGAACGCCTTCAACTCCAGCTCAGTTAGAAACACAACCAATGTAGTATCTTGCTGCCAGAGTCTACTGAGCGGTACTGTTGCCAAGGGTCCTGGTGAGGTCATCCCAGAAGGAAACCATAGCCTGTATTTGAAGGACTGCTGCAATTTGTTGAATCCACCAACACTAAACTGCAGTTGGGTTCCTAATACATTTTGAGTTCAGCCACTTCTCCAACAGAACTCTAAGTACAGGTGCTGAATTTTCTGCTTTGGGGAGGAAAAACAATGCTATTTCCACAGATTGATACTTCTGTCATGGAATCAGCTTTAATTGGAAAGAAGGAAAACAGGATGAACACTTCAGTCTCCAGTCCCAGAAATGTTTTCTGTCTCAGAAGGAAATTCTAGAGACAATGCTGAGACGCTTCTTAATGAAGTGCTCATCACCAATGCTCTTCATAGCATAAAGACTAGGTTTTATGAGAAAACACAAACACTAATGACTGGAATAAAGGGGGATTCATACAAAAGAAAGAATGTGAAAAAGGTTTTGGAATACCTTAATTTATTTGTGTTTTCATTTTTGTTCATGCACAAGAGTAATTTTTTTAATCTATGTGTAAATAGTTGATTTGTGTTTGTGTGTGTGTGTGTGTGTGTGTGTGTGTGTGTGGTGATGGTGTTGATGATGAAGTAGGGATCTAAATGCCCAAAGGACTCTTTATCTCCGAAGTACAATATACTAGGATATTTCTAATTACTTTTTTAAAAAATCATAAATCGGGGACTTCCCTGGTGGTCCAGTGGTAAAGAATCCACCTTACAATGCAGGGGACGTGGGTTCAATCCTTGGTCAGGGAACTAAGATCCCACATGCCACGGGGCAACTAAGCCCGTGCTCCACAACTACTGAGCTTGCGCGCCTCAACTAGAGAGCCCGCGTGCCGCAAACTACAGAGCCCACGCGCTCTGGAGCCTGCACACCACAACTAGAGAGAAGCCTGCGCGCCACAAGGAAGAGCCCGGCGTGCCACAAGGAAAGATCCCGCATAAGCCTCAATGAAGATCCCACGCAGCCAAAAATGATCAAATAAAATAAATAAATAATAAATCTTAAAAAAAATCATAATCGCATCATCATAAGTCGGGCACCATCTGTACACAGAGCTCCGATATGATATGCCACACCTACTAGGGCTTGGGAGCCCACCTACCTTCTGCAGTCTCCTTATCCCCGTAACTCCTACACTCCCCATGCCCACTTCACTCCCTGCCTCCCTGCACCCCAGGTTTTAATCCCATCCCCTCTGACAACACTTGATGGTGCAGACCTATTTGGGGTCCCTGGAGAGAAGGTTTCCATGGACCCAGACCTTTCTTCTCCCCAGAGGACCCAGCCCTGCACTACCTCCCTGCCAACCCCTTCCATGCTTCCTCCTGTCCCTCGGGCCTGCTCAGGCCTCTGCTGTGTGCCTTGACCTATGGGTCTCTGGGTCTCAGCCCCAACCTCATCCCTCATTCCTCCTATTAAGCAAGTCTCCTCAGGTAGGACCAGAAACCTGAGTTAGACTTCCCTGCTCCTGGTCATGGGGTTTCTCTCTGGCAGGAAGGGGAAGGTGTCTCACTGGCTAAACCCCTCCCTAGTGTATGGAACTTCCCCACTCTTCTCACTGGCCCAGGGACTAAGAAATCCCCACTCAGTGACTTTAAAACAACCTCCCAAGTATAGAAGTCTCAGGCAGAGACCTTCACAGAGGGCAGCTGCAGCTCCCCCTCTCATTGGCTGAGCGGCTAATGCGTTAGTCTTTTGGATGCAAGTCTTATCTACCTGCGCAGGCAAGACTTGCTCAAGGGCAGGGCTGGCACTGTAGGGCCTTGTGCAGGGGGGCCTTGATTGTTTTAATGCAGACAAAGCATTCAGACCCATTTCCTCGTTCAGTCTGTACAGTTGCCACAGGCAAAGAAACAGAGGCAGTCTAGACAGTCTCTGGACCAGGTCTTCCCCACCCAGGTACAGCAGCAGCCTCAGAGCTTCCCACTATCAGGCCTGATGGCCAGCGTGCCTGATTGGAAACAGCAATTCTTGGCTGGGTCGGCTCATCCACTGGGGTCCTGCCTCAACATCCCGGCCCCAAACTCTGCTGACCTGGCTCCAGCCCTGACTTCCTGCTCTTGTCAAGCTCCTTCCCTAACCCACCACCACACCAGGGTCTGGGTCTGTCCCTAAACCCAGGATTGGCAGGGCTCCTGTCAACGTGCAATTCACCACACTTGTTCCTTGGTCTGGCTTTCGTCTTTTTCTCAGCTCAGAAAGCTCTCTTATGGAGAGGAATATTAGGCAGCTTTATTTTTTAAAAGCCTTTTTAAAATGATGTCTTTTAAATTTTAGATTCAGACTCCTTAAGGAAAAATTTGATTGTTTTTCTGTGAAAAAGTTAAGTGTGCATCACAAAAGCACTATCTATAATAATAATTCTCATTAACATAGTTTACTATGTGCCAGGTACAGTATTTTGCATAGTATATATCCATTTAACCCTTGCAACAATCCTATGAGGTAGTTACTACTATTGTCTTCATTTTAAGATGAGGAAACTGGAGAACAGAGAAGTTAATTGATTTGCCCAAGGTCACGGAGACAGAAAGAAATGGCGCCAACATCCAAATCCAGGGGTCTGGCTTCTGAGTCTGTGCTCTTAACCACCGGTTTTACTCAGAAAAGCCTTCATGTATTCAGGAAAGGGGCCTTTTCTGAAAATTCACCCTCTTGTGCTCTGAGGGCTTGATGTTGTCTTGTGAGAAATCCTCACAGTTAAAGTTATTCAAATCTAGTTACAGCCCTTTGCTAGAACAACATCTCTTAATAAATGGAACGTATTAAAACTGGTCCAGTATCAGGACTTCCCTGGTGGTGCAGTGGTTAAGAATCTGCCTGCCAATGCAGGGGACACGGGTTCGAGCCCTGGCCCGGGAAGATCCCACATGCCGTGGAGCAACTAAGCCCGTGCGCCACAACTACTGAGCCTGCGTTCTAGAGTCCATGAGCCACAACTACTGAGCCCATGTGCTGCAACTACTGAAGCCCACGCACCTAGAGCCAGTGCTCTGCAACAAGAGAAGCCACCACAATGAGAAGCCCACGCACTGCAACAAAGAGTAGCCTCCTCTCGCCCCAACTAGAGAAAGCCTGTGCGCAGCAACAAGAACCCAACGCAGCCAAAAATAAATATAAAATAAATAAAATTTTTTTAAAAAAAAGAATCCGCTCGCCAATGCAGGAGACATGGGTTTGAGCCCTGATCCAGGAGGATCCCGCATGCTGCGGAGCAACTAAGCCCATGTGCCACAACTACTGAAGCCTGTACACCTAGAGCCCGTGCTCCGCAACAAAGAGAAGCCACCGCAATGAGAAGCCCGCACACTGCCACAAAGAGTAGCCCCCGCTGTCCACAACTAGAAAAAGCCCGCGTGCAGCAACGAAGACCCAATGCAGCCAAAAATAAATAAATAAATTTATTTTAAAAAAAATAATGAGACACACCTTAAAAAAAAACAGAACTGGTCCAGTATCGTTTCTGTTTAAATGTCAAATGTCGAGATAACAAGAATTATTAATGTCCTGGGTCACTGACTGTTTCAGCAAGAAGTATACTTTGTGAGGTTTAAAATATATATACCTTGTTGGGGAGGGATAAAAGGAAATATTAGATTTCTCTGAAATGTTTCCATTTTTATAAGTAGAATTAATTTTTATTTGTACTATTAAAAACAATCAATAAAATATGCCTTTATCTGATCAATCAAAATATGCCTCCTGTAGCACGAAGCCTCTAAGATGGCCCCTGAGGACCCCTCCCCCCCATGTACTCAGAGCCTTGTGTAATATTCTCCCTTTAAGCAACCTTTTTTTTTTTTTGGCGGTACGCGGGCCTCTCACCGCTGTGGCCTCTCCCATTGCGGAGCACAGGCTCCGGACGCACAGGCTCAGCGGCCATGGCTCACGGGCCCAGCCCCTCCGCAGCATGTGGGATCTTCCCGGACCGGACCGGGGCACGAACCCACGTCCCCTGCATCGGCAGGCGTACCCTCAACCACTGCACCACCAGGGAAGCCCGCAACTTATTTTTAACCAATAAAATATGGCAACACTGAGGAATGTCACTTCTGTGATTAGGTGGCAGAAAACTGTGACTTCTGTCTTGTTAATACTCTATAACTTTCTTGGCTTGCATGATTTGATGAAGCAAGCTGCCCACATGGAAGGAACTAAAAGTGATCTCCAGCCTACAGCCCTTCGGGAACTGAATACTCCCAACGAAGGAGACCAGGGACCTTGGACTGACATCTTGATTGCAGCTTGGTGAGGGAGTCCTGACCTACAGAATTTGTGATTGTTTTAAGTCACTAAGTTTTAGGGTAATTTGTTATGCAATAGTAAATACTACAGCACTACACCATCCGCAGTTGGTTGAATCCAAGGAGGTAGAACCATGGATATGGAAGGACTGCGTATATGGAGGGCTGATTATACGTTACACACAAATTTTCGACTGCATGGTGGGTTGGTGCCCCTAACTCCTGCGTTGTTCAAGGGTCAACTGTAATATACTTTCTTTATAAAAGTACTGAATTTTTTAGAAACTAATTTATGAATCATCATAAAAACTAATGTAAAATAGAAGATCTAATCTAGATTGGTGCCAACAAATATCTGAAGTCATGTACATGTACTATAACTACATCTGTGTCAAAACCATCTAAGGACCCTGACTCAGTCTTTCACAATCAGACCCCCCTTCAGGGAACTGGTGGCTCCAGGGCAGATTGAGTATATGAGTGTGATATATGAGTGTCGGAGGTGCATATGTGTCCCTCACAATTGACGCCCCTCCCTTTCAGGCCCAAAGGTGCCTTAGGACAAGGACAATCCCATATGGGGCTCTTGGGCAGAGGCCAAAGTCTCCCCTGTCAGACTGAGAGGGCCCTGAAGAAAGATTCCCCCCACATCCACCTCCCCATATCCCCCCATGAGACTGTCAGCCATAGCAGACTGAATTCCTCCCCCCAGTGTCTTTCCCAACACCTGCGCCCCAGCTCCCAGCCCAGAACCCTGCCCAAAAGGGGAGCTCAGTGAGGAAAAGAGGCCACCTAACAACAGGTAGAATAGAAACACAAACCCAAGAAATGAATTTCTTTGCCCCAGTTTATCTTCGTTGGTCCAGAGGCCAGGTTCACACTCAACATGCAAAAGTGAGACGCAGAGTTCCCAGGGCCATTGCTTCAGCGTCACTCCCTATACCTCCCACCTATGCACCCACTCATTTTACAGATAGGGAGACAGGGCCAGAGGCATCAGTGACCTCCGTGTCACTGCTCACCTATCAGGATTTTGCATCCTCTTGGCTCCCAAAAGCAAAGCAGGGAGCTCAACTACTTTAGTCCTTGGTTCTCTCCAGAACTCACCCGCTCTCCACCTCATGGAGCCTCTGCTGGGGCCTGTCAAGCCCATGCACTCACAGAAGAGGGTATGGCCCAGCATCCTAAGAGCTTCCAGTGGCTGGACTGACACTGACCACTGCACACTCTGGAGAGCCAAACTGTGGCTCCTCCTGGCCCAGACAGTCTGATTTCAGAGAAATTGACCAAATTAATTTGACACCTAATGTTGCTACAGCCAGAGAGGCACAGCAAGTAGAAGCACAGAGAGGGAAGTAAGAGTTTTCTCCAACAGCCTTGGAACACCTCTCCACTCCTTGCAAGCTTAGAAAGCACACATTCCTTTTCTTTTTTCTTTTTTATTGAGGTGTAGTTGACATATGACATTATATTAACACAGATTCCCTTTCATCAGAAGCTTAAGTCAATATAGTTTGCAACAGCTCCCTTGCAGTGGAGAGGTGTGATTTGTTTGGAAATGGTATTGTAGAATTCCCATTCTCCTAGTCTTCTCAGGGTTCTGCCATCGTCATCTCCCTCATCCCCATCTCCCACGTGCCCAATGGCAGAGTTCAAGTGGGACAGTCCCCTATCTTCTCCTCTGATCCCGCCTCCATGCCTGCCATGGTGTCAATCACCATTCTAGCTCCCTTCCCTGATACCAGTTCTCTACCAATTGCCTTCGCAAGATTGCAGCCAAAAAGCCATAGTAGGCCAGAGTAGCGACCTAACTTCCTACAGCAAATCCACCATCAGGGACAACAGCCTTAGCAGAGCAAGATCTGGGAGGAGTGAAGGGGAGGGATAAGGAGAGGTAGCCGAGAAATCCAAGAGAAAGGATCAGCCACAGCCTTCAGATAATGAGAGCAGGCTAGCCTTCTCTCCAGGGAGCAGTGGGACCCTGTGGAGAAAAAAGGCTAGTGGAGACCACGGGTAACATAAGGTATGGATGGATGCCCCACGTGTGCAACTGAACATATATTTGCACACACTTGCTCCTGAGTCAGCCTGCAAATATACATGCTCCTAATGTATATATCCCATGCACGCACCTGCACACATGCACCCCTACACATAGGCCTGCACACACAAAGGCTCACTCATAAACACCCACCACAAATCTGCATGCTCAAACTCACTCATACAGAAACACACGTTTTGCATATATATCTTCACTCATGCACATAAACACACACTGTGGGGTACCCATCCACACATGCATATACAAACTTACTTCCTCCTACATACATACTATACATACACATATGTACATATTCACACATAGGGCTGCTGCTTCTCACATGGCCTGTGCACATCTGCCTACATGCTAGCACTGACATACTCACTTATGCTTCCCTGCACTCATACCAGCAAATAATCTGTACTTGCTTGTGCACAACCACACACATGCCTGCAAATATATACATAAACCCTTGCACCCCTGTACAGAGACGCCCTTAGCCCTGGTCCTGGGGTGTGGATGGTGCTGCCCTCTGTTGGAGACAGCGGATAAGCTCCTTCCGGTTGTCTAAAATGGTGTCAAAGCTCTCCTGCAGACGGGCCTGCTGGTCAACCAACTGGTGCTGCAGGCCCCGGATCCACTGGAGCAGGGCCAGGCGACGGTACATCACCAAGTGCACATGGTGCTTCTCCTTCTCCTGCTCTTTATAGCGCTCTTGAGCCTGCAGCTGCTGTACGGCCTGGGCCACCGAGGGCAGAAGGAGAGCTGGAGGGCCAGGGCCGGGAGGGGTCCCACAGGCAGGCTCAGGGCTGCAGCTAGGGCTGTCAATGCTCAGGGAGCTGCTGGCATAGCCATTGTCCTCCAGAGGGGAGCAGGCTGTGCTGGCACCACCCATCTTCTCAGGCCCAGCTCCAGGGATCTCTGCCCCCTCTGGTGGGCTGCGGACCTCCCCCTCAGGGAGTCCAGGATCCTGGAAGGCCTGGTTGTCAGAGGGCAACTCAGAGAAGCTCCTCGTCAGTATGGGTTCCACTTGGCCTGGCATCCCATGCCAATTCTCATTGGTATCTTTGGCACTTGCCATGAAGTTGGAGTTGCTGTCTGGTTGAAGCTCGGGCTGACATACTCCAGGAGGCGCGTCCCCCAGGAACTGCCCCCCTTCAGCTACCCCTGGCTGGATGGCAAACATCTGGTCTGTCAAAGGGAAGCAGAGAATGAGTCAGAGCAGGACAGGGTGGGGTGCCTGAAGTAGAGGCAGCCTAGCAGCAGGGACAAGGCTGCTCCTTTCCCTTGGCTCTGGTAACACCTCCCTTGGTGGTTTTCCTCTTCCCTCTCTGACTGCTGATTCAGTCTCCTCACAGGGTTTTCCCGCAGCCCTGAGGCAGGCTGTCCTCTGATCTCTCTGCCTCTAGTTAAAAATGTAAGTTTGTCATGGCTCCCTCCCTAACCTCCCGCTAACCCTCTTCCGGCCTGCAAGGCCATGCTTCATCTGGCCCCCGCTCACTGCTCCAGACTTGCCTCTTGCCACTCTGCCTCCACACTGCTCAGAGATCTCCAGACACACCATTATTCTCCTCATACAACTCCCTGGGCCTATAATATCTTTCCTCTCCCCTTCCCTCTAAGCTCTTCCCTTCTGCACCCAGCAAATTCCTTTTCATACTTCAAAACGCAGCTCTAGTATGCCCACTTCCCTGAAGCTATCCTGATATCCTCCCCACTGCCCCGATATACACAAACACACACAGTTAACTATGCCTTCCTCAGGATCCCCACTGCCCTGGGTATATGCTCTCTTATTCATGTTTGTTTCTTGTCCCCGGTACATAGTTTATGATCAATAAATGTCTATTCAGCTTTTTTTTGTTTTTGTTTTCTATCTTGTAATAGCAGCTTACTGGCTCCCTAGCTAGACATGGAATTCCTCTATATACCCTCCATCACATTCAGGAGCCAGCACAGAACGTGGCACTAAGCAGGCATCAGCACATCCTTGCTGAGCGGGTAAGTGAATGGGGGAGGGGGACTGCAGTGGGATATCTATGCTCAGGGAGACAGGCCAAGAGTAGCAGAGGCTACTGCGGACTGCCCAGGGCTGGAAGAGCTGGGTTGGGTTCCCTCCTCTGCCCAGTGAGGAAGCCCTTCTCCCACTGACAAGCCTCTCTTCTGACCTTGCCCCTTCCCTCCATGTCTAGTACTATCCCGGGTCCCTGCCTCTGGTTTGCTCCATCCTGAGGCCCTAGAGAGAGAACACACCACATTATTCTTTCCTCCCCAATAACTGACTTCTCCCAAAATTAGCGTTTAAATTGACAATAAGTTCCTACTGACCATAAACTACTAGGATTAGAAAAACTGGGGATCAGTAAGAGTGAGGGAGAGCGTAAGTGGAGGTGGCAGGGACCCGCCCCACATCCAGGTGGGAAGAAGTCCTGGGGGCAATGGTGTAGGGACAGTCCCTTCGTAATCTACAGACTCCATCCCGCTAAGCAAGGTGCCTGGAGATGTCCCCGCCCAAATGTTTTCTATTTTCTAAATTTGGGCGGGGCCGTGAAGGCAGCTGGAATGAGGTGGGGGTCTTGCTAAGGACCTAGGGGTTCTCGGAGACGGTAAAATGGGAACCGAGACACCCCAGAATCAGGCTTCTCTCTAAGCTAATCCACAATTTGTGTGTGGGAGAGCGCTCTGTAAGGATGGGGGGAGGCGGCCTCCCTTCCTGCCTAGCCTTGCGGGAGAGGGACACTACCCCCAGGAGACAGAGGATACTGACCGTCCATCCCTAATCTCTCCAAAAGAGGCAGCTGGGCAGAGGCTGTGACCCCCGCCCCCTGCTAGGGTCCAAACCCTCCCGCTCCGGGCCCCGACTCACGGCCTGGAGGCGCCTCTCCGCCCGGCTGGCTCTGGTTCCGAGCGCCCGCGGCGGGAACTCGTCCCTCGGGGCTGGGCGGAGGGGAGGGTAGAGGAATCCCTCGGCTTGGGCGTCCACGCGGACCGGCGCGTGGGGTGTGGGATCCCGGGCCGTGAGCCCAATGCAAGCCAGGACTGCCGAGTCAGGCGGCGTCAGCGCGGCAGGGCGGGGCAGCCTGGCCCACGTGTGCCGTTTCGGTTTTCCGCGGAGCCGCGCGCCTGCCGGAGCGTCGGAATCGCCTCCCCCGCCTTCGGCAGCCTGGACCGAAGCCTTGCAGGTCCTGTTTAATTCCCTAACCGCATTTACTGGGTCGCTCCGATCGGTTTTCCTCACTGCAGATACAGTGACATTTTCAGAATGAAAATCTGATCATGTCACCACCCTCCTGCCTAAAACCCTTCAATGGCTTTCGCA
Source organism: Delphinapterus leucas (assembly GCF_059928025.1). Taxonomy (NCBI): domain Eukaryota; kingdom Metazoa; phylum Chordata; class Mammalia; order Artiodactyla; family Monodontidae; genus Delphinapterus; species Delphinapterus leucas. Next base: position 161,973,433 of record NC_143129.1, on the reverse strand, counting down.
TTGCAGGGTAAATCCTAAGGCTGCAGCCGCAGGGCTCTGAGCATCCTGCTCTATCTCTCCAGCTTCAGCCTTTGCCCTTCAGTCTCTGGAACTGGGTCTCATGCTTCTTTCTGCCACACTGTTCCCTCTGCTTAAAATTCTCTTCCCCCTCTCATATTTAAGATCTCTTTTCAGATAAACCTTCTCTGACCTCCTAGGCCGGATTAGTTCCCCCTTTTATATTATCCCAGGGCATTTTGATCCTTTTCTTGATAGCATCTATCACAATTTGAAGTTATATGTTCATTTTGTGCTTATTTAATTAAAGTCACTTACTGAACAGAGTAATTGCTTACTCTAATGATGAGACCAAAAAGCACTGGCTGCTGTTAGGGAGAGGCAGCCCCAGAAAGAAGTCTGGGACAAGTTTAGCCTTTAGGGCACATGAGCTTCCAGGAGGTCCCTTCCTACCCCTCAGCTTTACTGAGTAAACCAAGCAATTGGCTATACCTTCCTCCTGCTACCCCCTCCATGCCACCAATTAAAAACAAACAAAACAAAACTCCTATGGATTCATCTCTGAATCATAATATGTTAAAAAATACCCTTGTCTTTCCCGCCTCCCTTTCTTTTGCTTTTTTTGTTTTAAAAGAAGAATTTGAGTCTGATCTCCATAATGAGGCATCCTCTTCCATTTCCAACTTAATTCCAGTTTACCATTCTGCAACCTAGAGATTAAATGGCAAATTAAATCACACCAACAAATTCTATATACAAAATAAGGGAAATGGAAGAGAAAAAAAAACATTTCATGATTACGACAACTCCTATTTTAAGAGGGAAAAGGAAATAAAAAGGAAAAGGCAGAAGTAACTCAAGCTTTGGACACTCCCCCCGCTAAAAATATACACATGGAGACCTCAGCCCCATTTCTACATCAGGTTCTGAGACCTAACTAGTCTCGCTTCTCCCTTATCCACTGCAAGTTCCCCTTACCTTCAGCTGGAGTTTTTTTCCTTATGAGGTGACCCAAATTCTCACTTGTAAAGTCTCTGAGCTTTGGTGGTCTGCAGTGATACAGGTCTTCCTATGTCATAAAGTCACGACAAAATCTCATTGTTTGTTTGGTGGGCCCTGAATAGCTCCTCCTCATACCTCTCCTGTCTCTCCCAGCTCTAATTAGGTGGGTCATATGGAAGCCTGATGAATCTAGGAATAGGACTCCCACTCTAGGTGTCAGAGTCCTTCTCTGGGACTTTTTGAAATAAAATTAAAGGAAGACAAAGCAGGGAAGATGTGAGCCTAGGGCGGTAACAATCACATTTCCTGCCACATAGAAGTCAGTCTGTAGTAGGAGAAAATAGTGCTGACATACCGACACAGAAAGACAGAAGTCCTGGTGATGGTCCTGTCCCTGTTTCCTGAGGCCTTGGTATACCTTGCAGCAAGACCCTAATTTTGCCAAGCCTAACTTGAGTGGAATTTCTTTCACTGGCAATCAAAAGAATCTTGATTAATACAAGAGCACAAGGTGGTCCCCTGGGTCCCACTGAGGCACCTCTCAGCGCTCATTAAGTAGTAGCAACTCTGTTTCCCCTTAATAGCCGTTATCAGCCTACAAGTGTGACCTCCTTTCTTCTATTCCTCTAGTATTACGAGGAGCCCAAAACGCAGTGGAATCGTCTCTGCATTCCCTGGTTAGAAACATTTCTCCCTAGATGCTAAAACCTCCTGAACCGCAGAATGTCGAATATCAGAGACAGGAAGCAAATTCTCCGAGAAAGTCATTAGGTACAATCACATAACATGCCACACCTACCTCTACCTCTTCCTATGTATTCTGGTTACAAAAAAAACAAGAATTATATATTGATTGTTGATCTAAAGCCTATATTTTACTCAGCGTGCAATAACCTGACATAGCTGAGTCATCAGTTGGTCACTCCATTGTTCTATAAAGCTGATTATCTCTAAATAACATAATACCTGACAGGTAAATTGAATTCCAAGGACATCAGAACGTAGCTTCTCTTTTCTTAGGCAAGGATAATCTTGGGTGGGATACTCTAGCACGTATAATTAATGCAGTAAGTGCTCAGACAGTGGTCCTGGCAGCTCCATGACTTTCAAGAGAGCTGGGAGCCTGGAGAACAAAAACCCCCAGGAAGGCAGGGGCATCCATGACCACAGAAAAGCAGATATACAGATGTCTGTTATTCAGTCACCAGAGGCTTCTTCAGTCAGGATGCCAGGGAATCAGTCACCCCAGGTGAAGGGGTGTCTGTAGCTGTGTCCACCCAGCTACATAGATTGCAGGGACTTAACTGGCAGGGACACAGAAATCACCAGAGATGGACAGTACCAGCCCAAACAGGGCTCTGCAGAAGGCCAGCCCATCATGAAGATCTAGCAGTGGAAAGTGATTCGCTATCTTGGTGAGCAGACAGATGTCAGAGCCAAGACTGGCTAGCAGTGAGTGGCCAGATCCAGGCCCTAGGGGCCTGGGATGTGAGGCAAGGAGACAAGGGAGGCTGAGAGGAATTTCTACTTCAGGGAATAGGACCGGCATGAGTTCCTCTATAGGTGGATAATTTCTCAATGTCAGTACTCCCAGGAAAAAAGAGATGGCTAGGATCAAGGTGTTTTAATCTCAAGGACCTTGCCCCTTCCCATTCATTTATTCACATTCAGGACACAGTTACACAGGGCTACTTTGTGCCAGGTAATGTGCTGAGGACTAAGAGCAGAATCAGAAGTGGTGGTGGCCTCGGAGAGCGCTCTGTTTAGAAAGGGAAATAGAAAAGAGTGGGCTGTACAACGTGATAGGTCCTACAACAGAGCTAGAAGGCAAAAGTAATGAGCCCAAAAGACGGGAAGGAAAAGGCTTCACAGAGGTGATATTTGAGCCAGGTTTTGAAGGATGAATAGAAGCTCACCGAGAGAAAGCAGAAGGCAGCGGAAACTGTATGCTGTGTGCGTGTTCAGATAACACAGAGGAGGCCAGTGTGGCTGGAGCTTGGGAGAAAATGGAGATGGGAGGTGAGGCTGGAGGATAAAGTTGGCCCAGTTGTGAAAGGCCTTGACCTGTGTTCAAGGAGCTTGGGCTTCATCCTGTGAACGGCAGGGAAATAACTGAGGAAGCCCCCAAAGATTCCACATCAAAACAAAGCACAGGCATCTAATCCTGGGGGACAAGCTCCATTGTGACCTGCTTTCTTCTCTTTTCCTGAGCTCATATCATCTGTCAACTTCCCACATAGCTTTGGGAACTTGGACAAATCAAAGCATTTTAACCCTTTTAGGTTAAATAAAGATAATATGCCTTGAACACTGTTAAATAACATTAAAATTGTGAACACTGTTACTTGGGCTCCTAAGGCCAGGCAGAGCCCTGGAGGACCTTTGAAGTACCTGAGAGCCCTTAAGGCAGAAAAAAACCATTCTCCAGAATTAGCTCAGCTCAGCAAAGGAAGGCCTAGGAAGCTGGTGACCTAGTTGTTCTGTTCATCCATTTCTCTACCACCCCTTAAAGGTAAAGTGTCACCCTCATCTATCCAGAAATTGATGTGTGATCACCTTAGGTAAGATGTGTCCCTTCTCCACCCCCAACATGGCTGTTTTCTCAGCTGTAAAATGAGGGGCTGGTACATCAAATCTGAAGTCTTACAGCTTTTTTTGTCTTAAGCCTTAGAATCATCCTTTTCCAACAAAATCTTTGTAATATACCCAGTTTGAGATCTCGCCTGCCCTGAACCATCCACCCTGAACAGCTCCTGAGGGACCTCCCAGGAAGCTTTTTTTTTTTTTTTTTTTTGCGGTACGCGGGCCTCTCACTGCTGTGGCCTCTCCCGCTGCGGAGCACAGGCTCCAGACGTGAAGGCCCAGCGGCCATGGCTCACGGGCCCAGCCGCTCCGCGGCATGTGGGATCCTCCCGGACTGCGGCATGAACCTGCACGAACCTGCGTCCCCTGCATTGGCAGGCGGACTCCCAACCACTGCACCACCAGGGAAGCCCCCCAGGAAGCTTTTAAAGCTCAGTGGGGCAGTTCCAAATGTACTGCTCCACATTAACCTGGGAGATGAATTTCTCTTCCCAAGCCCCCCTGCATCCTCCCTCCTGACCCTGAAGGGAAAAAGGAGAAACTGAGGTGTGTTTTGGAGATGCTGGAAGCCTGAAAGTTAGCATAGACTCTTTCTCCCCAATGCACCCAAATGGTAAATAGCCTCTCTTCCACCAGGAACCCAGAGAAGCCAAATCCAAGGTCCCAGAGCCCACAACATAGTGAGGTAGAGAAGCCGATCTGAAGGGAGAATGAGAGAAGGGAGTGCCTGTTCCACCCCCTTCCTAGCAGCTGCCTCCATGGGCTCCATAATCCGCCTGCCCTCTCCTCCACCCCACCCTCGGGCCGCCCACCTCTCCTCCACCCACCCATTCATCAGTAGGAGGGCACGCTATCAGCACAGCCTTTCAGGGACTGACAGGTCCTTTCTGGGTGCCCCCCACATGTAACCACTTAACCTCCAGCACAAAGGGCCAGGCTGAATGGGCTTGAAGCCGGTGGCTCGTGCGGAGGGGGAGGCCTCAATAGGATTTGGGGAGCTGGGTGTATAAACTTCTCTGCTCCAGCAGCCCTCAATGGAGGAGCTGGAGTCGGGGCATGTGCCGAGGGGAGGAGCCCGGCAGCTGCATCCCACCCCTGAACAATGATTTATTCATTCTTCTGGCACACACAGAGAAAACAGACTGGGGGAACGTGGCTCCACAAATCGCCCTCGGCCTCAGCTGATTCCCACGGCAATCGGGCAATCACTGTGCCCTGTCCCACCCTGCCCCTCCCGTTCTCCATAAGGAAGTAGAGTACACCATGGGAGGCCTTTAGTAACCTGAAGGTCAGGCAGGCATGCTCTTTGAATAGGCTCCACTCAATCTCAATCTCCCTCTCTGAAAGCTTCCTCGTCAGGTTTTCCTCATACCCATTTCACAGAGAAACTTCTGCAGGAAAAAAAAAAAAAGGCACATAGCTTGGCCTGTCTCAGGACTGCCCCAGGGGAAGGGCTGAGAAGGAAGCAGGAAGTTGGGGAGCTTAGCCTAGAAATAACTGACTAGTAATGGGAATGCAATAAAGGCTTGCTGATAAGTTAATGGCATTCTCTAGCCACATCTGGCTCCAATTCCTGGAAGAATCTTCGGGAGAAATTTGGGGAGTAGGGAACAGAATGAAGGCAGGTAAGCAAAGATGCTAAAACCAGTAGACCAAAAAAAAAAAAAAATGTCGGGTGGGTGGTTTCAGGAAGCTAAATTGTGACAAGAATAAATTCGCTTTTGCCCTCTTACCTCCATACCTCATGTCATCAGAGCCAGTTCACACAGAAAAATCATCATAATAAATAAAACTAAAAAATCAATAATGTTAGCAGAACAGGGAGAACCAGATTGAAGTGACCATCCTCAGACTGGCCCCTGGGCCTCCTATCCCCAAGCTCATAATTACCTCGTCACACAGAAAACAAATCTATTGTGGATGGTGAGTGTGGAGAGGTGGGAGATCCTGGGCAAGGAGGTTGCCCACTGAGGAGGGGGGTGGGGTCCGCATTAGGAAGACAGATTGGCCTTGGCACTGGGGTGGGAGGGGGCTGTGTTGAGACTGACAAAACTAAGGCCTAGACAGTTTCCCAAAGTTTTCTTCCCTTAGGAGGGTGATCCTGCCTAATACTCAGTACTAGGGGTGGGAAATTGGAGGGGGCTGGGGGAAAGACCTCCAAGCCCACCCCACTGAGCCTCAGGAGGACTGGTTGCTATGCTGCTGCTGCCCTCTGGTGGACATAAAAAGGCAGCATGGACATCTCCAACGCTGGAAACAAGTGCTGGAAACTGCAAAGGAGTCTCTGTCCTTTCCTGTCCTAAAGCCTTGGCCACCAGGACTAGCACACTCATAGGCTGGATTCCCCAGGAAGCAGACTCAGACAGTTTAGGACGCCGCCCTTGGGATCACCGTTTGTGGAAGTGAGGGGAAAGGAGCTGAACTACCATACAGCTCCATGACAGCCTCAGCCAACCCCCCAGGGAGCTCTGAAGTGAGAATGGGCCCTTTAGAATTGTCCCAAAATGAGCTGAGGTGGCCAGGACTTTACAGTCCTGTCATCACTGGATGTGGGCTGTGCTGGAATGCCCCTTGGAATGCAGCTGAGGCCGTCCCCTCACTGAAGGCTGTCTGCAGAGGGGCCAGCAAAGCCTTCACTAAAGGGGATAGGGTGGTGCATCACGGGGTCTACCCCGCATACCACAGATACTCATTAAACATATGTTAAATGAATGGCAGGGTTAGATCATGCCTCAGGCTCCAGGCTCCACAGGACAGCCCACAAGCCTGTTATTCAAGCTGTTACACACTGACTTTTGGAAATGGTCAAGGGAGCCTTAATGCTCCAATTCACGGATTCATTCATTCAACAAGCACTCACTGAGATTTACTATGTGCTGGACCTGGAGGCAGACACTTTACAAATTTCTCAAATTTAATCCTCACAACTGTGGAGCTAGTTAACTCAGATTATACAGATGAGATCAAGTTATTAAGTGGCTATCACAGTCCGATGGCACTGTGACAATGGGTGAGTGGGCCGGGCAGGGCTCAGTGACAAATGACACTCAAAATGGGACAAGTGCTCGTGCTGCTGCCAAAGATTCTTCAGGCCAGAAAGGGTCTTGGCTCTGTTCTGTGAGTGTGCATGTGTGTATGTAGAGAGAGGGCTCTCCCTATGATTTCAGCCAGAACATTTCCTCTATTGCAGCCAAGAGTCATGCCTCCATAGCCTCCTGCTTTAGTTCCTTCCTAATAATGTTGCTGCCCAGAGGTAACAGAACCACAAGCTTTAAAAATTCCTGGTTGTAGCCACAGAGCTAGCTCCTTCCCTGGATATTTAATGGACAGACAGCCCTTAACCCCCAGTGTTCTTTGGCCATAATATCATCACAAAGTTATGAAAGGGTAAGTTCTTCCCCTAATGTCTAACTTCCATAACTGCTGTGATCATTTTGGGATGATAACATTGAAGGGACAAGAGGTGGACCGGGTCTCTGCTCTAGAAACCTCTCTGTACCCTGACACTCTCAGTAAGCCAGTGGATCTGTGGGAGGAGGCGAGGGCAGGAGAGCTAGAGAAAGCTGTCGGCTGCCGTTCTGCTACAGCCCTGACATGTTCTCATTCTTGGCCAATTAAACCTTTCAGCACTCCCAGCCACCAATATACAGATTTTAGTTTTCTCATTTAGATTGTAATCATAAAGAACTTGAAGGAAAAAGAGGGAGGGGGAAAGCTTGGATGTTATGGAGGGATTTCCGGGTCTGACTACAGAGACATAAAATACTTTCAATACTCCTCACCCACTCCCAACCACACACACACACACACACACACACACACACACACACACACACACACTCTCATATGCCTTTCCTCCTGGGCCCCCAGAACCTAATTTTTCACGTTTGGAAAACCCAGATGATTTTTGCCTGGGTCCATCTGGTTTTCCAAATAACCTGTCTTTTTGATAAATAACATAAGTTAGACAAGACAAACAAAGAGAGGGGTGGGCAGTCAGCTTTTCTCCCTCCTTCAGCCTCTGAGAAAAAGAGATGGGGACTGAAAAACCTACATGACTCACTCCCAATCCTGACCCTGCACCTTCCACCCCTTAGATTGGGCCCAGTGATTCTCCAGCCTGGAGCTGCCGCTTCACCCCCACCTCTACCCCACCAGCCATCAAGAACACCAGACTGTGGTTCCTTCTAAAATGAAGGGAGGACTTCCCTGGTGGTCCAGTGGTTAAGAATCCACCTTCCAATGCAGGGGATGAGGGTTCAAGCCCTGGTTGGAGAACTAAGATCCCACATGCTGTGGGGCAGCCAAGCCCGTGCACTCTAGAGTCCTCGCACCACAACTAGAGAGCAGCCCATGTGCTGCAGTGAAGAGCCCAAGCGCTGCAATGAAAGATCCCATACGCCACAACTAGAGAGAAGCCTGAGTGCCACAACTAGAGAGAAGCCCACAGGCCGCAACTAATGCCTGACGCAGCCAAAAGATAAATAAATAAAAAATAAGGAAAATAAAGAAAATTAAAAAAAAAAAAGAAAGAAGTCCATTTGAAAAAAAGGTGGGGGAAGGCTCTGAAGCTTTGTGTAATGTGAATGGAGAACAGAGGATGATAGGAGGTTGGGAGGCACAACTATGTCATGGAGGGTCTTGTAGTTTGAACTTAATCCTGAGTGCACTGGAAGACAGAAAAGGTTTTGAGTGAGGGAGTGGCATCCTCCTATTTAATTATGCAAATCTCGCCCTTTGGCTGCTGTGCACAGATTGGATGGAAAGGAAGCAAAAATGGGAGTGGGGAGATCAGGAGGCTACTGCCAACACCCTGGCAAGAAATTATGGAATCCTGGATTAGGGCATCAGCTATAGAGGTGATTCAAGATGCAATCTGGAAGTAGAAATAACAAGATTTAGAGATTGTTTGATTATGGGAGTAAGGAAGGAGGGATCGAGAATGTCTTTTGGGTTTCCAGCCTGAGTGACTGAGTATGTGGAGGTACCTTTTAGTGAAATGGGAAACACAGGAGGAAGAGCACATTTTTAGAGAAGGAACATCACATTTTTAAAGATGTCAAGTTTGAGATGCTTATGAGACAACAGGCCTTGGAGGAGTGGTCCACAAAACATGATGCAGTTGTAATACTGGCAAATCCATATGCTTGCAGAGTAGCGTTCGACATAATGCATCCACATACATCTTCCAACAAGCCTCACAGCCACTCTGAGACAGGCATGGATGACTATCCTCATTTTATAGATATAAATGGAGGCTCTGAAAGGTTTGGTATTTTTCATTCACCCTTTACTGGGCAATTCCACATTCCAGGCCATGTGCCAGGCAGTGAGTAGGGCACAAAGGTAGAAGATATAATGCCATCTCAGGGATGATACAATCAGAGAGTATCATGACAATATTCCTCCCAGAAATACTCTCCCCTATTCTGAGGTGTACAAGCCCCACTTGGGGGACAGGAAGCCCCAAGAGATATTACATATACCTCTGGGAGCTAAAACCCTGAAAACACTCACACTGAGCCATGAGAGATTCTCAAAGTGGGGTAAAGTTTGTAGGGAGGCAGTTGAGAATTTGCACAGGAGCTGAGTACCTTGTCTCTACAGCACTTTGGTGAGTATAACCTGGTGCTTTATGGAAGAGACCCTAGTATGGTTTGTGCAGCTGTGGACTGAATTGTTTAAATGAAGTAAATACCATGTGTCCCTACCCCAGCGTGTGGAACACAGAGGAGGTGAAAGGACTGACACTGAGCACCCTCATCGCCCAGACTCACGTGCTCTCATCCCTCCAGGCAGATAATTTCCAAGCTAGTGAAGCTGAGTCCTAGCAGGAGCCACAGCACAGGCCCTGGGCTTCAGTTTCACTAGAATGGAGCTGAAGCTGGAGGCTCAGTGCTCTGGGCACAGGTCATATGGTCAGGTCCCGACTCTCCACTTCAATCTTATTACCAAGGCTTAGCTTGCCTTCTGACAGTTACACTGACATGGGGAAAAGCGACCCAGAGCTTAAGACTCAACTTTTCTTTCTCCAAAGAGTGCTTTCTTTCTGGAGCCTAGAATAGAAACCCTTTGCTCCCTAGATTTCTCAGGCACTGATTTTCTTATCCTTAGTGGTCAATCCTAATACTCTTCTCCATCTCTCCCTGCCAAAAAAGGATATGGGAAAGCAAAAGGGGAGAAATATCCAGCCCTCCTCCCTAGTTCCAACCTTCAAGGCCACTGTTTAGAGAGCTCAAAGGGAGGGGCAATAATGCCCACCTTGGACCCACGTCTGCCAATCAAAGGGCTATAACGACAGGCACCATTTATGTAAACTCTCCTCACCTGCACTGAACCCAAACCACTTGGTTAGTTAATGCGATCAATTCACCAGAGTTGAGAAGACAGTGAGGGGACAATGGCAGCAGCCTCTCACTCCAGTCCCAGAGGCCTCCCCTGAGAGACACATACCCTGAAAACAAAATGCTCAACATTAGACAGGCTCTGACCTAAGAATGAGCATTCAATCTGGACAGCAAATCCTGCCTTCAAGGCATTGGGATTTATTGAAAAACTACATACATATTAAAACATCTTTATATACATTTTCACCATTACAAGATTACAAATATACAAATGTAAATTCCATCAAAGTCAGCATCTTGCATATTACAAACAACTGTAGAAAACCTATATCCTAATTCCACCAGTTAAATTGGTATTCCTTATCTGCCAGTGAAAAACTGGCACAGTTCATCCGGCTTCCCAAGTCCAGCTCCTGAAAGTGAAACCACAGTATTTACATGAAATGTTTTTCCAAAGCAGCAGTGACACTTGGTTCTGAGAGGAAAAAAAAAAATCTGTCTAAAACTCTGACAGCCTCATGGTAGTTCAGGGAAAATCGGGAGTGGCGGCAATCCTAACAATATTTTGATGAAACTCCAAGATGATCTTTTCTCAAAATAAGTAATGAAGTATTAAATGTCCTCTGCTCAGGGCAACGTACTCAACCCAGTTTAATGCAATAAATAATGATTATATATAACTCTTCCAGTCAGAATGAGAAGGAAGGTCCTTGAGCAACAGTGCTTCAAATCGAAAATTTAGTCCTAAGAGAGAGCTCTCTGCCCCACGCAATATCTAATGTCTACGGACACTGGATGTAACCTTTTATCTTCATCCTCATACTCCAGAAAAGTTGCTCTTTCTCACTTGGGTACCAGTTTGAGTCCTTATTATAAAGGAAGTACAGGTTAATTGGAAATTTGAGACTGCACTGAGAAGAGACATAAAAGAAAATGGAAGGGGCAAAACTAATAAAACAGCCTGTGTGTCGATTCCTAGATCCTCTAAGAAGTCTCTCTTTCACTGAGTCCTGGTCACCATGGTGCAGATCATAGGGGTGTGAAGGAGTCATCCCAGTTTTGATGTTCACTGCTGTCTGTAATTTTCTGTCATGCCACACTTTTTCTTCCTCCAATCACCCCTTTCACCAAAAGTTATCAACCCAGGAAGCTGCTAGGATAAAATGTCAAATATTTAATGGAGGACACCCAGGTATCCCATAAGTTGATGTTGTAAACACTGAAGAATTAAGTTAGTGGCCAACCCAGGAAGTAATACTAGGAAAGAGATGTCCAGAGCCATGCAGTGGAAAGAACTGGAATCTCTGTCCTCAACCTTAATGCATTGATTATGAAGGAAGGGGGGATAATCCACGTGAGCATCGATTCCAACCTTCAATGCCAGAAACTTCTCAACGAAGTCTCAACACAGGTGCCGGTGCCCTTGTGGTGTTAGCTTTCCAAGTATCTGAAGATGCTTTGCTTCGATCCTGAAGCGCTATCATATGTTTTGAGGCGCTTAGGTGAAGGGGATGTCATTAAAGACGGACCTCTTCTCCTTACCTAGAGAGCAGAGAAAGAGCCAACTCAAGACCTTCATACAAGTACTTAGCTTCACTTAGCCCTTAAGCAGCTCATAGTTAAATCACGGATCATTAGAAAAAAAGAAATAGAAAATTTCCAGGCAAGTTTCAAAGCTGATTACTTACTGCAGGTAGCAATCCCCTTGTACCTTATTGGGAGTGCAAGATTAACACTGCAGCATTTAAGCCTTTAAGCCAGAAATATATATATTTTTTCAATTCAATTCAATTCATTCATTCATTCATTCATTCACTCTGCTGTGGAGATTCACCAAATCAGTTCTCAAATTCCCTACCCGAGGCTTAGATGATTCCTTTGCTGCCTCAGCCTTGACAGGAGAAAGTGTGTGGAAGACAAAGTTTCTTGAATTTCGGGGAGCACTAGGGTTGAGGTCAGACAGGGCAGCCAGTTTCTGAAGCACAGCTTTGGGCTGGTTTAGCAGTGAGCCCATCTTCAGCTGAGGAAAGAAGAGTCATCAAATTCCTGGTATCAAATTCCAAGTGCCAAGGGAAGAATGAGAAGTCAGCGCCTCCCTGCCTCCACCAGGTATTGAGGGGACACAGTCCTACCCTGCTCAAGTAGAAAAGAAATGGTAGGCTCCTTTGACATCTACTTCCATTTCTTGCAGCCACCTCCCTCCCCTAATGAAAGAGCATTCCCTTAACTTGACCTGGGCCTTTATAACACTGAAGATCATGACATCAGGCTAACAAGGTCCCCAACTAACCTGGTTGTCACTTCCTGGTTTGGTGGCTTCAAAAGGATTTCTGAATAAAGACTCTGATTCTTGAATAACCACAGTGCGACTGACTGAAAAGAAAAGACAGAGAGGCTTGTTCTGGACAAAGCTGCATAGAATTACTTTTAAATCTAAACAAGCTAACAAGCCTTTAACTAAACCAATAAACTAAAGCCATAGGAACTCTGATTATTTTATAATCATGACTTGAAAGTACACTTAAGTGGCTTAAGAGAAGACAGACAACTCAGCTGAACTTATTGTCGAATTAACAGTAATAATAAGAAAATACAAGAGTGGTAAGAGTGTTAAGGAGTGTTTAAGAGCTTCAGCTCTGGGGTTAGGCATATCTGGGTTCAAATTCCAGCTCTAACACTTAAGTATATAATCCTGGGCAACTGAATAAAGAAGCCAGAATTCAATCCTCTGAGCTGCCTTAGAACATAAAGCAAAACCAGCTACATATACTCACAATCACAATGTCGACTGCCCAATAGTCTAAGATGGAAAGAATACTGTCTCTCCCCATCTGAGGGGCCTCTTTAAGATAACATTAGACGCCGGCCCATGAGTAAGCTGCACCAGCCCCCGAAGGCTGGAGTCACCTCTAAGGCTCCAGCACTAACAATCCCGGGGGCCAGACCCTGAGGAGGACTAAGAGCTCACCATTCTTCTGCAGAGCTTTGGCTGTAACTTTCTTGGCCAGCATCATAAACTGACTATCTTCCCCAATCTCCTCTTCTTCTTCAGCTGCAATTTTCCCCTGCTGTGCCTGAAAATAAAAATCAGACAGCATTAACAGAAGCCCACAGCTCCTCCAAATAATTAGTACAGCCTGGAAGCTAGAGTACTTGGGACAGCATTTGTTTTCCTTTTTGCAACTCTTTGTTGCTTTAGACAAAAAAAAAAAAGGATTTTGGACAAAAACATGACTAGAACTGCCCATGGTAACCTTCTCAAAGCACAAAAGAAAATTCAAGGATTAAAAGGGACAGCAGGGTTTCCCTGGTGGCGCAGTGGTTGAGAGTCCACCTGCCAATGCAGGGGACACGGGTTTGTACCCCGGTCCGGGAGGATCCCACATGCCGCGGAGCGGCTGGCCCTGTGAGCCATGGCCGCTGAGCCTGCGCGTCCGGAGCCTGTGCTCCGCAGCGGGAGAGGCCACAATGGTGAGAGGCCTGCGTACCACAAAAAAAAAAAAAAAAAAAAGGGGGACAGCAATATATTGCCCAAGATTTTGACGACTATCATGACAAGCTGGGTGACGGAGTGACCTCATAAGTAGGGTCGGAATAGGAGAATTTCTTGCAGGCTTCCTACCTGGTCCCGAAGCCACTGCTCTCGTTCAATTCGCTCCTTCCTCCATCTGGCTTCCGTCTCATCAAGCTGTTCTTCAGTCTGATCATCATCAGAGTCTCTGTGGAACAAGTCCATCTGGGAAGCATCATCTAAAGCAAAGAGTTAAGGCTATTAGCATTCTGCACTCCCCACTAGAGAGGGTGTCTCAACAGACACAACGAACCCTTTTCATTTACAATACACCGACACAAGCTTTTCCTATCCATTAACAGAAAATAAAGGTCAAGGCAAGGTCCTCCACAGCTGCCTGCTATAGTTTTGATTTCCTCTTGCTGTCTTAAACTGGACAAACATGTACCTTTGTACAATTTGCTTCTAAAGGCAACAATCAAAATACCTATGTTCTTCCATCGGAATTTCCTCATTCGTCCAGGACCATCACTGTGCAGGTCCCCATCAGCAAGGTACCTTTCTTGGTACAAACGTAACTGTCGTTTATCATCATCCAACATTGTTTTCCTACAACAGGAGAAATACGGTGTTCAAAACCAGGACCACTCTGGCTGGTTATAGGGCCTGCCTTAAGACACACCCCATTCATTATTCAGAAGGGCTTGCTGGGATACTGACATGTGTATTTTCTTGATTTGACTCTGCAGTTCCTCATCAGAAGGAAGTAATTCATCAATTACATCCTCTTCATATTCATCAAGCTCTTCCCCATCATACTCATCTTCACTTCCCACGTCACTCCCTGACACCTCTGCCTCATCCTCCAGGTATTTCTTCAATCTCCTGGAAAATTGAAAATTAGAAAATACAACAATGAATATACACACAGCAATGAGAAAAGCAGAACACAGAGCCATCTCTAATAACAATAAGATTAAATTGATAATAATAATACATTTTGATAATACTTAAAAGTCTATTATTTAATATATACTGTGTGCCAATAACTGTGCTTTGGAGCATTACTGCGTTATCTCAAGGAGGAGTATTTTTATTCCTTTCAATTTTCAGTTGAAGGAACTGAGACTCAGAGAGTAAACAACTTACCAATGGTCACATAGCTAGCTGGGAGGCAGCAGAGCCTGGATTCAACCTAGGTTGGTGACTCTAAAGCCAGAACTCTCAATCTCCTCTATATATTTGAGACATACCTGCTAGAAGGTTCAAACTATTTTGTCTTGTATTTAAGCTTACCAGCTTCAGGAGACAGACTAGAGATAGTATAGTATGGAAAGGTAATAGACTGTAGTCTTCTTACAGCCCGCCAAATCTTGACCCTCAAGTTAGAGGTATGACTGAAGCTCAGAGTTAGCAATAATCAAAACCACTACAAGTTAGTTTTTCTGACTTCAGCTCACATCGAGAACAAATCTGCTGTCATCTGAGTTCAAAGTGCTGTCACCTATGGTCATGAGTGGCAGAAGCTTGATGGCTTTCTGAAGGCTGATTTTTTTTTTTAAATAAATTTATTTATTTATTTTTGGCTGTGTTGGGTCTTCGTTTCTGTGCGAGGGCTTTCTCCAGTTGCGGCGAGCGGGGGCCGCTCTTCATCGCGGTGCGCGGGCCTCTCACTGTTGCGGCCTCTCGCTGTGGAGCACGGCTCCAGGCAGGCAGGCTCAGTAGTTGTGGCTCACGGGCCCAGTTGCTCCGCGGCATGTGGGATCTCCTCCCAGACCAGGGCTCGAACCGGTGTCCCCTGCATCGGCAGGCAGACTCTCAACCACTGCACCACCAGGGAAGCCCCGAAGGCTGATTTTTTATGAAAGACTTCCATTATTATTTTAAAGCTGAGTTCCTCTAACTCCTAGGGTTCCTGAAGAATTCCTTCAGGGGCCAATAGCCACTAAGCTTCTCAATCTTCCCATCTACCCTCTTTGAGCAGTTCAATTTTTAGCTGCCATTCTTTATAAGATTTCATTTGAACAAAGGACTCTATAGTTAAATAAGGTTTAAGAACCATTGCCTTAGAAAAAAAATCTATAGATGGCCCAAAGCTGTATGAATAGTTAATTTGACAGGTGACAAATTAGAAGCCCAAACTGATCTCAACAGAATGGAATGATGGGCTAAAAACAACAAAATAAATCTAATAAGGATCAATATGATGTCCTATATTTGAATTCCAAAAGTCATCCACAAATAATAAAATGTGGAATACCTATTTAAATGGTTTTTATAAAACCTTCAATATCAAGGAAAAAGGCTTACAGATATGGTAAGTAGGAAAAAAAAGCAAGATGCAAAATTGTACATACAAAAAAAATTGTACAGATCTCAACCACATAAAAATATATGCCTGAAAAAAAGTTATGAGGTAATAATAACCACCACCACCACTTTCAAAAATATCCTGGACAGTGGACACGGATGACTCTTTTTTTTTTGGCTGCGTTGGGTCTTTGTTGCTGCACGCGGGCTTTCTCTAGTTGCGGTGAGCAGGGGCTACTCTTTGTTGTGGTGCGCAGGCTTCTCTTTTCAGTGGCTTCTCTTGTTGCAGAGCACGGGCTCTGGGCATGCGGGCTTCAGTAGTTGCAGCACTCGGGCTCAGTAGTTGTGGCTCTTGGGCTCTAGAGTACAGGCTCAGTAGTTGTGGCGCACGGGCTTAGTTGCTCCGTGGCATGTGGGATTGTCCCAGACCAGGGATCGAACCTGTGTCCCCTGCATTGGCAGGTGGATTCTTAACCACTGCACCACCAGGGAAGTTCCTGGATGACTTTTTATTTATGTCTTTCTGTATTCTTTGAAATATTCCAAAATATATGGCTTACTTTCATGATCAAAACGACAACAAAATATTAAAAAAATAAAGGGGGGTCATTTGCCTGAGACTAGGATGAGGAAAACCTGGAATGACAGTAATTCACAGGAAAAAAGACATGGGGAATTTTAGTCATCTACTAGATCCTCAGGATCCACAGTGACTCAGCTCTTATGCTCTTTGGCTACTTTATAAAGTAGTATGCAACCAGAACAAGGGATGTGGTTGTACCACTATATAGAGCAGTAGTCAGACCACACCTGAAGATAAAGAGAGTTTCTATACACGTGAAGAGTCTGGAAGCAATGTCACGTGAGAAACAGCTGAAGAACTAGGGATGTTTAGTATAGGAATCACTTGAGGAGGACGTGACCATCTTTGAATACTCAAGAGGTATCACGTAAATGGCTTTTATTTAATCTGTGTTAACCACAAAAAGCAAAAATAGAACCAGCAAATGTAGCAAGCTACAATTCAACTGTCAGGAGAACTTTCTTGCAACTGAAGGAAGGGACGTAACACCTACATTTGCCTTTTCAACTTCTCGGATTGCTGCAGGGGGTCTTCCTCATCATTATCTTCATGGTCTTCTAGTGCCGGGTCTTCATTGTCAGAGTCACTGTGTTCATCCTGCAAAATCATATAGTATCACATGCAAAGTTACACAGAATAAAATGTGTCCTCAACTAAGACAGGAATTTATAAACTTCTGCCCAAACATTTGATTCTAGGAAATTGCTTCTGATAACATGCCAAACAGAATTCTCAAGAACTCAAACTACAAAACAAGCAAACACAGCAGCAATACATGGAGTTCGGTTACGATTACTCTGTCCCCTTTGAACTCACCTCATCACTATCAAACTCATTACCGTTTGGGACAAGCTGAAAGTCTCCAAATTCCTCCTCTTCACCTTCTTCTTCCCTAAAATGCAAATCAACAAATCAATAAACGAGCTGAAAGCAAACTACAAGCAGTCAGCCAACTTAGGAAATGAAAATATTTTATAGCACCAACAGTCTCTTCAAGAAACAGGAAACGAGATATCTTGCCTTTAAAAAAATTTTTTAAATTGTGATAAAATACACACAACATAGTTTACTATCTTAACCATTTTAAGTGTACAGTTCATTAGTGCTAAGTACATTCACATTGTTATGCAACTAACCTCCAGAACTCTTCATCTTACAAAACTAAAACTCTATACCCTTTCAACAGCAACTCCCCATTCTTCCCTCCCCACAATCCCTAGCAACCACCCTTCTACTTTGTGTCTACGAATTTGACTAAGTACCTCATGTGAGTGGAATCATACAGTATTTGTCTTTTTGTGACTAGCTTACTTCACTTAGCATAATCTCCTCACAGTTCATCCATGCTGTAGCATGTATCAGAATTTCCTTCCTTTTTAAATGCTGAATATTATTCCACTGTGCATGTATCCACTTGGGATGCTTCCACCTTTTGACTATTACAAATAATGCTATGAACATGGGTGTACAAATATCTATTACAGATGCTGTTCTCGCTTCTTTTGTGTATATAGCCAAAAGTGGAATAACTGCTGGGTGTGAGGTAGTATCTTATTATGGTTTTGATTTGCATTTTCTTTTCTTTTCTTTTTAAAATAAATTTATTTATTTTATTTATTTTTATTTTTGGCTGTGTTGGGTCTTCGCTGCTGCACACGGGCTTTCTATAGTTGCGACGAGCAGGGGCTACTCTTCGTTGTAGTGTGCGGGCTTCTCATTGCGGTGGCTTCTCATTGCAGAGCACGGGCTCTAGGCGCGTGGGCTTCAGTAGTTAGAGTACGCAGGCTCAGTAGTTGTGGCTCACAGGCTCTAGAGCACAGGCTCAGTAGTTGTGGCGCATGGGCT
Organism: Delphinapterus leucas; assembly: GCF_059928025.1. Taxonomy (NCBI): domain Eukaryota; kingdom Metazoa; phylum Chordata; class Mammalia; order Artiodactyla; family Monodontidae; genus Delphinapterus; species Delphinapterus leucas. The sequence continues at coordinate 161,955,255 of NC_143129.1, read as the reverse complement.
TAGTTGCTCCACAGTATGAGGGATCTTCCCAGACCAGGGCTTGAACCCATGTCCCCTGCATTGGCAGGTGGATTCTCAACCACTGCGCCACCAGGGAAGCCTCTGCATTTTCTTAATTATTAGTGACATTGAGAACTTTCATGTGCTTTTTCTTGCCTTTTTTAACCCTGCTCCCCACCAACTAAATGAAAGCATTATAATTTCCTTACTATGCAAATATGAGACTCAAACAGACTGCAAGACTCTCAGACAGGATATGAAGCCCCTAAGATGACCATTTATTCCTGAGCCCAGAGAACCTACCCCAGTATTTTGTCAGAACACCAGACTTGCCAAGTTCCCTCCAATCACTGAGACTCACCTGTCTGTTGGGAAAGAGCCTGAGCAAAGAGCAAGTGCTTCTTCCATTGGATCACCCAGACTGTTCTCCTTCTCCTGCTTATTTAACTCTGATGGAGCCAGAGTAGAGACATCTATATCACAATGAAGAAAAAGATTTGTCACCAAGAAATGACAGCTTTATCCTCTCTCCCCAGCCATCTGAAGACATGCCGGCTCAACACAGTTCTAAGGTAGGCTTGCCAAAAAGAGCTCCCCATTCATTCATTCATTCAACAAATCCTTATTTAGTGCTTACTATGTGCCAGGCGCCAGGAAGACAGCAGCAAACAAAACAAAGATCGCAGCTCCCAAACAGCTTACGTTCTAGCAGAGGTGTGAGGGGGGAGAAAGGGGTGTGCAGGTGGAAGTAATAAGTTAGCATTTATATGGAATATTCTATGCAGCAGACACTGCTCTAAGGTTTGCACACATATTAGCCATAAATGACAAGTCATATGGCCAAAGGTAAAGCAGTTTGAAGTTGATACTTCACCACTCTAAGAAAGTAAGAGCTCTGAATGTCAGGAGCTAAGCAGTGCATGCAACCTATGCTCAAGAATCCACCACAGCTCTGTTTTCTGTGAACTTCTCACCTGACAGTAAGGGGCTTCTTTTCAAGGACACTGACTTAAGATATTTGGCTGTGGTGAGCCTGATGCTCTGTTGGATAATTACCCTGAGAAGTAAATTTTCCTGAACACAGATCCAGAAGTTCCTCCATGTTCTCTTTCTTGTCGCTCTTCCTGGACAGAGGTTTTTCAGCCTGAGATGTGAACTTTCCCGTACACAAATCCAACAGCTCATCCATGTTGGCATCCATGGCGTTCTCATCCATACTGGCCAACGGCAATCGAGGCTTCAAAGCTTGGTACTGATTCCTGTGGTTTCTAACATTTAAGAACCTACAAGCCCAATGAAGAGCGTAAGAAATTCTCCAGGAAAAAAACAAAGTGGTGGGTGAAAAGCCCGAACTCATCTCCAATACCAAAGTTAGAAGCTGAATCCTGAACCAGAAGACAAGAGTGTCACACTTTAGCCTGTGACAATCTAAAGAGGGAGGGGGGAGTTTATGAAAGAATAAAGCCTATTCGAAAGGTAAAGGGCATGGGACTTCCCTAGTGGTGCAGTGGTTAAGAACCTGCCTGCCAATGCAGGGGACACAGGTTCATGCCCTGGTCCAGAAAGATCCCACGTGCTGCAGAGCAACTAAGCCACAACTACTGAGCCTGCGCTCTAGAGCCCACAAGCCACAACTACTGAGCCCACAAGCCACAACTACTGAGGCCACGTGGCACAACTACTGAAGCCCGCACACCTAGAGCTCATGCTCCACAACAAGAGAAGCCACCACAACGAAGAGTAGCCCCCACTTGCCACAACTAGAGAAAGCCCATGCACAGCAACAAAGACCCAATGCAGCCAAAATTAAAAAGATAAATAAATAAATTAAATTTAAAAAAAAAGCAATTCTAAAAAAAAAGGTGAAGGGTAAAGAATAATTTTTGGCTTCAAATGGTGCTAGAGTAGGGCTTGGTGTTATGGCCATGTAATGTGCCACAAAAGTGTCAATTCTCAATCCTACCCAACAATCCTAACATAGTAGGATGGATGCAGAGAAATCTGATGACCTTATAAGAGCTATGCATGTCATACAATGCAGAAATTGAAGGATCAGAATGCCAGCAAGGCTATTTACTTTTTCTTTTTTTTTTTTTAAATAAATGTATTTATTTATTTATCTATTTTTGGCTGCGTTGGGTCTTCATTGCTGTGCGCAGGCTTTCTCTCGTTGCGGCGAGCAGGGGCTACTCTTCATTGTGGTGCGTGGGCTTCTCATTGTGGTGGCTTCTCTTGTTGCAGAGCACGGGCTCTAGGCGCCCGGGCTTCAGTAGTTGTGGCTCGCGGGATCTAGAGCGCAGGCTCAGTAGTTGTGGCGCATGGGCTTAGTTGCTCCATGGCATGTGGGATCTTCCCAGACCAGGGCTCGAGCCCGTGTCCCCTGTATTGGCAGGCGGATTCTTAACCACTGCGCCACCAGGGAAGCCCAATTCTATTTACTTTTAATTTTCTAGACAGACTTTGTTCAAACGTGTGGAATGTAATACTAATGGTCTGTACACCTCTCTTTCTCAGAAGAGAAAGCACAGATGGAGCGACAGAAGCTCACTTTATTTTTAAACAAAATTAAGCAGTACCCAGCACCATCCACCCACAGAAACATAAAACTACCTACCCATCTGCATCCAACAGTTGGCTCTGAGTGTCATCTTCTAAACAGAACTGGAAGTCTCCTGCTCCTAGGAAAAGTGTCTTAGGCTCTGGGGAGGCGTTATACAGATCCTGGGAATCCTCTATGGGAAGTGAAGGCTCAGACAGCTTTCCTGAACTCTGGCACCAAAACAAAACCAAACAAAAACAAAACATTTTACAAATGTCATTCACTGTCATGACAACAACAGAAGTTGCTATTTGTAAAATTTAATCTACTCTCAGGCAATTGCAGTTGAGGAGGACAATGCATAGCCAAGAGGAGCATAAAGAAAAATATTTTCAAGAAAGTAAGAACCTTGGATGAGGCTTGTTTTTAATACACAAAGCGGGGGGACTTCCCTGGTGGTGCAGTGGTTAAGAATCCGCCTGCCAATGCAGGGGACACGGGTTCGAGCCCTGGTCTGGGCAGATCCCACAGGCCGCGGAGCAACTAAGCCCGTGAGCCACAACTACTGAAGCTCGCGCACCTAGAGCCCATGCTCCGCAACAAGAGAAGCTACAGCAACGAGAAGCCCGCGCAACGCAACAAAGAGTAGCCCCCGTTCCCCGAAACTAGAGAAAGCCCGTGTGCAGCAACAAAGACCCAACGCAGCCAAAAATAAATAAATAAAATAAATTTATATATATATAAAAATACACAAAGGGGTGGATTTTTTAAACTAAACATACACAATGTGGTGGGAGTTGTTGGCTTGGACACACTTTATTTAGCAATGTGGGAAGCAAAAGCGGAAGGAGATTAGAAAACTACTGCCATCTTACCTTAGAAGCTGAGCTGACCAAACTGGCTCGAAATAGTCCAGGAGAAGGAGATCTGAATCCTCCTGCTGTAGGAAAAAGACTGGTCCCACGGCCTGTTTGTCTGTTGCAAGGCTGATAGGATGGAATTGTGGAGCCTATCAGCTCAAAGCTGCTATTGTGGCTGCTCTCCTTTGTCAGTAATGAGCACGAATCATCTTCATCTAAAGAAAAATAACTTTTAAGTGCATGATTCCAGAAATAAGTTAGATTTGTTTAGGAAAAAGAGTTGAGAATGAAACTGTCAGGTAAGACCCATTGGCAAACCTCTCAAGTTACATGTTCCAAAACGTTACATTAAAGGTCAATTACAGGGGCGCAGTGGTTAATAATCCGCCTGCCAATGCAGGGGACACGGGTTCGAGCCCTGGTCCGGGAAGATCCCACATGCCGTGGAGCAACTAAGCCTGTCTGCCACAACTACTGAGCCTGTGCTCTAGAGCCCACGAGCCACAACTACTGAGCCTGCATGCCACAACTACGGAAGCCCGCGTGTCTAGAGCCTGTGCTCCGCAAGAGAAGCCACCATAATGAGAGGCCCGTGCACCGTAATGATGAGTAGCCCCCGTTCCCCGCAACTAGAGAAAGCCTGCGCACAGCAATGAAGACCCAACGCAGCCAAAAATAAAGAAAGAAAATAAATTTTTTTTAAAAAAAGGTCAATTATGGTACTAAGATAACATTATATAATCAGGGTTTATCACTGTGAGCTAAGTGACACCTGAAAGTTCCTGTCTTTCTGCCTAATGCCTATGATTACTCTTTCCATTATCCAATCACTTACACATCTTCCTTTGATCTACATGTGATAGAAATGTTTCATGTTTCGTTCAATCAACACATACTCACTAAGGACCTATTACATGCTCGTGGAAACTGCAGGTAAGTTTTCAAAAACTGGACCAAGAAAAATATTCTAATTCATAAATTCCTGTCATTGCCACAGGTAAGACTGGGAAAAGTGCACTAGGGTTCCAAAAAATGGAACCTTAAGGAATTGTAGTCCTTAAGTGTCAAAGCTGGAGGATCAGAGAAAAGTCACGTTCTGCGAAAGAGTCACTACTTACCTAGTTTGCTAGGTCTTTTGCCTGAGTTTTCATCTATTTCTGATTTTTCTTCACTAGCAGAGTAACTACAAAATAAGAAGGTAAATTGTTTGAGTATCTGTTTCTGCTTCTTACTAAAGGGGCAAATACCAGGGAATCTTATCTTTCCTTAGAGAGAATTACTTACCCCATCTTGGAAGAGTTGTCCTTAAATAGAAGGAAGGTAGAATCTGACAAGAGAGGCTTGGGGACAGAGAGAAGGCCAACTGACTTGCCAATTTCACCATTGCCATCATTGTTTTCTTTATCCATTTCTTTCTCATCTTTGGTTTCTATTTCTTCACTACCGAGGAGGAATTCTGCAATCTTTACCAATCACACAACCCCAAAACAGAATAATACAAGTCAAAAAATTTAAAAGCAAACACACTGTCAGCCTGAAATATGGCTGCTTAGTTACAAGTCACATCTTAAATCTGAAAAGGTAAACCTGAAGGAAGCTCGGTCTAACCATTATCGTTAACACAATTTACGCTGACACTTCTAAAGCTCTTTTATACTTACGTTACTTCACCCTTACCCTCCCAAAACTGCCACAAGATCATGAAAGAACCGGATTATCATTTTATTGAGTCAATGAGAGGTTACATGATTAGCCTGAGACTGCAGGACAACTACTGACGTCCAACCAACCACAAACTATGACATCCTGCCCAGTTCAGCCACGGCTTTCCTCTTCCTTTACCCAGGGTTAAACATTAACCAGTTCTTTTAAATGACTCCAGTGTTCAAACAAGGATGATCTTTTTTCTAATACCAAAAGTCCTATTATCATGTGTCTTCTCTAGGTGGAAAACAATACTATAGAAAAAGGGCAAGAGGCCCTTCTACAAATACCTTCCTCAACAAAGAATAAAATTAACTCAGGAAGGTCTCGGGCTGTCTGAGAATTTATTCCAGAACTCAACCTGGCCAAGGTTAAAAGTGCTTTTTATTCTGAATAGAGAAACCTAAATGAACAACAAAGATAAAATTTCTATTAATACAAAACCATTTCGATATTAGCATGATAGTGCAATATGTAAACCAACAGGTAGAAGCCAAGGCTATGGCTCTGTGAACTGCAGGTGTTCCCTGGTGCTGAAAGGACTGAAAGCACTAATATTTAAGTACATGGGAGCTACATTTATCTCTGCCCCTGAAATCTCTTATACAATTGAACATGCTCATTATATTCTTACTCAAATCTGATTTTCTCTCTTCCTTATTCATCATGATCTAGTAACAAAATCACATAATTGCCAGAAACCTCCTGATTGCCTTCTTCCTCCTCTTCCTCCTCTTTTGCCTCTTCTTCCTCCAAAGCTTCCTCTCCCTCCTCTTCTCCATCTTCCTCGGACTGATCCGTCATTTCTTCCTCCTCCTCCTCCTCTTCTTCAAATCCATCTTCATTATCTAACTTAAGTAATGCTTGGCGCTTTTGGCGCTCCTCAGACCTTCGGAGTTTCATTGCTTCTTGCAGCTTAGCTTTCAGCACCTGAAGCTTTTCCCCTGAACAGAAATATGAAGAGATGCTTCAGACGTAATGACCAACTACACACTACAACAACACAAGTGTCCACTTTAGGCAACTCCAGAGGTGTTCTAGACACATCCCCAAAGGAAAATCAGAGACCTTAGGAGTCTAGGCTTTTGTTATCTTAACAAATGGAGAATATCATGAATTGAGTGTAGGAGATAACTTCCATAATTATGCTCTACACCCTGGGATAATATATTACAGAGATTATAAAATTATTATTTAAAAGGGTAAAAAAAAAAAAAGATGGGTGGGGGGGGAGTGGGCCTTCAAAAGTCTGTGGTTCAGAAGCCATGAAGGAAAATATTGATAAATTTATCCACATTAAAGAAAAAGAGAAACAACTCAAGAGTAAAATGGGCAAACGATATGAACTGGTAGTTCACAGAAAAATGAACATATATTGTAAATAAAATTAAAAATAATGCTTAAGGGCTTCCCTGGTGGCACAGTGGTTAAGAATCCACCTGCCAATGCAGAGGACACAGGTTCGAGCCCTGGTCCAGGAAGATCCCACATGCCGTGGAGCAACTAAGCCCATGAGCCACAGCTACTGAGCCTGCGGGCCACGACTACTGAAGCCCGCGCACCTAGAGCCCGTGCTCCGCAACAAGAGAAGCCACCGCAATGAGAAGCCCATGCACCGCAATGAAGAGTAGCCCCCGCTCGCCGCAACTAGAGAAAGACCGAGCACAGCAACAAAGACCCAATGCAGCCAAAAATAAAATTAAAAATTATTTTTAAAAATAATGCTCAACATCACTTCTCACTAGAAATACAAATCAAAATAATGAGATACCATTTTTTATATATTTGGCAAAAATTTGAAGGCTTGATAATATCTGTTATTAACTGGAAGAAACAGGAACTCTTTTTTTTTTTTTTTTAACAGGAACTTTTATACACCGTGATTCAGAGTGTAAATCGGTGCAACTATTCTGAAGGACAATGGGATGATACATATATATATATATATATATATATTTTTTTTTTTTTTTGACTCACTGATTCCACTGCAAGGAATTTTGCATCAAAATTTACTAACATATATCTGATACTAGGACGCAATATTGTATGAAATACCAAAACTGAAACAAACACAATGTCCATTAATAGGAGTATGGTTAAACAAATCATGTTATACTTGCACAATGGAATATCACACAGCTGTTAAAAAAAAAAAAAAAAAAAGCCCCCAAAGCAATATGTGTATCTTGATATGTGAACTCTTGAGTTAGGCGGTCTGGATTAGGCTGCTAGTTCTACTGCTTACTAGTTATATAAATTTGAGCAAGTTGTTTAAATGCTTTGTATATCAGTTTCTTCACATATAAAATAAGGACACTAATGTTATTTGCTATAAAGCACCTAGAGCAGTGCCTGGCAGAGAGTATAAGTGTTCAATGTCTCTCTCTCTCTCACTCTCACCCTCACACACACACGCACACACACAATGGCATATGCATATATGAATTTTCCCAGAACACACAAGAAATTGTTAAGTTGCCTTTGGGAAGACTAATTTTTCATTTTATACCTTTTCCTCAGTGTTTTAATGTTTTTCTATGTGATATATTACTCGTATTTTCAAAGTGGGAGTGGAAACAACAGACCTGTCCCTAATACAGATTACAAAGCAGAATGCACAGTATGATTGCATTACTGTTTTATTTTTTAAGCAGACATGTACTGTCTGTTTAAAAAATACATGCAAAAAGTTTAAAAGGATATAAAACATGATTACAGAAGATGTCTCTGATAGAGAACTGTAGAAGTTTTTTGTTTATTCCATGTATTTTCTACAATGGATATATTGTTTTAAACAATAAGACAAAGGCTAGTTTAAGAAATAATTCCTCTTACCCACCCCACACAACTAGGTAATGCTACACACATGAATCATGCTAGAGGTACTGCTGTCCCATCTCTAAAGTCTCCAAGGAAAAAGATTCTATAACGTCTCACTATAGGGTCTTCAGTAGCCATAAAGACCTGCCAGAGTACAAACAGCCAGGCACCCACCCCTGCCCCCAGCCAAAAAAATAAACAAAGAAACCCCCATGAACGCAAATACCTGGTTTTGTGTGGCTTGCTCCATCCAGCTTCTCAGCTGCCAAAGTCACAGGTACCGTATCTGCCTTGAGCTCTTCCTTTCCATCAGGGCCCACATCTTTCACTATGATGTTCACATTCACCTTCTGAGCAGCCCTGGGTTTGGCTGCTGGATTAGCATGCTTCCAGAAACGCTGCTTCAAGGCTTCCAGTTCTAAACCAAACGCCAACCAGTATGTCAGTTTGCCTTTAAGATTTCAGTTAAGAATTACAAGCTGTGTTTTAAGTTCAACAAACTTGTAGGGAAAAAAACACACACAGAGAAATACCAAAATCTCCTTTGCTACCAACACCTGTGTCCAATTCATTTAACTTAACCCAAACTAATGGACTGCTGCAACTTCCTCAATATACTTCAAAACTCATTTTAGGGTAGAAATTTACAATGAAGTTTCTAAATATGTGCAATTCCTCAGGGAGATCAGCTCGGTGCTTTGTGACCACCTAGAGGGGTGGGATAGGGAGGGTGGGAGGCAGACACAAGAGGGAGGAGATATGGGGATATATGTATATGTATAGCTGATTCACTTTGTTATAAAGCAGAAACTAATCATTTTGTTATAAAGCAGAAACTAACACACCATTGTAGAGCAAGTACACTCCAATAAAGATGTTAAAAAAATAAGTATGTGCACTTCTTTTTAAAAAAGTATTAAGCTGGTAGAAAAAATACCATACTCCTCAATTATTCAAGGGCTTAATTTCTCATGGGTTTCAGTCTCCTTTTACAAAATTCCCTTCTTTGAACATTTCACTGCTTATTAGCAATCTCACTAAATACGAGTAAGGTCAATTTAAAAAATGGAAAAAGAAAATAACAATCAATGCAATGAGTGATGTAAGTCAGCGGCAGGACTGGAAAAGTTTCTTCGTCAAAATTTTAAAGATATCAGTACAATCAGAAAGGAAATCCCAGTTAGAAGTGGTCCCTGTACCACATGGCCTACTTGTATATAAACGGGAATATGAATACACACACACACACACACACACACACACACACACACGTAGTATGAGTTCAGTGGTCTAATAGCAACAGGGCCTTTCCCTCCTTCCCCACTGCTATTGCTCAGAACTTTCTTTCCTTTCTCCCTCAGCTAGCTGTTACCTCTCTCACTCTGTTTAACAAGTCAGTCATACCATAGTGGGATCTGGTGTAAAAGAGCTGACAGAAAGGAAAGGAGAGGAAGAAAAGCTCCTTTGGGGTTGAGGGATGCTGGCTATTTTCACATGCCATGCGTTCTCTTCCATGATAAAATGTCCAAGATACTCCAAGTTTGGCTCTTTTTCTAAAATGCGCTCAAATCGTACTTTAGTAGTGTTGTGCTTAGCATGTAGATGTGGGTTTTCCCTCCCTAGAGCGTCTTAGTAGAAAAAGAGAAGAACTGGAAAGAAACCTTTTTATTCTGAGTCCCTAATATTATTTATTAATAGAAAAAATCCAATCCCAAAGGATGGCATGTTTACATTGCAAACCAAAGAGCAGGGAGAGAAGCTGTAAGTCTGCATCCCATTTAATATTATTTTAGTAAGTTGGAAGCAACAGGTAGTGGCAGTGGAAAGGGAACAGAAATAGGCAGCTCATCACTGGTGCCAAGAGAATAAAAGAAGTGGAAGGGGAGGAAATTACTCAGGACCTTAAATAAGAGTGAGGCAGGAGTTGCCTTCATTCTTCTGGAGAAAGCCAGGTCCCTCAAAACTCTTCATCTGCCAACCCACTGGAGCACCCCTTTTCCTTGCCCTTTACTACGTGACTCAACCACCACCCTCCTCACTATAGAACCCCTGTTCAAGCTCCTCTCCCTCCACCGTCTTTTCCCAACACCTTTCATCTCCTAAGTGAAAAGTCTCTGCTCCAGCTCATGTCTCCACCTAAAAGCCCTGCATGATCTGGCCTCTAGTCACCAACCTCCTTGCAATCTTCACTTCAGCTAACCAGAGCTTTCTCTTGTCTTTGTGTCTTTTGTAGCTCTGTCCCCTCCACCAAGAAAGCCCTCCCTCACCTCTCTGCCTTGATATCTCCTACTCAGCTTTCAGGACTCAGCTCAGGTATGAACTCCTTTCAGAAGCTTCCCTGACTCCCTGTGAGGAACTCTTCCTCTAGGCTCAAAGTATGCACAGCACTTAACATCCAACTTTTCTGCCTGTTACTCCTACTAGGCTTTAATTTCCTCGTGAGAAGGGACTACATCTTACTTGCATACACAGCACCCAACACCATGCTAAATAAAAGTTTATTGCATGAATGAATAAATGTTGATCCTAACTTCATATATTATGAAACAGGCTGATCTGGAAACCCAATATTCATGTCAAATACTATTTCTGAAGGAAAACATATTCTGAGTTAAAAATAAGTGCCTACTATGAGCCAGGCATTGTGCTAGTTCCCTGTAAAAGCCAAGTGTAATGTTGGAAAAATTACCCAACCTCTCCAAACCTCAGGCTCTTCATTTGCAAAATAATATCTGGGGCTATGAAAATTAAGAAAGATAACTAATAAAAAGATCTATCAGTGTCTAATATAGTAGGTATGCAAAAAAAAAGGTTTCTTCCCTTTTCTGTTTCCCAGTCTGAGACTGTTTAGAAAACTTCTAGTCCCATACAACAAAACTTTCTCTCCCTGTTCTAGGCAACAGCTTATTTCCACGCTTCTTTGCTAATAGAGCTATGCTAGTTGTTACAAAACCCTTCCACCCCCGCAACTGCTCTGGTCAAACTGACTTACACGTCCTCCCAATATGCACCACACAGAGCTCTTTCTGTCCCTTCTAAGAACGTCCTTCTCTCCACTTCCACAAAGTCCACCCATTCAATCAACGAAGACTGTGGCTGACCTAGCACCTGCCAACCATATGTTAGTTAATGAAGGAGAGTCTTGATGTAAATAATTTCACTGATAATAGAAAAAGCAGCCACCATTTGAGTGTTTCTTTATGCTATCCACTTGTATGCATTATTTCAACAGATCTTCACTAAAGCCCTGTGAACCAGATAGCGTTGTTTCATTTTTTAAAAAAGATGCCTTGGGGCTTCCCTGGTGGCGCAGTGGTTGGGAGTCCGCCTGCCAATGCAGGCGACACGGGTTCGTGCCCTGGTCCGGGAAGATCCCACATGCTGTGGAGCGGCTGGGCCTGTGGGCCATGGCCGCTGAGCCTGTGCGTCCGGAGCCTGTGCTCCGCGGTACGGGGGGCCACAACAGTGAAAGGCCCGCGTACCGCAAAAAAAAAAAAAAAAAAAAAAAAAGATGCCTTGGAGAGGTCAAATAGCAGACTCAAGTTTAAACAGTGAATAGTGTAATCCAGATTCAGATCCCAACCTTGTTATAGAGCCTCAGCTCTTAATTATCATATCACATTGCAGAGGAGGCAACACCTAATTTTACCAACAAGTCAGGAAGTCTACCCAATGTGGGTAATACTTGATTTCTCTCTTGAAGGATCATTCATTCATTCTTTCATTCATTCAGTAAACATGGCTGCCTACAATGTGTCATCCACTGTGGAAGCACGGGGGACAGAGTAAGGAACAAGCCAGAAGATCCCTACTCAAAGTATAAAGGGGAAGGTAGTGAACAAGTAATTATATCCACTTATTCTTTAATCACCTATTGTAAGAAACTTATCCCTCCTCTTTACTCCTATGATTCTTTACTCTAAATGTTTCTTTCAGCAAAGAATACTCTTCCCTTTTCTCCATGTTATTTAACTTTTTCCAATTATCAGGGACACATGTTCATGATAGAAGATGTCACTTCCTTGTATTGCTGTTATTTGCCTACTGCTTATCTCCCCGGGTAGAGCGTAAGTACCTTAAGTGTAGGATAAACGTCAGATTTCTCAAGTATGCCTTACAGCCACTTGCATGTAGTGGATAGTTTAATACTTGTTGAATGAATGAAAAGAAAGAAAAGAAATTCAGTTTTGCAGACAATTTGCTGAACCAAGATATTTCTAACTGTGAAACACTGAAAAATGCTTTTATCAAAGTCATACCATAAAACAACAGCAATGTACCCTGCTTTGTACATTGACTGTCAACAGGTTTCCATTTAAACAAGGTTTAGAACATTCTAATACCCTGCCAAATGTATCTAAATGATTTCTATCTGGTATCTGGTACATCTGTAGAATAAGACCATGTGTGATTATTTGTTTCTCCTGTATTCCCTGTCCTCCACAGTGGCAAATACTAGAAAGCTGCCAGAACAAGTCACTCTAGAGAAGCTCCTCACAATACAAAGGATTACCTCTGTTGGTTTCAGGTTCTTCAAGTATCACAAAAGAATCTTTGTCAGCACCCAGCCGAGGCTGAATGAAAACATCTACTCCCAGTTGCTTCAGTCTATCCACAGTGAACCTCCTCACTCTTTCAGGTGGCACCACTGCTGCTGATTTAGTTTGCTGGCTGGGCTCTTCCACCTTCTCATCTGCTTCTTCTGTTTTTTTCAGGCCTTCTTCTTCCTCCAGGGCACAAGGTTCAGGTGCCACAAGCCCTCCAGCCTGATACTCCTCACTGTCCTTATTCCCAAGGAAGCTGCATTCCTGTCGTGCCACCGAGATGTCCCCAGGTGAAGGTCTAGCATCACTCTGCTCCTGTTTCTCGGGAATTTCTAGCTCTTCACTTCCTGTCAAATTCTTACTGCAAGACTCATCTGATCCAGTAGTGATCTGGGGTTCCTTTGAAACTGCAGGGAGTGCATTAATTTCCATTTCATATCCTGCACCTGTTGTCTGCTCAGAATCTTTGCTATGGTGGTCACTATTTATCTCAGTTGTATTTTCAGTGTCTGTGATTTCTTTGTGATGGCTTGCCTGATACTTAGATGACCTAGAGAACGGAAAATAACCTGGAGTTGAAAATTATCCTAAACGTGAAACATTCTTATCCCTTAGCACGTAATGAATCGTTTAAATCAATTTTAAGGAAGTGAGGAATCTGAACTCTTTACACCAGGTGTTTGCCTCAGAACTGAATATTTATGAAAATTATAATCACAAGGAAAGAAGCTTCTTACTTCAGTAGTGCCATGGCATTTCCCTGGCAAGTGGGCCGGGGTTTACGTTTGAAGAATTCATGAACAGTTTTATTCTCAGGCATATGATATGGAAGATTAAGTGCAGCCTCTAGAAAATGGAACAAAACAAGCAAATACATATACTGTACATTCTGAAATGTCACTTTACAATCAGTTAACTAAACAGCCAAAGCCATCCCCAGAAATAGAAAACAAACCTGCCTTTAATAAAAGCAGGCTCCAACTACAAAAAAATTCCCTGAAGACCAGTGGCTTTTAAAATTAGCTGTGAAATCAAATTGATCCAGTAAGTTTTTTAAAAATAGAGATTCTTGGACCCCATTTCAAGCCTACTGAATCAGAATTTCTGTGGGGCCTAAGAATTTATAAATTTGAAAGGTTTGTAAAAGGGATCCTGATGCAGCTAGGCCATAGACAACCCTTTAAAAAACTCCCTCATTACCACCACTACAGTTCCGGAAATTTTCTCAGTTTATACTAATGTTCCAGGGGCTTCAGAACAATGGCCATTCATCAAGATCAATTCTAAACTTGATTATTATAATCTCATTCATATTAAGATTGTTAAAAAAAAAAGGAAAGTCCCCAACATCCAAGTTGAGCTTACAAAGAAATAATGTGATTTGCCTCAGTGTTTACCATACAGGTTTCTTTACCTCGAATAAGGCGCTGAGTCTCACTATGCAATTTTTTTAATGCTTCCTTACTTAACTTGGCTGCCTTTCTTTCCTTAAAGAAAACAAAAAGTGAGATTACACTAATGCTATTATCCAGAAAGATTGATAGATATTCATCCCATAAAAGTCTGCTCTCTCCAAGAAAAGAGGATGGAGAGGGAACAGTAAGCATTAATAAGATCAAAACAATATAAACTTCAGGAGCTCATTTATTTGCAAGTCTCATAGAGTTAATTCAGTCCAATTCATATTTGTGTCCCTACTATGCACAAAGCAATATCCTAGGAATCAGGGTAATACGATAGACACAATAAAACTCCCGAAAAACCCACAATCGCCTGGGAAAAGAGCTCAACATGACAACTATATAGGGCTCTATGTCACCTTCCTCGTGGTGCCTTTTGATAACTCAGTTTCTTCTTCAAATGAATAGACCTCACTCTCCAAAGATGGTTCCTTTCTCTAAAAGAGAAGATTGCAAATGGATTAACAGGGAAAAAAATTAAACTGACACAAGAGGATGTTGCTTACGCAAAGACTGCTTTTGCACTCCAACATCACATCACGCTACATTAATGCTAAATCAATAATTATCAAATATAAAATGTTAGACACACAGCATCCTCTAATGCCTAGAAAACACATTAGTTGTCTCCAATGGAGCTTGGGCCCTCATTTCTTACACCTCTCTATTACATCTTTCCCTAAGGAGGGACAATGACTTCCAGGAAGCTAATCTCAGGAAGAATGATTATGCTTCCAAACACTCAGGACCACGATGCTTTTTTTTTTGCAGTACACGGGCCTCTCACTGTAGTGGCCTCTCCCGTTGCGGAGCACAGGCTCCGGATGCGCAGGCTCAGCGGCCATGGCTCACAGGCCCAGCCGCTGCGCGGCATGTGGGATCTTCCCAGACCGGGGCACGAACCCCTGTCCCCTGCATCGGCAGGCGGACTCTCAACCACTGCGCCACCAGGGAAGCCCAGACAACGATGCTTCGACTGATGCTTCTCTTTGATACCCTTCCTGAAACCCTATAGGTTCACTTCCTAGAGGCCACCAGATTATAAAATTTACATCTCTGACCCCTTTTTTACCTGTTTCTTACAAAACATAAAGTATCTTACTTTCCTCAACATTCTTATTAGGGCAATGAAAATACTAGTTCCCAAACAACGTAGCACGTCTATCATTTGTACTGCATAATTCCAAAATTAACAGCTGAAAAACTGAAATCAATTGACACGTGCTTTTCTTCAGTTAAAAAAAAAAATTAAGGTTCCAACAGTAAATCAGAAAACAAAGCAAAGGTTAGAAGCAGTGGGTTAGCTCTAATTGCAGTCTTTACTTGCCTTGTGCTTTTTTACTTTGTTTTTCACAGCTTCCCTTATTGATTCTAATGACTCTTCATCTTCTAATGGAGAGTTATTTTCCTCCTCCAACCCAGTTTCAAAAAGGTCTTTATCCACAAGTAGACAGCCACTGTCATTAAATAGCTGTTTCACATCATCTTCCTGGGTAACACAAAGAAAAAGCAAGATCCAATCATTTTCAAATCCAATGTTTTACAACACCATATAGCAATTTGCATCAGGACAGAAAAAGCTCATGCTTCATCAACAGACAAGTATATGGCATCCTAGAACATTATCACTGGTTCCTAATCCACAGTCATCCTTTGAAGTCCATGCTGTGATTTTACACAATTGTCCAAAATTAACTTAATAAATAGTACATTTGTTTCTGAAAAGTCAATTAAATACTTCATTAAGCAACTAGCTTATAAAATTTGAGGATGGTTTTTCCAGTTAGCAAACAAGACTTTTGACTGATGGAGGCATGAAAAATCCTATGAAAGTTAATTTTCATCAGATCAGAAACAGCAAAGAATAACTCCACGTGCTCACAAAGAAAATCAGAAACCCATTTATTTGGAAGGTGTCCTCTCATATCCAAAATGGAGAATGAGACCAACGGATTTGAAATCACATACCTCACTGCAAGACAATCAACTCGAAGGTATATCCTGAGTGCAGAAACAACCTCAAGAACTAAAAGCAACTGTTTTTCCTAAAAGCAACTTTTTCTAAAACATTAACCTGCCTTGGAAACAGCAAATTATTCTTTTAAATGTACCTCATTTTTTGTTTCCTTCTTTTTCAGCTGCTTAATTTTCTCCATCTTTCTCTCCTCTTTCTTGAGTCTTCGCTTTGATTTTACTTTTGCTTTTCCTCCAATTCCTTCTTTATCATGTATGGGTTTTTTGGAAATCTTTCTGTCAACTGTAAAATCCGCAGAGTTTTCAGGTTGGAGACTCAGCTCTAAGCAAGGTGTCACTTGGGTTTCAAGATTTTCCTGACACAAAGACTCCTCGATGTCACTCTCATCACTGTTCACCAGAGTTCTGTAAATCCTTCTGACTTTTCCATTTTTTCCAGCATGTAAGTTCTCCTTATCTTCCTCCTCTATATCGTCATAGGTAGTTTTCTCTGGAGAGGCATTTGTGCCCTCTTGTTCAGAATCACTCTCTTGTAGCACCTTCCTGCTTTTCAATTTCTTACTCACAAATATCTCTTCATCTGAATCTGGAGAAAACACAATTTTTTTTAGAGTCTACCATCATTGGCCTTCTTCCTAGTCCCTGTACTCCTCAAAAACATATCCAATTAGCCAAGTGATATATCACCTTGTGAAATTATGTAACTAACACTAAGAACTGATTGTAGCAAAGCAAATCTAAAAATATATTTTGAAAACCATTTTCCCTGGAAAAATATCTCTTACTAAGAAATGTAATTATTTACAATGTGTAAAGCTGTTCTGATCCTTCTGGCAGGTGTTAAAAGTCCTTTTATTATAGGATGAATGCATTCAACCAGGCAATATGGTATCTTCTAGACACATTATACATTCGATAATATAATAGAAATGGTTATTTTCAAAAGGGTACAAGCACTATTATTTTGCTTTTATAATAAACAGAACAAACAAGGTTAAGCATTAATAATTTAATACATCAGAGAATAATGAAATTAATCCAGTCCCCTTACAACCCAAGCTGCCACATTCTATTCCTAAAAATAAAAGTACTGACTGTTACAAACCTTGTTCACTCAAGAGCCCAACTATTTCACAGCTGCCCTGTCCACTGTCTGAAGGACTATCTGCTTCTTCTTGTGAAATGAGTTTTGAATCATTGATTTCTAGGTGAACCTAGAAAATGAGAATATAATTTGTATTAACCAGCAGGTGACAGAAAGCTCTAAGTACATAAAGATACACAAATTATCATGGGATCATCAGGCTGAAATAAGGAAAAACCAATACAGAGGTTTAACAAAAGGATGACATTAAGAATTACTGGACATGGGCTTCCCTGGTGGCGCAGTGGAGAGTCTGCCTGCCAATGCAGGGGACATGGGTTTGTGCCCCGGTCCGGGAAGATCCCACATGCCGCGGAGCGGCTGGGCCGGTGAGCCATGGCCGCTGAGCCTGCGCGTCTGGAGCCTGTGCTCCGCAACGGGAGAGGCCACAACAGTGAGAGGCCCGCGTACCGCAAAAAAAAAAAAGAATTACTGGACAGGACTTCCCTGGTGGCGCAGTGGTTAAGAATCTGCCTGCCAATGCAGTGGACACGGGTTCAATCCCTGGTCCAGGAAGATCCCACATGCCACAGAGCAACTAAGCCCGTGAGCCACAACTACTGAGCCTGCACTCTAGAGCCCGAGAGCCACAACTACTTAGCCCATGTGCCACAACTACTGAAGCCGCACACCTAGAGCTCGTGCTCCACAAAAAGGGAAGACCCCACAATGAGAAGCCCACGCACTGCAACGCTCGCAGCAACTAGAGAAAGCCTGCGCTCAGCAACGAAGACCCAATGTGGCCAAAAATAAATAAATAAAATAATTTATAAAAGAAAAAAAAAAGAATTACTGGACAAGAAAACAAACTAAAATTCATTGTTCACCTTTGAAGGCTATTATAGGACCAGCTCTTTATTTTGAGTTATGGTAAATAAATTTAAAGAATCAAGCACTTATTGCGTTTTACTGTGTGAAGTGTTTCTCAGTGTATCCAAATGACATGATAAATAACATCACAGAGAGGCAATCCAGGTGTGGGAAACTCTATAGGACAAAGTCTGTGGTTTCTTTAACAGTAAATTGCAAGAAAAAAGAGAGGGAGGGGGACTTATAAAGAGAGTAAAGATATTTACACACACACATATCACCGACTGCAGTATGCAGGGGCCATGTTCGGATCCTAATTCAAACAAACTGAAAGTATATGTATGAGTCAAAGAAATCTAAACACTGATTAGCTATTTAATATCAAGCAATAATTCTAAATTTTTTAGGTATGGTAATAATATAGTAGTTATCTTTTTTGGAAAGCCCTTACCTTTTAGAGATGCATGATGAAATATCTGTGGATGAAATATGTGTGGAATTTGCTGCCAATAATTCAGTAAGGGGGGAAGTGGGTGGGGGTATAAATGAAACAAGACTGGCATGATTTGATAATTGCTGAAGTTAGGTGATGGGTTCATTATAACAGCTTTTCGATGTTTATGTCTGAAATTCAGCCCCCCCCCAAAAAATTTTTTTTAAGTCACAAGTGAAAAATCTAAGGAGACGGGGGTATGTTGGGTGACTTGACTAGTTAGTGACCAAGCTTGGTTCATAGAACTCTGAATCAACTTATTAATAAGGGGGAAAATACATCTGTAATGTAATAGGTCACAAGGCCTCACCCTAATGGCTTCTCAAACAACTATTAAATTGATTTGAATGTTTAGTACAATTATTAAAATTATAACCAAAAATAACACAAACAGAGGAATATCACTGAGAATCATGATGTATATGCTGATGACCCTCCCAACAATGGAAAGCAGTAAGACTATTAGTGGACACGCAAACTGAGTTCAGGTAACCACATAGCTCAATACATGGTGATACTCTTTTTTTTTTTTAATATAGATTTATTTATTTATTTTTGGCTGCATTGGGTCTTCGTTGCTGCCCGCGGTCTTTCTCTAGTTGCAGCGAGCAGGGGCTGCTCTTTGTTGCGGTGCGCGGGCTTCTCACTGCAGCGGTCTCTCCCGTTGCAGAGCACAGGCTCCAGGCGCACGGGCTTCAACAGTTGTGGTGCATGGGCTCAGTAGTTGTGGCTCGTGGTGTCTAGAGCGCAGGCTAAGTAGTTGTGGCACACGGGCTTAGTTGCTCCGCGGCATGTGGGATCCTCCCGGACCAGGGCTCGAACCCGTATCCCCTGCATTGGCAGGCAGATTCCCAACCACTGCGCCACCAGGGAAGCCCCATGGTGATACGCTTAATCACTGTATTCTAGGCAATCTGCAGCAGAACCAGCGACAGTCAGGGCCAGAAACAGGGTGAGGCTAGAAGGTCTCAAAACACTCAGTAATCAAGATATTTTAGTGCAATATTAAAATAAAAAATCAAACGGACAAATTATGACTCATGAGGTCAACTGCTTGCTTTTGTAAATAAAGTTTATTTTGAACCAGGGCCAGGATGAGTGTGAGGTGAGTGAGACAGAGTAGTGCAAACACAGGGTCGGATCTTGTCTTCGTTTCAAAGTTTGATATTTTGTTCAAAATCAAATAATGGAATTTTTTGCATTAATTTTTATTTTTAAAAATAGTGCATTAAAGTATTATCTTGAACCACAAGGTCCTACTGTATAGCACAGGGAACTCTATTCAATATCCTGTGATAAACACAACGGAAAAGAATAAGAAAAAGAATGTACATATATGTATAACTGAGTCACTTTGCTGTACAGCAGTAATTAACACATTATAATTCAACTATACTTCAGTAAAAATTAATTTTAAAAATTATCTTAAAGCGCCCCGTTAAATTTTGCTCCCAAGACCAGTGTCTCACTCCAGTCTCAGCCCCAGAAAAGAACACAGATCTGGAAACAGATGTCGTTTCTACGCCAATTCCGACAGCGACCAGCCAGTCACCTCCCGGAAGGCTCCGAGACTGGTACCTTCACCTCTCGGGACCCTGTGTGATGACCTCAGAGGCCTCTTCCAGACCCAATTTCGAAGTCTCTAAGACTCCTGCCGTCCATTTACAGTTAATGCTGCCCCTCACCCTAGCGGCCCGGTTCGGCCTGGTCCTTCCTCCTTTTTGGGGCGCAGTTGGAGGAAGAGCTCCCGCCGCAGGAAACGCGCCAAAGGGGCGGGCTGAGCAGAGGCTGGCGGCGGGCTGCGCGCGCCGCAAAGACCAGGAGCAACCTCCCCGAGGGGACCGAGGCGCGGGGACCCCAGCGCCGGGATCGACCGCGGGATCCCGAGCGCTCGGGGCCTGTGGTTTTATCTCCGCGGAGCCGCGAAGCCGAGCCGCCGCAGTGCACGCCGGGAGCTGTAGTCCTCCCAGCCTCCACGACCCACTCGGCCGGCTCGACCCCTGCCCCACCACACCCCTTCGCGCCGGGCCTCCGCAGCTTCAGATAGAGGCAAGTGCATAAACTCACCTCGGAAACCACTTCTCCCGTCATGACTCCGGCCTCCGCAGCGCGCCGCTCAGGAAGAAGCAGGTCTCCGCTTCCCGCAACCGGGACGCAGCTGCTCCCGCAGTCTCCTGCCAGGCAGCACCGTTCGAGCTTTCGCGCCCAGCCGGAGTGGATGCTCCGCCCTCAATGATTTGCACCAATCCAGAGGAGGCTTTCTACATGAGGCCGCGCCCCCATCCTGTCCTACCAATCGAAGCTCCTTCGGCCGGCCCGTTGAATATAATCTGGGTTAGGTTGGCGGGTCGCGGCTCCTCTTGTCAACTGAGGCAGGGGGAGGCTGGAGGTGTCCTGGCTGCCTGGCGACCAGACCCTCTGGCCTTGCAAGACTTTAACGTGCGAGCGGTGACCTTTGACCTTTACCGTAGCGCGGCAGCTCCCATCAAGCGCGTTTTGAGGAGTAAGCCCTCCAGGCGGGAATTGAGCCAGAAGA
This sequence comes from Delphinapterus leucas, assembly GCF_059928025.1. Taxonomy (NCBI): domain Eukaryota; kingdom Metazoa; phylum Chordata; class Mammalia; order Artiodactyla; family Monodontidae; genus Delphinapterus; species Delphinapterus leucas. Next base: position 161,934,371 of record NC_143129.1, on the reverse strand, counting down.
TCCCTGGGCACCTGAAGTCATCCCCGTGGGGATTTTCTCCAGGACCTCCTTTCCTGGAGCAGCTGGGTCCCACCTGCTCCTTTTTGTACATGGCACTTACGCCACTGGACATCAAAAAAGAAAAGTTTTGTGGGCTGCTCAGATACCAAAGAATATCCTTGGATAACCTTTATTATTTTATTTAAGGTTAATTCGAGTATGCAGAAAACACACACTCATCCCACTTCCATACTCTTTGGACAAGGCGGGAAAAAAATTAAAAGGTCTGGAGTCAGACTAATCCCAGACAGTTCTAATCCCTTGTCATTGTCCTTGTTACTATCTTTTTGGCCCTTCAGGTCCATTCTCTCTCTTTCCTTATCCTGCTCTGTCCAGGCAAGGCTGACTTCTCCCCACTGCATTATTCGAGCTCCCTTGCCCTCCAGATTCTTGTTGAGTCTAGCTACTGGAAGATATTTACAAGATTACTGTAAGGAAGAGATGAGTGCACCAAGAAAGAAAGGTCACGTTTACCTCCCCCACTTCACTGGCCGTGATCCTATCCACTGACAGGGTGACCAACTCATTCCAGTTTTCCCAGGACTTGCCCAGTTTTAGCATTGAAAGTCCCACCTCCCAGGAATGTCCTCAGTCCCAGGCAAACCAAGATGGTTAGTCACCCTATCCACTGGCCTCCTCTTCCAAGTTTCCAGCTTTAGCTGAGTTCAGATAAAAGTTCTCTCTCCTCATCTTCATTTCTTCACCTCCTTTCAACCCACGTCTGCTCCCACCAACAAGATCGCATCTTCCATCCTCTTCTCTCACATCTCAGTCTATCCACCTTTTCACGCACTTTACTATTAATTTTTACATTGATGATTCCTAAATATACATCTACACACTCTTCCCTCATATTTGGAGGGCTAACATTTATTGGGGGCTTACCTTGAGACAGGAAACAGTTACAAGAATTTTGCAAGCATTATCTTATTTAATCTTTAGAGTAACTGTGTAAGGTAATACTATCTCCATTTTAGCAGATGAGGAAACTAAACCTTTCAAAGGCTAGTAACTGGTGGAGCCGATATTCACACCCTGCTCAGTCTGACTCCAGTGCTCATACTCCTCAGAGGGACCTTGCCTGCACACTCTCTACATTCTCCCTCCATCCCCTGTACTGGTTTCCCTGATAGCACTTACCTCTGCCTGAAGTTTTATTTTTGTGTGTTTGTATATTGTTGTTTCAAGATGACAAGCACTTTTTTTTTCTTTAACACCATATGCTCCTGATCTAGAATAGTCATTCTCAAACTTGAGGATGCATCAGAATAACCTGAAGGGTTTGTAAGAACAGATTTTTGGACCCCATTCCCAGAATTTCTGATTCAGTATGTCTGATGTGAGGGCCAAGAATTTGCATTTCTAACAAGTTCCCAGGTGATGCTAAAGCAGCTGGTATGGCGATCACACTTTGAGAACCAAGGGCTTAGAACATACCTGGATCATGGTAGAGAGATCAATCATTATTTGTTAATCTAATTAACTCAGTCGCTTGACAACTATATTATTCTTCTTGAATTCCCTCTGGGAAGTGAATAAATGAGGTGACACTCCTGACATTAACATTTTCCTTTCTGTGGAGAGCACTTCTTCAGTCACCTGAGAAACTAAGAGAGCTCTGATTTGGACAATAGGTGGAAGGAGTGAGCTAGGAAGGGGAAACTTTTTATTCTATATATTAACTTGTGCCAAGCTAAAGCAAGTCTGTATTTGAAATTAGCAATCGATATTCTCAGTTTTGGTGAGAATATAACACCGTAATCCAAGTTACCAATTCAGAAATCTGGAAGTCACGTTGACTCCTCTCTGTCTCTTGATTCTCAAGATTAATCATCCAACAAACTCTGTTTATGAAGTTGATAGATGGCAGTGAGGGAAAGATCTGGAGTGTTCACTTTGCAAGGATGAGCCTGAACCTATCGCATAAATGGCTTTGTGATCTTAAGTAAGTCATTTAGCTTCTCAGAGCCTTGTTTTCTTTATTTGTAATTAGAAAACATTGGATTAGATCATGATTCTCAAATGGGTTTGATTAGCAGAGCACCTGGAAGTTAGGTAATCTACAGGAAATACTTTACAACACTGACACACTTATTTTGGTCATAGAATTTGAGAAATTGTTTCACTAGTAGAATCTATCATTATATCACAAAAAATCAATATAAGAAAGCAATTATGAAAAACTAAGCCTTGTAATTTAACACGCTCAGCCCAGTCCAAAGTTCTATTTATATTTCCTTGCTGGCCAACAAATAAAAGCAGATTCCAAAAGCCCACGAAAGTTTGGAGGGAGAAAGTTGATTAAATTATATGTTTTACTTCATCTTTTCTGCAAATTGAGAGAGTCTACCCTGTTAAATTTTTAGTACTCTTCCTCCTCTGGAGTTAAAGTGTGAGAACATGCTTTTCTGAAGTCCTAGGCCACTAAATCCTCATCCCTGGGGAAGCACTGCCACCATGTGGCAGGGATTGGTCATGTCATTCATTTCATCTATTACCTGTAGCCTGTAGTCACTCTATCCTTTTTTTGTTCCTTCATTTTAAAATTATTCAACAAGTTGTTTAAACTTTCCTTTAGAATGGTGAAATAATTACATCTCCCAGAATCTGCTTTCAAAAATAATTTTGTACTGTAATTCCATATAGCTGTAAAGCTTCTCTTGGAGAGTACCTGCTTGAAGGCCAAGGCTGTTTGACTTGCTTGATGTCCAGTATCCACTGACCTTTAAAAATGGCACAGGATCTGACACATAGTGGATGATTAATAAATCATTGTCGAATGAATTATTAAAATACACCTAAAAAACAAAACCGAAAAATACCAGGGCCTCTTTCCAAGGCATGACAGCACACACACCATCAGCTATTTTGTACGCAGAACCTCCTTTACTGCAACTTTTGGTAACCTAAAGTACCAAAAAGTATCAAATATCCATCTATTCCTTCAACAGCCTTGAGCCCCTATTTAAGCTTACGCTAGACACAGAGAATATGAAGATAAATAAAATATAGTCTTGTTCTCAGAGAGTTTCCCATTGCTGGTTGAAGACAGGCAAGTAACTAGGCATGTGTAACGGAAGAAGTGTATACAAGCAGCTGTGGGGGCCCTGAAGGAGGGGAAACTGATTTTGCCTGGGGCAATTCAGGGGGACATGACACCTGAACTGAGTTTCAAAGATGGATTGGAATTCTCCAGGCTGGCATGAGGAGGAGAAGGTATTCCAGGTATGCGTAGGGGCTTGATAAAGCATGTTGTGTTGGGGAACTGAAAGTAGGTCAGTGCGTCTAGAGCACAGAAGTGTGTGTTTGGGGGAGGGGGACGGATGGCCAGAATGAAGGCTGAAAGTTAAACAGGCCACAAGAATTCTGGAGTGCTATGCTTAGAGTTTAGTTTTTAGACGGTATGAACTGGGCAGCTGGTGGATGGGGGTGTTGTTAAGAAGGAGGGCAACATGGTCAGATATGTGCTTGAGAAAGATTATTCTGGCAGCGTATGAAGGATGGATTGGAAGGGGATTAAACTGCAGGCAGGAAGACCAGTTGTCTAGGTGGGAGATTATAGGGACCTGAACTAGGTCAATGGTGGTAACAATAGAGAGGAGGAGATGGATTGGAAAAAAAAGAGGCAAAATTGACAGGGCTTGTTGATGATTAACCTTGAGAGGCAAGGGACGATAGAGTCAATGTAAAACTAGTGACTCTTAGGTTTCTAGATTGCTTGAGTGACAGATTAGGGTGCCAGTCACCAAAATTGAGAATATAGGTCACTAATTTCAAGTACAGACTCACTTTAGCTTGGCACAAGTTAATATGTAGAATAAAAGGTTTCCCCTTCCCAGGTCGCCCCCGTCTGCCCCTTGTCCACGTTGGAGCTCTCTCTCTTAGCTTTTCCGGTGACTGAAGAGGTATTCCCCAGGCACAGGTCCTTATCTCCTTTCTAGTTCCAAACTTCTATCTGTGCAGCATCCAAAACCTTAACTCAGCAGCTTTTAGTACTCCATGCATATATTTTCTCTTCAATTCCCTTTTCCTTTCTAGCTACCTACCCAGGAAAAATGTATAAGTGAAATTCCTCTGCCCTGCTTTATTGAATTTTCTGCCCAGGCTTTTTGCTTCAGTTTTTGTAAAAACCCAAGTGTTTTTCACAACCCAACCCTACCCTAAGCTTTATAGAAACTTAATGGCTTTTGGTGTGAGTAGTGTTTATTTAGATATTAGCATCCTCAGTACTTGGGGTCAACGCATATATGTATGTTGGAGGAAGGGGATTCCATTACAGAAGGACAAAAGGGGTCTGCTCCACTCCTAATTTCTATTAAATTTCAGCAAATTGGGTAGGCTAGTGCCTGACCTTCTTCAGGCATGCCAGATAATTCAGCTGTACCTAGGAGGGCACAGACTTACAGGAATAGAGTACCTTCTTCAAGAACGATGTAGTTGGAGTGGGGAAGGAACACTTCCTAAGACAGGAGGTGGTACTGGACAGACAAAACAATATTGTTCCCACTGTAGGCCCGAAGGATAGTCTGCTAGTGATATTTAACCAGGGGATTTATCATGGTTGTCATAATGACCCTGCCTCTACTGGAATTTAGTGGGTAGGGCCAAAGTTGCTAAATGTCAGTGAGAAACACTGAAATAAACAAAGAGGAAGAAGGGGAGTATTTTAGGTGGGGAAAATGGAATGAGTAAAGGCATGGAGACTGGAATAATGATAAGATTTTCAGGGAATTGTTCAACTAGTGACTTCATGATGATGGAATGGAAGGTAGGGGATAAGATGTCAGGGTTGTTAAGTTAAATTAAACTCATTAAAGACCAACAGAGTGTCTCTCTGGAGCCTGGATATCTGATAGATACATGGGATATACCAAGAGAACAAGATAATGTCCTTTCTGTGAGGATAAAACACACACACAAATAAATAAATTATAGAGCAGATTTGATGAGTGCTTGGGGAAGATATGTTATTTGTGCTCTGGAAGCAGGATCACAGCAGACCTTGAATATGAAGCATGGAACTTGAGACATGATATAATAATACATTCATTCACTTCACAAACCTTTATTGAGCTTTGTAATAGATTGTTAGAATAATCACAGCTCTTTGTGATTTCAGTGTGATTTTGCTGAACCTCTCATCTAATTTTTGATCTCTTGAATCTGGGCTGTCCTTGTTACTTGCATTGATCAACAGAATCTAGTGAAAGTAACATTGTATAGGTAGCTTCTGAGGCTAAGCCTTAAAGAGCTTTGCAGTTTTCACTTCTATTATCTTAGAACACTGCTGCCACCATTTGAGAAACACAAGATATCTTGTTGGATGTGCCACATAGAGGAGAATCAAGGCACTTCAGCCAGCAGTTAACTACTAGATTTTACCATCTTGGACCATCCAGTTCCATTGAACCTCCAGATGAATGCAACCATGTGAGTTACCAAAGGTCAGATGAAAAGAAGAACTGACCAACTAAATCTAGCCAAATTACAGAATCATGGGCTTTAAATAAACAAGCCACTACATTTTAGTATGGTTTGCTATGCAGCAAAAGACAAAACAAACTTCTATCCTCTATGCCTGGCTTGTATGCAGGTCAAGCATAGAAAGTACAGTTTGAAACAAATTTTCTACTCTTAGGGAGATTATAGTCTTGTAGCAGAAGATAGACAATAACAAATAAGTAAATAAATATATAATATCAGATAGTGATAAAGGTTTTGGAAAAAATAAAGAACAATAAGGAGTTACAGGGTGGACCCCAAATAGCCAAAGCACTCTTGAAAAAGAAGAAAAAGCTTAAGGCATCACACGTTCTGATTTCAAACTATATTACAAAGCTATGACAATCAAAACAGTATGATATTGTCATAAAAGCAGACACATATATCAATGGAACAGAATAGAGAGCCCAGAAATAGACCCATGTATATATGATCAATTAATCTACAACAAAGGAGTCATGAATACACAATGGGGAAAGGACATCTCTTCAATAATGGTGTTGGGAAAACTGGACAACCACATGCAAAAGAACAAAACTGGCCCACTATCTTACACCATACATAAAAATTGACTCAAAATGAATCAACAACTTGAGCATAAGACCTGAAATCTTAAACCTCCTAGAAGAAGACGAAGGTGGTAAGCTCCTTGACAGCAATTTTGGTGATAATTTTTTGGGGTTTGACACCAAAAGCAAAGGCAACAAAAGTAAAAATAGACAGGTGAGACTACATCAAACTAAAAGCTTCTGCACAGCAAAGACAACCACCAACAAAATGAAAAGACAATCTACTGAATGAGAAAAAATATTTGCAGATCATATATCTGAGAAAAGGTTAATATCCAAAATATAAAGAACTCATATAACTCAACAGCAAAAACAAAAACAATTTGATTTTTAAATAATGAGCAGAGGATCTGAATATTTTTCCAAAGAAGACATACAGATGGCCCACAAGTACATGGAAAGGTGCTCAATATCACTAATCATCAGGGAAATGCAAATCAAACCACAATGAGATAACACCTCACACCTGTTATCAAAAAGACAAGACGTGGACTTCCCTGGTGGCACAGTGGTTGAGAGTCTGCCTGCCAATGCAGGGAACACGGTTCAATCCCTAGTCTGGGAAGATCCCACATGCCGAGAGCAACTAAGCCTGTGCGCAACAACTACTGAGCCCTAGTGCTGCAACTACTGAAGCCTGCATGCCTAGAGCCCGTGCTCCACAACAAGAGAAGCCACGGCAATGAGAAGCCCACGCACAACAATGAAGAGTAGCCCCCACTCACCACAACTAGAGAAAGCCCACCTGCAGCAATGAAGAACCAAAGCAACCAAAAAACACAAAACCACAAAAGGTAACAAGTGCTGTCGAGGATGTGGAGAAAAGGGAACACTTGTACACTGTTGGTGGGAATGGAAATTGGTGCAGCCACTATGGAAAACAGTATGGTGATTCCTCAAAAAATTAAAAATAGAACTACCATATGATCCATCAGTTCCACCTCTGGGTATTTAACCAAGGAAAATGAAAACACTAACTTAAAAAGATATATGCACCCCCATGTTCATTGCAGCATTATTTACAATAGCCAAAATATGGAAACAATCTAAAAATCCATCGAAGGGTGAATGGATAAAGAAAATGTTATATATATATATATATATATATATATATAAAAGAATGAAGTATTGGCATTTGTAACAACACAGATGGACCTTGAGGGCATTATTCCAGTGAAGTAAGTCAGAGGAAAACAAATACCACATGATCTCACCAATATGTGGAACCTAAAAAATAAACCGAATTCATAGATATAGAAAACAGATTGGTGGTTGCCAGAGTCAGGGAGTGGGGGGCAGGTGAAATGGGTGAAAGGGGTCAAAAGGTACAAAATTCCAGTTATAAAATAAATAAGTCATGAGAATGTAATGTTCAGCATGGGAACTATAGGTAGTAATATTGTATTGCATATCCAAAAGTTTCTAAGAGAGTAGATCTTAAAAGTTCTCATCACAAGAAAAAAAATTGTAACTGTGTGATGATGAATGTTAACTAGAGTCATTGTGGTGATCATTTTGCAATATTTACAAATATCAAATCATTATGTTGTACACCTGATACTAATATAATGTTATATGTCAATTATACCTCAATAATTTAAAAAAATGTTTATTTTTAAAAGGGAATTAGGGACTTCCTCAGTGGCCCAGTGGGTGAGACTCTGTGCTCCCAATGCAGGGGGCCCGGGTTCGATCCCTGGTCTGGGAACTAGATCCCACACGCATGCCGCAACTAAAGTTCTCACTGCAACTAAGAGCCCACGTGCCAAAACTAAGACCCTGTGCAGCCTAAGTAAGTAAGTAAATAAATAAATAAATAAAAATTTTAAAAAATAAAAAAGAGGGTTAGAGGATGACAGGTGTGGTTGGGGCTAAGGGTATTTATTTAGAAAAATAAGTCCTTTGAAGAAAATATGAAAGTGTTCTAGAGAAGAGGTTTTCATGCTTGATGATAACTGTCAGTAAGTTTTTCCATGATTCTAACCCAGATCCTTCTAACTGCACTAAAATCCACTTATAGAATCATGGAAGAAACTTTAGAAGTTAGCTCATCTTATTTCCTCACATAAACAAACTGAACCCCAGTGAAGGTGTTACGTTGTCTGTAATTTACTTATATTAAATATTATATCATATAAAATATATGATATACAATATGTTAATATATGCTTAAATATTTCAGACTAGGAAGTTTTATATACGTGTTAACTAGTTTTACTGTAAAGCTTGGAGGCTATTAGTTAACATCTGAAGTACCCTAATAAGAAATAAACTCTCTAGGAGTGGTTAGTTAGTATCTGAGAAATTCTAATCAATATCCCACATTCCAGTAGCAGTTTACATCAAGAACTTCAATTATCTTTATCGTCAATCAGCATTAGAAGACTATTAAATAGGGTTAGATGTTAGATATGTTTTTTCATGGGTGAAATAAATGGTGTCAAGATATGTGATTTAGCTAGAAGCATTGTATTATATAGGTACCTCCACTCTTGCTTGACCAACATATAAGAATCTAGTGAGCCCAGCAACGAGGTTCTTTAGAATGATGTTATGGGCTGGGACCTATTCAGTATTTTTCTCCCCATTAGTGGAAGATCCTGTCACCTGATTCTGACTAGCAGGCTAGATGAATCCTGCTAAATAGAATATTGTCTTATTTACTTAAAGTTAACTTTTCAGGCAAGGGAGTTGGCAAAGTGTCTAAAAGGATCAAGATCTGGGACTTCACTGAGCTTACAAGTTGTATGACTGGTTTTGCCTGCTTGTTAATAAATATGTTGAGCATGTAGTAGATTTCAGTCTGAGACTTGCTTTCATTGTAACACACCACTTGGTAGTAAGGTTTCCAGAAAGAACATGTAGCCCATCTCTCACTGTTGGAGGCTACTGATATCTTCCTCTCACCCCTGCAATAACAACAAAACACCACTCAATAATTAGTAAATAAATGATTATTAATATAATATAGCAAGTTGGCTTGGGTCAGTTTGTGACAGAAGACGATTTGCCTAAGGTCACGTAGCAAATTGATTCTTGACACCATTAAATGCCAAACAAACAATATGGACCCACAGTACCAAAGAGAAGCCAACCAGTGTTGAGTCAAGACGATGCAGTGTTTTAGGAAGTTCAGCTTGCTGCCATCCGGAGAATGGGTTGGGAAGAGAAACACTGGATACAGGAACACCAGTGAAGAGATTGTTGCTGTATACCCCAGGTGAGGCAAGGGCCAGAGGTGCAGCATGGTGCCATGGAAAAAGCCTGGACACTGGCATCAGAGAGATCTTTCTTTGTTCACAGGCTGGCTCTGCCACTTATCAGCCATGTAACTGTGGGGAAGTCACTTTTTTCAGGTTCAGTTTTCCCCAAACAAAATCCATTGAAATGGGATGGTATATGTTAAGACCCCTAACTCACCGATTGGTACGTGGCAGGCATTAAATAAATGCTAATTCCTTTCACCACCATTAAACCATAAAGTGGAATGATGGAACAACTGCAGAAAGACTAGTCTAAGCCTGAAGCAAGGGCTTAACCTCTTACCTGTCACCAAACATTAGAAGCAAAATTGGGGCTGGGAATTCCCTGGAGGTCCAGTGGTTAGGACTCCGGGCATTCACTGCAGAGGGTGCGCACTCAGTCCCCGGTTGGGGAACTAAGATTCACAAGCCTCATGGAGTGGCCAAAAGAAAAAAAAATGGGGGCTATAACCTGCTAGAACTCTCTTGCTCTTCTTGCTTGACAGGATCATTTCAAGTAAGCAAACTTTTCAAATAAGCAGAGCACTTAGTCTTATTCAAAGTACAGAGAAGATAAAGAACTAAAGACATCTGCTTTGAAAGAGCTTCTAGTCTTAATCTTCTCTTTCTGTCTATTAATGCTTTAATTTCTCCCATTTGAGCTACCACTAGCTTTCCAAATTCTGTGACATTAGATTCAACTATTATTTTTTAGAAGGAACTGATGTGCCAGGCACTAGACTAGACCCTTCCTATATATTGTTTAATCAACACAACAAACCTATAAGGCCTGTATTATTATCCCTTTTTTTTTTTTTTTTTTTTTTGCGGTACGCGGGCCTCTTACTGTTGTGGCCTCTCCCGTTGTGGAGCACAGGCTCCGGATGCGCAGGATCAGCGGCCATGGCTCACGGGCGCAGCCGCTCCGCGGCATGTGGGATCTTCCCAGACCGGGACACGAACCCGTGTCCCCTGCATCGGCAGGCGGACTCTCAACCACTGTGCCACCAGGGAAGCCCTATTATCCCTATTTTTATAGATAGAAACTAAGATCCAGAGAAGGAAAGAGGGTTTATTATCCAGGGTCACATAGTTCATTAACATGTAGGATTAGGATTTTAATCTAGCTAGGATTTGAATCTAGTCCCTCTAACTCCAAGTCCAATGCTCTTTCCATGGCTCCAGGATGTTTCTTTTCTGTATTTACAGAAGCATGACCTCGATATCTTATTAAAAGTCAGATATCAACTCTGTTAGAAATGCCAAGTTTTTAGGAGTCTGTTAGATATAAGTTCTCAATATAAGGATATGTGTTTGATCAATAAGGCCAGATACTACTAGTAACAATTGACTAAATCACCAAATGAAATGTCTGGCACAGCAATGCTATAATTTTTTCTTCTCGTGGAAGAAGTGAGACGTACATTATGACCATTGATCAAGGTATGGCTATCACAACCCCTCTGCCATTCCTTACAAGACAGCTGCATGTTTGAATTAAGAGAAAAAAGATGAACAAATACAAATACCCTTCTTAAAGCTCCTTTATTTAAAAATCCTTGCTTGGTTTTTTGTTTGTTTGGCCTTGCCACGCGGTTTATGGGACCTTAGTTCCAACCAGGGATTGAATCCAGGCCCTCTGCAGTGAGAGCACGGAGTCCTAACCACTGGACCGCCAGGGAATTCCCTGCTTATTTTTTTTTCCAATATGGAAAATTTTTTAATTGGAGTGCTTGATCCGTTTACATTTAATATAATTGTTAGTGTGCTTGGGTTTGAGTTTTTCATCTTGATACTTGTTTTCTCTTGGTCTCACTTGTTCCTCATTTCCTGCTTTCTCTTGGGTGAATTTATTATCCCATTTATTTCCTCTACTGTTAGCTATAATTCTTTTAACATAAATTTTTTACTTAGCACAATCTAACCTTCAAATGATATTGTACTCTTTTATGAATAATGTAAGAAATCTTACAATAGTATAATTTCATTTACCCACCTCTGCCCTTTGAGTCCTTGTTGTATATTTATACATCCCACAATATATTATACACACATTATATATATATATTTTTTATATATATACATTATATATAAATAAAATTAGATATTATTTTTGAAAAGGTCTTCTATATTTATCCATATATTTACCATTTCTGGTACTCTTCATTTTTCCCTGCAGATCCAAAATTTATCAGCTTCTAGAACTTCTTTTAGCATTTCTTATAATGCAGGTCTGTCTGAAACAAACTATCTCAGCTTTGTCTACCTGCAAATGTTTTTATTTCATTTTCTTTTTTGAAGGGTATTTATGGTTTTTGTTTCTAGTACTTTAACGATGTCACACATTGTCTTCTGCTTTCATTTCTGATAAGTCATCCTTTTTTTTTTTTTGCGGTACGTGGGCCTCTCACTGCTGTGGCCTCTCCCGTTGCGGAGCAACAGGCTCCAGATGCGCAGGCTCAGCGGCCATGGCTCACGGGCGCAGCCGCTCCGCGGCATGTGGGATCTTCCCGGACCGGGGCACGAACCCGTGTCCCCTGCATCGGCAGGCGGACTCTCAACCACTGCGCCACCAGGGAAGCCCCATTCTTTGTATCATTACTCCCCTGTATGTAATATGTCTTTTTCCTCCTCTGGTTCCTTTTAAAATGTTATCTTTATCTTTGGTTTTCAGTCGTCTGAGTAGTGTGGTTTTATATGTATTTATTCTGCTTAGGATTTGCTAAACTTCTTGGATCTGTACTTTTTACCTCTCATCTATTTTAGAAAAATCTCAGCTATTATCTCCTCAGATACTTCTTTGTTGTTGTTGATTTTCTCTCCCCTCTTTGTCTGAGACTCCAATTACACATATGTTAGAACATTTCATTTTGTCTCTGTTTTGGGGCACTCTGTTCCATACTTTTTGCTCCTTTTTTTTTTTTCCTGTTTGTATTTTAGTTTGGATAATTTATACTGACCTGTCTTCAAGCATCTGATTCTTTCCTCTGCTGTGTTCAGTTGGCTGTTAAGCCCATCAAAAAACATTCTTCACTTCTTATATCTTATTTTTTATTTCTAGCACTTCCATTTGATTCTGTTTTTATAGTTTACACTTCTCTACTAAAATTCTCCATCTGTTCATGCATTTTATCCACCTTTCCACTAGAGCATTTACATATTTATCATAACTATTTTAAAGTCCTTGTCTGATCATTTAAAATCTGAGCTATCACTTCATCTGCTTCTAGCACTATTTCCACTATTGAACATGGGTCTTTTTTTTTTTCTTTTGGTTCATTGTGTATCTGATAGTTTTTAATTATATGTTTTTGTGAAAAAGAACTGTAGAAACCATCACAGATTAAAAAGGGCAAGCCCCTTTTTGTCAGGTCACTAGTATGGGGAAATTAGTCAATCTAACCAGTAGTTGAGCTGGATCTCAGCTTTGCTTCAGCTCTAATTACATTCAGTTCACTACTGTTTTCAAATATTTTGAAGGTGGATCAGGGCTTTCCTTTCAGCAAAACTTGGACTCTTGAGTATCAGCAATATTTTAGTAAACTCTTTATGCTTTAAGCCAGTTCCCAGCTTTCTGAAACACGCTCCCATCTCTTTCTACTTCACAGTTTAGATGTTAGCTTTGGGAGTTACTGGATATTTATCCTCATGCCTGGTTTTCTGTCCCCCAGGATATCTCTTTCCACCCTGCTGCTCTGCTTCCAGCTTTTGCAAAATGACTGTGGTATCCTTGGCTGAGCCTGCAGTGACCCAGCTCATCCTTCCTCCTCCTCCAATGCATGCATCCATAAATAGATGAAGAAAAGATTTTTCCTTTTATATCTCAAATAAGAAAAAAAGGAACTGTAATCGAATTTTAGTATGAGCCCAAACTTGCCCCTGGGAAGATAATAAAAATGATCAGAATGACCCTTCTTGTTGGAACTGCAACCCAGACCAAGCGCTTAAGTACTAAGAGACTCTGTTGTAAGGTTGCAGACATCCATTCCATCACTGACTCCAACTATAAGGAAGCAATACCACCTCTGGGGGCCAGAAGTATCCAGATGGTTGAAGAATCCCAATTAAAAACAGAAGGGCAAAATTAGAGAGGGTACCATCAAGATGTGGTCTAGGTGTTAAGTGTAATTATAAATAAATGGTATGGGAAAACTCTGACTGGTTTCTGACACTTGGTATCCTAAAATTTTCATCTAATGAGTTAAAGGAAGCAAAATATGATCTAGCCCGAAGAAGCATAAGCTAGTGGTTAAGCTAGTGGTTAAGCATCTGAACTCTGGAGTTTGAACACCTAGGTTCAATTCCTTCACCATAGCCTTGTATTTAACTCCTGTGTACTTTAGTTTCTTTAGTGGTAAATTGGAGATAATGGTAGTATCTACCTCATAGGGTTGTTGACAATTATGTAGTTAATATATAATGATTTATTTTACAAGTTAAGAGATCAACATTTAGAATAGTACTGACTTATAACAAGCATTATAGAAATGTTTCCAACTATTATTAGCATTAACTTTGGCATATTCAGAAATACCGGGATGTGTGGATAGTGAAATAAAATAAAATTTATGGTCTAAATCACCCCCACCCACTCCACATACATTCTCTCGGCCCAAAGTTTCCAAACATTTTCCCCACATAACTTGGAGATTCCCTTTCATAACTTACCATTACTTTCCGGACTTAGTCGAGTTATGCATATATATTCCTCCTGTGTGGATATTATGGACATAGAAGGATAGACAAAAGGAAGGAGTCAACCTGAGTTGGCTCCTTGGCAAGTAGGAAATGCCTCCACAGTTAGGTAACTGGAAAATAGATGAATTGACCAGGCAGAAATACTTCTGGCCGAGTTCTAGCCTCTGGGAAAAAGAAAATAAGAGATACTCTGGAAGACCAGAGGCACCAAGAATTCAAGGAATGTGGCTTCTCCAGAGAAGAACTCACGTCTCTCTTGAATTTCTGGCCCCAGACACTAGAAAATTGCTCTACATTTGATGACCTCAAAATACTGTTGTTGAGGGCTTCCCTGGTGGCGCAGTGGTTGGGAGTCCGCCTGCCGATTCAGGGGACGCAGGTTCGTGCCCCGGTCCGGGGGGATCCCGCGTGCCGCGGAGCGGCTGGGCCTGTGAGCCATGGCCGCTGAGCCTGCGCGTCCGGAGCCTGTGCTCCGCGGCGGGAGAGGTCGCAGCAGTGAGAGGCCCGCGTAGCGCAAAAAAAAAAAAAAAATACTGTTGTTGAGAAGGAAAAATGAACACATGTGTTTATCTCTTCTAGTTCTTCGAGCCCCACAGAAATGAAAGCAAGTGAATAAGACCAAAATAAACCCACAAGGATAAAGAGAGTGGGAGAGGAGACATGAGAGGATGAGAAGGTGGAAATCCAAGTGGAAAAATTAGCAGGGCTGAAAAAGCTACATACCAACTGTCTACAGAGGTGGTGCTAATGAGAAGCAAGCCATTTCCTGCCACAGAACTCCAGCTAAGCTCAAGTACTAGAGGACCCAGAAACCCAGGAAGAAAGAACCAGGGAGAAGAATGGGTTCAAGACAAGAGGATTGGATGAAAGTCTCTGCAAGGATCCATTAGCCTTCAGGTCCCTTCTTTAATCCTGCACCTGTCAGATGACTACTACTCCTCCCTGGCAGGAATCTGGAGGCTTAGTCTGTGCAGTAATTGAGACAGAGAGGTACCTTACTAGAAAAAGGGAGAGTCATTGGAAGTCTACGTACCGAACGAAGAGGCCACACACTTCTCTATCCACTCTCCCTCCCTCCCCCACCCCATGATCTCTTATCTGGTGACTAGGGTATTCCCTCCCTCAGCTTGAAAACGGGAAATTCTCTGGAGAAACTGAACAGCCTCAGAGAAATGACCTAGAGTTTCAGCTTCTACTGTGAAAGCCACCAAAAGACGAAACCCATACATGGATAAAGAATTCAAATCAATCTTTTAAAACCCGACTCTTCAATGTGAAAAGACAAAATATGACCACCAGACATTTGAGGAAAGCCTCCAAAATAAATGAAGGATATTAAAACAAACCAAAAGAAGGGACTGATATTACACTTGCCTCCCTTGGTTTCTGGGATTTCACACACTCTTCTTTTCCTCCAACTTCACTGGCCATTCCTTCTCAATCTGCTTTGCGGGATCTTCCTCATTTCCTTGACCTTTAAATGTTACAGTGCCAAGAACCCTACTAATCCTGGGACCTCTTTTCTTCTCTAGCTACACTAACTCCTTTAGTGATTTCATCCAGACTCATGGCTTTCTTTAAATATTATCTCTATGTTGTTGACTCCCAAATGTATATCTCTAGACCAATCTCTCTCCTGACTCCAGACTGTATATCTCTAAGCCTATTCAACCTCTCCATCTGGTGACCTAACAAGCACCTCAAAACTATTGTGTTCAAAATGTTCTACTGATCTTCCCCCCTCCAAGAATCTGTCCCTGTCAAAGTCTTCTCCATCTTCATAAATGTCAATTTATTAATTAATAAATATGAATAGATATCTTCCCAGTTGCTCAAGCTGAAAATCTTGTGTATTAGTCTGGGTTTCTCCAAAAGCAGACTCTGAGATAAAGATTCAAGTGCAAATAATTTATTTTAGAGAAACAAGGGTCACCAGCAGGAGAGATACATGGAAGAGAAGGCAGCCAATAAAGATGTGTTGGTAAGCCAGCTACCACTGATTGATTGGAGCTTAATCTTGTGGGAAATAGTGTAAAACACACGTGTCAAAATTATCCCGTCTGAGGGGCAAAGGAGCTGGGATATTTATACACCAACTCCTGAGAATCACTGGTTGAGGGCTTCCCCTAGGTGGGGTTAGTTTCCCAGCACTTCCAGTCTAAGGTAGGAATTGTTAGATTGGCTTTCCTTTTGCACTTCTGGGAAAGGCCTCAGGTACAAAGATGCAGACACCTGGGGTACTAACAGCACTGAAACTTTAGAATTATCCTTAATGCCTCTCCTTTTTTTTATACCTCATACTCAGTCCATCAGCAAAGTCTGTCTTCAAAACATATCCAGCATCCACAGCTACCACCTTGACTCAAGCCACCATCAACATTCACCTGCATCATTGCAATAGTTCACTTCTTGGTCTCCCTATTTCCACCTTTACTCCTTATTTTAGTTTCCTAGGGCAGCTATAACAAAATACCAAAAACTGGGTGATTAAAACAATAGAAATTTATCATCTTGCAGTTCTAGAGGATAGACGTCCAAAAATCAAGGTATCGGCAGCGCTATGCTCCCTCTGAAACCTGTAGGGGAAATCCATCATTGCCTCTTCCTAGCTTCAGGTGGTTTGTGGGCAATCTTTGGTGTTCCTTAGCTTGTGGATGCAACACTCCCATCCTCCATCTTTACATGGTGTTTTCCCTGTATCAATTTACATAGTCTTTCCTCTGTGCATGTCTGTGTATGAGATCATATGGTATGGACTTATATATGTGCAACTATAAATGCACAGAAAAAAATTAGGGATTATATATATAAAATATTAATAGTAGTCACCTCTAATGAGGGAATTGGGAGGCAGCCTAAAGAGAACTATACATTTTATCTCCTTGATACACAATTTCAGTGAGATCACTGTGCATCTTATTCTATTGTACTGGATTTTTTTTTTCAATTTAACGGTGTATTTTAGGGATCCTTCCATGTCAGTACATATAGAAGCATCTCATACATTTAATACATACATTTTACTTATTATTCCATAATATGAATGTAATCTACTTTTTAAACCATTCCCTTTTGATGAATGTTAAGGTCATTTCTATTTTTTTCCTATTGCAATCAATGCTATAACGAACAAACATCCTTGTTATATGTTATGTGTGTACAGAAGTTCAAGATTCTTAAGACAGAGACCAAGAATGGAATTAAGGGTTTGAAGGGAGGCACAGTTAAATTTTTGATAGACACTGACAGACTATTTTCAAAGAAAGTTGCCCCAATTTACAATCCCACCAATACTGTGTGAGAGTATTAATTTCCCTCATCTTTACCATCTGGATTTACTCAATTTAAAAATATTTTTCAAGCAATGAATTTTTAAAATAGCTCATTTTTGTACTTTGCTTTTCTGATTGTTAATGATTGCACACCTTTTCATGTTTGTTACCATTTGTATTTTGTCTGTGAATTGCCAATTTTTCTACTTATGAATTTGTAGGAAGTCTTTTTTTAAATATAAGTTTATTTATGTATTTATCTTTGGCTGCGTTGGGTCTTCGTTGCTGTGCGCGGGCTTTCTCTAGTTGCGGCCAGCAGGGCTGTTCTGTTGCAGTGCACGGGCTTCTCATTGTGGTGGCTTCTCTTGTTTTGGAGCACGGGCTCTAGGTGTGCGGACTTCAGTAGTTGTGGCACGCGGGCTCAGTAGTTGTGGCTCGCGGGCTCTAGAGCGCAGGCTCAGAAGTTGTGGTGCATGGGCTCAGTTGCTCCATGGCAAGTGGGATCTCCCCGGACCAGGGACCGAATCCATGTCTCCTGCATTGGCAGGCAGATTCTTAACAACTGCGCCACCAGGGAAGCCCTGTAGGAACTCTTTATATTTAATTTTATGGTGGTTTTTGTGAGAAGTTTTAATTTTTCATGTAATTAAATCTAACAGTAGTTTTCTTTGTGGTTTCTAAATTTTATGTCTTGTTAAGAATGCCTTCCTGGGACTTCCCTCGTGGTGCAGTGGTTAAGAATCCTCCTGCCAATGCAGGGGACATGGGTTCAAGCCCTAGTCCGGGAGGATCCCACATGCCATGGAGCAGCTGAGCCCATGCGCCACAGCTACTGAGCCCACATGCCACAACTAATGAAGCCCGTGCGCCTAGAGCCTGTGCTCCGCAACAAGAGAAGCTACTGCAATGAGAAGCCCACGCACCACAATGAAGAGTAGCCCCCGCTTGCTGCAACTAGAGAAAGCCCGCGCGCAGCAATGAAGACCCAACACAGCCAAAAATAAATAAATAAATTTATTTAAAAAAATTGTAAAGGAGCAAGGCTGCTGATGGAGTAGGAGGAGGGGGGCAGAAATTCCGTTGGGATGCCAGGTGGTGTCTCTTGGCAAGCTAGTCTAGTTCAGTAGTATGCAATGCAGGTCTCTTTCCTCAGACAGAGTGGCTCCACTTCAGTTCCCACTTAAGATTTTTGTTTGAATAAGGGGGTCCCCAGCTAAAGAAGGGTTTAAGTCCCTAGCCCAGCTGATCGACTGCAAAGAAGTTCATCCTCGACTTCTAAGCTCCAGACTTGTGGAAAGATTGTATGAGGAGAGGCTGGGAAGTCAAAACACCAACAGAGACCAGCAGCCCACACAAGGGTTGGAGTGTCACAAGCAGCATGGGTGGCTGGAGCCCTGCCATCTGGCACAAGGTCCACTAGCAAGGCTCCCTCTGGCACAATCTGGTCTCGGGAGCATCGACACATTCAAAAAGTCCAGTTCCATTCATAAACCTCGACTGAGCGTGTTCTGGCTCTCACCCTCAGATGAGTGTGCCAAGTCCCTGTCCTCAGGTGGCTCAGACAAAGGCTGTGTAAACGTTCTTGGTCCCTGACAACTCTGCTTCCCTCTCTTGGACTAAGCCGAGATCATGAGCTCTCTGTCTCTCAAAGGACAGCAAGACAGCAGCAGGGGAGCAGCTTTTAGCTGGGGGAAAGGAGGGAAGGGAGGAGAATTATTTACTATTGGGCACTTACTCTGTGCCAGACACGCAGGAACATGCACATATATGGTTTAACTTCCTCCTCACAACATCCTTGAGCAGTAGGTGAAGGGACTGGTCCCAGGTCCTTAGAGCTAGTATGTTGTGGAACTGGGATTTGAACCCAGGACCACCTGATTGGAAAGTCTGCACTCTGGAGAAGCTGGGGATTCACCCAGAGTTTTTTACCTAGGCCCCTCCACTGGACCATTTCTAGTTCCCATGGTTTACACATTAATTGCTCATTCATTCCATACATTTCCCTGAGTAGGCATTTGGTGCCAAGTAACATGTTAGGCAACAGAAACACAAAGCCTGAATTCCTGAATAAGGCATAAGCCCTGCTTTCAAGGATTTATAATGTAATGGGAGCCAGGCCTGAACTGAGACAGAAGACCAGGAGCTGAGCTAATTATACCACCAAGGGAGGCCCTGTGGTAGTCTGGCCAGAGGGCAAGTAGTTTTAACATGAGAATGAGAATTCAAGGTTTGGTGTCATGGGGGTGCAAATAGATTGCCAATTCTCTGTCCATTCCCCAACGCTGTCCTGTAGATGTGTGGGGTGTGGGAGAATGAGCAGACACCATCAGAGAGAGCTGAGGGGGAAGTGGTATTCTGGGGCAGAGCTTCCTCTCAGACACAGCAGGAAGTGGAAGGAGAGCTTGTCGAACAGACTGAGGTTTAGGAGAGTTTATTGTCTATAGAACATTGGTTTGGCAGGGCTCAGTTGGAAAGGGGGCAGTGGGTGCCTGAGCGGGAGTGAGTTTTGGAAGAATGTAGATCATCAGAGCAGTCGAGAATGGCAGGGGTGAGAGATTGAGGAATTGAGGCGTTGCAGTCATGACTATGGCCTAAATACATTTCATACTCAGGTTTCTGAAGCTATTTTCAGTACAGGAAACAAGCTATGGTTTCTGCTCAGTGTACCAAATAAAATATGGGGGGAAATCTGTTAGAAAGTGAGAGGGGGAAAGTCAGCCTCAAACCAGGCTGGAAGCCACCAGCACTGTGTGAATGGGAAGAATTTAGCCTGCAGTGGAGAAGGGAGGTGGCTACTAGGCTTAACTCAAAACTTGACCTTTGGGGGCTTCCCTGGTGGCACAGTGGTTAGGAATCCACCTGTCAATGCAGGGGACACGGGTTCGAGCCCTGGTCCGGGAAGATCCCACATGCCGCAGGGCAACTAAGCCTGCGCACCACAACTACTGAGCCTGCGCTCCTAGAGCCCGTGCTCCGCAACAAGAGAAACCACCGCAATGAGAAGCCCACGCACCGCAACGAAGAGTAGCCACTGTTCGCCACAGCTGGAGAAAGCCCGCACGCAGCAACAAAGACCCAACACAGCCAAAAATAAATAAATTTATAAAAAATTTAAAAAAAACACTTGGCCTTTAGTTGGCTTTCCTTATCCTCTTATCCTCTTAACTGTCAACCAGTCTGTTCTTTTAGTGAATACTTCCTCCCCTTCAAACTTTCTGTCCCCTATCATTGTTTCCAGTGAATATCTGGCTTAACGGAGAAGCAGCATGGCACTACGGAAAGAACTTGGAGTATGTCATCAGTAGACTAGAGTCCAGTTACTTGATTAAAAGTCTCAGCTCTATAGCCAGGCGGGGATGGAGTCAGCCAGGACTAGAATGCAGGATTTAGAACTCCAATTTTTCCACGCTTCTCAGCCATACCATGTAATGCAGAGCCTGATTTTCTTAGCTCCTCTGAGGTTGTTTCCTCATCTACACAAATACCTTTCTTAATAATATCTACCTTATAGGTGGTTGTGAAGATTAGATGACATGTGAAGCCCATAACAAAGTGCCTGGCCATGGTGTGCCCCAAATATTTTTTTAAATCATTTTTATGATACAAAAATTATTTGGCTCTATGGCTGCACATTGTAGGTGCTCAAATAACTATCGCACTACACGTGTTATGGGCTGAATTCTGTCCCCTCAAAATTCACACCTTGAAATCCTAAGCCTCATTACTTCAGAATTCACTGTATTTGGAGACAGGGTCTCTAGACAGGCAATTAAATTAAAATGAAGTCTGTAAGGTGGGCCTTAATCCAGGATGACTAGTGTCCTTATAAGAAGAGGACATTTGGACACAGATGTGTATAGAGGAAAAATCATGTGAAGACACAGGGAGAAGATGCTATCTACAAGCAAAAGAGAGAGATCTCAGAAGAAACCAATCCTTGATCTTGGATGTTTATCCTCCATAACTGTAATAAAATTAATTTCTGTTGTTTAAACCACTCAATCTGTGGTACTCTGTAATGGCAGCTCTAGCAAACGAGTACAACATATACACATTGTCCCTTTTTAACTGGTGGGCACAGAGCTGCCTCATTCTGAAGACTAGAAACTCCTTCTTGGCCTATGTTCTCCAACTCAAAGTCCCAACTGAAAGCCCCGAGGATGCTGGGTCTACTGGGCTGACCGCACCACCCTGGAGTGGGGTGTTGCTCCTTTGGCTCTTGGCTGCTACAGTGAAGTCTTCCAAGAAAGCAAAACTTTTCTCTTTGAAGTGACTGGTGACTTGCTGAGCAGAGGTCATAGACAGAGAGAACACATCATTCATCATAGTCCATTCCCGTGGTGCTTTCGGCTGCATGGGTTGGGAAGAGCACCTGGGTGTACAGTCTTGGATGAAGAAGTGGAAGGAAAATGCTGCTTCCGTGGTGACCCCGGTGTTCTCAGTCCCAGGACAGTGGAGAAAGAGGAGACAGAGGAGAAAGAAGTGGTCTGAGGTGGGAGGAAGGAGGAGAGGTGTCCGACGTGCATCTTAGGACACTTTCCACGGGCGGAAGTGGAGTGCTGTGTCTGGATCAGTGGGGTCTGCAATCCCAATCTTTCTCCGGGCACTTGTGTATTGGAATTCTCTGGGAGGACAGCATGTAGACCCCCCCAGAGCCCTTCGCCGGGGAAGGCCTGCCTGGGCTACAGGGCAGTGCGGGCGGGCGGGCGCGCCCCCGACACGTCCTCTGGGCGCTGCCCCCTCAGGGCGCGCGCGCCCACCCCCGCCCCACCCCGCCTCTGCCCCACGCTGGGCCGGGTGGACCCGGCTTCCAGGGCTGTGCACGCCCCCTGCGTGAGCCGGGACCCCTGGCCGCGCGCGCCCCGCGCCCTCTCCCCGCCCGACGGGCGCGCGCGCTGGCTCCCGCTCCCGCTCCCGCTGGCGGCGGCGGCGGGGATTGTTTTTGTTGTCGCTGAGGCCGGAAGAGCCGCGGGAGCCGGGTCCCTGTCCCCGGACCGGGCGCCGCCGCCGCCCCTTGCTTAGCGCCCGCGTCTCCGCGGCGCCCCCATAGCGCCAATATTCCGGAGATCAAGCGTTACGCGGCGGCGGCGGCGGCGGCGGGGCCCGGAGCGGGAGGCGCCGGGGACCGCGGCGAGGCGGCCCCCGCCGCCGCCATGGAGGCGCTGGGACCCGGTGAGGAGGACGCTCGGGCCGGGACCAGGACCGGACCCGGGGACGGGTGGGCGGGCGGACGGGCTGGCAGCTCCCTGTGGCCCCCATCGGCTTGTGCGTACCTGGGTTGGGCCGTCAGGCCTGGGGGAGGGGGACCCCATTGCACAAGGCGGAGGGAGCTGACCCTGGCCTCGGCGGGGGGGGGCGGGTTCCGCGCCCCAGCCTGGAGATCTGAGCCAGTTCTCGAGGTCTAAGGAAGGAACGAGGTCACGGAGGAAGGTGACCCGCGTCCCCAGGTCTCAGGGAGACCTGACCCAACCTCAGGGAGGTGGTTTGTGCTCCAGGGTGGAGGCGAGGCCAGTTTGGGCTTCAGAAGGGACGCGATCTGTGCCAGGTGCGCAGCGGAGGCCTGGCCCTGACCGGACCGGACCAGGAAGGACTCCACCATCTACTACCAGGGGTATTCTTGGTTTGGGGCCGCACCCCTATTTTTCTTTGCACTGACAGACAGTCCAGAGCCCTCAGATAAGGAAGAAAGAGAACTTCCCCTAAACACTTCTCATTAGCCCCCAAGGCCAAGGGGCAAAGTGTCCACCCTTTCTCAAAGGCCCTGAAGTCTCGGGGAATGTGGCCTTCGGCCTCTGTCTACCTGTCAGTCTGTGCAAGAGACCCAGAGTGGTCTGTCGTGGCTCCTCAGTGACAGGCGAGTTACCAGCCAGAGGCTCCAGCTCCGGCTTTAATACTCTTGAGTATCTTCTAATTGGGTTAGAAGTAGTTGTGAGGATCAAATGAAGGAGAAAGTGCTTTGGAAACTGTATTATGAATGGCCTCTGGTTATCTCCTCGACTCTGCCCAAACAAGAAGAACCATTCCAAGTTGTAACAAATGCCCTGCAGATTGGAGTCTGCTGCTCCCACCTGGAACCCCAACAAGTTTCTGATGTCTTGGCTAAGTAGGGCAGGGTTTAGGGGCTGTGTTAGAATTAACTTTAGTATCATACCTTATTTACATAGTAGTCTTAGTTGTAGAGCATTTCATTTTTTTAGTGCATAGAAAACTCAGTCTACCATTTGAGTTTGGAAAGTTTGCAAGTTTGTTTACTCGAAACTTGTTTACATAGCTGAATGATTCAACTCCACTTTAATTTGCTGCTTGGAGTATTTTTTTTTAAGTCTTTATTGAATTTATTACAGTATTGCTTTTGTTTTATGTTTTGTGTTTTTTTGGCCACGAGGCATGTGGGATCTTAGCTCCTGGACCAGGGATCCAACCCCCCACCCCCTGCACTGGAAGGCGAAGTCTTAACCACTGGACCACCCGGGAAGTCCCTAGAGTTTTGGGATTCTTTTTAATTAATTAATTTATTTTGGCTGCTTTGGTTCTTCGTTGCTGTGCATGGCTTTCTCTACTTGCAGCGAGCAGGGGCTACTCTTCGTTGTGGTGTGTAGGCTTCTCGTTGCGGTGGCTTCTCTTGTTGCGGAACACGGGCTCTAGGCACTCGGGCTTCAGTAGTTGTGGCTCGCGGGCTCTAGAGCACAGGCTCAGTAGTCATGGCGCACGGGCTTAGTTGCTCCGAGGCATGTAGAATCTTCCCGTACCAGGGCTCGAACCCGTGTCCCCTGCATTGGCAGGCGGATTCTTAACCACTGCGCCACCAGAGAAGCCCCTTAGAGTATTTTTTAAAGGACTTCGTAGTCAAATTTCATATGCCTTTTAAAAATAAATTGGTTTTATCACATTAATATTATTTGATAAACCTCAGTGTATTACACAGGGTTACTTCAGCTATGTCCCCTGGCTAAAGGCATGATCAGGTCTTTAGGAATGTAACAGACTTCTGTTCAAATCCAATCTAGTAATTTAATAGTTGTATAACCTTGGGCAAATTACTTAATTCCTTTGAACTTTCATTTCCGCATCTATAAAAAAGGATAATAATAATTATGTGCTGCAAGATTGTTGTGAGAATGAAATAAGGTAATGTATGTGGGAAGCCTTGTTGTAGATAGCATGCATTGGAGATACTCAACAAATGTTTCTTCCCTCCCTCCCCTGCTAGAAAGTCATAATTGAATCAACTGTTGCATTTATGAGCTGATATTGAAAAAGACTATGTAACTGTGTATACAAACCAAATTTCATGGAAAAGATCAACCTGGCAGTGTTAGGAACATCCCAGGGACTCTCTTTTTGGTTTGATTTTAGATTTTGCAGGACTTATCATTTCACTCAGGATTGAGGAAAATTAATTCTCACTAACCACATTCATAAGACACTAATGAATAAGCCACAATGTCACATAGATCTTTTCCGTTGACTGGAATATTTTCTTGCCTGCTGTCTAACAAACTCCTTTTCTGGTATCACAGTACCTTGGAAACCCAATTAATAACAAGAAGCTGCTTGCTGAGCATGGAATTAGAGCAAAGGGAGTTGGTAGTCTTGTGGGATGTTTCATCCAGGCTAAGAACCTAGAGAAGCTTTCCTGCTTCTTTGTTAAAGCACATGGATCTAGTGCTCTGTTCCCTCCTAGCTTGAACAATCATTGAAGCATGTTTAGTCTTGCTCTGCTCTCCCTCACCCAATTTCGATTTCTGACAACAATAACTTGGAAATAAATATATTTAATAATATTACCATTTATTTTGCTTATATTAATAGTAATATTGATTTTTACAGTGCTTTACAGTTTGGAAAGTGCTTTCTTAGCTGTTAGCTCATTTAATTCTCTGTGAGGTAGGCAAGGCAGGTATGATCCCCATTTTACAGATGAGAAAATAGGTTCAGAGAGCTTAAGTGACTTTATCAAGGTCTCAAGGCTGAGTGGTGAGGATGAGTCTGGGTCACCTGACTCCTCGTCTAATGCCCTCCTCTTCTATTAAGCTGACTTCATCTAATCTGTATTGAGTCATATTTGTTACCTTTTTGGAAGATGTCATTCTCTGACTTTGTCACTAAATTTTGGAGATGCTCCCCACATGAAGACCTTTGAGCAATAACTATAACATTTATGCAAGCTCAGTCATAATAGCTAACATTTGTCAGTGCTTACCATTGTGAGGCACCGTTTAAGCCTTTTATATACATTGTCTCATGAGATCCTCACAGTAGCCTTATGAGATGGATGCTATTATTATCATACCTCCTCCATTTTATAGATAAGGAAATTGATGCACAGATTGGCTAAGAAACTGGCCCTAGGTCGTGCAGTTAGGGAGTGGTAAAACCAGGAGTTGCAGAGCCTTAGGCACTGTGATTTATTTCTTTGTAAGTCGTTTGATAAATTCAAAGAAACCAGCTTTGGGGATGAACAATTTTAGGATATATCTTTCTAAATAAGTCTTCTAAACTTATTAAAAGGAATGATCACTCACCTTCTAACTTTTCTCTCTTGCCATGGAAAAGACACACACTCTGCTTTTCTCCACTTCTTAATCCCTTTCCTTCATTTCTTCTGCCTCTGCCTCTTTAAAGGGCATCAAGTACTTTAGAGAGGTATAGATGCCATAGGATTGTGAAGTAAATTGGAGACGAAAAAGCCCTGAACTGGGAGTAAGGAGACCTAGTCTAGTCATACGTCCTTGAGCAAGTCACTTGATCCAAATTTCTGTTTGCAAATTTCTGTCATAAAGCTGGATTTGCGATACAAAGATTGTTTAAGCATATCTTGGAATATGCAGGGCTGACTTTTTTATGTGATTTAATTGGGTTAATTCAGTATGCCTGTCTACCTCTGATATTATTTATTATCTACTTCTTACCTTGTTTATAAATGCCGTATCACACCAAGAGTAGATCCCCTTGTTCACCAGAAGTGGAACTCAACTCCAAGGAATAATAATATTTTTAGTATAAATTAAGTGCTTTTTTGTTTTAATGAAAAGATAATCGTCAATTCTTTTGTTTTAGAAATGACTAGGTTTCTGTTTAGTTTCTACCTGGATCTGCTACAGGGATTATTGGTACTGTTCAGTTCAACATTTATTGAATTCCTACAATGTGCTCATCATTGAATTAGGTATTGAGATAACAACAAACTGGAAGTCCCTTTCTTCTAAGAGTTACAGTCTAGTGAAGGAGACAGTAATTTAACAAGTTGTTTCTAGGTACTTGTCCTAAGTGCTCCCTTATACAGAAGTTCTTGGGAACACAGAAGATGCATCCTTCAGCCCGGGAGATTCTGGAAAGGCTTTCCAAGGAGGTTGCACTCAACCTGAGTTTTGAAGGATGAGTATAATTTAGGGGAAGAAGGAACAGTGAATTTAATACATGAAAAGATTTTCAGTACTTTAAAAATTAGTATGTGGTGATCTGTCAACACAAATTTCATTAAAGTCTTTGCTTTGATTTTCCTAAGTGATGTTGGACCAGAACAGCTTCTTGCTGCAAAGTTTTCTCTCCTTAGTGAATTGTCTTTGTTCTTGGTGAAATACCATTGCAACAAGAAAACCTGTTGTAACTTTCCTTTGTAAACACAGCTCACTTTACTCAACACCTATTCATAGCAGAAAAGATGTTTGTTTTTTAGGCCAGTGTCCATTTGACATTATAATCAAAAAGGAGTAAGATTTTCTGTAGACAGATATTTCCCAGACTGTGTTTCCCTAAATCCTTATCTACTGAGTACTGATAGATGTTTGATTTTAAAAACAGAGAGAGGGACTTCCCTGGTGGTCCAGTGGTTAAGACTTCGCCTTCCAGTGCAGGGGGTGCGGCTTTGATCCCTGGTCGGGAACTAGGATCCCACATGCCTAGCGGCCAAAAAACCAAAACATAAAACAGAAGCAATATTGTAACAAATTCAATAAAGACTTAAAAAATGGCCCACATCAGGGGCTTCCCTGGTGGCGCAGTGGTTAAGAATCCACCTGCCAATGCAGGGGACACGGGTTCGAGCCCTGATCGAGGAAGATCCTACATGCTGCGGAGCAACTAAGCCCATGTGCCACAACTACTGAGCCTGCGCTCTAGAGCTCGCGAGCCACAACTACTGAAGCCTGCACACCTAGAGCCCGTGATCCGCAACAAGAGAAGCCGCCACAACGAGAAACCTGTGCACCGCAACGAAGAGTAGCCCCTGCTCGCTGCAACTAGAGAAAGCCTGCGCACAGCAATGAAGACCCAACACAGCCACAGATAAATAAATAAAATAAATAAAATTATATTTAAAAAATGGCCCACATCCAAAAAAATCTAAAAAAATAAATAAAAACAGAGAGAGACAGAGTGTGTGTGTGCGGGTGTGTTCTAGGGAAAAACAAGTTAGGTAAATGATGAGTTAAAGTTTAACAGGTTTATTTATTACATGACTTCTTAGAGAATTTAACACGATAATATACATTGGAATTTTAAGCAGGGGAGGGAATATGCAATTTCTTTAGCTTATGGAATCCTTTCTTTTTATGGAATATCTTGTGAACCATCAATGGAATAATTTGGAATGACTGCCGTATCTAGACCAAGGTTTCTCAGCCTCAGTACTGTTTTTTTTTTATTTTATTTTTTAAAATTTATTTATTTTTGGCTGTGTTGGGTCTTCTTTGCTGCGCATGGGCTTTCTCTACTTGTGGCGAGCGGGGGCTACTCTTCATTGCGGTGCGCAGGCTACTTATTGTGGTGGCTTCTCTTGTTGCAGAGCACGGGCTCTAGGCATGCGGGCTTCAGTAGTTGTGGCACATGGGCTCCAGAGTGCAGCCTCAGTTGTGGTGCACGGGCTTAGTTGCTCCACTGCATGTGGGATCTTCCCGGACCAGGGCTCCAACCCGTGTCCCCTGCATTGGCAGGCGGATTCTTAATCACCACGCCACCAGGGAAGTCCGAGATGGTTTTATTTTAAAATGCATATAATTTTGTAAGCCTAGCTGTAGATCTACTGATGCTGATAAAAGGTTTTAGACAGTAGATTGCCTCTGAGGGTTCATCATACTGTGTCTAATGTTGACATCCCCCATATTCAGAATAATAGCAACATGGCAAAATATTTAGAAATCTAGAGAGTCTTAGGTCAAAAAACTTTTGATCTTTGTATATCAGAGTATGTTCAGTGAATAATAAGATCTCAATAATTGTAGCTATTTTTGTTTTGTTTTGGTCGTGCCACGTGGCTTGTGGGAATTTAGTTCCTGGACCAGGGATTGAACCCGGGTTCTTGGCAGTAAGAGTGCAGAGTCCTAACCACTGGACCACCAGGGAATTTCCAATTGTAGCTATTATCATCATCATCATGATCATGGGGGAATATTATCCTTCACAAACAAATAGCACATCAAATATCTTTCATTCTCTTCAGGACCTCCAACCAGCCTGTTTCAGCCGCCTCGTCGTCCTGGCCTTGGAACTGTTGGAAAACCAATTCGACTGTTAGCCAATCATTTTCAGGTTCAGATTCCTAAAATAGATGTGTATCACTATGACGTGGATATTAAACCAGAAAAACGGCCTCGTAGAGTGAACAGGTAAGGATTAGAAAGAGTAGGCTTCTTATACATTAATTTTTTTTTTACATCTTTATTGGAGTATAATTGCTTTACAATGGTGTGTTAGTTTCTGCTTTATAACAAAGTGAATCAGTTTTACATATACATATGTTCCCATATCTCTTCCCTCTTGCATCTCCCTCCCTCCCACCCTCCCTATCCCACCCCTCCAGGCGGTCACAAAGCACTGAGCTGATCTCCCTGTGCTATGCGGCTGCTTCCCACTAGCTATCTACCTTACGTTTGGTAGTGTATATATGTCCATGCCTCTCTCTCACTTTGTCACAGTTTACCCTTCCCCCTCCTCATATCCTGAAGTCCATTCTCTAGTAGGTCTGTGTCTTTATTCCTGTCTTACCGCTAGGTTCTTCATGACATTTTTTTTTCTTAAATTCCATATATATGTGTTAGCATATGGTATTTGTCTTTCTCTTTCTGACTTACTTCACTCTGTATGACAGACTCTAGGTCTACACACCTCATTACAAATAGCTCAATTTCGTTTTTTTTTTATGGCTGAGTAATATTCCATTGTATATATGTGCCACATCTTCTTTATCCATTCATCCGATGATGGACACTTAGGTTGTTTCCATCTCCGGGCATTTGTAAATAGAGCTGCAATGAACATTTTGGTACATGACTCTTTTTGAATTATGGTTTTCTCAGGGTATATGCCCAGTAGTGGGATTGCTGGGTCATATGGTAGTTCTATTTGTAGTTTTTTATGGAACCTCCATACTGTTCTCCATAGTGGCTGTACCAATTCACATTCCCACCAGCAGTGCAAGAGTGTTCCCTTTTCTCCACACCCTCTCCAGCATTTATTGTTTCTAGGTTTTTTGATGATGGCCATTCTGACTGGTGTGAGATGATATCTCATTGTAGTTTTGATTTACATTTCTCTAATGATTAATTATGTTGAGCATTCTTTCATGTGTTTGTTGGCAGTCTGTATATCTTCTTTGGAGAAATGCCTATTTAGGTCTTCTGCCCATTTTTGGATTGGGTTGCATGAGCTGCTTATAAATTTTGGAGATTAATCCTTTGTCAGTTGCTTCATTTGCAATTATTTTCTCCCATTCTGAGGGTTGTCTTTTGGTCTTGTTTATGGTCTCCTTTGCTGTGCAAAAGCTTTGAAGTTTCATTAGGTCCCATTTGTTTATTTTTGTTTTTATTTCCATTTCTCTAGGAGGTGGGTCAAAAAGGATCTTGCTGTGATTTATGTCATAGAGTGTTCTGCCTTTCTTCCTCTAAGAGTTTGACAGTTTCTGGCCTTACATTTAGGTCTTTAATCCATTTTGAGCTTATTTTTGTGTATGGTGTTAGGGAGTGATCTATCTCATACTTTTACATGTACCTGTCCAGTTTTCCCAGCACCACTTATTGAAGAGGCTGTCCTTTCTCCACTGTACATTCCTGCCACCTTCAAAGATAAGGTGACCATATGTGCGTGGGTTTATCTCTGGGCTTTCTATCCTGTTCCATTGATCTATCTTTCTGTTTTTGTGCCAGTACCATACTGTCTTGATTACTGTAACTTTGTAGTATAGTCTGAAGTCAGGGAGCCTGATTCCTCCAGCTCTGTTTTTCGTTCTCAAGATTGCTTTGGCTATTCGGGGTCTTTTGTGTTTCCATACAAATTGTGAAATTTTTTGTTCTAGTTCTGTGAAAAATGCCAGTGGTAGTTTGATAGGGATTGCATTGAATCTGTAGATTGCTTTGGGTAGTAGAGTCATTTTCACAATGTTGATTCTTCCAATCCAAGAACATGGTATATCTCTCCATCTATTTGTATCATCTTTAATTTCTTTCATCAGTGTCTTATAATTTTCTGCATACAGGTCTTTTGTCTCCTTAGGTAGGTTTATTCCTAGATATTTTATTCTTTTTGTTGCAATGGTAAATGGGAGTGTTTTCTCGATTTCATTTTCAGATTTTTCATCGATAGTATATAGGAATGTCAGAGATTTCTGTGCATTAATTTTGTATCCTGCTACTTTACCAAATTCATTGATTAGCTCTAGTAGTTTTCTGGTAGCATCTTTAGGATTCTCTATGTATAGTATCATGTCATCTGCAAACAGTGACAGCTTTACTTCTTCTTTTCCGATTTGGATTCCTTTTATTTCCTTTTGTTCTCTGATTGCTGTGGCTAAAACTTCCAAAACTATGTTGAATAAGAGTGGTGAGAGTGGGCAACCTTGTCTTGTTCCTGATCTTAATGGAAATGCTTTCAGTTTTTCACCATTGAGGACAATGTTGGCTGTGGGTTTGTCATATATGGCCTTTATTATGTTGAGGAAAGTTCCCTCTATGCCTACTTTCTGCAGGGCTTTTATCATAAGTGGGTGTTGAATTTTGTCGAAAGCTTTCTCTGCATCTATTGAGATGATCATGTGGTTTTTCTCCTTCAATTTGTTAATATGGTGTATCACGTTGATTGATTTGCGTATATTGAAGAATCCTTGCATTCCTGGAATAAACCCCACTTGATCATGGTGTATGATCCTTTTAATGTGCTGTTGGATTCTGTTTGCTAGTATTTTGTTGAGGATTTTTGCATCTATGTTCATCAGTGATATTGGCCTGTAGTTTTCTTTCTTTGTGACATCCTTGCCTGGTTTTGGTATCAGGGTGATGGCGGCCTCATAGAATGAGTTTGGGAGTGTTCCTCCCTCAGCTATATTTTGGAAGAGTTTGAGAAGGATAGATGTTACCTCTTCTCTAAATGTTTGATAGAATTCGCCTGTGAAGCCATCTGGTCCTGGGCTTTTGTTTGTTGGAAGATTTTTAATCACAGTTTCAATTTCAGTGCTTGTGATTGATCTGTTCATATTTTCTATTTCTTCCTGATTCAGTCTTGGCAGGTTGTGCATTTCTAAGAATTTGTCCATTTCTTCCAGGTTGTCCATTTTATTGGCATAGAGTTGCTTGTAGTAATCGCTCATGATCTTTTGTATTTCTGCAGTGTCAGTTGTTACTTCTCCTTTTTCATTTCTAATTCTATTGATTTGAGTCTTCTCCCTTTTTTTCTTGATGAGTCTGAGTAATGGTTTATCAATTTTGTTTATCTTCTCAAAGAACCAGCTTTTAGTTTTATTGATCTTTGCTATCATTTCCTTCATTTCTTTTTCATTTATTTCTGATCTGATTTTTATGATTTCTTTCCTTCTGCTAACTTTGGGTTTTTTTTGTTCTTCTTTCTCTAATTGCTTTAGGTGCAAGGTTAGGTTGTTTATTCAAGATGTTCCTGTTTCTTAAGGTAGGATTGTATTGCTATAAACTTCCCTCTTAGAATTGCCTTTGCTGCATCCCATAGATTTTGGGTCGTCGTGTCTCCATTGTCATTTGTTTCTAGGTATTTTTTTATTTCCTCTTTGATTTCTTCAGTGATCACTTCGTTATTAAGTAGTGTATTGTTTAGCCTCCATGTGTTTGTATTTTTTACAGATCTTTCCCTGTAATTGATATCTAGTCACATAGCGTTATGGTCGGAAAAGATACTTGATACAATTTCAATTGTCTTCAATTTACCAAGGCTTGATTTGTGACCCAAGATATGATCTATCCTGGAGAATGTTCCATGAGCACTTGAGAAAAATGTGTATTCTGTTGTTTTTGGATGGAATGTCCTATAAATATCAATTAAGTCCATCTTGTTTAATGTATCATTTAAAGCTTGTGTTTCCTTATTTATTTTCATTTTGGATGACCTGTCCATTGGTGAAAGTGGGGTGTTAAAGTCCCCTACTATGAATGTGTTACTGTTGATTTCCCCTTTTATGGCTGTTAGTATTTGCCTTATGTATTGAGGTGCTCCTATGTTGGGTGCATAAATATTTACAATTGTTATATATTCTTCTTGGATCGATCCCTTGATCATTATGTAGTGTCCTTCTTTGTCTCTTCTAATAGTCTTTATTTTAAAGTCTACTTTGTCTGATATGAGAATTGCTACTCCAGCTTTCTTTTGGTTTCCATTTGCATGGAATATCTTTTTCCATCCCCTTACTTTCAGTCTGTATGTGTCTCTAGATCCGAAGTGGGTCTCTTGTAGACAGCATATATATTGGTCTTGTTTTTGTATCCATTCAGCCAATCTGTGTCTTTTGGTGGGAGCATTTAGTCCATTTACATTTAAGGTAATTATCGATATGTATGTTCCTATTCCCATTTTCTTGATTGTTTTGGGTTTGTTATTGTAGGTCTTTTCCTTCTCTTGTGTTTCTTGACTAGAGAAGTTCCTTTAGCATTTGTTGTAAAGCTGGTTTGGTGGTGCTGAACTCTCTCAGCTTTTGCTTGCCTGTAAAGGTTTTAATTTCTCCATCAAATCTGAATGAGATCCTTGCTGGGTAGAGTAATCTTGGTTACAGATTTTTCTCCTTCAGCACTTTAAATATGTCCTGCCAGTCCCTTCTGGCTTGCAGAGTTTCTGCTGAAAGATCAGCTGTTAACCTTATGGGGATTCCCTTGTGTGTTATTTGTTGTTTTTCCCTTGCTGCTTTTAATATGTTTTCTTTGTATTTAATTTTTGACAGTTTGATTAATATGTGTCTTGGCATATTTCTCCTTTGATTTATCCTGTATGGGACTCTTTGTGCTTCCTGGACTTGATTAACTATTTCCTTTCCCATATTAGGGAAGTTTTCAACTATAATCTCTTCAAATATTTTCTCAGTCCCTTTCTTTTTCTCTTCTTCTTCTGGAACCCCTATAATTCGAATGTTGGTGCGTTTAATGTTGTCCCAGAGGTCTCTGAGACTGTCCTCAGTTCTTTTCATTCTTTTTTCTTTATTCTGCTCTGCAGTAGTTATTTCCACTATTTTATCTTCCAGGTCTCTTATCCGTTCTTCTGCCTCAGTTATTCTGCTATTGATCCCATCTAGAGTATTTTTAATTTCATTTATTGTGTTGTTCATCGTTGTTTGTTTCATCTTTAGTTCTTCTAGGTCCTTGTTAAATGTTTCTTGCATTTTGTCTATTCTATTTCCAAGATTTTGGATCATCTTTACTATCATTATTCTGAATTCTTTTTCAGGTAGACTGCCTATTTCCTCTTCATTTGTTAGGTCTGGTGGGTTTTTATCTTGCTCCTTCATCTGCTGTGTGTGTTTCTGTCTTCTCACTTTGCTTATCTTACTGTGTTTGGGGTCTCCTTTTTGCAGGCTGCAGGTTCGTACTTCCCATTGTTTTTGGTGTCTGTCCCCAGTGGCTAAGGTTGGTTCAGTGGGTTGTGTAGGCTTCCTGGTGGAGGGGACTAGTGCCTGTGTTCTGGTGGATGAGGCTAGATCTTGTCTTTCTGGTGGGCAGGTCCACGTCTGGTGGTGTTTTGGGGTGTTGTGGACTTATTATGATTTTAGGCATCCTTTCTGCTAATGGGTGGGGTTGTGTTCCTGTCTTGCTAGCTGTTTGGCATAGGGTGTCCAGCACTGTAGCTTGCTGGTCGTTGAATGAAGCTGGGTGCTGGTGTTGAGATGGAGATCTCTGGGAGATTTTCGCCATTTGATATTATGTGGATCTGGGAGGTCTCTTGTGGACCAGTGTCCTGAAGTTGGCTCTCCCACCTCAGAGGCACAGCACTGACTCCTGGCTGTAGCACCAAGAGCCTTTCATCCACACGGCTCAGAATAAAAGGGAGAAAAAGTAGAAAGAAAGAATTAGTAGAAGTAGAAAGAAAGAAAGAAAGGTGGAAAGAAAGAAAGGGAGGGAGGGAGGAAGGAAGGAAGGAGGGAAGGAAGGAAAAAAAGAAAGAAAGAAGATAAAGTAAAATAAAATAAAGTAAGATAAAATATAATAAAGTTATTAAAATGAAAAATAATTATTAAGAAAGAAAAATTAAAAAAAAGAAAAACCGACGGATAGAGCCCCAGGACAAATGGTGGAAGCAAAGCTATACAGACAAAATCTCACACAGAAGCGTACACATACACACTCACAAAAAGAGGAAAAGGGGAAAAAGTCATAAATTTTGCTCTCAAAGTCCACCTCCTCAATTTGGGATGATTCGTTGTCTATTCATGTATTCCACAGATGCAGGGTACATCAAGTTGATTGTGGAGCTTTAATCCGCTGCTTCTGAGGCTGCTGGGAGAGATTTCCCTTTCTCTGTTCTCACAGCTCCCAGGGGCTCAGCTTTGGATTTGGCCCCGCCTCTGCGTGTAGGCCGCTGGAGGGCGTCTGTTGTTCGCTCAGACAGGACGGGGTTAAAGGAGCAGCTGCTTCGGGGACTGTGACTAACTCAGGCCGCGGGTGGGGGGGAGGGAGGGGCATGGAGTGCCGGGTGAGCCTGCGGCGGCAGAGGCTGGCGTGATGTTGCACCAGCCTGAGGTGCGCCGTGCGTTCTCCCGGGGAAGTTGTCCCTGGGTCCCGGGACCCTGGCAGTGGCGGGCTACACAGGCTCCCCGGAAGGGGGGTGTGGATAGTGACCTGTGCTCGCACACAGGCTTCTTGGTGGCGGCAGCAGCAGCTTTAGCGTCTCATGCCCGTCTCTGGGGTCCGCGCTTTTAGCCGCGGCTCGCGCCCGTCTCTGGAGCTCCTTTAAGCAGTGCTCTTAATCCCCTCTCCTCGTGCACCAGGAAACAAAGAGGGAAGAAAAAGTCTCTTGCCTCTTCGGCAGGGCCAGACTTTTCCCAGACTCCCTCCCGGCTAGCCGTGGCGCACTAACCCCTTCAGGCTGTGTTCACGCCGCCAACCCCACTCCTCTCCCTGCGCTCCAACCGAAGCCCGAGCTTCAGCTCCCAGCCCTGCCTGCCCTGGCGGGTGAGCAGACAAGCCTCTCGGGCTGGTGAGTGCCGGTCGGCACGGATCCTCTGTGTGGGAATCTCTCCGCTTTGTGCTCCGCACCCCAGTGGCTGCGTTCTCCTCCGCGGCTTCGAAGCTTCCCGCCTCCGCCACCCGCAGTCTCTGCCCGCGAAGGGGTTTCCTAGTGTGTGGAAACCTTTCCTCCTTCACAGCTCCCTCCCACTGGTGCAGGATGCGTCCCTATCCTTTTGTCTCTGTTTTTTCTTTTGCCCTACCCAGGTACGTGGGGAGTTTCTTGCCTTTGGGGAGGTCTGAGGTCTTCTGCTAGCGTTCAGTAGGTGTTCTTTCTGTAGGAGTTGTTCCACGTGTAGATGTATTTCTGGTGTATCTGTTGGGAGGAAGGTGATCTCCGCGTCTTACTCTTCTGCCATCTTCCCCTCGTCCCCTCTTATACATTTAAATACATGTAATTTATTTATCATGAATCGTATTGTTCTCTAAACTCTTTTAACATGTAGGCTTTTTTTTTTCTCTAAGATGTTAAGTTTCTTGATAGCAGGTTTGCTGTCTCATACTTGTTTGTCCTCCACAGATTCTAGCAGAATGCAGGATACATCATTGTTCAGTCAGTAAATACTTAATGAATGAAGAAGAACGGTCACTCTTTCACTGTCCAAAGGTAGCAGAAATTTGTAAAAATAGGTGAAGCCACTGGTGTCTATGGAAAATAGAACTATGTGGAAATTCAAATTTTATTATCATGTGTTGGTATTGGACATGAGAAAAATATAAGTGTAAAGACAGAAGAATCATCTTGGGGTATTGAAGAACATAAACTGAGAAGCTCTGTTTAATTCTAGCATTATCCAGGAGGGGTCTAGATAAGATGACTTAAGCATTGTTGTCTGTATGACAGGAATTTACCAATAGTGAATATAGCCCTATAGCAGGTATTTTTACAGTGTGCTGAGATCACCCAATTTACTTTTCTCTGTTTTCACGCTGTGATACTCAGGCAGTCCTTAATATTATAGTTCTTGCCTTTCCAAGGATGCTTTTGCTGTAAAGTGAAGTATTTCTTTGTGGCTTGGTTTTTTTTTTTCTCATTATAGATCAATTATTTGGCTTTCTGGTATAGTTCAGTCTCATGCAAGCCCTTAATTGTTTGGCTGTTGTATAACTGAAATCAATAATAACAGAAGCGGTGGCAACGGCTAATATTGATCCATTTGACATATATTCTGTTGGGTGCTCACTGTGTATCAGGTATTGTTCTGTGTTCTGGGAATACAACATGAACAAACAGGCAAAAGTTCCTACCCTTGAGGAACTTATATTCTAATGGGGGAAAAGTCCAAAAATAAATGAATAAGCAAAGAAAACATATTATTTGTTAGTTGATGATAACTGTTGTGAAGAAAAATAAAAGAGGGATGGAAGATAGGGATGGAGGATGGGCCACTGATTTTACATCTATATATATATATATATATATATACACACACACATACATATAGTCTATGTAGTATTTATGTATACTGTAAATATGTATATATTTTGTGTATATGTTACATATATATTATGTAAGATGTGTGAACGCACGTGTGTGTATATATATGGGTATGCGCACACACATAATGTAATATTTTAATAGTATAGTTAGGGAAGAGCTCACTGAAAAGTGACATTTGAGGAGAAATCTAGAGGAGGTGAGGGATATCTACATGACGAGAGTCCCAGGCAGAGGCAGCAGCTTGCATGGTATATTCAAGGAATAGCAGATAAAGCCTGTATTGCTGGAGTGAGTGAGGGAGAGAGTGGTAGAGAAACTCCTAAGGGCCCTATCATGCAGAGTCTTGTAGGTGGTCATAGAACTTTAGTGTTTACTCTGATTAGATGGGTTTTGAGTAGACATTTGATATGACTAACTTAGATTTTTAATGGGTCGTTTTGGCTGCTGTGTTGAAAACGAACCTTAGCCGGTAAGGGTGAAAAGCAAGGAAATCAATTAGGAGGCATGTGTAATGATTCCGGTGAAAAATGATGGTGGCTTGAACTTGGGTAGTAAAAGTGATAGTGATAAAAACTGGTCAGAGGGCTTCCCTGGTGACGCAGTGGTTGAGAGTCCGCCTGCCGATGCAGGGGACATGGGTTCGTTCCCCGGTCCGGGAAGATCCCACATGCCGCAGAACGGCTGGGCCCGTGAGCCATGGCCGCTGAGCCGGCGCGTCCGGAGCCTGTGCTCCGCAATGGGAGAGGCCACACAGTGAGAGTCCCGCGTACCGCAAAAAAAACCCCCCAAAAAACCAAAAAAACAACTGGTCAGAGACTACAAATATTTTAAAGGTAGTGTCAGCAAGATTTGTTGATGGATTGAACAGGAGGTATGAAAGAAATGAATCATCATTGATTCCAGGGTTTTTGTCCTGAGTGGATGGAAAGATGGAGTTGCCATTTATCGGGATGGGAAAAACTATGGGAGAGGCCAACAGGGTTGACAGATCAGGAGATCTGTTTTTTGGCCATGTTAGGATTGAGATGTCTATTGGACATCCCAGTGAAGATGTTGAGCAGGAAGTTGGATACATGAGGTTGGACTGAGCAGAAAAGTCCAGGCTGGAGACAAACATTTGAAAGTCATCAGCATATTGGTGGTAAAGCCATGAGACCGGGTGAGATCATGTAGGAAGTGAGTGTGGTTAAAGAACATAAGATTTCAAAACTGAGTCCTGAGGTAACTCAATACTTACAAATGGGGAGATGAGGAAGAATCAGCAGGGAGACTGGCATGGAGAGGCCACTGGGATGAGAGATAACCAGGGCAGAGTGAGGAGGCAAGGGAAGAAGATGTTTTAAGCTGAAAGAATTGATCGTCTAATGTTCGGGGAGCATTGAATTTCGCAATGTGGAGCTCACTGGGGACCTTGATAAGAGTAGCTTTGGTGGAGGAAAAGCCTCACTAGAGAAGATTGAAGAGAGAAAGGAGCAGAGCAATTAGAGACATCTCTGTCAAGGGATTTTGATGCAATGGGGAGCAGAGAAATGGAATGTTCAGACGAGGAGGAAGTGGGATCAGGAAATTTCACATTTTTTTTAAGATGAAGAAATTATAGCATATTTATTTGCTGAAGGCAGTAATTCAGTAGAGTGGAAAAATTTGATGATTCAGGAGAGAGGAAGATTCCTGGAGTGTTATCCTTGAGCATACCAGAGTTAAGTAGGCTAGTCAGCAGCCGTTTAGTCTTGTCCAGAGCATCCACAAGACATTTGGTCTAAGTCAAAAGGTCCCTGAAATTTGGTCCTATTCAAAGCGTCCATGAGCGTATTTGGCCCATGCCAAATTTTTGTTTTGGATAGAAGTGAATATCAAGGACCTTTTGGTGTGGACCAAATGTCTCCATGGACATTTTGGACAGGACCAAATATGACCAAATATCAAGGACCTTTTAGGATGGACCAAATGTCTTATGAATGTTTTGGACAGGACCAAATGTCCTGCAAGCAGTAGGCTTATTGCATGACAAGCACTGTTCTAAATATTCTGTCTATTTATTCACTTAATATGACAACTTTTGTGGTGGGTGTTATGATTACCATAATTTTACAAATGAAGAAACAGATGTGAGAGATTAAGTAACTTGTCCAACGTCATACAGCTCTGCCACTTAATCATTGTGTGATCAGGGGCAGTTTACTTGCCCATTCTGAATTCAATAATTATTGCCCTGCTTGTCTCACAAGGTTGTTTTGAAGGTTAAATGAGAATAGAGGTGAAAATATGTTTTTTACTGTAAAACTTTATGGTTACATTTTAAGAAAGTAAGATAAGAGATTACCCTTCCAGTCTGAAAATATACTGTTCTCTCTTTTTTTTTTTTTTTTATAAATAAGCACAAGCCTCTTGTCAGTTAACAACAGCCTAATATATATATTGGGTCTTTGTTTCTGTGCGAGGGCTTTCTCTAGTTGCGGCAAGTGTGGGCGGGCCTCTCACTGTCGCGGCCTCTCTTGTTGCGGACCACAGGCTCCAGACGCGCAGGCTCAGTAGTTGTGGCTCACAGGTCCAGTTGCTTCGCGGCATGTGGGATCTTCCCAGACCAGGGCTCGAACCCGTTCCCCTACATTGGCAGGCAGACTCTCAACCACTGCGCCATCAGGGAAGCCCCAAATATACTGTTCTTAAGTCAGCTTTTTAAAATTGGGAATGTATGAGACTATATTTCTCCATCAGTTTTTTTCAGTTGCATGATTTGGTTTGAAAACATATGACTTTCCCACAGATTTCATTTGTAGTAATATTAATGCCTTAGCTAGTTGTGATGTATTTTTTTTTGATAGAAACATGGGTATATTTATTTGATAAAGAACTTTGTTGTGATGTATTTTAAGGTACAGTTCCCCTACATGGGGCTCACTAATGTTGGTAAGACATAGCACCTGACTTTTCATTGACGCTAGCATTCCAAAATTGCACAGACCCGGATCTGTCCATCTTAAGCTGTAAACTCTGCTTCCCCCACAGCTGCATTTGTTTCAGAGCCTGCATACAGTGTGATCCGGCATATATGCAGAAACATTTAAATAAAGCTATTCATGCTCTATTGAGAGAAAGGCTTTCTTTCTAAACAGAAAGAAACTACATTGGTAATCTTTACAGAATGAGGACATTTTACGACATTCCCTTTTCTATACTGCTTGGAAGCAGTTTGGAATATAACAAGACAGTATGAAGAATAATAAATTTCTAGCATTATCAAAGGGGTTGACTTAGTCCTTTGATTTTGATGCATCTTAGATTTATTGATCCCCAGATTTCTGAATTCTGCTCACTCTCTTTTCCAAAACCAGTATACTTGAATAAGGATGCTTATTTGATAACACACTTATCATTGTTCAGTGATGAACATGCCAAACTTAGATACCTAAGACAGGTTATTCTTATAAGGCTCTATTTATCAGAGGAGAGGATTTTGGAAAGCAAGAATTTGAGAGGATGCTATAAAGTTTATTCTCTTTTTCCTTTTATTCCCTCCTTTCTGTTGTCATCTCATGATTGCTTTTGTTCACTTGCCTACCTTTCTTTAGTTAACTATTTTTCTAATTACTTGAGTCAGTTGTAAGTTTAACTCTTACTTTTTCCAAGGACGTTTGAACTGAATTTAGATGATTATGGTATGGTGATAGTTTCCTTACTGTTCACCACCGCTTCTCAGAGCTAACCTACACTATCTCCATTACTGTTAAGGGACGTAGTAGATACAATGGTGCGGCACTTCAAGATGCAGGTATTTGGTGATCGGCAGCCTGGCTATGATGGCAAAAGAAACATGTACACAGCACATCCACTGCCAATTGGACGGGAGAGGGTAAGTGTTAACGGCAAGAAATATTGATTAGACTTATGTCATTTAGTAGTAATTACATAGGACAACAGTGTTTCCCTTTCTAATAACAATTCAACGCTTAAAGTTGTTTCTCATGCTGACGATAGATTTGTTATTCTGTCCATATTCTCTTGTCCCTTAGTTAACCAATAACTGAGCATTAGAATTTAGGTTGATTTTGTCACCTTTACATATATTCCAGATTTCTCACAGTGTTAAAGTGCCACCTGAATCTGAAGAGTGGAATTTTTATAACTTGTAGAATCTGCCTGCCAACTTGTAGAATATTATATAACACCCACTTATGAAAATAGTTTTAATACCACAATAACTTAAGACATTTGTTTTAAAAATTTAAAAGCAATACATAAATATATACTCATTATAACCTTATTCAGACAATCTAGAAATGCTATGGTTTCCCGCCTCCCAACTTGCCTGTACCCTCAATCCCATTTTCACTTTCAGAGGAAACTGCTATAATAGTTCAGTATATATCCTTTCATATATTTTTTTGTGCCTTAGCTATTTATGCATATTTATGTATATTCTTATTTTTTTAAATAAAGTTATTTATTTATTTATATTTTTGGTTGCGCGCGGGCTTTCTCTAGTTGCAGTGAGCTGGGACTACTCTTCGTTTCGGTGCGTGGGCTTCTCATTGTGGTGGCTTCTCTTGTTGCGGAGCATGGGCTCTAGGCATGTGGGCTTCAGTAGTTGTGGCACTCGGGCTCAGTAGTTGTGGCTTGCAGGCTCTAGAGTGCAGGCTCAGTAGTTGTGGCGCATGGGCTTAGTTGCTCCGTGGCATGTGGGGTCTTCCCGGACCAGGGCTTGAACCCGTGCCCCCTGCATTGGCAGGCGGATTCTTAACCACTGCGCCACCAGGGAAGTCCCTATATATATTCTTATTTGTTTGATATTGTTCTATGATTTATTTTTTCATTTAACAATATGTCTGGGAGATCTTTCCATTTCTGTACATTTAAGTCTACCTTATTTTTTTTTTTTTTTTTTTTTGCGTTACGCGGGCCTCTCGCTGTTGTGGCCTCTCCCATTGCGGAGCACAGGCTCCGGACGCGCAGGCTCAGCGGCCATGGCTCACGGGCCTAGCCGCTCCGCGGCATGTGGGATCTTCCCAGACCGGGGCACGAACCTGTGTCCCGTGCATTGGCAGGCGGACTCTCAACCACTGCGCCACCAGGGAAGCCCTACCTTATTTTTTTAATTCAATTTTTTTATTGTGGTAAAATATATATAACATAAAATTTACTATTTTAACCATTTTTAAGTGTACAATTCAGTGGCATTAAATATATTCACATTGTTATGCAACTGTGACCGCTAGCCATCTCTAGAACTTTTCATCATCCCAAACTCAAACTCTGTGCCCATTAAACAATAACTCCCCATTTTCTCCTCCCCTACCCCTGGTAACCACTATTCTACTTTCTGTATTTATGAATTTAACTATTCTAGGTACCTCATATAAGTGGAATCATATAGTATTTGTCATTTTATGTCTGGCTATTTATTTCACTTAGCATAGTGTTTTCAAGGTTCATCCATGTTGTAGCATCTACCTTATTTTTAACTATTACATAATATTCAATATTAAATTATTCCCCTACTGATGGAACATAGGTTGTTTCCAGTGTTTTGCAATTACAGAAAGTGTTAAACATCCTTATGCATATACTATATGAATATTCCTGGGATGTCTCAGCCTTTGTAAATATGTATGTGTATGTATTTTATGTATTTTTCCTTAGGTTGATATGGAAGTGACCCTTCCAGGTGAGGGTAAAGACCAGACCTTTAAAGTGTCTGTTCAGTGGGTATCAGTTGTGAGCCTTCAGTTGCTTTTAGAAGCTTTGGCCGGGCACTTGAATGAAGTCCCAGATGACTCAGTTCAAGCACTTGATGTTATCACAAGACACCTTCCCTCCATGAGGTTAGTTTGAATTCTTTGCCACAAATGTCAGACTTTTTTTGCTAGGTTGCATTGGAGACATTGAAAGGTTTCTGCACAAGTCATAGTTCAAACTTGGTTTCAGTTTGCAAAATTGAGAGTGAAATGAAAGACTCAAGTTTTTACTGTGAAACATGCAAACTCTTGTTTCTTCAGGTACACTCCAGTGGGTCGCTCCTTTTTCTCACCTCCTGAAGGTTACTATCACCCTCTGGGAGGGGGCAGGGAGGTTTGGTTTGGCTTTCATCAGTCTGTGAGACCTGCCATGTGGAATATGATGCTGAATATTGATGGTAAGATGGAACTCTCTTTACCCTTTACTCTTTTGGCTGGTTTTTTTGTCTTTCCTCTTTCCCTGAAGCTAAGTATCCTTCTCTGTTTGTTAGTATCTGCAACTGCTTTCTACCGGGCTCAGCCTATCATTGAGTTCATGTGTGAGGTTTTAGACATTCAGAACATCAATGAACAGACCAAACCCCTAACAGACTCCCAGCGTGTCAAGTTTACCAAAGAAATCAGAGGTAGGTATTTGCATTACTGTGGTCTTGGAGAGGCAGCTCAGCATGGTGCAAGGAGCACGGTCTTGCAGTCAGACACACCGGGGCTTCCATCCCATTCCTGCCAGTTCTATCATTGGGACTTTGGGCAAGTTATTTAACCACTGTGAGCC
This sequence comes from Delphinapterus leucas, assembly GCF_059928025.1. Classification (NCBI taxonomy): domain Eukaryota; kingdom Metazoa; phylum Chordata; class Mammalia; order Artiodactyla; family Monodontidae; genus Delphinapterus; species Delphinapterus leucas. The sequence continues at coordinate 161,890,655 of NC_143129.1, read as the reverse complement.
TTAGTTTATTCATCTCTAAGATAAAGATAATGTGTATCTTGTAAGATTGTTGTGAGAATTAAATGCAACTAAGTGTATAAAGCTTCTTTATACAGTAGCTCAGTACCTGGCACATGTCAGGAACTTAGTAACTGTTACTTTTACTTACTTGAAAACTTCCATTTTAATAAAATAACACAAGTTCATTTATTCTCAGAATTTCTTTGCTTCTTTACCTGTTGTTAGCTATCTTCTCTCATTATACCATAAGCTTCATTAGGGCTATCTCCAGACCCAAGAATAAGCACCAAAACATAGTTGATGCTTGATAGATACTTATTGAATGAAGTAATACATCAAAGTAGGTTGCAAGTCTTAAGTCGTCTGGGTTCTAATTTTTTCTGCTTGGCTGAGGCTTTTTTGCCTATGCATGATGAAATTGTTCCCATATCCTTGCAACTTTTGTCCTATACAATGCTATGCCTTTCTGAAGACAACCTTCGAGTATTTTCTTGTCACTGTGATTTTAATTAATACTGCTCTTTTGACTGTTTTGACTTCAGGTCTTAAAGTTGAGGTGACCCACTGTGGACAGATGAAACGAAAATATCGAGTGTGTAATGTGACTAGACGGCCAGCCAGTCATCAGACGTATGTTAACCACATCTAAAATTGTACCATTATATTTTTTGTAACAAAGGAAGCTACTATAATAATTTGAGAAATTGGTATCCCCTATTGTAATTTAAAAAATCACCTAGATCTTCACTTTAAAGCACCGAAGCTTTAAAAATGTTTTAAGGGACTTCCCTGGTGGTCCATTGGTTAAGACTCCACGCTTCCACTGCAGGGATCTCAGGTTCAATCTCTGGTCAAGGAACTAAGATCCTGCATGCCACATGCCACACACAGCGAGGTCAAAAAAATAAAAAATAAAAATAAAAAAATAGAAAATGTTTTAAATATTTTTGATAGAAATATTTATAAAATATATTTCATGCCTTTAATTCATTTCACCTCTTTTTTTTTTTTTGTAAATGTAATTATGATCCAGCCAGTTTTTCTTTCTCTTTTTAAAAAAATATTTATTTCTCTATTTGGTTGCACCGGGTCTTAGTTGCAGCTCGCCGGCTTCTTTAGTTGCGGCACACGGGCTCCTTAGTTGTGGCCTGTGAACTCTTAGCTGTGGCATGCATGTGGGATCTAGTTCCCTAACCAAGGATCGAAGCTGGGCCCCCTGCATTGGGAGCACAGAGTCTTATCCACTGTGCCACCAGGGAAGTCATTTCACCTATTAAACAGAGTATGCTAAACATAGATCAACTTTTATATAATGATGCAGAGTCATCATTATGAACATCATTTATTATAGTGTTGTAATTCTCAATGCATGGCCTGAAGGATCTATTAAGGCCTGTAAGTCGTAAAAGCTGTCATGCGAAGATACATATTGCTTTGTGCTTTATGTGGATTTTTCTCCCCACTTTTGTAGCTAGCTGTCACTTCTTCCAGCTGTCAGTGTGTATGGTATGCCTCCAGCAGCACATTCATTTATGCTTACGCAATCTCAGTTTTCTAATCACCCAGCTTCTAGTCCACTGTGAGCTATACCTAATGAGAAAATATATATTAAAGTGCTTTTAAAATTACCATATATGTAAGTTTTATTCTTGTAATCAAGATCATTAAACTCATGTCTGACATAAATATGAATATTGGCTTTTCTAAGTAAAGAGCATAAACTTAACTATATTAACTTTACATTATTTTCCTCACTCAGAAGACTTTTTCAAACAAGTGTACATCAAAATCACCTGGAACGCTTTGTTCTAGATAACTGAAATTTGGGGGTGGCCTCTGGATAAATGTAGTATATAAATTCAGTCTGATTTGAATAAATTCTTCAGTATGAACTCATGTACACATCACATGAATTTCTTGACTTGTAAAGTGGTGTTCCGTATACTCTTCATGTTATACCATTGACTTCATTCTCTAAGGAAAAAAATGAAGTCACTGTTGAGAATTATAGCATTTGTTTCAAAAGGAACTATCTTTCTCATTATTTAATTACTTCACAGTACCCTGTAAGAATAACTATACTTATAGAACTATATAATCTTTGCATGAAAATTAAAAGCACATAGATTTAAATATCACATACGTGATCCTCACTGCATTATTACTTTGTGGGCCATTAACAGCTAAGAAAGCAAGATTAAAGTAATTATTGTGCCAAGTGTTTGAGATAATTTGTCCACTGGAAGAGCGAAATCAGGAGAGTCTCTTAAATCATGCTCCCCAGTTTATACCAAATATCTTGACACAGTCTCAAGTTCATGTATCTGGTCTTGTGGCCTCCAAATCCACATATGTTTGTCCTGGTTTGGGGATCTGAAGATGTGGCCCCAGTAACTGTGCTACATTCATTTTATCAAAAGTTATCTTAAGTTATCATCTGTGGATGACCCAGGACCTTATTTGAATTTACTCATCTCTAAGAAGCCAGCAAGAGATTGTATTTGTATCTGTAGGTGTTAACTGACCTCTCTAGTAAGTCTGTGTATTTTCTGGTTCTGCGGCTTCTTCTTGATTTAAATTCTTTTTCCGTTTTAATTAAAATTTTTCTCATCTTAGCTTCAACAAACAAACATGTAAAATTCCAACAAAATCGCTATCCTGATTAAACCCTAAAATGGCTTAAGTGAAAATGGCCAAATAAAGATTGACCTTTTTTTTTAAGTGACTGGTCAAGGTAGAAAATGTTAGTAGGCTTTTGTTTGTTTGCTTATTTGAAAAAAAACACAAAGAACTTGAAGAAATTTCTAAAAAGACATTCTCTTTTATAGTTTTCCCTTACAGCTAGAAAATGGGCAAGCAATGGAATGTACAGTAGCTCAATATTTTAAGCAAAAGTATAGTCTGCAACTGAAATACCCCCATCTTCCCTGTCTCCAGGTGGGACAAGAACAAAAGCATACATACTTGCCGCTTGAGGTAAGCTAAACTAAATTTTCTTTTGCCAATCTGCCAATCTCTTGAATGTGTTTTTTAAAAAAGAAATGTTCTAAACTAGTGATAGAATTTAATATTAATCTCTAAAATACTTTGGACAGATAACTTCACCATATAACAGGATTTTCAGTTTTTTGGAAATGGAAGATGTAAGGTACAGTTCAGCAAAGGCTTAAGATGTAGAAGCCCATTACACAAACTAATTCCTCTTTGCCTCTTGGTAGGTTTGTAATATAGTGGCAGGACAACGATGTATAAAGAAGCTCACAGACAATCAGACTTCCACGATGATCAAAGCCACAGCAAGATCTGCTCCTGACAGACAAGAAGAAATCAGTAGACTGGTCAGTAAGGCATGGTCTTTAAGATAAGCTAGCTTTCAGATGGGAAAAAAACAAAACACAAAAAACAAAAAAAAAAAACAATAGAAAATGCCTGATGGGGCACAGTTACTCTTTGGTTTTTATATATGCAGGCTTTCCTGTTCTTTAGGTGAAGAGTAACAGCATGGTGGGCGGACCTGATCCATATCTTAAAGAATTTGGTATTGTTGTCCACAATGAAATGACTGAGCTCACAGGCAGGGTACTTCCAGCACCAATGCTGCAATACGGAGGCCGGGTAAGCTTTTTATTTTATTCAGCAAGCTTCTTCCAACAACCAATCAAAAAGGGATGAATCCAGGGTTTTTCCACTACACCACACTGAATTTACTCATAGCTTTGCTCATTACTGCTTTTTGTCTTTTGGCTAATATCAAATAGAGTTTTGTTTATCCCCTCATCAACTTTAAAATGGCCTTAGATTGTAATGTCTTTTCTCTTTTCTTTTGTTTCTTTTTTTGTGTTTTTTTTTTTTAAAGAATAAAACGGTAGCCACACCCAACCAGGGTGTCTGGGACATGCGAGGAAAGCAGTTTTATGCTGGCATTGAAATTAAAGTTTGGGCAGTTGCTTGTTTTGCGCCTCAGAAACAATGTAGGGAAGATTTACTAAAGTGAGTATCTTCATATTTTCAGCTTAGTAATATCCCTTCCAGATATGAAAATATCATCTTTATGTGAATGTGCTGTGTACACTGGCACTGAATCCCAGACTCCTATAGTGACACCATCTGGCTATAGGAAAAAGACCTTGTTCTTATAGTAAATCGCAGACTTGGGAATTATGTTAAGAATCTGACTCAGCTTCCTACATTTAGAGCAGAAATTTGTGACTAACAAGGCTGAAGCAGTGCCGATTGGCAAATCCTTGAGTTCTTAGAGAAGCTTCCTTTGGGGTTAATTGTATCTTTTCAGCTAAGATAAAAACTAGTTCATTTTTAATCATTACAGTGTACTAGAGAGCTTGTTTTACTGCAGGGTCACTGAGTAAGATCATTGGTTCGCATCTTACAGATGCAGTTATCTATATACAGGAAGTTAGTGAAAAGGGTGGAAAAATCACTATAGGAAAAGGGAACTGGGGTGAAAGAAAGGAATCCTACAAAACATTGGCAAATGCAGAAAACAAATCATTCTGAAAGCTTTCTACAAATCCAAAATTTAAAACTTGACCATGAGTTTTGCTTTTTCTTAAAGGGATGATTTCTTTTGACATTGTTCTTGAATCAAATCTATTACAAGTTTGAATGTCATCCTAAATATGGTGATTTTGTGACAGTGTGTTTCTGTGTTCTCAGTTGAACACAAGCTTACCCAACTATTCTTGTACCTGGCTTACCAAAATACACGTTACCTGAAATTTTGACCTTGCTTTTTTCTTCGGCCTGGAATTACTGACTTGAAGGTTTAAAAAGATCTTTGAACAGGAATGCTATTCTAGGCCCTGAGGCCCAGCTGAGGCACAATTATTTAAAAATTCGAAATGATAATCTGATAGTTTAATAATACAGAGTCTTCTGCCTTCTAATTACAGTGATACAACTTCCAGGCTATTTTTGGCAACCAGTTAAAGAGGGAGTTTTTTTGTTTGTTTGTTTATTTGTTTCTAAATTTGGCTAAGAATTTACCGAACTGAAAGAAATATCTTAGAGGGAAATACATGCTAAGAATGTGCCCTGAAATGAAAGCACTGTGCCACCGGTTCTATTTTAACAGGAGTTTCACTGACCAGCTCCGTAAAATCTCTAAGGATGCAGGAATGCCCATCCAGGGTCAGCCATGTTTTTGCAAGTATGCACAAGGTGCAGACAGCGTGGAGCCCATGTTTAAACACCTGAAAATGACCTATGTGGGCCTACAGCTGATAGTGGTTATCTTGCCTGGGAAGACGCCAGTATATGGTATGGACCCCTTTAATGTTGGATGAGGGATGATTTCAAGTAGTAGTTGTAGCAGTCAGGATAAACTAGGTTATGCTGCAGTCACAGACAATCCCAAACTCTCAGTGGCTCAAAGCAACAAAGTTTTATTTTTTGCTTTTGCTATGTGTCCATTGAGGGTGGACTGCAGCCTCTGCTCCATGTCATCATATCATTTTCACTCCGGAACCCAGTCACTCTTTGGAATGTTGCTGGCTCCATGGCAGAGAGAAAAGAGCCTGGAGGGTTCTTAACTTCTGCAATTTCTTGGTCACAACCAGCTATATGGCCCACTCAACCTCTGTGGGGGAAGTGGGATGGTGGGCAGGAAATGCAGTGGTAATGAGGGTAGTGCCATTTTACCATAGTCCCCAAAACGGGGAGAACTGGAATGTCGGGTGAAAAGCATTTAGGAATATCAGAGTGGGGGGAGCCTACCACTTCCAGAATAGGAGATGCTTAGTTTGTATCTCTTATAAGAAGAATGATACAAAGTTCTTTTGGCTATCATCTAAGTGAAGGATTTGGAAACTATGTAGACCAACCATTTGAACTTTGTAAAATGCCTTCAACCCTCTCTATATTTGTTTCTTTTATTAGCTTCTCTTTATCTGTAGTGTTTGGCGGAGGAGGGGAAGGAAGGAAAAAAAAATCCATTAGAATTCAAAGGGCTGGTGTGTGTACTGAGAGGGAGGAGCTGGGGAGATTGATTTCTTTGCCAGACCAGTCCTGTTGGAAAAGGAACCTCAAGGGACTTGAGTGAGTGGTGAGTGGTGGCAGGCTGCATGGTAGAATAAAGGAAGTGGACTGGCTTCAAAGCCTGCAGGAGGGAAGAAAAGGGTAGGGAGAGAGCCTTCCAAACTCAAAAAAATTGCCCTGGGGGTTTAGCAGATGAAAGGACACACAGGAAAAGCATCTAGCACAACGTACAGTATATAGTTGGCACTCTGTAAATGTTAATGTGTGTGTGGGGGTGTTCCCCTCTACTTTTAGTAATCAGGAGAATATATCAACATTTTAAAATTAATTAATAAACTTATTTTTGTAGCGGAGGTGAAACGTGTTGGAGATACCCTCCTGGGTATGGCTACACAGTGTGTCCAGGTAAAAAATGTAGTGAAGACCTCACCTCAAACCCTTTCCAACCTTTGCCTGAAGATAAATGCAAAGCTCGGAGGAATTAACAACGTGCTTGTACCTCATCAAAGGTAAGATCCTGAACTCTTTTTCCATTTGTTTCTTAAGCTCTAACTTACATAATTTACAATAAAGCACACCAATCTCAAATATACATCTTGGTTACCTTTTCTTATATATGTATGCACTCATGTAACCACCACCCAGGTTAAATATAGAACACATCCAGCACCTCATCAGGCTTCCTCGTGGCCCTTCCCAATAGATAACCCCCAAAGGTTCTGACTGTTCTGACTTCCAGCATCATAGATTAGTTTTGCCTGTTTTTCTTCTGGCCACACCCTGCGGCTTGTGGGATCTTAGTTCCCCCAACCAGGGATTGAACCTGCACCCTTGGCAGTGAAAGGTCAGAGTCCTAACCACTGGCCCGCCAGGGAGTTCCCTAGTTTTGCCTGTTTTTGAACTTCATATAAATGGAACCATACAGTATATAGTATTTTGTGTCTGTCTTCTTTTGGTGAATATCATGTCTGTGAGATTCATTCATGTTGCTATTTTAAGTAGAAGTTTATTTTTTGTTGTGTATTATTTCATTTTATGAATATACTACAAAATTTTAGATATTCTTATACGTTTATTATACAAGTCTTCTACATTTTTGGTGGAATTAAGTACTCTTTCTCTTGCAAGAGTGGAATTGCTGACTTATAGAAAATATATGTATTTAGCATTGATAGATACTATCAAATACAGTAGTCCCCCCCTTATCTGCAGTTTCACTTTCCCTGGTTTCAGTTACCTGCAGCCAACCTCTGTCCGAAAATATTAAGTGGAAAAATTCCATAAATAAACAATTCTTCAGTTTTAATTAATTAATTTATTTATTTATTTTTGGCTGAGTTGGGTCTTCGTTGCTGAGCATGGGCTTTCTCTAGTTGCGGCGAGCAGGGGCTACTCTTCATTGTGGTGTGCGGGCTTCTCATTGCAGTGGCTTCTCTTGTGGAACACGAGGTCTAGGTGCACGGGCTTCAGTAGTTGTGGCACGTGGGCTCAGTAGTTGTGGCACGTGGGCTCCGTAGCTGTGGCTTGTGGGCTCTAGAGCGCAGGCTCAGTAGTTGTGGCACATGGGCTTGGTTGCTCCACGGCATGTGGGATCTTCCCAGACCAGGGTTCAAACCCGTGTCCCCTGCATTGGCAGGTGGATTCTTAACCACTGCACCACCAGGGAAGTCCCAATTCTTAAGTTTTAAATTGCATGCCATTCTGCGTAGTCCAATGAAATCTCTAACTCTCCCTCTCCATCCAGCCCTGGACATGAATTATCCCTTTGTCCAGTGTATTTAGGCTGTTTATGCTACCCATCCATTAGTAGAGGAAAGAAAACCAGTAGATATAGGATTTGGTACATCCACTGGGCATCTTGGAACACATCCTCTGCAGTAAGGGGAGACTACTGTAGTTTTCCAAAGTGGTTGTACCAATTTATATTTCCACTGAGAGTTCTAGTTGCTCATATTCTTGCCAATACTTGGTGGTATCAGTCCTTTTAATTTTAGCCATTTTGGCCGGGGGTAATAGTATCTCATGATGGTTTTAATTTGCAATCCTCTGATGACTAATCATGTTAAGCACATTTTCATATGTTTATTGGCTAAGTGGACATCCTCTTTTGTGATGGGCCTGTTCAGTCCTTTGCCCATTTCTTAGATTGGGCGGCTCCTTGTTAATTTGTAGTTCCCTTGTCTGTTGAGATAATATCTGACTTGTCTACTCTACGATGTTTTTATGTGAAATCCTGTATGTGGAAGTTATTTGGGAAGTTAAATTTTGTCTGTGATATTAGTCATTTTCATACTTGAGAAGAAGGTCAATTTGAGTGCCTTACTCTTGTACAGTTGTATCACAGTTCTCATTTTTGTCCTTGAATGAAACTTCTAGGTACATAAATCCTTCCTGCAACATTGGTAGATGAGGTATACAGACCATGGGGGAAGTTAACCTAAAGCATGATTTAATTTTACCCCAAACAATGTAGCATAGTGGCATAGAGTACAGACCTTTTTGTCAGGCTTCCTGGGTTTGGATTCCAGCTTTATCACTTCCTAACTGTGTAATCTTGAGCAAGTTCCTTATCCTCTTATATCTCATTTTTTAAACCTGGAAATCTGAGATAATAATTGTACTACCCTCATAGAATTGTTGTGAGGACTAAATGAATTCATACGTGTAAAGTCCTTAGCACAGTGGTTGGTACATAATACATGTAAGCTGTTATTATGTTCTGTGTATGTATCTTATGTATATACATTTGCTCTTATACCCTACTATGCCAAACCCATGTTGTATGATGATATATAGAGAGAAATACAACCCAGGCTCTGCCCACATGGAACCTCATCTTTAGTACCTATTACATGAGATTGTCAGATTTGGGATGCCTCCTAGATATACTTTAAAAGTCGGGCTTCCTTGGTGGCGCAGTGGTTGAGAGTCCGCCTGCCGATACAGGGGACACGGGTTCGTGCCCCTGTCTGGGAAAATCCCACATGCCACAGAGCGGCTGGGCCCCTGAGCCATGGCCGCTGAGCCTGCGCATCGGAGCCTGTGCTCCGCAACGGGAGAGGCCACAACAGGGAGAGGCCCGCATACCGCAGGAAAAAAAAAAAAAAAAGAATTTACCAGAGAAGTAATATATGCATGATATTTTTCTCCTTAATTCCATAGATAAATTAGTACCAAATAAATGAATTCATTATTTTAGCAAATATTAGTTGAGTGCCAACTGTGAGCAAGGCAGTGTTTTAGGCACTAGGGATACAGCAGTGAACAAGACAAAGCAAAACAAAATTCCTGCCTTCATGGAGCTTACATTCGTGTGTGTGTGTGTGTGTGTGTGTGTGTGTATACAATAAATAAAATAAATAAGTAAAATATGTGGTAAAAGTGATAAATACATGGAGAAAATAAAATAGGGAAGGAGATAGACTTTATTCTCTTCCCTAAGTCTCATATATTGGGGGGTTTGTCCCAGTTCCATGTACATTGTGCAATTCAGTATCCATTGTAGAAATCCCAGGATCCCAAGAAAGCCTGTTCTGGGAAAGTTTTGCCTTTGCACATAGAGATTTTGTTAAATTTGGGTTGGGTCCTCCTCTTGACTCTACCCTTCCCACTATTGCAGAAGAACCATGTTGTCTTCTTTAGTCAGTTCAGATTCATTGTACTGGGTGGCACAGATACTCAGTGGGCATTAGAGTTCTCTCCCAATGGGCACGTCTTTATTCTCATAAGATTATGCCTGTGATTATGTCTGGTGATCTTGCTAAACAAAAACATTTTCATCCATATGTCTGAGTGGCAATGTCTCCTTAAATCTGAGCAGGCCCTCCGTGTTCCAGCAGCCTGTCATCTTCCTGGGAGCGGATGTCACGCACCCCCCAGCAGGGGATGGGAAGAAGCCTTCCATTGCTGCTGTCGTTGGCAGTATGGACGGCCACCCCAGCCGGTACTGTGCCACTGTTCGGGTGCAGACGTCCCGCCAGGAGATCTCCCAGGAGCTCCTCTATAGTCAGGAGGTAATCCAGGACCTTACTAACATGGTTCGAGAGCTGCTGATCCAGTTCTACAAATCCACACGCTTCAAACCCACTCGGATCATCTATTACCGTGGAGGGGTATCCGAGGGACAGATGAAACAGGTACTCTCTTAATCCCATAGTTGCCTTCTGGGGCTTCTAGGTATCTGATGGAGTTTCCTCCCATCTGCCACTCCAAGTAAATCAGATCTGAGAGATGCCTGAGAGATTGGCAAGTTCTCAATTATACATCATTTTATTTCTAACTCCTAGGTAGCTTGGCCAGAACTAATAGCAATTCGAAAGGCATGTATTAGTTTGGAAGAAGATTACCGGCCAGGAATAACCTATATTGTGGTGCAGAAAAGACATCACACACGACTCTTCTGTGCAGATAAAACAGAGAGGGTAAGAACACATAGGATAAGCTTTATTATCTGATGCAAGTGACTATGTTTTCGGTTTTTTTAAAATATTTATTTATTTATTTTGGCTGTGCTGGGTCTTTGTTGCGGCATGCAGGATCTTCATTGCAGCATGCAAACTCTTAGTTGCACATGCATGCAGGATCTAGTTCACTGTCCAGGGATTGAACCCAGCCCCCCTGCATTGGGAGCGCAGAGTCTTACTGACTGGACCACCAGGGAAGTCCTGTGAATGTGTTTTTGAGTAGGCATACATATAGTTTTTTTTTTTTAAAAGCAGAAGTGCCTAATAATAATTTAATAAGCATGCTAACTCCAATTGAGCTTAGATGAGCAATTTTGAATGATACAGGTTTCAAGACTGAATATTTCTCTTATGTGACAGCAATACGGGTTTCTAGAGTTTTTAGAGGGAGAAGTTAAAAAAAGCTATGTACACTATGGTGATACAGGAAACCTCCAAAGGGAAGGTTTACTGCTTGGACTTTATTGCCATTTGCTATTTTTTGCTACCAGCGCCTAAGGCATGGTTCTAGGGTATAAAGAAAATTTCTCTTCCAAATGATTTTACATCAGTGCAGGGGATTCTTAGGGTACATACTTTGAATGCCTGTGATGTCACGTTTACTAACCATGGGCAGGTTAACTTCTCTAAGCCATAATGTTCTAACTGTAAAGTGTGGTAAGAACAATACCTATTTCACAAGGTTGTTGTTAAGGATTAACTTAGTAAATGAATGTTAATTTTGGGTACAATTTCCAGCATTTGATAAAAGGCATTTTGTGTAACCTTTTTATAATCTGATATTAATGTGTAAACTAGGTAAATTTTAGGTACACAGTGTTGGATGACTTTACTTCTATGATCTTTTCTATGACATTACTTCAACTTTTTCAGGCCCTCCCTGATCCACTCCCAGAGAGACCAGTTCTTTCTGTTTCCTGATCTTGTCGTCTTGTGGGTCACTCCCACTGTTTTCTAGTACACGCTTAGTTTATTTTTTTAAGGATTAGATTTTTCTTTTTAATTAATTAATTAATTACTTTTTGGCTGCGTTGGGTCTTTGTTGCTGCACGCGGGCTTTCTCTAGTTGCGGTGAGCGGGGGCTACTCTTCGTGGCAGTGCGCGGGCTTCTCATTGCAGTGGCTTCTCTTGTTGCAGAACACGAGGTATAGGTGCGCGGACTTCAGTAGTTGTTGCGCACAGGCTTAGTTGCTCCGCAGCAAGTGGGATCTTCCTGGACTAGGGCTCAAACCTGTGTCCCCTGCATTGGCAGGCAGATTCTTAACCACTGCACCACCAGGGAAGTCCCACATGCTCCCACATTAGAGTTTCTGTCTCTAATCCAAGGCTGAGCTGTTTCTTCTTGTTTTCTGAATCATTAGAGAACTAAGGTTTTACCCTTGGGCCACAGGTCCACCAATCAGCTCAGATTCAAAATACTGTCTTCCAAATTGCCAAACTCTGACTTGGTAATACTTCTTAAATTCTGCTAATTCAAATTCTCTGAGCTCTTAACCGAGCTCTGGGCACAAAACATCCTGCCATCCCCTCCTTAACTGCATAGTCACACTCCATCCCGCTGTTGACTTGCTATTCATGTAACTTTAGGACCTGGACTCTCTTTCTAAACCCCCAAGCTATCTCATAGCTTTGTTCTTGACCATCCAGTGTCACTCCTGACCTTTGAAGATTGACAGTCCCAATCCTTGGTCTACTTTGCACCCCTGACACCAGCATCTTCAGTTCTCTAAACATGCCTCTTGCCAGTCTCCAACTCTGAATTAGTGTACTTGCCCATTTCTTTTGCTGCTAGTCTTAGGCTGATTGACGTTGCTGAGGAAAAAAGTCATTTATTTAATAATGAACCATAATACAAGTTCTTGACAGCAAATCTCATCCAGGCCTTTGATGCTGCAATTTCTTTTCATTTATCGTATTCCCCATAACATCTGTTCTAAACCTTTATACTCTTCTCAAGTCCCCAACCCCATCCATGAAGCATTCGTTGCCAACAATTTACATTGCCAACAATAGAATAACCTTCTGTTTCCTCCAGAAAACAAAATAGAGAAGGCATGAATTTTCTCAGCTTCCTCCCCTTTACTTTCAAATTTAGCTAAATCTGTGTTTTCTTATTTTCTTCCTTGAATCTCAGAGGCTAATCTCTCCACCTATGCTTTCTTTCCCTCCACCTATGCTTTTGTTTTTAATGCTTTCTGCCTTCTTTAGAGCCTCACTTCATCAATTATCCTTTTTTTTTTCAAAATTTCAGTTTTCCCCATGCCGTTGCTTCCCTCTCCTCACCTTTTAAAGTTTCTCAACTCTTCCTCAGTCTTCCTCAAAACTTCCCTTCTCCCTCAATCTACCTGCCATTTTTTCTTTCCTCCCTTTCATGACCAAACTTATAGGAAAAAAAGACTTGATTTTCTTTTTGTATCTTCTCACATAATACTTCAGTTCTCTGTTGCCTGACTTTTATTTCACTGACTCCACTGATGTCGTTCTCTCAATGACTTGCTCATTTTGAATCCAGCGATATCTTGTCAAATTTCCACACTGACCTCTTTGAAGCACTTATGGATGTTTGCTTTCTTTGGCCTTAGCAATATGATTTTCCAGGCTCACTACCTACCTCTGTAATTAGGCTTTCTTTGACTCCTCTTCTTCCTCTGTCCATTAAACATTGATGCTTCCTGGCATTTCATATTTCTCTCTTCTCTTCTCAATTTCAACTCCCTTAGTCTCACCTACTTTTCCAGATTCACTTACTTGCTTATAGATTCCTAAATCTGTATTTCCAGCCCCAGATTTTCTATGCAGCTCCTGATCTGCACTTCTAACTGTCTACCAGTTTACTTAGATGCTCTGTAGGCATTGTATCAGGCAAGATAGGCTAGGCTGTGCTGTGGTAACAAAAGACTCCAAAGTCTTAGTGGCTTGCTAAGATTTATTTCTTGTTCACATTACACATTCATTGTGGCACTGCTACGGCTGGGACCTCACTGTCCTCCCTTTGGAACCTAGGCTGACAGAGAAGAAGCATCTGTCTGGAACTTCACCAGTCATTGTAGTAGAGGGGAAAAAGATACATGACAAGCCATATGCTGGCTGTTAAAGCTTCTGCCCAGAAGTAGCACATTTCACATCACATTTTATTAGCCAAAGGAAGTTACATGGCCACTTCTGAGTTAATTGGGTAGGGATGTATAATCCTCCCCCAGGGAGGGGCATGGGAATATTTGGCACCAGTGATACAATCTACCACAGGCATTTCAAGCAAAGCACATCTAAACCTTCTCCTTATTGTTTTATCCTCATCTAAAAGCTATTCCTCCCCCAAATTTACTATTCTTCTATTGCTTGGCATCACTATATATTAGTCAGCCAAGTGAGAAACTTTGGAGTTGTCTTTAAATTCTTCTCCTCCCTTCCTGTCCCCACTTCCCATGTTCAGTGGGTCAAACAATTCTCTGTGTTCTGCCCTGAAATCTCTTGGCTCAACTCTTCCTCTTGTGTGTTCCATCTGCCCTAGGCAGAACTCTTCAGTATTGCAGGAGACTCCTAGCACTCTCCCTGTGTCCATTCCTCCTTCACAAATGCATCCTCCACCTACTGTCAGGGCTAGGTTTTTTTTGTTTGTTTGTTTGTTTGTTTTAAATTAGATCTTTCTTTTTTTTTTTTTTTTCCCTCTTGTGTCTCCCTCCCTCCTACCCTTCCTATCCCACCCCTCCAGGCGGTCACAAAGCACCGAGCTGATCTCCCTGTGCTATGCAGCTGCTTCCCACTAGCTATCTACCTTACGTTTGGTAGTGTATATATGTCCATGCCTCTCTCTCGCTTTGTCACAGCTTACCCTTCCCCCTCCCCATATCCTCAAGTCCATTCTCTAGTAGGTCTGTGTCTTTATTCCTGTCTTACCCCTAGGTTCTTCATGACATTTTTTTTTCTTAAATTCCATATATATGTGTTAGCATACGGTATTTGTCTTTCTCTTTCTGATTACTTCACTCTGTATGACAGACTCTAGGTCTATCCACCATATTACAAATAGCTCAATTTTGTTTCTTTTTATGGCTGAGTAATATTCCATTGTATATATGTGCCACATCTTCTTTATCCATTCATCCGATGATGGACACTTACATTGTTTCCATCTCCGGGCTATTGTAAATAGTGCTGCAATGAACATTGGGGTGCATGTGTCTTTTTGAATTATGGTTTTCTCAGGGTATATGCCCAGTAGTGGGATTCCTGGGTCGTATGGTAGTTCTATTTGTAGTTTTTTAAGGAACCTCCATACTGTTCTCCACAGTGGCTGTATCAATTCACATTCCCACCAGCAGTGCAAGAGTGTTCCCTTTTCTCCACACCCTCTCCAGCATTTATTGTTTCTAGATTTTTTGATGATGGCCATTCTGAGGGCTAGGTTTTTAAAATACAGATCTTATCCTGCCACTCCACTGCTCAAAAATCTTCATGTTACCCCTGTTGCCTACCAGATGCTTCCTTATGGTGCTCAGTGTTTTCCCACGGTAGCCAAAGCACATTTAGTTTGATCTTTCACCATGCCCCCATACACCTTCCATTAGCAATGTGACTATTTCCATTTCCCATATACATTGTGTATTTTTATCCCTGGAATGACCACATCCATCCCACCTTTTTTTCCCCATTATTTTTATAATAAGATATAATATAGACCCAGTAAAATTCACTATTTTTAGTGCACACTGTTCTGCATGTCTTGACAAATGCATACAGTTGTGTAAAACTACCACCTTAATATTTAGAATGATTCTGTCACACATAAAAACTCTCTTATGCCCTTTTGTAGTCAACCCTTTCCCTTACCTACAGCCCCTGACAACCGCTGATGTATATTCCGTCCCTACAGTTTTGTTTCTCCCAGTATGTCATATGAAAAGAAGTCATAGCCTTTGGTCTGGCTTCTTTTACTTAGCATAATGCATTTGAGATTCATCCACGTTATTGTGTGTATCAGTAGTTTGTTCCTTTTCTATTGCTGAGTAGTATTTTGTGATGTAGATGAACCACAGTTTGTTTATCCATTCCTGACTGCAAGGGGTATTGGAATGTTTCCATTTTCATTCTATCCCCTCCATCCAACCTGTACTTATCCTATAAGGCATGGCTCAACCATTTCCTCCCACCAGCTTTTCCCAGTGCCTTCCATAAGGCCCTTATTACATTGCATTGCAGTGCATTGCCTGTGACTTTCATGAAGAGCAGGAGGGCAGGTTCTTTAGTTCTCTCTGTGACTCTGTCTCTCATCCCCAACATCTGTTGCAGAGCCTTGCACATGGTGCTCAAGCAGTAATTATTGAAATGAACATGCCTGGACCCCCTTTTCCCCAGGGCAGCACCTCTTTAGGTTCTCATCTGTAGATTTCAAGAGATTTTTAAAAAGGGATTCTATGGTCAAATAAGTTTGGGAAATGCTGTATACTCCATCTCCCTCTTAAAGATTATACATTACCAGATAAAGGTTCTGAGAAGTCATACAATAGAAAAACCTTTCAACTGTGGTTTAACCCCATATCACTCAAATTTATTTGACCATAAAACACCTAAACACATCCTGCAGAACTAATATTTCTAAAGCATACACTTTGGGAAACAATACTAGAATGATTGTAGCTCAGTTACATTTCCTCTTGTCCAGCTAAGTACCCCAGGTCACATATGAATTTCATGGAATGAGACTTTTCTATACTCATGTATGTTGTTATTATATGCATTGGGGCATGATCTTCAGCTGAAGTTAACAATAGTTAGAATGGAGCCAAATAAATTCCCATCAAATTTGTGCCAATATGCTAAATGTACTACCTCGTGTGGAACCCATGTGTACAGCAGAAGTGGATGAAAACTGACCAAATAGCAAGGTTTAATTCCTTTCCTTGAAGTTCTCCTCTCTGCTTTTCTAGAAGTTTGATTTTAGGATTTGGCTATAGAAGAACTTTAGAATTTTAAAAGTATCAGAGATCATCACCTAATTTTATGGATGATTAGATTGAGGCTTTGTTCAAGGTATGTAGTTACAAGGCTGGGCTTAGAACAGAAACTGTGGCTTTCCTAATTCTCATTTCAATGCACTCTTCCTGACAATACATGTGCCAGTGAATTCTTTTATTAATCCTGTAAAAGTATTAATTTTGTTGAACCTGGTGAACCAGTTCACAGATTCCTTCATCTTAACTTTTTTTTTTTTTTTTTTTTTGTGGTATGCGGGCCTCTCACTGTTGTGGCCTCTCCCGTTGCGGACGCGCAGGCTCAGCGGCCATGGCTCACGGGCCCAGCCGCTCCGCAGCATGTGGGATCCTCCCGGACCGGGGCACGAACCCGTGTCCCCTGCATCGGCAGGCGGACTCTCAACCACTGCGCCACCAGGGAAGCCCCTTCATCTTAACTTTTACTGAAAGTTGTAGGTTGTTTTTTTTTTTCACTCCAAATAAGGAATAAAACTGATTTTTTTTCCCCCTCAGGAAGCTTATCCATCTTAAATGTCTTTTTTTCCCCCCTCTGTGAACACACCGAAGTGTTATCTGTAAAATAGATGACAATAATGTAGCCCAAAGCCACAGGTAAAATAATTCTTTGTCTGGATTCCCTTAGAGAAGCAGTGGGGTATATTTGAGAAAATAAGGTTGAAATAGTTGGGCTAACGGAAAGTTACAGAAAATTCAACATCTTGAATTAAACTGATTTTCAAGAGTTCCCTTAAGAGCAGTATACTAACTTGTTACTAATGGCTTGAGCTCAATTTAGCACTTTGATGACTAATGACACTTTTTTTTTTTTTTTTTTTTAAGGTGGGGAAAAGTGGCAATGTACCAGCAGGCACTACCGTGGATAGCACCATCACACATCCATCTGAGTTTGACTTTTACCTCTGTAGTCATGCAGGAATTCAGGTAATTTGGAAGCTAGTCCAGGTCTTTGATTTGATAGGGAGGTGTTTGCAAATTCAGCAACTAGCTTGAGTAGACTTGTTATTAAACACTGTACATAACTTTGTTAATGCTTGTATCCTAGAACTGTTATCTTTTGGTCTAGGTATCTGCTTGTAGGTGTGCTAGGCAGGAATATTTCTGAATTTAAGTAGGTTTCAATTCTCTCAGGTCGTCAACCCATGTCAGAGACATTAATCATAAAACTCTTTCTCCAGGGAACCAGCCGTCCTTCACATTACCAGGTCTTGTGGGATGACAACTGCTTCACCGCAGATGAGCTCCAGTTACTAACTTACCAGCTATGTCATACCTATGTGCGGTGCACACGCTCAGTCTCTATTCCAGCCCCTGCCTATTATGCCCGCCTTGTAGCATTCAGAGCAAGGTATCATCTGGTGGATAAAGATCATGACAGGCAAGTTTCTCAGGCAAATAAAATCTTTCTGTCTGTGTTAGCAGCATATTAAAAAAAAATGAGCTACTATAGAAAACCTTTAGGAAGAGTTAAACTTCCTTTTAGGGTTTACATTTCAAGGAGCAGATAAAATTGCATGTGCCTTTAAGAGCTGATAATGTGACTTTTGGTCCAAAAATTGCCCAGGCTTGTTCGTACTTGTATGATGTGTCTAAAGTCTGCCCCAAAAAGCAGTCTCATTTGAAACTGCCTGTGGATTTCCCATAGAGCTAAATGCATTTCAGTTCTGCTCAGGTCCTAAGCAGCCTCAAAAGATGTCCAGCCCAGTGCCCTGGCTCCAGTCAGAGCAGTCACAGGCCTGTGGATTCCACTTCATGCAAGGGGGAAGTCCTGACCAGTTCACTTTACTTTCAGTACAATCTTGGAGGATGTATCAGAGGGAACCTGGGTTTGTGTCGGGAACAGGTAGGGTACCAGACCATTCTCACCCCCAAATAAGGATCTCAGGAGAATCAGACATATTGACCTGTTATTGAGCTACTATTAAATAACTAAACAAGCTTTCTGCATTAAATTTTTTTTTCCAAATGACCGTCTGTGAAGTATAGCAGTTTCTGGGCTCTTCCCCAAGTCCGAATTCAGCTGCTAAATAGTAGACATTCCACTGCAAGTCTATTTCTGTACGGGTTGAAAGTACGCTATGATGGAAAATGCCCAGCTGTGGCTTTGTACCTTCCATTCTGTAATATACATATTCATTCAACACATTTACTAGGTATTGCCTGTGTGCCCAACACTGTACTAGGTACTAAAAACTGTAAGTTGAGGAAGACATGTTTCCTGGGATTTTATGCTTCAGTATGGGATACAATACAGGCAAACATAAAACTGACAATTAGCCCATAGCAGTATAGATGAAAGTGCAATTGGACATCAGAGGAAAGTCTGTTAGAGATTTCATAGCTGGATGGGTAGGATTTGGCTCTACAAAGAAGAGAAAAGAATTTTCCAGGCAGAGGGAATAATGGACACGAAGAAGAGAAGACAAGTGACATGTTTGAACAATAGCAAGTTTTCTTTGGTTGGAGCATTTGAAAGGGGAATAGCAGGCATGAAGCTGGAAGAATATGTTAGAGCAAGATTACCTTTGTTTAACGTAAAAGGCTAATCCTGGGATAAAATAGACATTACTCAACAGTTAATTGGATGTGAGTGACAGAGAAGGGGATGAAGTAAAAAATGACTAAGATTTTGAGCCTAGATGATAAGGGTAATAATAATTTAAGCAGAGAAGTCAGAAGAGGGATGGTGATTTCCCATTTACTAAGCCTTTTATCACATGGTGCCCTTAAAAGGTATATTCCGAAGTTGTTACTGTTACCCTAAAAGATCAAGTTCAGAGGAGTTGTTAACTTGTCCAGGGTCATATAGCTAGTGAGGGGAAGACAAGAAAGGCTGGTGGCATAGTAACATTTGCTGAGTATCTGTTATGTTCCAGCACTGTGGTGAGCACATTCATTCATTCATTCATTCATCCATTCAACAAATGGTTATTGAGGCAATGCTATGTGGCAGGCACTAGGGATTTAGTGGTGAGTAAGACAGACAAAGTTGCTGCTTTCTTGGAGGTTACATCCCAGTAAGGGAAATAAATAATTATCCAAATAATAATCTTTCAAATAAAATAAATGTAGAGGATTCTGAGAAAGTATATTCCAGGTGGCTCTGACCTGAACTTCAGAATCAGGGAAGATTTCTTTGGGGGAAATGACATTTGACTGAAGCCTAAAGGACAAGTAGACGTTAACCAGACATAGCAGACACATGGAAGTCCTTGTGTAGGCACTGTTGAAGATTTGGGTCTTTGCAGACATTATTCTAATTAATTGCAGCAGCCCATTAAATAAGTTGTATTGCATTTTCAGTTGAGCAAACTGATGTTTAGAGAGACGTTACAAATTATTTAAGGAGCCACACCTTGAGCCCAAGATCTTGAATCTAGTACTATTCATGCTACTTGAAACATGTGGAGTTTGAAGTGGTCTTTTGTTACTCTTGTTTTTTTTGCTTTCTTTTCTTTACAGTGCGGAAGGCAGTCACGTGTCAGGACAGAGCAATGGCCGAGATCCTCAGGCCTTGGCTAAAGCTGTGCAGATCCACCATGATACCCAGCACACGATGTATTTTGCCTGAGAGTCTCAGAAAAAGAACTCAACCAGTTTGGCACCCCATGCAGGCTCAAAATGTTTCAAACGCCTACTGCCTCTAGAGAGAGCCAAGTTGACTTCAGGTGGTCCTCTACCAGCAACTCAGAATAGTTGCACTGAATCTGTACTTCGCAGCACTGTCTGATGCATCAACAAAATTGAGCCATTTTTTTAAAGTAATAGATACTCATTGATTATCTTTTCTGATGCACTGGACTGAATTTTTACCTCATCATGCAAAGGCTAATCAGCCTGAACTTTCTAAAGGACTTTATGAGAAAGGTTTCTATGGACTATTTTGCTAGCTGTGGTGTTCACCGCATCCCTCTAGTCTTACAAGAGAAGCTTATTCCTTTTTTCTGTATTCGTCGAGTGGGGTATATGCATAAATGGGAGAGAAAAACCAATCTACTTCAGTTCAGTGTAACTATTTAATTGCGTGGGTCAGTAGGCTTTTTAATGGAGATTTCTGACTTCGCCACTGTAAATGCCTTTAACGAGCATTAATTTTTGAAAGTTTTACAGAGTTTTATTAGTTTTACTACTTTATGTATTGATCTCTACAGACTTGTGCTGGTGCAAGTACAGGCTGCCAGGCAATTGCACTATATTTGGCTGCAGATTCAGACAGGCAGTTCTCTTATTAGGTTGACTTTTGTGAATGTGTAACACATGTGATGCATGTCATGGTGACAGATAACACTGCCATGGTAAAAAGTACTCATGTTTCCCCCTCTTTGAAAAAAATTAGCTTTTAGTATTTTTCAGAGTTTTCAAAAATGCCCATTTTATGCTGCTGTGTGGTTTGTTAGATCTAAATGATTTTTTAACTTTTCTCATAGCAAGTTAACTTTGGCAATAAACATTTTTTAAAGTCCCTCCTCTTCCTCCCCCTGACAGTGTAGTATTTTGGATGAGATTTCGGTATGATTTTTATCAGCTATTTCTTATAGATCATAATCTGGCAATTTTTGAAACTGGTCAGAAAAGGCATATATTTCCATGCCTTTTTTTTTTTTTTTTGCGGTACGCGGGCCTCTCACTGTTGTGGCCTCTCCCGTTGCGGAGCACAGGCTCCGGACGCACAGGCTCAGCGGCCATGGCTCACGGGCCCAGCTGCTCCGCGGCATGTGGGATCTTCCCAGACCGGGGCGTGAACCCGCGTCCCCTGCATCGGCAGGTGGACTCTCAACCACTGCGCTACCAGGGAAGCCCTCCATGCCTTTTTAAAGAATTCTTTTTATCTGTTTTATAGTCACAGTTGGTGTCCTGTCACTTTGTTTTAAACTAAGCTAGAACCAGGATGCTTCCTTATTGAATAGGCTTTGCCAGTCCTTAAGGTACCTTGAGTGATGCTGCAACTTGCAAAAATGTACCAGCATTTAAAACTTTATTCCCTGGGAATCAAGGTTACTCACACAATTGCTTGTAATGGAAATTTTTTGCTTCTCTTTCAACCTGAAATGTATTTGGTGGGGTTTCCTTCCTTTTATTAAACTAAAACTGCATAGAAAAGGTTGATTTTTCTTAATAGATTCTGGATTGCGTTCACAGGGAGAGAGGATTCCTTTCTTGTCCAAACAAAGGGAGTTGATCTAAAGCAAGCATCAGTTAAAATGTGGGGGAAAAGGTATTTTGTATTTAGTGTAGATAATACTTTGTGAATGGACAACAGTTACATAGAGTCTTGATAGTTCCAGCCAGTGTTTCCCAGCCCAAATTTTACTGACAGCCCAAATTCTCTGTCCTGGAACCTCAGGAGTGAGAGCTGAAAGGAGGGATAAAAGGCCCAGAGCCACTCCACATGGCTGAGGAAGGTGCTGGGGGAAGAGATAGATGCAGTGTGGTAAAACGGTTTTGCCACCTCTGTCTGGAAACTGCTGCTGGGGGAAACACTGGATCTAATGGTGAAGGATGTTGCTTGAACTCATTAGCTGGTCCAAATCTCTTAAACTAGCTTTCTCAAAATCCCAGCAATATAAAGCACTGTTTTTCTTCAGTCTTTTAAACAAGCTTGTAAATACATTAAAGTTTACATTTCCATGTGCTGTTGATCAGCGGCGCCACCAGTGTTTGCTGAGACTGGTCTCTGAGAGTTTTATAATGTATATGGAGTCCTAAAGCTCATTAAGATACAAGTGCAGACGTCCTTGTTCTCTTCATAGAGTGGGATGAAAGCAAGCTCTGTAATTGAGGCACAACATAGGCAGGAGTGAAGAAGATGGCAGATGTTAATTTCTTAAGATTTTCCTTTTTTGCAAATACCTCACTTGGACACTACAAATCAGGACACGTTGGTGAGGGGCTGGCTGCTGCTTTTTATTCACACTTGTTCAGGGAGAGCACAGAAAATACCCTTCAGCTTGGCCACCCTGGATACAAGAGGAGGAAAAACAGAAGTTTCCTCTAGGAAAAGGATGACTTGCTGGAGTCCAGGATGTGAAGAACTCTTGGTGGCTGGCTGGCTGGCCAGTGGGCACCCCATCTGCACTTGAGTGCCTCGGACTTGCTTGTTAACAATGCACAGAAGAAACATCACTTCTCACCATCTCCTGGCATGTATGGAGCAGGGAGCAAGGCGGAGTGCCAGGAAGCCCTGACGTGCTTGCAGATGGGCTATACACTCGACCTTGAACTGTAGTTTGTAAGACCTCAGTCAGTCCTAGTACACTGGGGCAAATCAGTGTAGTGGTGGAGGAAAAGCCGGGAGGCCTATTTTTATAGGAAAACAGTACCTTTGAGGGTTTAATGCTGCCGTTTTGGACAAAAGGAAAGAAATATAGAAGAATTAGGATTGTTGGAAAAAACTTGCTGAGCGGTGAATCTTTAAGAGGTAATTACTGCAGAATCCGAGTTGCAGCAATACTTATTGCAAGCAGGTCTGAATGCATAGTTTTAATTCGGCTTGACAATTTGAACACGTTAACCCCTTGGGACTGACTGAATCATTATGCATGTGTCAATCAATGGGAGGTGTGCATTCTCTAGAAGTAGGTGTAGGCTGTTTGGTTTTTTTTAAATGCAGCCTGTTCAGGCACTGTCATGTAGTGTGAAAGATTTAAATGTAGCAATGCTAAAGAGTTAACAATTTTGGGATAAGGCACGGGGACATTAAAAGAGTGGTGAAAATCCAAATGTTGAACAATTATGTTTTGTTGTTGTTGTTAGCTGTAGAGTGAACTAGCTGCCCAGCTGCCTGGGCAGGCAGAACATATTCATTCTTACTGTAAATTCTATTTGCTGCTTCCAAAGGTGATGATTTACAAGCAGACATATTCTATATGGTCTGTATTTTAGGATCTGGTGCCCAGCCTATATCAGAGCTTACCTACCTGGCTCAGCTACCTACCCTTCCTGTGGGAAAAGGTAATCCACTGTTTAACCAGGCTCACCCTCTCCGCCCTACCCTAGCAACCCTTTGTGGATGTGCTGTAAGATTTTCTTGCTCAATAGCAAGGTGGTAGCTCTGCTTTCATTTTAAGAAAGTGGAGGCTGAGGGCATTGTATCAATACTGCTTCAACTCCAAGGATTTTTCCTTGTAAAATTAAAGGGAAGAGCTTGTTATCGATTAACCATTTTCTTACCCCTTGCTATTGACATATTCATGCTCTTTCTATGTCTAGTAGCTGAAAAACGTTTGCATTTGTTCATTTGACTAATGGTGTCATTTTTGTTTCTATATTGTTAGGCCTGTAATGTTCTAAAATGTATTTTATTAAATTTGGACTGGATGTATGTCTCTAGCAATACGAGGTACTTTCTAAACTATTAAGGGAGGGGTGGTATCCCCGAGTTGAGATAAGATGATGGTTGTTTAAATTTTGCAATTTTTTTTTGGCCTGCAGGGATATTTTGTGTTCATGTGTCCATAAAAGAATAAATTGGCATTCTTGTGCCAAACATTGTTTTTCTTGTCAATTGTCTAATAAATATAGCGTAAACTGTAATAGCAATACACATGGTTACTTTTTTTGGCCACACCGCACAGCTTGTGGGATCTTTGTTTCTCAACCAGGAATTGAACCCACACCTTCGGCAGTGAAAGCACAGAGTCCTAACCACTGGGCCGCCGTGGAATTCCCCATGCTTACTTTTTAAAAACAGTTTCCTCAGTATAAGAAATTTGCGAAAGAAGAACAATGAGAAGACTGTGTTTTTAACTCCTGGGTCTCCCTATTTTTAGAAATTGTTATTTGGGAAATTTAGAAGAGCTTCTTGCAACATTTCACATGTGAAAACTTAAAGCTTCAGCAGAGTTCTGGGTATAGCTCTTAATAGGGAGATCTATTTCAGTGATGTTCTGAGAAAAATCCGTAGTCTTCAGAGGGCAGTATAGCTACGTACTTTATAAGACTGACTTCTTCAGAGGAAGAGCTGCCCAAATTCACCCATCCTGGGACTATCCAATCTCAAGTCTTTTAATTCTTACTAGCAAAGCCCTTTTGTTAAGTCATGGCAAGTATAATGCAGAGATTTGCACAATGTGGCCCTTATACTCAGGGAATTTATAGTTTACCAGAGGAGCAAGTCCTACATACAGCCAACTTTACTACAGGTAATTGTTTTTTCCATCAGTACAGTATCCCCCTGTCCATATTTGTCTATTATCAAACATTTATCATGAACCCAATATATGCCAAGCTCTGCCTAGGTGCTGGGAATACAGAAGAGTAAAAACTTAATTCTCCAGGGGCTTCCCTGGTGGCACAGTGGTTGAGAGTCCGCCTGCCGATGTAGGGGACGCGGGTTCATGCCCCGGTCCGGGAGGATCCCACATGCCGCGGAGCGGCTGGGCCCGTGAGCCATGGCTGCTGAGCCTGCGCGTCTGGAGCCTATGCTCCGCAACGGGAGAGGCCACAATAGTGAGAGGCCCGCGTACTGCAAAAAAAAAAAACAGCTTAATTCTCCAAAGAATTCATTCTAATATGGCATAAGGTGGGGAGGAGGAGGGAGCAAGGTTAACATCTGAGTGCCTAATATATGCAGTCACTTTATACTGACATCTTTAATCACAGCCACAGTCCTTTGAGGTTGACGGTGGTATCCCTGTTTTAAAGATGAGGAGTCAAAGTTTGAAGAATTGAAGCCAGGCCTATCTAACTTCATTATACCTGCTACTGAGGGTGAAATTATAGGAACTTAAAAAGGGAAACAATTTTTGTCATGGGGAGTCAGGAAACACTACAGAGTCATGAATTTTGGGATAGATCATGAAGCACGAGTCAGACTTTGCCAGGTGGATAAGTGGGGAACAAGGGGATTCTAGACACACTGTTCCCTCACAGTAGATTAGCTATAATTTTTATCTACTCCAATTCTTTCCTTTATTACTTCTTTGGGTGATAGAATCCCTCTTTCTTATGGGAACCCCATTATTTTGTGTGTTTCAAGTGAGTCCAAATGGCCTTCCTCACACTTCTTCCCCCTCCATTTGTGTCCTGTTCATGTCCATCCTTGAATCAGTCCCTGGGGGATGTGTCACATAATGACTCCTGTGTCAGGGAGTGGCTAGCAAGTAGGCGAGTCACAGACAAGGCATGTTCCTCCTCCGTCTCTTTTTCTCTATCTCTTGGCTCTGATTTCCTCTATGTTGACTTTATTCTCCAGAAGCTATTGGCAAATCTTTAAGGAGAAGAGGGACAAAATCAGATGGGAAAACTAGCAACTATATTGCAAATTGACTGGAGAAGGAAAGAAATTATTTTAGTTTAACAAACATTTTTGGAGCTCCTATTATGTGCTAAGAAATATAAAGATGAAAGACACAAGTTCTGGTCATTGAAAGGTTCACTTGTAAACTTGGGGGCCACATATGTAACAAGGTAGCTTTAAGGGTTAAGTATTATGAGAAATATATACACATAACCATGGGACCACTTAGAGAGGCTGCTAACCCAGCTTGGGGAGATCAAGGAAGGCTTCTTAGAAGAAATGATGACTGAGATGTCTTATAAAGAATAAATAAGAGGGTTTCCCTCGTGCCGCAGTGATTGGGAGTCCGGCTGCCGATGCTAGGGGACGCGGGTTCGTGTCCCGGTCCGGGAAGATCCCACATGCCGCGGAGCGGCTGGGCCCGTGAGCCATGGCCGCTGAGCCTGTGCGTCCGCAACGGGAGAGGCCACAACAGTGAGAGGCCCACGTACCGCAAAAAAAAAAAAAAAAAAGAATAAATAAGAGTTTTATAAATGAACAAGGTGGAAGAAGGCATTCTAAGGATTCTTTTCATGGGCAAAGGCATAGAGAGGAAAACAAAGATCATGACTTGTTGGGATAAATTACAAGTAATTTCAGTACTCTCGGATTATAAGGGAAGTGGAAATGATAAGGCTGAACCACAGAGGCAAGCATCAGTTCCTGCCAGGATGGGACTTGCATGGCATTCTGAGGAGCTTAGGGTTTGTCCACAGGTGCAATAGCACAGTCTGATTTGCGTTACTCAGGCTGTCAGTAGTGCTGTGGGTAGAGTCTGAAGCTGAAGTTCTGAGAGTTTTACTGTGGAAGCCCAGGCTAAAGATGATGAGGCTCGAACTTGAGCAGTGACAGTGCAATTGGAGAGAACGAATGAACACGAGATATTCAGAATTTAGAAGAAGCAGAACTTGGGGAAAGTGGATATAGAGAGTGCAGGGAAGGAAGTAGACTCATTAGGAGGGCTCTCAGATTTCTGGCTTGGGTAGCTGGGTAGGTAATAGTGCCACTGAGAAAATGAACACAGAAGAAGCAGATTTGGGATTTGTGGGAAGTAAGAATGTGGGGAGTTGAATTTTGGATGGATTTGATTTGAGGGTGGTATATATGGACTGGAGAAGGGGATTTGGAAGCCATCAGTATATATATCTATATATCTAACTATAGCTATGTCTATATCCTATTCGTTCTGTTTCTCTGGGGAACCCTGACCAGTACAGGCTGCTCTTAGTATCTTCTCTTTGTTTTTGATTTTCAACACTTTAATAGGCCTAGGAATCTTTATATTTATCCTGCTTAGAACTTTGTCTTATTCATCTTTGTGAAACCAGCACGCAGTGTCTGGCATATAGTAGATGCTCAATAAATGTTAGCTAATATCATTATTTGAGGAAATTCCCCAACACAAAAGTCAGAGAACAAAACAAACAGTAAACATAACTCAAAGAAAATAGAGACCATGCAAAGGGAGCAGAAGAAAACTCCCCCCCCCAAATTGTTTTATTTATTTATTTATTTATTTTTGCGGTACACGGGCCTCTCACTGCTGTGGCCTCTCCCGTTGCAGAGCACAGGCTCCGGATGCGCAGGCTCAGCGGCCATGGCTCACGGGCCCGGCAGCTCCGCGGCATGTGGGATCTTCCCGGACCGGGGCGTGAACCCGTGTCCCCTGCATCGGCAGGCGGACTCTCAAACACTGCGCCACCAGGGAAGCCCCTTTTTTTTTAATTTTTAAAATTTATTTGGCTACATTGGGTCTTTTAAAAAATATTTATTTATTTTAAGATTTTGAATTTTATTTATTTATTTATTTGGCTGCATTGGGTCTTCGTTGCTGTGTGCAGGCTTTCTCTAGTTGCGCGAGCGGGGGCTACTCTTTGTTGCGGTGTGCGGGCTTCTCCTTGTGGTGGCTTCTCTTGTTGCGGAGAACGGGCTCTAGGTACGTGGGCTTCAGTAGTTGCGGCATGCAGGCTCAGTAGTTGTGGCACATGGACTCTGGAGTGCAGGCTCAGTAGCTGTGGCGCACGGGCTTAGTTGCTCCGCAGCATGTGGGATCTTCCCAGACCAGGGCTCGAACCCGGGTCCCCTGTATTGGCAGGCAGATTCTTACCCACTGCACCACCAGGGAAGTCCCTTAATATTTATTTTATTTATTTACTTATTTGGTTGCTCCAGGTCTTAGTTGTGGCTTGCGGGCTCCATAGTTGTGGCTCGCCGGCTCCTTAGTTGTGGCATGCGAACTCTTAGTTGCGGCATGCATGTGGGATCTAGTTCCCTGGCCAGGCATCAAATCTGGGCCCCCTGCATTGGGAGCTCAGAGTCTTAACCACTGCGCCACGAGAAGTCCCCCAAATTGCATTTTATATTCTCGGAAAGATAAAAGAAGATACTGCATTCATTAAACAAGAGGAGACTATAACAATAGGAACAACTTAAATTAAAAGAAAATATTAAAATAGCAAAA
The DNA here is from genome assembly GCF_059928025.1 of Delphinapterus leucas. Classification (NCBI taxonomy): domain Eukaryota; kingdom Metazoa; phylum Chordata; class Mammalia; order Artiodactyla; family Monodontidae; genus Delphinapterus; species Delphinapterus leucas. The sequence goes on along the minus strand of NC_143129.1, from coordinate 161,862,470 downwards.
ATTTTAAAAATCATAAGTGAAACAAATGAAATCCATAGACTCCCACAGATATTTAAGGAAGTCATGCTTGAACTCCCCTCCACCCTAAACTTTGCTCACCAGTGATCCTGTCTCTTCTAATTCTGAACTCCAGTCTCTGTGATCTCTTTCCTTGACCCTGCTCCTGGCCCCTGGACTTGGTTGGCATTTGGACTTGGTTTCTCTCATGTTTAATCCTGCTTTCTCTAACTTCCTTCACTTGGTTGCCCTCAGAGTCTCGGTGTCCCATGTGACATTAACCCCCACCCCGAACCCACATGTGTGTGTGTCGGGGGAGGCAATTCAGACATCAGCAATAGTGAAAAGTTAAGAAAATTCTTGTTAAAAAGATACCAAACACAATGGCAATTGATTTTACATATCACCTTTCAATGCACATACATTTTTATATAGTTGTAATCTTAATGCGTACGGGATTTTGTGTTCTGTTATTTCATTAACTATTACATAACGAACAGTTACCCTTTTTCAAGACTGAAGTCATGTCATTTTGTGGTCATAATTCATTAGGCAAGCATTTATTGAATACCTATTGCCTGCTTAACATTGTGTTAAGCATTGGGGCTACAAAGATACGTATGGGTTTTTCTTCATGCTTTTGAGACTTTTGCATATTTAGAGGGAGGAGGAGGAGGAGGATGGAGAAGGCTATATCAACAAAGGAGAGCAGCTAAGTATTGCCACGTGCATCACAGGAAGTGCAAGCAAGGACACATGGGAGAGAATGTCAGGAAGTTGTCATGAACACAGGAAGCAAGTAACTTCACCAGTCTGATGGAGGAGGTGTTGAGGTTTTAGGGGATTAATAAATCATACCCCCTTCCCTACAACAGTTCAGAACCAACTGAAAAATAGCCATAGATATCAGATAGTTGGATGAAGAGCAAGATGTCAGTTTTATTGCTGACAAGACTTAGATAAGCGGACTTGCTTAGAAGTGAGGGCAAATGGGAGTGTAACATTCCACTTTACTTAACATGCTTGCCTTCCTAGTCATAGTAAGCACAGGAAAACCTTGGTTTTCCACAAAGGGAAGAGTCTACTTTTCCAAATTTACTGATAAAGCAATTTAGAATAAAATGGAAAAAAAAATTAAATCCCATTTAAATAGCATCAAAAATAAAAAGCGTTTAGGAACCAATTTGAAAAAAGTGTGCAAGATCTGTTCATTGAAAACTAGAAAACATTGCTGAAAGAAATTAAAGACCTACATAAATGAAGAGATGCAATAGGATCATGGATCAGAAGACTTGATAGTGTTATGGTGTTATTTGTACCCAAATTGATCTATAAATAAATTCCAATAAAAACTTCAACAAGCTTTTTTCGTAGAAATTTATTGCTAATTCTAAAATTTATTTGGAAATTCAAAGGACCTAGAATAGCCAAAAACAACTTTGAAAAGAAAAACATATTTGGAACTTATCTGTGGAGGATGTAGTCTAAGATGGCCTTATGGTCCCCACATCCTGGTGTTAAGGCATTTGTATAATCCCTCCCCTCTTGAGTGTGGACAGGGCCTGTTACTTGCTTGTAACCAATAAAATACGGCAAACGTGATGGGATGTGATTTTTGTGATTACCTTAATTTATATACGATTCTGTTTGCTAGCAGACTCACTAGAAAGTCCTCCCCACCACCACCACCAACCCCCCCCACCCCGTCTCTCTCTCTCTCTCTCTCTCTCTCTCTCTCTCTCTCTCTCTCCCTTTCGGCTGTGTTGGGGATGCCAATGTGGCAAGGAGTTGTGATGTGAGTGGGCTCTAGGACCTGAGGTTGGCCTCCAGCCACCAGTCAACAAAAACAGAAGCTCTTGGTTATACAGTTGCAGTGAACCAAATGACAAACACAGGAGCTGGAAAGTGGATTTTTTTTCCTAGTCAAGCCTCCAGATGAGAACCCAGCCCAGCCCACACTTTGACTATAGCCTGTGAGATGCTAAGCAGATGATCTAAGACATGCCTGGACCCTTAACCCACAGCAACTATGAGATAATAAACGTATATTGTTTTAAGCCTCCAAATTTGTGGTAATTTGTTATGCAGCAATAGGTAACGAGTACACTACCTGATTCAAGACTTATTATAAAGCTACAATAATCAAGACAGTTGGCATCAAGATAGATATATGGAACAGAATAAAGTGTCCAGAAATAGACCCGTGCATAAATGGCTAATTGATTTTCAACACAATCCAGGGCATATTAACTGGAGGAATCTTTTCAACAACTGGATAGACTTGTGCAAAAAAAAGATGAACTGATGAACCTGACCTTTACCTTTCACCATATATAAAAAGTAGCTCAAAAAGGATGATAGAACTAAATGTAAAAGCTAAAACTGTAAAACTTCTAGAAGAATACATGGAAGAAAATCTCAGTGACCCAGAGTTTTAAAACATAACACAAAAAGCATCAACTACAAAAGAAAAAACAATCAATAAATTGGATTTCATGAAAATTGAAAATCTTGCTCTTCATGAGACACTGCTATGAAAATGAACAGGCAAGCCATAACCTAAAAGAAAATATTTGAAAAATGTATATCTGATAAAGGACTTTATCTAGAATATATGAAGAATTCCTACAACTTAAGAAGACAAATAACCCAATTAAAAATGATTGACAGATTTGAACAGACACTTCACCTAAGAAAATATACAAATGAGGATCTCCCTGGTGGTCCAGCGGTTAAGACTCAGCGCTCCCAATGCAGGGGCCCCGGGTTCAATCCCTGGTCAGGGAACTAGATCCCAAATGCCGTGCCGCAACTAAGACCCGGCGCAGCCAAATAAATACATTTTTTAAAAAAAGAAAAGAAAATATGCAAATGGAAAATAAACATAATTTGTCATTAGGAAAGTGTAAATTGAAACCACAATGAGATACCACCGTACTCCCACTGGAATGACTAAAATTAAAAAGATTGTGGGTACCAACTGCTCAGGAGGATGTGGAGCAACTGGAATTCTCATAACACTTGTGAGAATGTAAAGTGAGGCAGTCACTTTGGATAGCAGGTTGGCTACTTTTTAAAAAGTTATTTAAGTTCTTTTAAAGTTATGCACCTACCCTAAATCCCAGTCATTTGACTCCTAGGTGTTTACCCAAGCAACTGTCCCGAAGACTTGTAGACAAATGTTTATAGCAGTTTTGTTTGTTTGTTTGTTTGCAGTACACGGGCCTCTCAGTGTTGTGGCCTCTCCCGTTGTGGAGAACAGGCTCCGGACGCGCAGGCTCAGCGGCCATGGCTCACGGGCCCAGCCGCTCCGCGGCATGTGGGATCTTCCCGGACCAGGGCACGAACCCGTGTCCCCTGCATCGGCAGGCAGACTCTCAACCATTGCGCCACCAGGGAAGCCCGTTTATAGCAGTTTTATTTGTAATGTTCTCAAACTGAAAACAACACAAATGCCCACCAACATGAGAGTGAATAAACAAGTGGTCATATATCCACATAATGGAATACTATTCAGCATTGAAAAGCAATGAACTCTTTCTTCTTTAAAATTTTATTTCTTTATCTATCTATCTATCTATTTATTTGTTTTTGGCTGCATTGGGTCCTCGTTGCTGTGCACGGGCCCTCTCCAGTTGCGGTGAGCAGGGACTACTCTTCGTTGCGTTGCCCGGGCTTCTCACTGCCGTGGCCTCTCCTGCTGCGGAGTGCAGGCTCTAGGCTTGCAGGCTTCAGTAGTTGTGGCATGCAGGCTTCAGTAGTTGTGGCATGCAGGCTCAGCAGTTGTGGCACACGGGCTCAGTTGCTCCACGGCATGTGGGATCCTCCCGGACCAGGGCTCGAACCCGTGTCCCCTGCATTGGCAGGCGGATTCCTAACCACTGCCTCACCAGGGAAGCCAGCAATGAATTCTTGATACACACAACTACATAGGTGAATCTCAAAATAATTATGGTAAGAGAAAGAAGCAGCAAAAAAAAAAAAAATTATTCCAGTTATATAAAATACGAGAAAATGAAAACTAATCTTTGATGACAGAAAGAAGATCAGTGGTTGCAGGAGGGGAAGGCAAGGAGTGACAAGAGGTAGGATTACCGAGGGTCAGGAGGAAACTTTTGAGGGTGATGGATATGTTAATTGTCTTTTTTTTTTTTTTTTTTTCTTATGGTACACGGGCCTCTCACTTTTGTGGCCTCTCCCGTTGCGGAGCACAGGCTCCGGACGCGCAGGCTCAATGGCCATGGCTCACGGGCCCAGCCGCTCCGCGGCATGTGGGATCTTCCCGGACGGGGGCGTGAACCCGCGTCCCCTGCATCGGCAGGCAGACTCAACCACTGCGCCACCAGGGAAGCCCTGTTCATTGTCTTGATTGTAGTGATGGGGTAACGTGTATACTTACGTCAAAACTCATCAGATTGCCCACTTGCAGTTTATTGAATGTCAATTAAACCTCTGCAGAATGGTGAGTGAGCGGTTGCAAAAAGGCCAGCTTTCTGCAACCCTGGGGCTCTGAAATGAGGGGTGGGAGGAGGGGCTAGGTCGCGCATGCTCAGTCCTTCCTCCACGCTCACCAATCAGATCCCGGCTGGGCGACCTGACTAGTTGCAGACACCGATAGACCTGAGAGGCCGCCATGATGAGAAGGAGCCACGTGAGAGGTGCGCGGCAGGGTTGCCTGAGGCCTTCCAGAACTCGGTGAGTTTATATCCTGAGGGCACAGAAGCGCCATGGAAGTACTCTAAGCAGGCAAGTGATTTAAGCCGGTGTTCATTTTGAAACGATATTTTGAAGCTCTGTGGAAAATGGGCTCGAGAGGGTGGGGAACGACGCGTCGGGAGGCTGTGGTAATTTTTTCTTTCTCTTCGTTGGTCTCCCTATTCAACCACGAACTCTTGGAGGGATAGGACTCTTTTGTACTTATCACCAAAGTACCCCTTCCCCACATGCGCCCCGGCCCCATGGCTGGTGGTCAGTAAGTTTTTGTTGAACGGGTTGAGTAATCCCAGGTCACACAAGCTTGTAAGTAAGAGCCACGTTCGGCTTTAGCACTTTTGTACTCCAAACCCTGAGGTCTTTCCTTCCAAGCATAATGACAATCTAAGAAAAATGTTGGTGTTCCTTTTGGGATTCAGCAGTCTAATCAATGAGTGACTTCCCTGAAATGCCTGCCATCAGTAATGAGGGGTTTCCAAGGGTGAGTGGAGAGATTGGTGTATTTTTAAAAATTATGCAAGATTGATTCAACAAATATTATGTACCTACTCTTCTCCGGGCACCGCATTTGGCTCTGGGTATTTCAGTGAGGAGGGTGGGCATAGTCCCTGCCGTCACATAAAACAGACAAAATAATAAACAAGAAAGTGTGCTAAGTGCTCTAAGATCTCTTTCTTTCTCTGAAATTTTGAAATTTTACTGTGATCTGCCCTTGTGTGAGTTTTTTTTCTTTTTTTCCCTCTCAGTGGGTTGAGCACAGAATTGCCCCCTACAGGAAACTAAGCCTTTTAGGTCTGAGAAAGTTTTTTTGTATTAGATCTTTGATAATTTCTTCTCTTCCATTGTTTCCCTTCTCTCTCCTGAACTGGATCTTCTATTGTTCAGCTGTGGGACCTAATGAGTGGCACCTCTAATTTTATTTCATTCTCTCTTCTATTTTCCACCTCTGCTTTTTGTTCTACTTTATGGGGTAATTTTCTCAACTTTATCTTTTGTGTATGAATTTAAAATGTTAGTTATCTTAATATTTTACTCTAAATTGGTCCTGTTGTTGTAGTCTCCTCCTGTTAAATGAGTGCAGTATCTTATTTTTCTGAGAATGTAAAATGCAGTTTGGGGGGAGGTTTTCTTGTGTTCCATTTGTGTGGTCTATATTTCCTTTGAGTTGTGGTTACAGTTTGTTTTGTTCTCTGACTTTCATGTTGGGGCCTCTCCTCAAATAATATTAGCTAACATTTATTGAGCACTTACAGCATTGTGGGCAAGTTTAAGCTCTTACAAATATTAACTTATTTAATCATCATAATAACTAATGAAGTAGGTGCTACTACCTTCAATTTATAAATGCTGAAATGAAGGAAATGAGAGCTTGAGTAATTTAACAAAGGTCACACAGTTGGAAAGCGGTGGAGCCAAGATATTAACTAACCAAGGCACTCTGGGACATGTGTTCTTCTTTTTTTTAAATAATTTTTTTTAATTTATTTTTTTTGGCTGCACTGGGTCTTCATTGCTGCATCCTCCACAGATAAGGCTTTCTCTAGTTGTGGTGAATGGGGGCTGCTCTTTGTTGAGGTATGTGGGCTTCTCATTGCAATGGCTTCTCTCGTTACAGAGCATGGGCTCTAGGGCGTGCAGGCTTCAGTGGTTGTGGCTCACAGGCTCTAGAGCGCAGGCTCAGTAGTTGTGGCGCACAGGCTTAGTTGCTCCGTGGCATGTGGGATCTTCCCTGACCAGGGCTTGAACCTGTGTCCCCTGCATTGGCAGGCAGATCCTTTTTAAAAATTTTTTTTAATTAATTTATTTATTTTGGGCTGTGTTGGGTCTTCATTGCTGCACACGGGCTTTCTCTAGTTGCAGTGAGCAGGGACTACTCTTCATTACCGTGCGCGGGCTTCTCGCTGTGGTGGCTTCTCGCTGCGGTGGCTTCGCTTGTTGCAGAGCATGGGCTCTAGGCATGTGGGCTTCAATAGTTGTGGCATGCAGTCTCTAGAGCGCAGGCTCAGTAGTTGTGGCACACAGGCTTAGTTGGTCCGCAGCATGTAGGATCTTCCTGGACCAGGGCTCGAACCCGTGTCCCCTGCATTGGCAGGCAGATTCTTAACCACTGCGCCACCAGGGAAATCTGGCAGGCAGATAGATTCTTAACCACTGTGCCACCAGGGAAGTCCCCTAGGACATGTGTTCTTAACCACTATTCTGCACTGCCTCTTATTTATTGATTGATTGATGTACAGTTGATATACAATGTTGTGTTAGTTTCTGGTATACAGCAAAGTGATTCAGTTTTACATATATATATATGCACACACACACATACATATGCATACACATATATATGTATATTCTTTTTCAGATTCTTTACTATTATAGGTTATTTCAAGATACTGAATAGAGTTCCCTGTGCTATATAGTAGAACCTTGTTGTTTATCTATCTTATGTATAGTAGTGTGTATCTGTCAATCCCAAGCTCCTAATTTATCCCTATCCCCCTTCCCTTTTGGTAACCATAAGTTTGTTTTCTATGTCTGTGAGTCTGTTTCTGTTTTATAAATAAGTTCATTTGTATCTTTTTTTAGATTCCACATATAAGTGATATGTGATATTTGTCTTTCTCTGTCTGACTTCACTTAGTATGATAGTCTCTAGGTCCATCCATGTTGCTGTAAATGGCATTAGTTCATTCATTTTTAGGGCTGAGTAATATTCCATTATATATATATATATATATATATATATATATATGCCACATCGTCTTTATCCATTCATCTGTCAATGGACACTTAGATTGCTTCCATGTCTTGGCTATTGTAAATAGTGCTGCTATGAACATTGGGGTGCATGTATCTTTTCAAATTAGAGTTTTCTTGGTATATATGCACAGGAGCAGGATTGCTGGATCGTATGGTAGCTCTATTTTTAGTTTTTTAAGGAAGCTTCGTACTGTTTTCCATAGTGGCTGCACCAATTTACATTCCCACCAACAGTGTAGGTGGGTTCCCTTTTCTCCACACCCTCTCCAGCATTTATTATTTGTAGACTTTTTGATGATGGCCATTCTGACTGGTGTGAGCTGATACCTCATTGTAGTTTTGATTTGCATTTCTCTAATAATTAGCGATGATGAGCATCTTTTCATGTGCCTGTTGGCATTTTTTAAAAATTTTATTTATTTAATTTATTTTTGGCTGTGTTGGGTCTTTGTTGCTGCATGCGGGCTTTCTCTTGTTGTGGCAAGCGGGGGCCACTCTTCATTGAGGTGTGCAGGCTTCTCATTGTGGTGGCTTCTCTTGTTGCAGAGCACGGGCTCTAGGCATGCGGGCTTCAGTAGTTGTGGCACATGGGTTCAGTAGTTGTGGCTCGCAGGCTCTAGCGCGCAGGCTCAGTAGTTGTGGCACACAGGCTCAGTTGCTCTGCAGCATGTGGGATCTTTCCGGACCATGGCTTGAACCCGTGTCCCCTGAATTTGCAGGTGGATTCTTAACCACTGTGCCACCAGGGAAGCCCCTGTTGGCCATCATTATGTCTTCTTTGGATAAATGTCTGTTTAGGTCTTCTGCCCATTTTTTGATTGGGTTGTTTGTTTTTTTGATATTGAGCTGTATGAACTGTTTGTTAATGGTTTCCTTTGCTTACACTGCCTCATATTTAAGAATGAGACCTTGCTTCTGATTAAAGATGGTGGATTACACACCCATATTTACCTGTTTCTTCTACTAATCCCGCAAAACAAAAATCAATGGATAAAATAATAAGTAAATAAATAATACATTGAAAAAAGGAGAAAACAGTTACAAAATTTTGGAAGTTAGAAAGCCTGTGGACCTATGGTCACTGACTTTGCATATCCCAGAAAGCTAAATCCTAAAGTGATGTGGGAGAAAACCAAAAGGCAAACTATTGATAATTTTCCTTGTGGACCACCATCCTTTTCTCTCTCTCAAGCTTTCTTTCACACACATACACACACACACAGGCACACACACAGGTTTGGAATAGGAGGCACCAGGAATCTCTGGACATGGGGGTGAAGTGGGGCTGAAAATAGGAAGATAGGTTGAAAGAATGGTAAAAATCTGTTAGATCCTCTCTGGCTTCACAGTCGTCAGATGACTGCCCATCTCTGCTACATGCAACCTGATAGAAGGTTGAAGGTTTATTCTCTAGAGAGGATAAAGCAGTCTTAGTCTGGGGGACAGTAAGTATCATTGAGGTACAGAGTACCACACTGAAAACAGGCAGTAAGTGAACGTTTACACATTAAATTGAGGCACTTTAATATGTATCAATATTAAACAGTTAAATTCTCCCAACAGCCTTATAGGTGTGGGTGTTACTGTTTTTTCTGACTTACAGAGGAGAAAACTGAGGCACAGCAAGACTAAATAAGTTGCCTAATATCACATAGATAGTCACAAGAGAATATTTATAACATACATACATATAAAGAAGAATGCTGTAACAGACACCTATAACCCAACCTCCTACCATTCAGTTTACCAAAAAAAATAATAATAATAAAGAAAAAGAAAAGATAAAGAGAATATTACTTTTATCTTTGTGTTTTTTTTTTTAACCTTTACCTTTTGAGTTGTGTTCCTTCAAAACCCAGTCCCATTCTTTTCCCTCTCAGATGTAACTGCCATCTTGAAATTTGGGTTTATCTTTTCCTTGCTTTTCTTTCTTTCTTTCTTTTTTTAAATAAATATTTGTTTATGTATTTTTGGTTGCATTGGGTCTTTGTTGCTGCGCATGGGCTTTCTCTTGTTATGGTGAGCAGGGGCTATTCTTCGTTGTGCACGGGCTTCTCATTGCGGTGGCTTCTCTTGTTGCGGAGCATGGATTCTAGGCACGTGGGCTTCAGTAGTTGTGGCATGTGGGCTCAGTTGTTGTGGCTCGCGGGCTCTAGAACACAGGCTCAGTAGTTGTGGCACACGGGCTTAGTTGCTCCATGGCATGTGGAATCTTCCCGGACCAGGGATTGAACCCATGTCCCCTGCATTGGCAGGCGGATTCTTAACCACTGCGCTACCAGGGAAGTCCTCTATGAGATTTTCACAAATGAGGAAATTACAGTTAATAGTGGAACTATGCTTTGCTTGAGATCACATGTTTACGTGTGGTAGAGCTGAGATTTGACCCAAGTTTGTCTGATTTCAAGTGTTTCAGTAGTAACTGGGTAGAATATTATAAGTCAAAGAGTAGAAACATGGTTGTTTCATGGCTGTTGATAAATATTGCCAGATTGCTTTCCAAAGGATCATACTGGTATAAAATGCCAGTGTATCAGTTCCATCACAATATCTTGATCACTGAGTATGTAATAAAAAATTTTAAATTAATAGATATAGGATTATTATTCTATATTGACTTTCTTAAGAATGAATGATAATTATATAGTCCTACTTATGCAGACAGTCTTTTTCCTTGGCCCATTGATATACTGAGGCCATGTTTATTAAAAATACTTTTCCATTGAGCCCCCTTGTGTATTAATGGAGGTGAAGGAAGATAATAGGAGTTAATTCTGCCCCTATCCTTTGCACTGATCTGCAGGTTGGTAACATCCACCCAGATAGATTCTGGGTCGAAAGTTGAGTTGTTATTTACGTTCACTAAGGGATCAAGATAGGACACCACAGGTTGACTAACGTCTTTGGGGTTCATTTGGTATAATATATCTACAGCTACTTTTATTTTAAAGAGGATGCCTTTCCTGGACATACCTGACCCTTAACTTCAATATCCCAGAGTTCTGTTCCTAGACTTGGATGTTCATAAGATTCTCTAACCCACTCAGGGCCAGCCTATCCAAAGGACTCTCCTGTTCTGCCAGCCCAGGTGTAGGGTTTTGGGGCTTCCATGTGTGCTGCAGAAAGCCCAAAGAAATAGACTTGATCTGGGTCAGTTCCAGCTTGGGTGGAACTACACTGTGAATCTGCGTTGGATGTCAGAACCAGGGACAGCTCCTTCCATTCCTCCCCCTGCTGCCCCTCCCCTGGCTTAGGCTGGGGAGAGAATGGGCAGATTTGGGAATGGTGTACTTCTCTAGCCTCTTCTCAGTGTTTCTTGCTTCCTTCTTTATGCTAGGATAGCACTACTGATAGTTCCTGGTATAAGTGCTCTTTCTTACTTTCATGGTCTCCGTTAATGCTGCTTAGAATGCCTTTCTCCCATCCTTCCTTTGCCTGGCTAATTCCTGCTCATCCTCCCAGGCCTGTTTAAGTAGGTATCTGTTGTAGGAAACCTACCCTGATTATCCCAGACAGAGTTAGACATATCTCCTCTTAGTTCCCATGGCACCCATGCTTGCCTTTGTCATACTCAAAATTGCATTGAAATGACCATCTGTGCTGTCCAGTGCAGTAGCCATTTGCCACATGTATTAAGCGCTTAAATTTGTGGCTAGTCTGAATTAACATGTGCTATGAGTGTAAAATACACACCAGATTTCAAAAACTTATATAAAAATGTAAAATATTAATAATTTTTATATTGATGACATGTTGAAACGATAATATTTGGAGGTTAAATAAAATATTAAAATTAATTTCACCTGTTTCTTTTTTACTTTTTATAATGTGGCTGTTAGAAATCTAAAATGACAAATGTATCTCACATGGTATTTATATTGGATAGCACTCAACTGTATGTTTGTCTCTTCTTAGGGGTAGGAACTGGCTCTAATACATCCTTATCTCTTTGTATTTCTAAAGCTCAGTACACAGGGAATGATGGAAATACCTGATGCTAGTCCTCAGAACTTGGGGCTGGAAAACAAGGGTCCAACAGACATCATTACATTATTTGGTTTTTCCATCCAGGAACTTGGCATCTCTCTCTACTTAACTCACTTTTTCTATTTAAGAAAACTCTCTTTAAGAGTTTTCACTTTTAACTCTACTTAACTTACTTTTTTCTATGTCTTATTGATTCTTACAGATTTTCTTGTAGAACACAAGCATCTCATTAAATTTATTTCTAAGTATTTTAAATGAGATATTTTACCCTTATAGTTTCTAATTAGTTATTACTTATACCAGCAGTGAATGCTATAGATTTTTGCTTATTTTCTTGAATCTTTCCACTTAGTCATACTAATTTTAAAATTAGCAAGACTGTATATTCCTATTATATAATTGCAACAACTGCAATAAAGATTTTTTCTTATATACTTAATTTTATTTCTCTCTCTCTCTCTTTCTCTGACTCCCTCTGCTCTGGCTAAAATATCCAAAGCAGTATTAAAATAGTATTAGTGGTGAAGAGTGACCTCATTTATTCCTTAAAAACAGGAAAGCATCTCTGCTTCTCCACTAGCTAAAGATAGATATTCTATTATCTTGTTAAGGATGATTGATTTTAATTATTTTTATTAAGAATGGGTCTTAAAATTTATCAAATATTTTAATCTATTACAATTATCCTGTTTATTTTTTGTTAATCTACCTATATGGTATATATTTATTTTTGAACCGTCCCTGAATTACCCTTATGCTTGTGATATGCTGCTCTTTTAATAATAATGTCATATAGTGTTGTGAAGAGTGTTGACCTTGGAACCATCCAGCATGGGTTCATGTTCTGCCTCTGCTAGTTGCAAGCTGTGTGATCTTGAGCAAGTTACTTAGCCTCTCTGTGTCTTCATTTTTAAAAAATTTTTTTAATTTTTAAAAAAGTTTATTTTATTCATTTTTGGCTGTGTTGGGTCTTCGTTGCTGCGCGCGGGCTTTCTCTAGTTGCGGCGAGCGGGGGCTACTCTTCGTTGCGGTGCGCAGGCTTCTCATTGCAGTGGCTTCTCTCATTGTGGAGCACAGGCTTTAGGCGCGTGGGCTTCAGTAGTTGCGACACGTGGGGCTCAGTAGTTGTGGCTCACGGGCTCTAGAGCACAGGCTCAGTAGTTGTGGCACACGAGCTTAGTTGCTCCGCGGTATGTGGGATCTTCCCGGACCAGGGATCGAACCCGTGTCCCCTGCATTGGCAGGCGGATTCTCAGCCACTGCACCACCGGGGAAGCTCTTCATTTTTTAAAAAATTAATTACTTAATTTGGCTGCGCTAGGTCTTAGTTGCAGCACGTGGGATCTTTGTTGCGGTGTGTGGGATCTTTTTTAGTTGCTGCATGCAGGATCTAGTTCCCTGACCAGGGATCAAACCTGGGCCCCCTGCATTGGGAGCATGGAGTCCTAACTGCTGGACCACCAGGGAAGTCCCTCTGTGTCTTTATTTTTAATGATAGTACCTGTCTGTGCTGTTTATTTACCTATTGCTTCTTAGCCCAAGCTCGCCTATATGTTCTATGATGCACCAGGATTTTTGTGAGGATTATGTGAGTTAACTTATGTCAAGTGTTGGAACAGTGCCTGACACTTAATATTAAGTAAATACTTAATAATGTTAAGTGTTAATATTATTATCATAATTTTAATTATTCTCTTACAGAATTCTGTAGGCTAGTATTTGACTTGTGATTTTTGCATCCATATTCCTGAGATCTCTTTTTGTAATATCATCATATGATAAGAGGTGTGGATCTTTATCTGCTATTGTGAACAAATTAGGAAAATTCCCCTTTTTCTCATGTTCTAGAACCATTCATATAACATGGAACAGAATTATCTCTTTAAGGAATGGTTGGAAATATTACACAGTAATCCTTCTGGGCCAGATGTTGTTTGGTGATTTTTGATAATTTTCTCAGTGTCCTCCTTAATTGTTGCTCAATTCTTGCTTTTTATTCTGTTTTGAATTTTTTAAAGGAAAAAAATTGTAGCTTAAACTTTTGATCAGGTATCAGATTCACTAGTCTATAGTTATGTAAAAAATTCCCTTGTATTTGTTAAATCTCTGTGATGAGTTTTAAAATTGGGGAGATAAATATGTTCACTGTCTTGATTGTGATGATGGTTTCATAGATTGATACATATGTTAGAATTGATTAAATTGTATACTTTATGTGCAGTTTATGTATGTCAATGATAGCATAATTTTAAAAAGTCTACCGATTGCATAAGTCTTTTCAAAGTACAAGGTAACATTTATTAATTCCATTGTTCATGATTTCTGATTTTTAAAATTATCTCCTGAAATATTATACAAGAAATACATTTTATTATAGATAAAAAGAGGTGGTGCATGCAGGAGGTGTTAGTGATTCATTTTCTGATAATAGGGTATACGATTTGTTTTATGTCTACTATACTGCCTTGATTTCATTGTTCCCAGGCTGTTTTATTAATATTTTAAAAAAGGAAAATATAGATTGGAGATACAGTTTTTTTCTTAGGCCATTCTTGTTGTTTTGGGGCCAGGAAACTCTGGGTTTAGGGAAGGTGTGTAAGTGGAAAGATCTGAGGTCTGGCCTACGTAGCAGAGGCCCTTGGGTGTGACTTAGCTATGGATTGAGGTGGAAGGATTGAACTGGAAACAGAAGGAGCCAATAAGCTTTCTGGGAAGGTACATCAGGAGTTACTGAAAGAAGTCTGAATAAGAAAACAAGATACTATCTGGAATTCCTTTACACTCTACCACTTTGCCTAGCCAAGAGTGAAATCCTTGATGATGAAGACACTCTGCAGAGAGACCCTGCAAGGCCAGGGCAAGGCTTGACTCCACTAGCCACTTTGGAGGTGGATCAGAATAGTGACCAGTGCCTTTCCACAAAGTTAAGTGTGAGGCTTCATATTTAGAACAGGGGATTCAAACTCTTCTTAAGGAATGCTGAGCTTCTAGCTTAGTTACACCAAGGCAAAGATCTTGCTATTTCTGAGGATGTTTTGATGCCATCTATTTGATACAGATCAACCCAAATTTACTGATCATTCTGGGCACAGCTTGTGCGAACCACTAAAGGGGGACAGAAGTGCATCTGATATGGTCCCTGCTCTTAAAGAGTAGTACAAGAGACAGACAGTAATTATGGTAGTAGCCAATACTTCACCTGCATTCTTCTAGGTACTGTTCTAAGGTCTTTATATATATTAATAACAGTCCAACGAGGTAGGTACTATTTTCACCCCCTAAAATAGGGGAGGAGGAAATTGGGACACACAGAAGTTAAGTAATTTTCACAGCTAGTAAATGGCAGCACCAGGATTGGAACCAAAACAGTGTGGCTCTAGAGTCTTTGTTCTTAACTTTATCTTGTAGAGCAGTAGTTCTTAAAATGTGGTCCCCAGGTCAGCAGCAGCAGCCCCATCTGGAAACTTACCAGAAACATGTATTCTTTGGGTCCCACCCAAGACCTACTGAATCACAAATTCTGGAGGCGGTGCTTAACATTCAGTGTTTTAGCAAGCCCTCCAGGTGATTCTGATGCCTGCTATTTGAGAACCTCTGCTAGAGAAAAGCAAAGCATACTATGAAAAGTGTCAGAAATTAATCTTCCCAATGGATAGCAACTGGATATGGTCTCTCTCTTAAGTTCCTAGCCTTCTGCACAGCATCTAGTGTAAAGTAGGCATCAAAAAATACAGATGGATGCATACATATGAATGAATATATGGAAAAGTGATGTTTGAGCTGGGGTCTCTTACCACCTATCAATTGATGCAGACCAAATAGGAGAAATGTTCCCCGAAACCGTGAGACCAGCAAGGAGGTGACTGTGATACTTTTGGCAAGGTATGGTAAAGGTCTGCACCAGCACAAGGAGCCATCAGAAGAATGTCAGGGAGATCATGCGAGAGCAGTTCAGGAGGTAAACATGTCAGGTCTTTGTGAACAGCTGTATAGGGGAAGAAGCAAGGGAGAGAGAGAAACTTTCATTTCTGGGATGAAGGTGCCCTTCGCAGAGACAGGAGGTATAGGACAAGCACGTTTGTGGGGGAAAGATAGAGTTTGGATTTGGACTCTTGAAATTGGAAGTGCTGGTAGATCCAGGTGGAGCTGTCCAGCAGACACTTGGAAATATGAGTCTGAGACATGGTTGGAAATAGAGATTTGGAAGGATAGTTGAGCCATAAGAATGGATGAGACCTTTAAGGGAAAAGTGGAGAGTGGAATGAGAAGAGAGCTGGGTTTGAAACCACGGTGAACACTGTTATTTAATGAATCAAAAGCAAGAGGGGGGCCCTTGAAGAAGGCTGAAAAGGGCTTAGGCAATAGGAGACCTCAGAAAATGCTGAAGCCAAGTAGAAGCCTCAGAAAGGAAGGAGAGGCAAAGTGTCAGATGCTGCAGAGAAATAAGAGTTGAAAATTATCCTTTGAATTTCGACACAAAAAGTGTTTTAAGTGACATGGTAGGGCAGAAACGGATTGACTGAGTTGAGGCGTGAGCTGTAGATGAGAAAGTGGAGACAGGTGTTTCCCAGGTCCCGCAGGTAGAGCTCAGGAGCTGCACTCAAGTTGAGACTGCGACATCTTCCAGGGTAGGCAGTCTCTTTCATATCTGTGGTCTCAGCGCCCGGTAGTCGGCCTGGAAGAGAGGGTGGCGTCAGTGAGTTCAGTGACTAGGGACGGAGAAAGGCTTCGCGGAGGCAATCGCTTTGCAGCCGAGGCTTGAAGGATGAGGGTGATTGGGAGGAGAGGTGGGAGGCAGGGCCCCTGGGTGACGGGGCTCTCGGAGTGTGTGAGGGTGACCTGGGAATGAGGTGGAAATGTGCGCGTGGCCCTGTGTGAAGGGGGGAGGCTGTGTGTAGGCTTGGAGGGACAGGTTTGGGGAAAAGACAAGGCCGGAGGCTGCTGCGGGGGGTTGTCCTCCCGCCCCGCCCCACCCCACTTAAGCCACTGCGTGGTTCCGCGGCGCCTCTACCGGAGCCCTCTCGCCGGGCTGCATGGCGACGGGTGACCGCCAGGGGCCGCTGCCTCCGGTCCCCGGTGCCCCCGCCCCTCTCCATTGGCCTTTGTTGCTGTCGGAGCGCCCCGTTTGACTCGTTCCCGTCCGCCCCCTGGGCCTGGCGGTCGCGCCTGCGCACTGGCAGCTGGCCGGGCGCTAGCTGGGGGAGCTGCTGCAGGCTCCGCGGCGGCGGCTGCAACGGAGGCTGCGGGGGCGGCGGCGCGAGCGGCCGGGCTTGGGGGGGTAGCCGAGCCCGGCCCGGGAGCCCAAGCAGCTAAAGTGCGGGGTACCTAGGCCCTTCACGCTGGACTCCACAGTCTCCGGGCCGCCTGACCTCCGCACGGGTATATGGGATGGAAGCGGGACCCTCGGGAGCAGGTAAGGGCCCCCGGCAGAGGGGCACGGTGCATGCTCCAAGGACTAGGGGACTCCCGCGTGAAGAGCAGGATTTCCGAGTGAGGAAAGGTTTCCTGAGTGAGGAAAGGGGCTCTTACGAGATGGGGGGCCCAGTTTGAAGGGGGCTGTGTGCAGTTCCGGGGGAAACCTTGTGAAGGGAGCTCAGAGACGGGGGCCATTTATCAAAGGAGGCTGTATGCACTCCTGGAGGTGGGAAGTGCTCTGGGAGAAGGGCCTGAACGCACGTAAGGACACTCGGAGATCCCGGGAGGCCTAGGGAGAGGCCCGGCAGGTGGCAGGGGGCGGGCCCCAGGTGTCCAGGAGAGGAGGGGGTCGACACAGATGGGCCCAGAGCTGCCGCATGCCGGGGGCGGGGGCTCAGCCGGGCTGGGCTGGGCTGATGTCTTTTGGGAGAAGGCGCCAGAGCTGGGCTGTGAGCTCCGCCCCAGCCGGGCCTGACGCGGGGGCGAGGGTCAGGGGGCAGTGGGTGGGGATCCAGCCCCGGGATCCCCCCCCCCACCGCCCAGTCTAGGGAGATGGAGCGGAGGCGCCGGAGCATGCGCGGAGGTGGCAGCTGGAACGGGTTGCCCGATGTGGTGGGGGCGTGGCCGCCCGAACCCCCCACCCCCAGACCCGCAGGTTGGCTTGGAAAAAGGAGCGCACTGTTGGGCTGCAGTCTCTCTTAGGTTATGCTGGCAGAGTACAAGTGGAAATGGGCCCCTTCCCCATCTTGGGGCTCTTGCACTTGGCCCTGAAAACCTTCAGTCATAATTTGCCAAGAATAGGTTGAGGGAAACTGCTAAAGTGCCTTATTCTGCCACTGGGATGAGGAAAGACTGGGATGGAAGCAATGTTTTAGGTTATGGACGGGTCCCCCTTGAAGACAGGCCTTAAAAAATGTGTTGGTTACTGAGGTACCAAGGCCAGGACCAGGTTTACCTAGAAGGGGTTTTCTGCCTAGCTTGCACGGTCCAACAGTGAGCAGAGTTGGGATCTTTTAATCCAAGGAAAATGACCTCTCTATTGAATGTCTCCTGAGTCGACAGCCTAATCTTTCTATACCTTAATATTTTTATGTTTGTTGTCCCCCACTGAGTATCTTTTCTTTTTCCTCTCTCTACTCCCCAGAAACTGTCAGGGCCATGTTATTAGACCCAAGGTCATCAAGCTAGCCTTTTGTCACAAATACGTTGTTTGGGGTAGGGGGAAGTCTATAGCCTTCACCATGGTGTCCCAGGTGATAGCCTTAACTTCTCCTTATTTACAATCAGGAGAAAAGGCGGTAAGAATAGAGGAGAAACTGAGGCAAGGCTGCCCCAAGAAGCCCAGAGTCCCTGGATGTGTTGTGTAGTGGTGGCACCTCCTGTGTCCTGTCTCTTACCCTTTTGATGGGAGGAGCAGTCTGGACCTGGGAATCCTTTAGGTCTTGTCACACTACTTCCTCTCATTTGATCTCGGGGTTGAAGCATCTTTGTCTTTTATACCAGATCTAATCCCCTTAAGGAAATAGCTCCTGCCAACTCATTCTTCGAGTCATCCATTCAGTGATCTATAAGTGCTTAGTGACTACTTTCCCCAGGACAAAAACAACCTTGTAAAGGCTGTGTAAGCCTTAAGGTGGAATGCAGGGAGCAACTGACTTCAGAAAACTACTTCCTCCTTCCCTTAGGCCCCTTTCTCCATTCCAGGAGCTCTCCTGGTTTTCTGGGCTGGAGACTACTTGCAGCAACCCAGGGATTAGAGTAGTAGAGGTCCCAGAGGTCCAGATGGATTGCTGGGAGCTGGCACCCATACCAGATTGATCTATTATGGTGAATTCCTAATGGCCTCTAGAGTGATGAAAAAGTTGACTTTTTCTGGTTCATGTTACATATTTATAGCTTCTAGGGAAGGAACTAGAGCCTGGTATCTGGAGTTGGCTGTAGCCTAATGAGGCAGGCTTTTCCTCATCAAAAGGTGTAATTGAAATTCATTCTGGAAGCTGTGAGTGGAGGGATCCCATAACTGCCTCCTTCCTAGGCTCGGACTATTTTCTTGGAGGTTTGAGGACACAGTACGTACACAAAGCAAGGTATTGTTGCTGGCTTCACTGGGCTTATGGCCAGGTGTGCCTTCTGTGCTCAGGTGTGTTACAAGTACATATACTGGACTGGGAGCTCCCAGAGGGTAGAGGTGGTGTCTGATTTATCTGTGGAACCAGCCAATGTCTAGGCCCTGACACAAGTACGTCTTTATTTTTTGAATTGAATCACATTCCAGTGTGAACATAAATGGTTAAGCACATGTGTGGATATTTAATAATTTGTGTGTACTCAGTGTGTGGACAAATTCTTTTTGGAGCGATTGGCCCTTTACTCTTTGCTTACCGGACAGCTAACCCAACCTTGAGTTTGTCTTTTGAGTGGGCTGTCTAGCTTATTGGGAGGTATGTGTGCCTCAGAACTGCAGGGAAGGAATCCCTGAGCCAGGCCTTTCAGCTCTGTTACTTTTCCTTCTCAGGGCTGGTTGAGGATGGGGGAGGGGGAGTGTCCTTTTCATAGCCCCTCCCTCCATGCTTTTGTCTGCAGGGAAGGGCCCCGCCCCTTTCCCCCAAGGCCCAAGCTTTGTCCTCTGTGCTGGGGCCCTCATCTGCATCACAAAGTGGCCGTCTGTCCCTGTCTGGGTCTGAAGGGAAGTGTCTCCCTTTCTCAGACTAAAAGCTGGGGGCAGGGTGGGGTTAGGGGAGGAACTTTGTACTGCTGTAAGGCTTGCAGGGGAGTGGAGTGGGAGAGAGGTTCTCTCTTCCTCCTGCCTTCCCTAGTTTGGGTATGAAGGGGAGGGTGGGGGCTCCTTGTTTTTCCAAAGCCTCCTAGGAGTGGAGGGTGCCTAAGGCTAAGTCTGGTGTGTAGTCCTGTTTCTGGGAAAGAGAAGGTTTTGAGGCTAGAGTGTCTGTCCCATCCCCCATCATTTCTACCCAGCCCCTAGCTCTAGGGGATGTCTTTCTCCCAAGGCTCCTAACAATTATTCAGCCTGGGAGGCTAAGGAGGTGAATGGAATGTAAGAACTTGGGGAGGGAAAGGGTATCTCTTACCAGCTACTTCCACTAGGGTCATGTTTGTCCTGTGCTGGGTTTATAATTGTTTCTGAGCAGTGTGCAGGTGTTTGTTTGTGTGCTGTGTATGTTTGTGTGTTCTTTGTGGTGTGTCTATGGATCTGTTTGTTAATTCATTTAGTATCTGTATATTGAACACCTATATGCCAGGCGCTGGAGATTCAGCAGTGACCAAGGCAGATACAGCCTGTATCTTTGAAGATCTCACAATCTAGGCTGGTGAGGGGTATGTGTATGAAGGTACACTGTCCAGGTCTAAGTATGTGTTTGGATGTGTATGTCTATCTATGGCTTGTGTATAATTTCTGTTCAGCTCTTTCTGGGGTATGTGGCCAGGTGCTAGTAGTTAGGCTTTCACTTCCCCAGGTAGCTGAATCCTGAAGGCCTTTTCTCCCCAGGCTGGGCTGCCATTCCCGTCTGTGTTTCCCTGTCTGTGGAGTAGGGTAGGCTTGACAGGTGGTTAGAAGGAGACACAGCAGCTTAGCTCTGGAAAGCATGCCCCTCCCTTGAATGGTTCTGACCTCTTCCTGACCCCCCTGCTGAGGATATGCCCCATCCCCCCAGGCTCGCCAACTGTGAGAGCAGATCTCTGGTAATGGGAGGTTCTGGGCTGTTTTGTCCCTCTTTCCTCCCACCTGGGCTGGTCCTCTGCTGGCAAAGACAATAGTAGATGCTGAGGGAGGGTTCTCTTAGGCAGTTTCCTCTTTTCTTCCCTTTCCCCTCAAGCTAGAAAATAAAACCACGGGCAGCAATCAGACTGGTGGCAATAGAGGAGAAAGTAGTGGGAGTTGGCCCTGCCCTAGCCCTTTCCCAAGGACTGCCTCTGTCTTAAACCCCTTCTGTTACTGTCTGGGCCCTCTGTGTAGAAGGAGCTGTGGGCCTGGAAAGAATCTTGTATTCTTCTTCCCAGAAGCAGTAATCTCGTCTTCTCCAGGATGCTACTGTCTGCCCCTCCTTCCCAAATCCTCTACTCTAGTTTACTCTTGCCTCAGTCTCCCATATTTAGCCTGTTTTCATTCCCTAGCTTTTTCTTCTTTTGAACTTCTTCATTGTCTCCCCACTTGCAGCCCTGCTTCTTGCCCAGGCTCTCAACTCTAAACTGTCTTGCCCCAGCCCTAACTCCAGCCTTTCCTCCTTCCCAGTTCAAGCATTTTTGGGCTGTGACCTCCAGTTCCAGCCTCTTCACCAGCTCCGTGTTTCAGCCTCTCTCCTTTCCTTAGTCTCCAAAATCCATCCTTTTAGCCTTTTCTCGTTTTCTGCTCCATCCTCAGCCATTCGGTTGCCTTAATCTTTTCTCAGACACTGCCCTGTTCCTTGCGTGGCCTCCCCCCATCCGCCCGCCCCAGCACTTGGCCTTCTTTAGGTCTTCCTCCTGCCTGCAGTGCAGAGAAGCATTAAGATGATACTATTTTGTGTTCAGGATGGTGATGAGTGAAGTGAGCATCTGGCTGACAGGTAATAAGGCTTTCTTGGTCTGCTAGATACCTGAAGGAGTCTTCATCTAGTAGAGGGAAGAAAGAGTTTTGTTACTAGAGCCAGATTTAGCCCGTCTACTTAACATGTAATAGGAAGATATTACATACTCATTTGATGAATTTAATATAGACAACAAGGGTAATTTTCGTAACTGGAAAGAATTTTTAAAAAATGAGCCTGGGTTGTTTCAGCCAGTGGAAGCCCTCAGTTGGGTTGGGTAGTCAGGAAAGAGGCTTTTCCTACACTTTGCTGCTCCCGTTCTAGGAGGCCTTGTGCCTTCTCTGATCAGAGTGGTAAGGAAATTACCAGACTCTACCCTCACCAGCCTCTCTGTCTTGTAGCTGCAGGCACCTACCTGCCCCCCCTGCAGCAGGTGTTCCAGGCACCTCGTCGGCCTGGCATTGGCACCGTGGGGAAACCAATCAAGCTTCTGGCCAACTACTTTGAAGTGGACATCCCTAAGATTGACGTCTACCACTACGAGGTGGATATCAAGCCGGATAAGTGTCCTCGCAGAGTCAACCGGTAAGTAATGCACGTTTAAGCCACTAAGTCCAGTAGTCCTTATTTTCCTGAGTCTCACAGCTTTAAAAGAGAATCCGGAGGGATAAAAGAAAAACTAGTAGAGGGTGATATCACCAAATTCAAGAAAGTTCTTGAGGAAGAGATTCTAAGGAAGGTAAATGTTGAAAAATATCACTGGATTTGGCTATTAGGAGACAACTGGTACCTATTGCCACAGTAGTTTCAGTAGAGGAGTTGGGCTAGTAATCTAACAGTGAGTTAAGGAATAAATGGAAGGTAATGTGGTAGGGATAGTGAGAACAGATAGCTTTTTTCTAGATAGCTTGATAGTGAAGCATGGGGAGAGAGGGAATATGTTGGCTAGAGAAGATTATAGGGGTCATTATTTGTTGAAATGAATAAATGAAAGGTTTTTAAGAATGAGACATGGGTATGTTTATAAACCGAGAAGGAGCTAGTGCAGGAGAGGTTAAAGGTACAAGACAGAAAGGAGAGGAGTGAGTGGGATGTCCTTGCTGAGGCAGGAGGACACATATATATATGCACAATGTAAAAAAAAAATTTAATATTACAGGAAGAGTAGCAATGAAAAATGTCTCGTATTACCCTGGCCTCCTGTCTCCTAGTCCCTTTCCCCAGATGCATTCATTATTACCATTCTTGAGTACACTTCCAGATATTTTTCTATGCATATGCAAACATATATGTTTATAGAACATTTTTAAAGCACACAGAATACAGAATCTTATATACACGGCTCTGCACCTTGCTTTTTTCCACTGAACAATATAATTTGGAAAGTAATATATATCAGTACCTACATATCTGTCTCATTCTTTTGCATAGCTTCATAGATATTCCATTGAATGGATATATTATAACCTATTTAATAAATCTATTCAGGAACATGTAGGTTGAGTCTAAACTTTTGCTACAAAAGTGAAACTGTGTAGAATATTAATATAGATACATTTTTGCACGCAGATACAAGTGTATCTGTAGGATAAGTTCCTAGGCTGGAATTGCTGGCATAATACATTTAAAATTTTTGAGATGTTGCCAGTTTTTTTTAAGGTAAGTTGTACCAATTTATACTCCCATCAGTAAGGTATCCCCCCATATCCGCACCAATTCAGTATATTGGATTTTTTAGTTGTTGGCATTCTGATAAGTAGAGAATTATATCTTGGTCTAATTTTAAATTGTATTTCTCTACTGAGTGAAGTTGAACGTATTTTCAGATGTTTAAAAATTATATGTGGAAGGAATATTTCAAGTGTGAGAGGAAAGAAAGAGGAAGAGAGGCAAGTGTATATAAATGTATTTGTTTATATGTCTGGGAACTTGAGGGTGGCCTTGCCTTCTATGTTGTACTCCTTTCAAAATTATTAAAGATGCTTTTTGATCTGAGGTAGGAGTGGATTCTGTCGTTAGGCGGGTAGTGGAGAAGGTTTGACACAATCTATGAGGATGGAAGTGATCAGAGATGAAAAAGATTGCTGGGCAGCACCGAGGCCTAATTGGCATTAAAACCATGTATTTACAGTTGCTTCCAATGTATAGTTTGAGTCTTTTTATCCAATAGTATTCAAGAGCTTTGGTTTAGAAAGCGAAGAGTTCAGATAGTTGGATGGACTGGGATTTTGAAGGCTAGATGGATACTCTGGAATCTAAGTAGCAGAGGACAGGAACTGAAATCAGGAAAGAGATGATAATGGAGAGAAAACAGGGTGGTAGAACTAAGGACTTCAGAGAGATGGAAGAGGTGAGGTTCTTCTTCCACACTTTATTCCTATTCCAATTCAGGTCTCTTCCCATCTGCCTTTCTTGATTATCAGCTTGGGGATTGGAGCAGCCTAGATTTTGTTCCTGATTCTGGACAGACCCTGAGATTAAGCCCTTCTCCCCTCAGCCTCCCCCTCTGCTCAGAAGGCACTCACAACCACTCTTTTAGGTCCTTCAGAGCCTGGGTGATCCGAGGACCAAAAATATCACCTGGGAGTGTGCTAGAAACATAGAATTTCAGACTTTGCTCTAAATCTGCTGAATCAGAACCTGCATTTTAGATCTCTAGGTGGTTCATATGAATGTTGAAGCTTGAGAAGCACTGCTTAGAACAGAGATTAGTAGCTGGTAGGACAGAATATAGTAGATGGGACATTGCCTGGAGTTTAAATTACTTCCAAGAGCTTGAAGTAGTAGTCTTTCAGCTTCCACTGGCCTTTCCTATTCCCCACAGGGAAGTGGTGGAATACATGGTCCAGCATTTCAAGCCTCAGATCTTTGGTGATCGCAAGCCCGTGTATGATGGAAAGAAGAACATTTACACTGTCACAGCACTGCCCATTGGCAATGAACGGGTAAGGTTGGGAGTCAGGCTGGACCTGTGTCAGGGGTCTGGGGAGGGACAGAACTCAACTAAGCCTGTTTGGAGTCTGGCAGTCCAGAGATCCCTTTCGTCTTTTGTGCTGAGAAAGTGTGTTTTAGGATGAGGGATGGGTAGGTGCTGATGTTTATTTAGCCTCTTGTATGTCTGTCCCTGTCCAAACAGACTGAGATTAGACTTAAAATAGACATAAGGGACTTCCTACTAAGTGTGGTTGAGAGGGACAGATACACTGAGCCAAGGTGGCTGGAGACTAAGGGGCTGGATTTACTCTGAAGTTTTCATTGTGAGTCCCTATCAGCTTAAGAAGCAGATTCTGGGAAATCTATGGGGTGAAGGATAATAAGGGCAAGGCAGGGAATATTGGACTGTGGGACAGCATCAGCAATCTTTCACCCCTTTCTCTTTCCTGAAGGTTGACTTCGAGGTGACAATCCCTGGGGAAGGGAAGGATCGAATCTTCAAGGTCTCCATCAAGTGGCTAGCCATTGTGAGCTGGCGCATGCTGCATGAGGCCTTGGTTAGTGGCCAGATCCCCGTTCCCCTGGAGTCTGTGCAAGCCCTGGATGTGGCCATGAGGCACCTGGCATCCATGAGGTACTGGGTGTAGTTAGTATCTGGGCTACAAGTGGTGGCAGAAGTGCTGTGGGAGGAGGAGGGGAATGAGCGTATATTAAGGTCCCACCGTGTGCCTTTCAAATAAAAAATTCTTTGAAGCCCTACCATATACCAGGCAAGTGTGCATATACATTTAGATGGTTTAAAGCTTTGGCCCTGTCCCTTTTAGATATCTTTGGACCTCACCCCATCTGTCCCTGCAGGGCAGTAAAAGGGGAGAGACTTGCACAAGGTCAGTCACACAACTAGTAAAGGATCAGAGCTGGAATTAAAGCCCTGGTGTCCTGCCTTCCAGGCCAGGGCTCCTCCGTGCCCAGGATGCCTCACAGGGTGGGGGCCTGTGCCCGAGGGACCAGTTCTCTGCCTGTCCCTGCCAGGTACACCCCTGTGGGCCGCTCCTTCTTCTCACCGCCTGAGGGCTACTACCACCCGCTGGGGGGTGGGCGCGAGGTCTGGTTCGGCTTTCACCAGTCTGTGCGCCCTGCCATGTGGAAGATGATGCTCAACATTGATGGTGAGTGGGGAGAGCTATGGAGCCAGGGGCACCCTGAGTCCAGTGACCACACTCCCAGCCTCGTCCCTCCCAGCTCTGTAACCACACTCCTAGTCTAATCCCTAAAGCCCTGGGACCCCTCCCCCACCCCAATACCCTATAAAGAAGAGGGTGTAAAGAGCAGTGCTTCCATTTATTCTGGAAGACAGAACCTGAGCTGAGCTGTACTTACCATGTCCCCACAGTCTCAGCCACTGCCTTCTACAAGGCGCAGCCAGTGATTGAGTTCATGTGTGAGGTGCTGGACATCAGGAACATAGATGAGCAGCCCAAGCCCCTCACGGACTCTCAGCGTGTGCGCTTCACCAAGGAGATCAAGGGTGAGGACCCAACCAGGCGGGGAGGGGAATCAATGCTACTTTCTCTTTAGTCCTAAAAGGAAATCCCCTTGGGATATATTCAGGGGAGAGGCCAAGCCTGGGCACATGAGCAACCTTTTCCAACCCTGACAAGCAGTGTGTGTGTCCCAGGCCTGAAGGTGGAAGTGACCCACTGTGGACAGATGAAGAGGAAATACCGCGTGTGTAATGTTACCCGCCGCCCTGCCAGCCATCAGACGTAAGTTGACAGGGCTGCTAAGCCATACTGTTGGTGGAAGAGGGCCGATATTTCAACATGCTCTGTTCACTTTCTCTGCACCCACACCTGGCCCTGAGGATGAGCCCTGTTTTTGAAGATAAACTGTGGGAATTTGGCATCCCTCCCCTAACCTTCCCAGATCCATTGATACTCTCCCTACCATTTTTACCTTCTTGGTCTCCACCTTTCCTTCTTGGGCGTTTACTGGAGAGCAGGTGTCTTTCTCTGGCTTCTTTCTCAGTTCTATAAATGTTAGGATCTCTCTCAACTTATTCTTCCTCCTGAAAAAGCAAGTTGCGATCCTAGGCTAGACCCTTGGGTAAGTTGTCACTGATTCCATCTACCTCCTTCACTTCAGACTGTGCTGGACTGTGAGTGCCTACTGTGTGTCAGGCTTCATGCACAACACTAGACATACAGATGAGTCAGATATGATCTGACCATTGTGGAACTTGCCTTTCAAATCTTTGGCTTCACTCTTGGAGCCCTGTATTTCCTCTGCTTTCCTATGAGTGGTGGGAGTGCTCAAAGAGGTTGGATAGGGATGAAGTCAAGTCTGGCGCTTCCCATGGTTGTAGGTCTAGAAAGGTGTTACTGAATGCTGGGCCATGACACTTCTTTCCCTTCCCCCAAACAGGTTTCCCTTGCAGCTGGAGAGTGGACAGACTGTGGAGTGCACAGTGGCACAGTATTTCAAGCAGAAATATAACCTTCAGCTCAAGTATCCCCACCTGCCCTGCCTGCAAGTTGGCCAGGAACAAAAGCATACCTACCTGCCCCTAGAGGTGAGACTGCCAAGTAATGGCCTGGCTGGGGAACAAGCATGGTACCTGCACACTGATCATCAGAGGTCTTTTCTTCCATTTGTAGTCTCTCATCATTTTTAGGTTTGGAAAATTGATGTTCTGAGAGGTCATTCTGTGAAATGTAGGCCTCATTCTTAACTGCTGAGTTCTTTACTTATCCCGCATCCTGCTCTCGTATTCTTTCAGGACTGCCAGGCAGAGGCGAAAGCTGTATTTACTGTTTAATAAGTAATTAGTTCATTCAGTACAGAGATTTCAGATACCTACACTCATGTCCTCTTAATTTCTCTTTCCCTGTCTGGAGCTGGGGATCTAAATGACCTAAAGATACAAGTATACTTTATTTTACAGAAAATGGACATGAACGTTACCTGTAACGTGAATTCTGTATCCCCAGTGATCAATGTGATCCTTTTTTTAAAAAATTAATTAATTTATGTTTGGCTGCATTGGGTCTTCATTACTATGCGCGGGCTTTCTCTAGTTGTGGCAAGCGGGGGCTACTCTTCGTTGCGGTGCGCGGGCTTCTCATTGCGGTAGCCTCTCTTCCTGAGGAGCGCAGCCTCTAGGTTCACCAGCTCAGTAGTTGTGGCTCAAGGGCTCAGTAGTGGCTCAAGGGCTCTAGAGTGCAGGCTCAGTAGTTGTGCCTCATGGGCTTAGTTGCTCCGCGGCATGTGGGATCTTCCCAGACCAGGGCTCGAACCCGTGTCCCCTGCATTGGCAGGCATCAGATTCTTAACCACTGCGCCACGAGGGAAACCCAATGTGTTCCTTTTGAAAAAGTTTTCGCTCCAAGATTTGTCATATTTTTACGCTTCAGCAGACCTTTGAAATTCTGCAATTAAGGAGAGAATAGTAATGCTCTTAAGTCATTACTTAAGTCATTACTTAAGTAATGCTTTTAAGTCATTTGCATTAAGTCATAGAATGCAAATGGAGAACCACTGGGCTGTATTTGGTTTTCTATACACTAGCCAAAATGTCTAATGAGAAACTGTCTCTGACTGCTTCATTGTCTAGTCTAGTGCTGCTCAAAGTGTGGTCAGTGGACCAGGAGCATAGGTATTACCTGAGAGCTTGTTTGAAATGTAGACTCTCAGGTTCCACCTAGACCTACTGAATCAGTATCTCTTTTAACAGAATCTAAAGAGGATTCATATGAACATTTAAGTTGGAAAAGCACTAGCCTAGATGACCGTCTTACTCTGTTCTAGCAGCAGGAGTCAGATAGCTGGGACCAAAACTTAAGCCTTCTTTCTGTGAGCTTTTGGGATTTCAGAACTAACCAGAGGAAATTAGGCTGAAGGGAGAAGAGATCCCAAAGCCCAAGAACTCTGACTTAGTAATAGCTGCTGATGCACAGAAAGTGGGATGAAGACAGTATGTTCTCTGAGATGTAAACAGAAGTCTTTAACGGCAATTACAGCTAAGTAGATAGGCTTTGGGTAATACCTACTGCAAGCTGAGATTTGTTAGCAAATTGACATTACTTCTGTTTAAACAGTAGTTTCCAAGGTGAATAACTTATGTATTTTGATTTTTACTGTTGCTTGTTTATTTAACAAATATTTATTGAACTCCTACTATGAGTCATACACTCTTAGGTGTGGGGAAAGCAGAGATTAACAAGACAGATAAAGTCCCTGCTGTCATGGAGCTTATAATCTAGAAGGGGGAGATAGATAATAAGTTGATAAATAAGATAGTTTCAGTTGGTGGTAAGTGCTATAAGAATAATAAAACAGGTTAAGGGGATAGTCATAAGGGTGGAGCGGGTTGGAGATTCACTTTAGTTATTGTGGTCAGGGAAGGCTTCTTTTTTTTTTTTCTTTTTGGCCACACTGACGGCATGTGGAACTTCCCCAACCAGGGATCAAACCTGTGTGAGTGTGGAATCTTAACCACTGGACCACCAGGGAAGGCTTCTTTTAGGAGACATTTGAGCTGAGTCCCAAATTATGAGATAGAACCAACCTTTTACAACCTGAAGGAAGAGCCTTCCAGGCAAGAGTTTAATAGTGAGTACAAAGGCTCTAAAGCAGCAGAGAGCTTGGATCTTCTTAGAGAGACAGAAGGCTTAGTGGCTGGTATGTAGTGTATGAGGGGAGAAGTAGTAGGAGATGATTTTGGAGAGAGGTACAGGGTCAAATCACATAGGCTATTGTAGGTGATAGTTTTTTTTTAGAATTGCTTTATTGAGAAATAATTCACATTCCATAAAACTCACCCTCTTAAAATGTACAATTCAGTGGGTTTTAGTTAATTCACAGAGTTGCGCAACCATTACCGTTGTCTGAGTCTAAAACATTTTCATCGCCCTCAGAAAGCCCATACCCATTAATAGTCACTTACCATTCCTTCTGCCCTCCTCACCAGCCCCTACTAACCACTGATCTACTTCTGTCTCTGTGGATTTGCCTATTCTAGACATTTCATATAAATGGAATTATATAATATATGGCCTTTTTTTAAGTGGCCTATTTCACTTAACGTAATGTCTTCAGGGTTCATCTATATTGTAGCATATGTCAGAATTCCCTTCCTTTTTAAGGCTGAATAATATTTCGATGTATGTATATACCACATTTTGTTTGTCTGTTCATTCATTGATGGACACTTGGGTTGCTTTCACCTTCTAGCTATTATGAATAATGCTGCTATGAATATAGGCGTACAAATATTTGTTCTAGTCCCTGCTTTCATTTCTTTTGAGTACATACCCAGAAGTGGAATTACTGGATCATATGGTAATTCTGTGTTTAATTTTTTGAGGAATCACCATACTGTTTTCCACAGCAGCTGTACCATTTTACATTCCCACCAGCAACGCACAAGGGGTCCAGTTTGTCTACATCCCTGCTTTAGTCTTTTTTCCAGTGTTGATTCTGTAGTTGAAATTATCCGTAAAGAGTTCTACAACTTTAAGTTACCTTCAAGAGAGCAACCTCACAAATTTTAACAGTTCTGGATTTTCATTAAGGGAATTGACTAATTCTTTGAGGTACAGAGTCTAAGGGCAGGTGACCTTGTCCTGGTTTTCCCTACCATTGTTCAGCATGAACTCTGGAAGTTAGGCAGAGAAGCAGTACTTGGTGTATTGGCCCTATGGGAACAAGTTTTACATTTCATTTCATCTAAATCCTCACAACAGCTTCAGGAGACAGCTAGTGCTTTTTCCGGTGGCTAAAATTAAAGAAGCAGAGTCTTAGAGTGGTTAAGAGTCCTACCCAAGGTAGCATCTTCTAGAATTGGCAAAGCGAGACTTCAAACTCAAGTGTTCTTGAGTTCTCTCTACTTTGCCAAAAGGCTTCCTGTTCACTGCTTCCTGAATATAGTATATTGGGCAATGGAAGACTTATATATCACTAGAAAGTCTTTTCTGATCTCCATTGTGTTCTCTTGGGCCCAATACAGAGAACCATGTGGCAGGATGTTCCTCACACCAACAGAGCACACTGTCAGTCAACAGACAGTGATTTCTATAGTCCAAGGGCTCAGTGATCATCTGTAGGCTCGGGCTCAAGAGTCGAGTCACTGCTAGTTCTCCTGGTGTGTTGCAGTGTGGAACGACTGACTGCCTGCTACCATTGGAGAGCTGTCTGCTACCTAGGCATCCAGTTTGTGTGTATTGAGTTTTTTTAGTATTAAGAAGAGCTCTAGACTGGGTCCTTTGGTAAATAATAATTTATGCTACAACTTACTGAGTGTTTACAGTGTTCAGAACTGTACTTGTTTCTTTAAGTGCTTTATTTAATTTAGTCTCCAGACAGTCCTAGGAGATTGTTACTGATCTCCCTATTTAATATATGAGCCCTGAGCCCAGATCTGCCTCTGGATCCTAAGCTCTTAATCACGAAGTGGCTGTATTACCTTTTGTATTGCACGTGGATATTTTCTAACTTACCTGTCTATGAACAAGGGATTTTCTAGTCCATTTCCCAGGACTGACAGCCAAGTCCTCTTCCCTTACTATGGGGCTCCGGGTATAGGGTGAACTATACTCAGGCCAGCGATACGTATTCTTGTTTCCTTAGGTCTGTAACATTGTGGCTGGGCAGCGCTGCATTAAGAAGCTGACTGACAACCAGACTTCAACCATGATAAAGGCTACAGCTAGATCGGCCCCAGACAGACAAGAGGAGATCAGCCGCCTGGTCAGTGAGGATGCAGAGAAATGTATGCTTGGTTGCTCAGTCATGGGAGTCCCTGGTAGCACAGATGCCTTTCTGCCCTGGCAGGGCCCTTAGGAAAACAAAAGTCTGGATTTGTTACCTGGGACTCCATAGGACTGCTCTTGCTTCTTGACCCTGTAGCTACTTTGTTTCCTATCTCTTTTTCTCTCCTGTATTACTTCCCTATGTTATCCATTCCCACTTACCTCATCTTCCACTTCCCCCCAACCCCCTTTTTAGAACAGCCTCAGCTGTTCTTCAAGGCTTTCTGCTTGGGACCTGGAAGGTGAGCAGTATTGCCAAGCTACTGCTCTCCTGAGATCCCCTTCTTTTGTCTTATAGATGAAGAATGCCAGCTACAACCTAGATCCCTACATCCAGGAATTTGGGATCAAGGTGAAGGATGACATGACGGAGGTGACGGGGCGAGTGCTGCCGGCGCCCATCTTGCAGTACGGCGGCCGGGTGAGCAGGGTCAGGGCCAGACAACATCTCTGGGACGTGTGGGGGGAGGTTGGGTTGTATAGCCCGTGGCTTTTGCTCCCCTACGCACCTGGCTCTACTGAGGCTCACCTGGACGCCCCCTTTGCCTATCCCCAGAACCGGGCCATTGCCACACCCAATCAAGGTGTCTGGGACATGCGGGGGAAACAGTTCTACAATGGAATTGAGATCAAAGTCTGGGCCATTGCCTGCTTCGCACCCCAAAAACAGTGTCGAGAAGAAGTGCTCAAGTAAGGAGGTTGGGTGTATGGATGGAAGGGTGGGAAGGACCCTAGAGCTGCCTAACTTCCTCTACTCCCAGGGGGCCACGATTTGCTCTGTAGTCTGTTCTTTCTGAGTCTTGACTCTCCCCACCTGTGCTGTCTGGCTCACACTTCTGCCTGCTTCTTTTCTGTCCATCTGTGGTGAGGAGTCTTGATAAGGAGCCATATCTGTGTCAGAGATGATGATTTCAGGACATGAATCTCCTAAGGGAGACCTGAATTATTTTATTGTTATAATCATTAACATGGGTGGTAAACAGTAGTAGTGATGACTATAATGTTTGTGCCAACATTGTACCTAATTTTATGTTCTCTTATTTCATCTTCACAGTGAGTAGGTGGTGGTATTTCCATTTTCAGGAGACTGAGGCTCAAAGAGGTTAAGTAACTTGTACAAGGTTTGCATATCAAGAAAGTGTCAGATTGGAATCAAATCAGTTCTGAGGTTTCAAAGCTTATATTCCTAATTGGAAATAAAAGTTCAGCTGGTACTCTGAGCTGTCCTTTCCTGTGCACAGAATTTGTTCAGTCGGGTCCAAGTGACCTGAATTAGGTGAACATGAATTGTAAGGGCCTCTGAGCCACCTGTGGCTGAGTGGCTGGGAGTAGATGATAGCAATGAAGAAAGTGATATAGCCAAATGGTTTAAAGGAACAGTTTAGGGGAGTAATGGTCTTGAATGAGTGAATAAGTAAGTGAAGAAGTCACCAACCCTTCCCCTGCAGTCTTCTTTTTTTTTAAACAGCTTTATTGAGATATTTTTCAAATACCACAAAATTTACCCATTTAAAGTGTACAGTTCAGTGTTCCTGCAGTCTTTTGAAGTGGTAGCTTTTTTTTTTTCTCTGGATCTGGAGTAAGGTCAGTGCACTCTGGGGCTGAGAAAGAATCAGTGGAGCTGACCACTTCGGGCAGTGATGAGGATTAGTAGAGATGTGTGCCCTGGTGGGTTCAGCTGGCCTTGGGATTTTCATAAGAATTAGTTACAGCAGCCCCTGATGAATATGGAGACTCTGGCCCTCCTTCTCCCCTCACAGATATATAACTACTTCCACACAATTATAGTTTCTCTTAAATGTGTTCCTCTTGTCTCCTTTCCTGGGTTCTTGGGATTTTAGCCCCATTTAAGCCAGGCTGCTCTTAGCCTTGGCCAGGCTTTGGAGGGCTGGTCCTTAACCAATATTAGAAAGGCTCTCAGCGCTGTGCCTTTGTGTCACATTGTTGGTAGCTCCACTCTTGGTGTGTTTCTCTCTCATTCCCGTGTCCTTCCCCTGTCCCACTCTTTTGAGAAGCAATTTGTTGTTTTGGATATTTTGGGGTACAGAAACTGATAAACCTAGAATCTCAGAGTTGGAAGGAGTCAGTTCATCAGACAGCCCCTTCTTGCAGTGATCCCTAGATTCAGGGAGTAAAAATGCGACTTGTACACCTGGGTCAGGGTACTCAGTTGCATGTATGGTTCTGGGCTAAAGATTAAGATTTGAGAGTTTTCGGCTGTGGCAGTGGATGAGATTGTCCAGGGAGAATGTGCATAGTGAACAGAGGCTGAAAATAGAACCCAGAGAAACTAGAAAGGAAATAGAACAAAGTTCCTACATGTGTATGAGGGAATGGGATCCAAAGCACAGGAAAAGCCATCCTTTCCACTGAGACAAAAGGGGAAGAGATGAGGTGGAGAAATTGGTAATTGGGGAGGTATAAGGGAGTCCTAGGGTCAACCCTCAGAATTTTCTTCTGGCTAAAGAAGCCGTTACCTCAGCTGTATCACTTTTAGGACAGGATTTTAAGACTTTCTCC
The DNA here is from genome assembly GCF_059928025.1 of Delphinapterus leucas. NCBI lineage: Eukaryota > Metazoa > Chordata > Mammalia > Artiodactyla > Monodontidae > Delphinapterus > Delphinapterus leucas. The sequence continues at coordinate 161,828,818 of NC_143129.1, read as the reverse complement.
ATCCTAGAGTTCTCTAAACACTTTGTGGCCCCCAGCACTGGACATAATATCCCAAGTGTGATCTGGTAATAGAAGATAGGGAAAACCACTTTCCTTGAAGTAGAGACCCACTTATTGATGGAATCTGGTAACACCTTGGCTTTTTAAATAGCTATACTGTAGTTGTATACAAAGCAGAGAAATGGAAGAAACACTGTTAGGTTGTCCATCAGAGCCCTGGCTCTTATTTACATGAAATAATAGGTTATATTTTTTATTCTAATGTTTATTTGAAAGAATTTTTAAAATTAGAATAATATGGAAAACATCCATGTGTCCATCATCCAGAGTATTGTCATATTTATTTTATCCTTTTTAAAAAGTAAATAAAATATTAAAGATAAATTTGACATTCCTTTATTTTCTCCATTCTAGTCCCGTTCCTCCTTTCTGATGCAGTCACTGTCATGAATTATTACAACCTTCCTACCCAATTTATGTATTTTATATACCTATATGTATATAAGTGATTTAAAATTTTATACAACAGTGCTGTACTATATTAATCTTACAGGTTTTTTTTCTTTTCAACTAATAAGTAAAAAATTTATTTCCTCACTGTATAGGCTTTTAAATCCATCTTACTGATATTTATATGCTATATAATAACATCCCCTAAACGATTGCTTTTATTCTCTATTTGTACCTTGTTGCTTTTAATCTAAATGCAGGACTTTCACAATTGAATTTCCTGCTGCTCCTTTCAGTCTGTCATTATATTTATGTAGCTCGATTTTTTTTTTTAATCTGTTGCATGTGAACCCTCTCTTCCAGC